>NC_087549.1:59735103-60371888 GCF_036250125.1 Pseudopipra pipra
TTGGCTGGGTAAATATTAGAAGCTGTGGAAATACATCTGTTGAAGAATGGTGAACACTCACATTGTGCCACTATTGTTTAGTCTCAGAGAAGGCCCTGATTTAGTGAAGAATTGCAAACGTAAACCTATCCCTATTTGTTGAAAATATGAAATGTTTATTTCAGTGAAAATTATTTCAGTATTTAATTCCTTTGGTGAACTGTGGCCTTCAATACAAAGGTGTTTCTTCTGAATATATTTGTGTATTTGGAGGATTTAAAATTGGGTCTTGAAGAGCTTACCACATTTAATTTTATAGACTGTTAAAATACAGTTATTACTTTTGGTCCCTTTCAAAATAATGTATTCAATGCTGAATCCCTTTTTGAATGGAAAACAATACCTCTGTAGAGATAGATTCCTTCAAAAGCACTGGTCCAAGGTTGTGGAAAGGTTTTATGTGAGAATATTTATATTTTTAACCACATCCTTGCATTTCAGATCTCTGTCTGCTTTTTCAAACAATGGATGTGTATTTATAGTGTAAATATTCTCACTGAAGCAAACACAATGTGCTGTGCTACTCACATGTACAATATATAGCATCTCATGTCCACTTAGATTAGAATGCACAGCTTTTAACACTGCTCAAAGATGACAGTATATCTATGGGGAAGCATTGGCATCCAGAAGGCACATTTAATAGGCAAAAAATAATAGCAAGACTTAATAAGGAGAAAAGAAATACAAACTGCTTCCCCTAATTTTTAGTTGTCTGGAATTTGAAGCTTTTTCCTCCTTTTCCACCTTGCATTTGCCTCAGTCTGTCCATGCACAGAGAAGGAAGAAAAAAGCTGATGCTATGTTCTGTAATTTCTTCTGCTTTGGATATAGTTTTTGTTGAGGAGGATCACTGCTTATATCTACTCTTGATATTTTTGTGTGGTTTTGGGACAGCAGAGTCTTTGCAGATGCAGGAATATCTGGAGAAGATTGCTGAAAGTTGCTCAGTCATAGAAAGATATGCTGTCTGAAATCTGTCTGTTGATCTGCCTATTATAGTTTAGAGGGAGAATCGGAATGTTTCATGCTTTTATTTAAGATAGAATAATATTATCTGTCCCTGCAAGTAATTATAATAAGAATACTTTTGCTCTATTTAAAATTCTGAAGCTTACTTATTTGTCAAATTTCTGTGAGAATTTTAGTAAAGCATACATGTTCTTAGAAATTAACATTCTTCATTTTGTTTGCTTCTGTGTTAGCTCTTACAGAAAGCTTTTCAGATAGAGAATTGCACTGACCTTGCAAAATACCATATGTTGAGTGTGCTGCAGTTCATCTCATAAGCATTAGTAGTCTTAAATGAACAGGTATTTTTTGTATTCTATGATAACTAAAGGAGTTGAAGTCTTTTTGATTGCAGTGATAGAAATTAAACATTACAGATAAATTACTCTCTTTTTTGCTAAGAAACATTATTTCTTTGTGTGATTTCAGATAACTGTACAGACATGTGGGTGTGCACATCATGCAAATTCAGGTTTTTATTAGAAACTGGCTTAAATTCTGAAATTGTAGAAAATCCTAGTTCTGACCAATTGTACATGCATAGCTCTTATATTGCAGAATATGTTGGTAAGGGAGTGAGCTCAGTTGTTTAGTAGTCTCAGCAAAATCGAAGAGCAGGAAAAGTAAGTAAAGATGGATATTTCACCCTAACAGTTTCTTTTCTTTGACATTTTAACACAGACATTACATGTGGTTTTGATGTTTTTTTGTGTAGTTTAGCTCCTTTTTATTTTTTATGGTAAAGTGCAAAAATATGAGACTAGAGAAAACACGCCATCATAAATAAATAAAGGAAAATAAAAAATACAGCAGTGGATCATGTAGAGTTTCTACTTAAGCAGATATTTAAATGGTTATATATAGCAATTATAAAAATATATGTTTATGCAATTTAGGATTAAGTAAAGAGATGTAAGCAGTTAATTCACATGGATTCTTACAAAATGCTGTATCAACTCTAGAAACATCCAGCATCTTACAACAGTTTTTTATATCTAGTTATTAAAAGTATTGGGTTGTGAAAATTAGAGAAAATTGGCGTGGTTGCACTGAAGTTAGTGAGAGGATAGCTGTTCATAAAAGCCCAGAATGCATGTCCCCTCAGTTTTCGGCTTGTACTTGGTGACTCTGCTGATCATTATTCCATTGGGTTTGGGTAGTTTTTTTTGTGTTTTTGTTTGTTTGTTTGTTTGTTTGTTTGTTTTTTGTTCTTGTTTTTTTTTGGTGTGGGGCTTTGTTTGTTTGTTTGTTTCTTGGTGGTTTTTTTTTGTTTGTTTGGTTGGTTTTTTGGTTTTTGGGTTTTTTTTTGTTTGTTTTGTTTTGTTTTGTTTTGTTTTTTTAAATAAAAATACCAGATGGTAACTGCCTGTTGTTATGCGTTTTAGGTCTCAGAGGGTTTTTCTCCTATTTCAAAGTAATTTCAAAATCAGAAACCGTGTTCCTCTTTACCTGTTCTTTACTTATCTGAAACTTCAAAATGTATTGTCTTTTGCCTTTAGAAATGACCACAAACAGGCGTGTTGAATGAGAAGGCTAAGAGATCCTAGACTGTAGCTGTGGGAGTGAATTCTGCTTGCATACCTAGAGTTCAAACTGCGGCGGCACTACCATGCTTCAAATATCTGCAGAGTGCTTTAACAGCAGCATTGCTGCGAGACAGGGAAGCTGACTGCCGCCTTAATTCTTTGACTGTTTCTGTATTTTATTCTTCATTTTTTAACTAAACGCCTGTTTGAGAATATTTTTTTTCTGGTTTTATAATGTTTTTCTGGCATCTTTCTGGCCTTTGGCTCCAGGATTATTTCTGTGGTGACTTTTATTGCGCTTGGTACTCACCTATCCTTTTAAGCCTGTTAAAAGCACCTGAGGCTGATGTATCTGTAAGGAATTGGGCCCTGCTTAGCACTTTTTTAAAAACTAAAAGATCAAATTATCTTATGAAAAATTTGACACGTAGAGGACAGATGAAACATGCAGTGGGCATCTTAAGGTTCAGCACAAGCTCAGTATTAGATGGACTACTTTCCTGCTTCATATTAAAAGATCAGGCTGAAGTAGTTAGGGGCTGCATTTAGGACTGAATTACGAAGGTGAATACATAATGCAGTACTGACCGTAATATAGTTACTTTTCTTAAAAAAAAAAAAAAGATGATTCATATTACAATGGAAGAAGATTCTTTTTATTTTTCAGAAAAGACATTTCAGAATATATTAGCAACTGTGTACAAAAAGCAGTTCAACTTGTACTTATGCTTCCCCCAATTGAAGAAGACCTTAGCTTTGTTAACATGATAATACATATTTTCTTCGTATCACATAAGAGCAGAAGAGCCTCTTTTCTGGCTTTCTTTCAGTATTGTACAGTGGAAGGACACAGGACACGTTTCAGCATCACTTGCTGCAGAGTTCACCTGACAAGGCGGCACTTTTTTATTCAATTACTGAAAATTGTTCACAATCCATGTTTTCTACCTTGACATTCTTACAAATGATCTACATTCCATTAGCATTGTGATTTCTTTAAGCTTCTTTTTCAAAACTGGAGGGAAATGTGTACAACTATGTTTTCTGCTTTGCAATGGAAATATACATTTATCACTTAGGTACATGTAAGCCACTTCTGTGAACTGGGCCCTTGGAGTAAATGTGTTTCGATGTAATGGCCATCTGTTCATGAATATCACATTTGCTAGTTTAACAAATAGTTTGATATAGATAAACACATAGTTTGGTGAGATCATATAGTTTCATGGGTAGGAATGCAATAGCAAAGTTTTATATTTTCCATATGCCAGCAATCAAGCTGCGATCAAGGTCTCAAGGTTTTTGTTTGTTGCTTCCAAAAATTAATCTCTAACATTTACTACTGGTCTCAGATGGACCTAGTACAGGCAGTTGACCTGACACATTTGCCCTGTATAACTTCATTAGAGTCAGGTGTCAGTGGCACAGAAATGGCCCCTGAAGCTGTAAGCTAAAGCCAGTTTGCAAGAAAAGACAGAACTGACAAGATGGAGTTGGTCAAGCCAGTGATTCTGAGTGCCTTGGTCTGAGGGGTGTAGGTCAGCTGCAACATATTACACATACATACGTAGCACAGTAGATATAGCTCAGTACCAGGTCATTTTTTAAGTTGATAAAAACTAGTTTAGTAGGATCTTTGTTTGATTTTGGTTTTGATATTATGATATCTGCTCTGGTCCTGGCACATATTTTACCCCTGAAGTCAAAGTTTATTCTTTGGTATCACTGATATCAAACTGTAACCATGACAAAGTATGTGGATTTAAAGGAGGAGGGTGTGAGTGATGGTGAGTTTGGTTTCTGGATATATCTTCAAAATTTGTCTTCATGCTTACTGCTTTTAGTACAGAAGACAGCAATGTAAAATGTGCGTGTTTGATAACTTTGTCTTTTTCCCCCCCCACCCCCCATCTCCTCTCCTGTATTTTAGCATATGTTCCTGAGGAGGAATTGAAAGCAGCAGAAATAGATGAAGACAGTGTGGAAGATGATGGGCTGTCTCTGGACATCCAGGAGAATGAGTATTTGTGCAATGAAGAAGCGGAGATCAAAGAGGCTCAAAGCTACCAGAACTCCCCAGTCAGCACTGCAACTAATCAGGATGCAGGCTATGGTTCGCCGTTTAGTGAAAACAGCGATCAGCTGGCCCATTTCAAAAGCACTTCCTCTAAAGAAGAGAAAGAGGATCCTCAGTGCACAGACAATGTTTCCTATCCACAGGACAGCTTGGCACAAATAAAAGCTGTGTATGCAAATTTGCTTTCAGAGACTTGCTGGTCCAGTTTAGCTTTGGACTTAAAGAAATCCAATCCAACCACCAGCAACAATGGAATCAGCCAGAATGAAAACACCACCAATACCGACACCAATGCCAATTCCCAGAATACTAGTACTACCAGTACCAACACTAGCACCAGTACAACTACCAGTAATACTAGTAACAGTAATAATAACAGTGGTGGCTCAGGATATGACTGGCACCAAGCTGCATTAGCTAAAACTTTGCAGCAGACCTCATCATATGGACTTCTCCCAGAGCCTAGTCTTTTCAGCACAGTACAGCTTTACCGGCAAAACAATAAACTTTATGGGTCTGTGTTCACCGGTGCTAGCAAATTCCGATGCAAAGACTGCAGTGCAGCCTATGACACACTGGTGGAGCTAACAGTGCACATGAATGAAACTGGACATTACCGTGATGACAACAGAGATAAAGAAGCTGATAAGACTAAACGGTGGTCAAAGCCTAGAAAACGATCACTTATGGAAATGGAAGGCAAAGAGGATGCCCAGAAAGTGCTCAAGTGCATGTACTGTGGGCATTCGTTTGAGTCTTTGCAAGACCTCAGTGTCCATATGATAAAAACAAAGCATTACCAGAAAGTGCCTCTGAAGGAGCCAGTACCAGCCATCACGAAATTGGTCCCTTCTACCAAAAAGCGAGCACTTCAGGACTTAGCTTCACCCTGTTCACCTGAGCCAACAGGGATCACTGCAGAAGCTTCACTGGGTGAGTCTGCAAAGGATCAGAAAACTGCCAATCCCTACGTGACTCCAAACAACCGCTATGGCTATCAAAATGGTGCTAGCTACACTTGGCAGTTCGAGGCACGCAAAGCCCAAATACTGAAATGCATGGAATGTGGCAGTTCCCATGACACTTTGCAGCAGCTCACTGCTCACATGATGGTCACTGGTCATTTCCTGAAGGTGACCAATTCTGCTTCCAAAAAAGGCAAACAGCTAGTGTTGGACCCTGTGGTGGAGGAGAAGATACAGTCTATACCTCTTCCACCCACTACCCACACAAGGCTACCAGCCTCCAACATTAAAAAGCAGCCTGATTCCCCAGCGGGCTCCACAAACTCGGAGGAAAAGAAAGACCTAGAGAAGGAAAAGGTGGTGGTCACTGAAACAGAAAAAAAGATTAAAGAAGAGAATGAGGACTCTACAGAGAAATTTGAGCCAACAACTTTGTACCAATACCTCAGAGAGGAGGACCTAGATGATAGTCCCAAAGGCGGAATAGACATACTGAAATCCCTGGAGAACACAGTGACAACAGCTATAAGCAAAGCTCAGAATGGAGCCCCTTCCTGGGGAGGGTATCCCAGTATTCATGCAGCTTACCAGCTCCCGGGAACAGTCAAGCCCATTCAGCCAGCAGTGCAGAGTGTTCAAATGCAGCCATCTTACGCAAGCAGTGTAAAATCACTGTCATCAGAACACAACGCACTCATCCATTCCCCGGGCAATCTCACACCCCCACCTCACAAGAGCAATGTGTCTGCTATGGAAGAACTAGTGGAGAAAGTTACAGGTAAAATCAATGTGAAGAAGGAAGAAAAGCCTTTGGAGAAAGAGAAGAGTTCTCCAGTAAAACCTATGTCACCTGCTGCTAAAGAAAACAAGGACTTCCCAAAAGCAGAAGAAATAAATAACAAACAGCAGCTGAAGAAGAGCTCTGAGTCAGAAGTTCAAAAGGTCAAAAAGGATAGTCCATCAGAAGCACATACGCCAAACGGTACAGAGCCACTTAAAACAAAGGTTGCAAATGGCTGTAACAATTTAGGAATTATCACAGATCATTCACCTGAGCCATCCTTCATTAATCCATTGAGTGCTTTACAGTCCATTATGAATACCCACTTAGGCAAAATTTCTAAGCCGGTAAGCCCCTCTCTGGACCCTTTGGCCATGCTGTACAAAATTAGCAACAGCATGTTGGACAAACCCATTTACCCGACCACACCAGTCAAACAGGCTGATGCTATTGACCGGTATTACTATGAGAACAGTGATCAACCTATTGATTTAACCAAGTCCAAAAACAAGCCTCTTGTTTCCAGTGTGGCTGACTCTGCTTCATCCCCGCTTAGGGAGAGTGCCCTGCTGGATATTTCCGATATGGTGAAGAACCTCACGGGGCGTTTGACACCCAAGTCTTCAACTCCATCTACCGTGTCAGAGAAGTCTGATGCTGACGGGAGCAGTTTTGAGGAAGCTCTGGATGAACTGTCACCAGTACACAAGAGGAAGGGCAGGCAGTCCAACTGGAACCCTCAGCATCTTCTGATCCTTCAAGCCCAATTTGCTTCCAGCTTGAGGGAGACCCCAGAAGGCAAATACATTATGTCGGACCTAGGTCCACAAGAGCGGGTACACATCTCTAAGTTTACTGGTCTTTCCATGACCACAATTAGCCACTGGCTGGCCAATGTGAAGTATCAGTTAAGGAGGACAGGTGGAACTAAATTTTTAAAGAACTTGGACACAGGACACCCTGTTTTCTTTTGCAATGATTGTGCCTCTCAGTTCAGGACTGCTTCTACATACGTAAGTCACTTAGAGACACATCTAGGGTTTAGTTTGAAGGATCTGTCAAAGTTACCACTTAATCAGATTCAAGAACAGCAGAATGTTTCAAAAGTCCTCGCAAACAAGACTTTGGGCTCACTTGGAATTGCCGAGGAGGACTTAGGCTCCACATTCCAATGTAAGCTCTGTAACCGAACTTTTGCAAGCAAGCATGCAGTCAAACTGCACCTTAGTAAAACACATGGCAAGTCCCCAGAGGACCATCTGATCTATGTAACTGAGTTAGAAAAACAATAGCGTCCAGGTAAGCAGCCAGGTATGCAAGTGACCACAGGAACATTGCACTAAACTTCTTCATAGTACTGCACTAGGCCTGACCTGAGCCTCTGAAATCAGTCTTACTTTTGTTGCTGAACTGCCTATCTGGACCTTGGGTTTTCTTACACTTATTTTGTAGTTATATTTATATGCTCTTTGTCTGTGCATGGTTATTTTTTGTTTCTGTTTTTATTTTTTGTGAGTCAAAGTCTGACCTTTATTTTCTACATCTGTCCTTGATGTTAAGCTATCTTTTGTAGAATATAGTGGGAGACACTATTGAGAGACATTAATTTAGCCGTAAAGAAAGACACAAAGAACAATGATAAAGAGACATCCTAAAATTACAAAGTTGCCATGACAATAAAGGTCACAGAACCTGGTAGTGTCAAGTTTTAACCCTCTGAGAACTGTAATAGCATTTCTGTGCCTTTCCCAGTGACGAAATAAGTAAATAAGGAAAAACAAACCAAACCAAAACAAAAGGTTTAAAGGCATTTCATTCAAATAAAAGCTGTGTCGGAAGCAGGACTTTCTTTTTTTTTTAAATGAATGAGCTTCTTTTTTTTTTTTTTTTTTTTAATGCAGAACTGGTTTGTGAAGATATTGTGCATGCAGTCCTTGGAAGAAGGAGAGCTGTGTAGTACTCAAGGGGTTAGGAAGCCACAACTGTATAAGTTAAATAATAATTAAAAAAAAAAGCAAACCAAGTTGCCACTATGCCCAAACCCTCTGGATGCTGAGAATTGCCACTTTTTGGCAAAAAAAAAAAAAGTATGCAAGCTGTTATTTAAAACAAATGTAAAAATGCTCTTTTCTTTCCTTTTTTTTTTTTTTCTGTAAAATACTGCAGTTTATAGTTATTTACAAATGTTAAGCTTTGGTACAAGCTGACCTTTCTATAGTGTGCTGCATTGGTAAATGAAAACAAAAAAAATGGGGCAAATGTTGGATTCTGTTCCTTGTAAATTGCCAGCATCAGCTTAAAAAAAATACATGTTACATATCGTACCATTTTAAACTGTTCAACTTTCTTTGTACCTTCTGGCTGTATGCTTTCTCTTTTAACTTTTTATATTGTCATTTTATATTCAATTTCTGTGTATATAATGTAAAACCACACTTTTTGAATAAAATTTAGTTCCTGCAGCTTGATATAAATAGAGGAATTTTACTGGCACCTGCATCTTTCCAGATGCATGTACGTAAAGGAACTATCTGACAAAAAAAATAAATAAATAAAAATAAAGCAAGCAATGCACTATGAATTATACATTTTGATGTTTTATCATTAATATTGTACAGTACATTTTGGTTCACACAATTAAATCCACTGTTTTCTCAAGTGTAAAATAAACCCACATGCAGTTCTTGATTTACATACATTGTCATGTCGTCATTATATTGCCTTTGAGGTGTTATTCCAGCTGTAAGAGGCATCGTTTATATAATCAACCAGCAGAAATCTATTTGAAATCATCTCTCGTGATCTGGATGCTGACGTGTTTCGTTCGAAGCCGTAATAGTGATAACCTCTCAGAAGAGATTTGCAGTAGGTGTGCGCTGCAGAAGGTACAGAACCAGTGGGGCACTGGCAATTAGTGAGGGGCATTCTGCTCCTCACTGAGCTACAAGAAGGGGCTGCAAAGGTTTCAACCAAGTCAGTTTCCCTATGCTCTATGACTGTACCCGTAGCCATTTTCTGTGTGTGTTCAAAGACCGTCTCCTCCCTTCCTTCTCCGACAAAACACCTTTTGATTTCAACAGTTACATAGTCAGAGGCTGTGGCTTCTGCCCCTGCAGTCTGTTGAATGCTGCGGTGCTTGCCTTTCTGGCAGTGGTGAAGACCTCTGAGGCTTTGACACCAGTTTTTACTTACAGTACAAGAAGGCAGACCTATGTTTCTCTGTACTTTTTAAATATTGCATTTTGAGGTAAGCTGAGTGCTATCATATCAGGTGTTTCCCTTAATCTTTATTTCTGTTCTGTTGAACGCAGATGTCATTTAGAATGTAAAAGAGAGCTGTCAGAGCCTTCACTTCTCTATCTCCTGAGTACTTTGACAGTTACAGTGTATGAAAACCTGGGATCTGCTATCCATTACACTTTTTGGAGGGGCTATTAAATATGAGGACCTAGAGGGGTTTGCTTTCACATGGTATTAGTGATACTATTGTGTTATATATACTACTGTGTACGTATATATATTTCTGTTCCTTCTTCTCAATTCTTCTGAAAGTAATTTAAATGTAAGATCTTCACTTTCAAATACAGCACAGTTCGACATTTAATCTTTAGTTACAAGCCCAGAAATATCTATGCACTATTGTGTTCTCTGCAAAAGCCCATCAGGTCCAGGTCAGTTACATTTACACCGTGTTTCTAAGTAGTGCAGGAAAATGCCATGAGGGTTTTTTAAAACGTCCCTTACTTTCTTTGCTGCTAACTACCTATGTCCTTCAGGGGATCTAGCCATTTAGACATTTCAGTTCAATTACTGGATGATTATGTGCTTTGGACCCAAGGGGTGGTGAGAAAGAAAAACAGTCAGGCCTATGGCCATAATACAGAGTCTTTAAATAATAACCCTTTGAAGTTTTGTTTACTTTACCACAGGCCTGCAAACATGTGATTATAAAATATGCTGTAGTACGTTGCAGTAGTGGGTGAAAAGGTTGAAAGGGAGAAATAATAGCTCTAAAGTGGGTTTGAATTTAATGTAAATCCATTAAACCTGATTTTGAAACATCGCATGTAAAGTGAGTTCTCAACACCAGGTGACTCCCTCGAGAGGTGTTTATGACATTGCTAAATCCATTCAGTTCTGATAGCTTCAGAGTTGGACAATCACTCATCATCTGTGCCAGTGTCTGAAGAAAGTCCATTAAGAGTAAACCAGGAGCTTTACCTGGTGACTATGCTGATGTAACACTTTCTACGACTGAAATATGCAGTAGATGAAAACTGGAGGGGTCTGATGTTTCACCTGCTTAACAAAATGAAGCACAATGACAATACAATCTTTATTGTTTGGATTCTTTCCACTCTTGTTTAAATATTTTATTTCCAAAAAGTTTCCTTTTAAAAAAAGAAATTGCACAGTTTAAAACAGAGTTATTCTTTCTCCCAGAATTGTTTTTTCAGGTTTATTTGTTCTTTATTTCAATAAGACTGCAACAAAAGTAAGTTTGTGCTATTCTATGAATAGCTCCTAAAGCTTCTGGATGGAAGAGAGCACATAGCCTTTCAGGACTGGTCTTAAGACATGTAAGATCTTAAAAACCCATAGTAGTCTCTGTAAGCCTGTATACCTGTTTTGTGATGTATCCAAAATCCATTGTGTCTGATTCTTTTCAGAGATGTATAAAGCTCCTTTTTTTCAGCATTACATTACTGGTGTTCACATGTTTGCTTTATCTGTTCTCAGAGCAGATGATCTTGGTTTGCCTAGTTTTCCAGGTTTGATTTCTGCTTTGGTGCACTTTTCTGTATTGCTGTTTTGAAGGTGATGCAAACCACCACAAATCTGGGAGATCTGTATACTGATGACATTAGTGCTGAATGAAATGACCTTTTTTCTTTTTTTAATAGTATTTAGTGGGTTATTAACTAATGTCTTCTGCAACATAACTTTGTTACGGCTTTCTCTGTATGGTTACACTGGTAATAATGACAAAATATAATCTGTCCCTATCATGGAGGACACTAAAATGCAATTCTAGTTAAGTATAAAGGCATAAAAATATACATATTATCTTGTGTTAGTCTAATCAAGCACAGTGTGTCAGCTTCTGCCTGAAATTTCCAAAGCCACCTCAAATTTGAGTGTGTGATATTCTTTAAATAATATAGCAAGGGTCCTGGTTAGGATACCTCCAAGGAGAGGCCAGTTTCCATGTGGTGTGTTCTTGCAGCTCTGTAGGTGTTGGTCTCCTGGCTGATGCAGTATTGAGTTACTCTCCCAGCATGAAAGTAGCAGGAAGTGGGATTTCACCATCTGTTCACTGAAATTTAAAAGCAGGGTCCTTTTCTGTCCATGGATGAGAACAGAACTAACCCAAATTTACTAGCCAGATACTAATCTAGATAATGTGATTCTTCTGAATTTTTGTTTTCCTTGCTCTTGTGGTTGAGTTTCTTCTCATAATGTTTTGTGTGGCTTTGTGTAGTTTCTCTTCTTCACTGTGTATAGTCGGCTTCATCCTACAGGTAGGTGGAGTGACCACATTTTGGGATAAAAGATGCTATTCTAAGTAAAAGGTGATATCATAGCTAAGTGAAAATATCGATACCCAAAATTGGGTATGTTGCAAAGAAGGAGAACATTTTATAAGTCTATTTAGATGTTGCAGATTACCCGAGGTTAGTATTGTTTATGAAATGTGCTTCTTTATCCAGCATCTTCATTAGCTCTGGTTTTTTGAATGGTGATATAGCAAAACTGATTTTAGAATAGTTAAGCACCGAGATCAGAACTGCAAATGCTGATACATGGCTAATGGACCTAATTATTTTCAGACAACCAGTATTAGAATACGCAGTGATTATAAAAGCTGTAGACCTTCCCACTGAGAATGAGAAGCTCCAGTTACTCTGTTGTGAAAATCCCATGTTTTTAAACATCTCTTCAGTTCTGTCCAGTGACCTGCTGAGTCAGGATCAGCATGGTCAAAACACATCTAGTAAGCTTTTATCCTAACTACTATAGTTGTTACCTGTTTGTTTTTTTTTTCTTCTTATGAAAAATATGGAGTTTAATTTATCCAGGTTATCAGGATTGTTTTGGTTTTTACTTATGCATAAACTTCCTAGTGTAAAAAGTGCAGAGGAAGATTAGTTGCTAAAATTGTTAGTTCTTTTTATAGGATTTCTCTAACTAAATTGTTCTGGGCACAATGTATTGACCATCAGTACAGCCTAAAACTGAACAAATTTAATATAGTGAGAGTGCACTGTATTTCTCTTCAGAATAGTTGTGTCAGTATTGTCTGAAGATGCAGGTTAAAGTCTGACAGGTTCCTGACCAGGCTTGTCAGATGTAGGACACCTGTGGTTAAATGCCACATCGTCACTTAAAGAAGAAAGGTTGCCTGCAACCCATCTGCTCTTGTAGGAGTCCAGAGCTAATTCACTTGCTCAGAAGAGCATACATTATGAAATCTTAAGGGCTGCTGGGACATATTAGGCAAACACAGGCCAACCTTCAGGGTCATGCAGGTGGAAGTCATCTCTCTTGGTACATGCAACAACTTGTGAAACCCACCTTTTTAAGAGTGTGTACAGACTGAAGCTGGTATTGGAGCTTGTCGTCAACCACTAAAGTGGAATAGTACCTGTATTTGCTACCCAAAAGATGACACATATGATGGTGGAATCCAGAAAGCAGCATGCTAAAAGTCACATAGTCAGAAACAGTGCCCAAAGCTCATGACCAGCAGGTAGAGGCTTAGCCACTAGAGCATGCTCTCAGGCACAGTTCCTTACTCCTTACTCCCCAGAAAGCTTATTGTCAGAACAAGTAGTTGAGTTCAGTCCAATACGATCTAGGATGAAAGATTCAATAGCTAAGAGCGAGCAGTTTCTTTCAAATAAGTTCAGTAGTAGACTGGTAGGTGCTAAATCAGTTTGGCAAAATGTATTAACCTGCCAGCTGGCACTTTAGTTTCTATATCATACTGTGTATCACCATGCTCAGAATCCCCCTGACTTTCAGTGAGGTTTGGATACTGAATACCGATACTGATACTCAGACTGAATAGTGCTGAGGTCAAATATTGGACCTGCTGAATTACTTTAAATTACAAGGTCTTGTATTTTTGAATGGCAGGATAGGATGCTGTAAATTGGAAATGGGGATTGTCTTCAGATGTGAACAGGCAGATTGCATGAGGTGCCATTTGTCCCATTCTTCAGCTAGTGGAAACCATTGCTGTAAAATCCTAAAGATGGTCTGGCAGTGGAACCCAGATAGGGAAAAAGATTTCTGCCACTCACTTTCCTCTTTCCGCCAGGTACTGCACAGTGTATTGGGATATGCAAAGAAACTGTAGTTTAACCTGAGCATTTCTGAGGAACAGTGTTCTGTAAAAACTAGCCATCTTCTTCAAGTCCTGGTTAGGCTTAGTTTATCACACCAGAGTTCCAACGTGTAACATCTTATTTGTTGTCATGGAAGCACTGCTACAGGCTCAGTGTCAAGAACATCTTCTCCTTGCTTTCCCCCCAGCCTCTAGCATAGCAAGGAGAACTGGCAGAGTGGCTCTGCAAGTCACTATTGCTCTGCAAGGAGTTTGAGGATGGACTGGGAGGGAGAGAAGCAGGATAGCAAAGGATTTTGTTCTTGATAAAACAGTACGAAGTTTTATGTTTTCAGATGGCCACTTCAGCTTAACCCACTATTCATGGCAATACAAGAAGTGGCTCTTGAAAATGCTGCCCTTTGGCTTCAGGATCTTTGACATCTCATTGCTTAGTACTTATAAAGGTGAAAAAGTAGTATAGTAGATCACTTCTGTTCATTCCATGTTCCAGATGTTCATTCCATGTTCCAGATGGAGCTAGACCCATTGTAGGTAGAATGTGAGATTCATTAATGGCTTTTCTCACTCTGTAGGCATTTTCATTCCGAACTTTTTTTTTACAATTTAAACCAAAGTACTTTGGAAGCAATTTAAGCCAAACTGGAAAAATCCACTTTTATTTTCTGATAAGAAAACCTGCCCAAGGCTGCTGTGACAGAGAAATGTCTAATGCCAGTGTAACTATAATGGTTCTACTGGAAAATTCTCACAGTAAACAAGCTTTAAGTTTATTAATGTGCAAATGCTGTCTCTAAAAAACACTACAGACTCAGACATTGCCCACAATTGGTATATTACTTGGTAGTCCAAGGTCAAATGCACTCGGCACGTTTGCAGTGGGCATTCTGTATTAATAATTATATGTAGTAGTATTTGAGCGTGTAGTATGATGATAAAGTGTGGTTCAAGGATGCACTGTATAGCACTGTGTGTCTTTATGTTCAAGGGATAGATGTATGGTTAGCTGTCTCTAAAGTGCTGTCTCGGTAAAGTTTGTAGCATTTAGCATTAACTGTCATTTCTCATCACTACTTTTCTGTGGCGGGATAATGTGAAAAATTAGATAGCTTTGCTCTAAAAAAGGCAGCAGGTCTAGACTTAACATTGCATGGGGATCCTCCGCCCAAGTTTTGGGGGCTGGTGAGTGTCGCATTTCACATTTTTTAAGTGTGCTTTGACAACTGGAAGTCTGGAAAAGTGCAAAGAAGAAATAGGACTGAGGAATGACTAAGAACAGTCTAATGATCAGCAGCCATCAGACGGGTAAAAGCAGCACAAAAAAAGAATTGGAGTTTTGAGATCCACTTGAGAAGAAGGAGAAGATAGGCAAAAGAAATGATAGGAGAATAATTGCTATTAGCAAGAGCAGATGTCAGGAATTTTGAAAGCTAGGACTGAGAGGGGTGAAAAGGAAAAGGCTGGAAGGCCTGTTTGCCTGTTAGAAAACAAAAGGGGACCCAGCAAGGTAAAGCTCAAAGGGACTCTGTGCTGGGAGATATAGGCATGCCTGAGTGATGTTTGGGAACCTCTCTGACCTCTTGCAAAAACCATGGAATGAGGCTGAATTTGTCTCACGGAAGAAACAAGGTTTTGTAGTGGACAAATGAAATATTCAGTGTAAAGACTTCACAGGATTGTCTGTTCAAAAGCTGGAGGGTCAGGGAGAAGGAGGCAAGATAAGGAGGGAAGCCTGAGTAAAGAGTTTGAGTGAAGTGTGATGGTGAGGGCTCTTTACTTGGTGTTGTGTAAGATGGGAGAGGAGCAAAAAGGAAAGCTTTGCATGGGGAAAACATAACGTTTTGTTGCTGGTGGTTGTTTTTTCTTCCCACTTGAGTCTTTCTAAGTGCAATAACTACATTAAATTTGTGTTGTAATACCAATCAGAGTCCAAGGCCCTGAGTATGCTGGTTGCTATAAAAACACATTCTAACAGTAGCTGCAACCTCCTTTAAGACAAGATGTAATGAGTGTAAAAGCCATCAGAAGCAGGGGAGAAGGTGTTCAATTTCATAGGCTACGCATGTACATAAATTGAACTCTTGCAAGTCATTTAATTTTTAAAGGCTTTATAGTAGATTTGCTGCAGTCTCTACTGGCCATCCACCTAGCTGCTCTCGGTTGGCAACTTCACTATTGATATCTGGGCATCATTTTAAGTGAGCACTTAAGGTTGAGTATCAAGGGAAGGTATTTATAGTTTCAGCAGAGTGGGTTGATAGCTATTCTAGCCCCAGATGGGAATTGGGTTACATGACAGATCAGGCTGCCTTCCAGTTTTATCCAATACTAGTGATAAGGGGAGGGGGAGGGAGGACAGCTGCAACTGTATAGTCCTTCTAGGGTTAAAGATCCTAATGCTTTAAAGAGAATGTCTAAAAGAAAATTTCTTTCTGAAATAATTTATGGAAATGCCGTGCTCCCTTTGAAGGTTCCATGTCACTGCATGGCACTACGCAATGTTCTCTTTCTTCACCTGTCAGGCAAGGACCACCTCGAAGAGTCTCACTGCTGATTACTAGTTAATTGTCATTAATAAGTGACAACTGACATTATGGGGGCTTAATGCAGAGAGAACAGAAAAGAGCCACAGATATTCTAATGAGCTGACTCCTACGTGCCCTCTATTGTTGTCGAAAATGAGGAGCTGTCGTCATTGTTCAGGAGATGGGCTTCAATTGCTCTGGAAAAATATTCTCTTTTAATTTCTTTATGCATAGATAATTCCTGGTGCACTCTCTCTCCCTCTCTCCGTCTGTCTCTCTTGCTCTTTCTTTCTCTCTCCTACACACACACACAGACACACACACCTTTCTATGAACACAGTAAAAACTTCCACTGATGATATACAATATGTATTAAGACACAGTAAAGCTTTTTAAGTACTTTGATTTAGGCATATACACATGCAAGCATATGTGTATGCACATACATACACACTATCTACAGATAAATGCAAATCACCAAGATGTTTATTTAATTTTTAAAACCCAGGAAAGATGTGGGCACAGACAACTCCACTAAGAAAAGGAACCAAAAGGAGATGGTCAAGACTATAGGAGCTGATGTATGAAGTTAGGATTGAGGAAGTCCTGTTCTGTCCCTAGTGCAAGGAATTTTTGAAGTGAGCACATATGAATTTCAGATATAGGTACCTAAAATTAGGTCCTTGCTTTTAATTTAAATACTAGCTTGATGACTTGAAGATTTTCAAAACTGTCAAACAGGCAGGAGCTCCCTGGGAGGCGGTGGTGGCTGCAGTTACTCTACGCTGCCTGCTGAAAGTCAAAACTGTTCTTTGCATGCTTTCTGAAAATCTCAGCCAGCAGAGGGCCAGAAATTTGGGGGAGATGATTTAATGAGGCATCAAACTCCTGGTTGCATTTCCTGAAAAGTAGGAGTTCTGCTTACGTTAGGCAAGCATGATCAATCCAGCATAAGCTTATTTCTGTGCAATGCTAGATGTTTGTATGTCTACATGTATTTGGGATAAGCAGGGTTGCTGAGGGTGCTGCTGACAACCTTTGGAAAAGTTCTCTGACATAGAGAACCTTTCAAAAAGTCAGGAAATCACCCATGATTCTCAAGGTAAAAATTTAGGTGAAACAAACGGAAGCCAGAGGTGTTGTTACAATGATGCCAGCTTCTCCTACCAATTTCAAAGCAACACGATTACCTGCATCAAATCTAAGTATGGACAGGTCTTGAGGTCTAAATTGTAGAAGAGGAATTTTCTGTTTTTACCAAAAAATATCCTAGTGTTTCCATTCTGCAACAATGAATTGCATGTCTGTATTGCTCTCTTATGTATAAGGCTGTGCAGGTTTGCCTGAGAAGTGGCTAATCCAGCGTCTTTCAACTACCTGCACATAGGGGAGAGCCCATCACTTTAATGGGAATTTCATTTCAATAACATAGCTTGAGTTTAAAAGTCAAGACTTACAGGAAAGAAAATGAAAATGAGATGCCTCTCATATTGTACTTGGAGCGAAGACGTTCATTAGCATTCTCTGTCTTACTGCCTGCCAAGGCCCAAACAAAGGATACAGTCTGGAACAATGGCCTGAAATGAGGAACACAACCAAAGCAACCGTGCAGGAAGCCTGGCATTTCCCATGGTTTGGGGACCTGGAGCCAATATATAGTGCCCCAAGCAGATGTGTGGAAGTGGAAAATGCCTCAGATGACAGTAGGTAATTTTTTTTTTTTTTTAATGCTGGGCTTCCCACTGTGAAGTCAGCAGATACCATGTCTTACATTGTCATAGTGCAACTTGATGGGTCCTAATTCCCAGCTCTATATGTGACTTTGGATGCGACCTCTCTGTGACTGAATCTACCCATGTTTTACAGAGATGAGATAATGCCTGTATGGCAGAGAAGACACATGCTGTAATCAGTGGTGAAAGAGTTTGTAATACTGTGTAGAAAGCACTTCTTGACATTGCAAGTGTCTTTTCAGCTACTGCACTGTCTTTAAAATTTCCTTCTAGAGAGGGCAGCTGAAAAGATCACAGTCCAAGCCACTTCATTTCCTGAGGCAAGAGGTCAGCTTGCTGCTCTTTGTGGTCCTCCTCTACCTTCTAACCCTCTGGATTAGGAAGCTACCCACTGCCCACCACTAAGTGGGTAGAGTCACAGCTGCCAGGGCAGTTTCATATCCAAATCTATCACAACAGTTGTTATTGTCCTCACAATTCTTCCCTTCTTCCTTTCTTTCTAACTTCAGCAAAACAGTTTTGGCAGCTTCTGGAACTTCTCTGCCCACTGGACCCCAGTAAATCTGATGCTAGTTACCAGTGATGTCAGCTGCAGTTAGTATGTTGAGTGGAGTGGGTAAAAGTTGGGGTCCTAGATAAACTGGTTGTTTTGTTGCTTTTAATACCATTGATCTTATTAATGCGACTGGACTTTAGGAAGAACTGATAGAGTCATTCCTGAATGGAGTTGTTCCTTTTTTTATCAAGAATACTGCAGTGTAGAATTGAACAATTACATTCCTGCCCCATGTACTTCTTCCCTCCCAAATGAAAGTCATTAACCTTGTTTGCATTGTCACTCAAGACCTCTTAGACATTTTAGCAAACACTTTCAAATGACTGAGACTCTGGCTGCGGTATTCTTTTAATAATTTACAATCATTAAAATGACATCAGACTAACTCCAGTTCTGGCATTCTTTCCAGTTGCTGTCTCTCAGATGTCTATGTGGGATGAAGGTAAAGTTGGGCCTGTAATGATGGATGTCCCTTGCAGAAAGTGGTTTAGAACAATCCAGGATACACTACAAAGCCAGAACTGGAGATAGTCTTATCTCACTTTTAGAGCTGTAAATTATTTAAGGGAGCACTCCAGCTCCAGGAAACTGAGGTTACAGCAAATATTAAGCTTCCTGTATGGCTATTTTTCTTGTGTCAGGTGGTGTGGCAGAGCTTATTCATAGGCATTCAGGGGCTGTGGAAATAATCAGCAAACGAGGAAAATATTTCATTTTCTGTTGCTATTTCTCATGTCAGATTTCTAGAGAACTAGGGCTTGAGGTTTAGGGCCCTTTGCGTTGAATTCAGATCCATAAAAATCCTCTTGATGGGTAGAAAACATTGTGCCAAACTAATAGATGCATTGTCAATATAGATTATTACAACTTCACAAAATGCTCCCAGAAACTACATATCATTTATCTAATCACATGCAAGATGCTCCAATTCAGTGACTCTTAATAAATAGCTAACTCAGGAAACAACACGGTGAAGTTGCAATGCATGAAGTGCTCAGTGATAGCTTATGCAGTCTATCCTGCTTCAGTTGGCATTGAAAGCTTAAACATGTTCCCTTCCTTCCTCACACATCCTTGCTTCGTACATAAAATATACATGAAAACAAGCTCGGATGACAAATACCTATATGCCCTGCTGATGCTTAAGAAGAAATTTCTGAATTTTCTTGGAGTGGGCTGCTTCAAGTGATAACAGAAGGGAAGGGATGTCTCCTGTGTGCCCATGGCCAGCATCAGGGGAGAAGTGGCCCCTTCACAGAGCAGGGCAGGGCAGGGCAGCAGCTCCTTTAGCCCCGCTAAAGTCCATACCTCTCTGCTACCTATCCAGGCAGCTCTACAGAGTAAACTAGAGCTAGTCTTTCCCTCTCCGCCTTCCTCAAAGCAGTGGTGAAGCCTCCAGAGGCACATGCAGCCAGTCAGTGAGGAATGGACACCTGCCATCTCTCCTGAGGGGAGCAATGACTCCAGGACCCTTCAGTCACTGCAGAGCATGTGGACATCCCTGTTCTGTGAAGGAAACATGATATCCTGTCTCTTTGCTAACTGACACAAGGACAAGGAGGAAGAAGAAGAAAGAAGGAGATTTGATTGTTCACATCAAAGAGTTAATTTCTTGAATTTGGAGGTGGAAAAAGTGTGGCTTTTGTTGCAGTAACAACTCTTGCCTTTGGTTTCTTTTTAACAATACGCTGACGGTAAGTAGGTAAAAATCATACTCATTTGTGAAAAAGCATTTTTTATGTAGTGTATGTAACAATATCAGGAGATGGGGTAGAATTTCAAAGTGGTACTTTTCTTTGGTTCTTTCCCTTTCAATAGCTGTTGTTTTGATTACTCCGTGCCTTAGGCTATCATTAGAATCTTTTTGTGTGTGAAAGTATTAAGTCCATAAATATGAAAATAAGCCTGTAATTGACCCATGGACTGAATTTATTTCCATTAGATTCTTCTGCTAGTATAAAAAGCACAAACTGGAAGAGTGATATTTATGTGTGTATGAAGCTCCTCAGCTCTGATGGTATATCATATATTTGATAATAAGGTTATGCTCTTAAAGGGACTACTCAGCAAGACAGGGTGGGGAAAACAGGTGTCTTATTTTAGTTTTGAAAGCAAAACTGTGTACAGCCATAAAATAGATGCACAGCACATACCATTATTTTGATTAATCTGCTAGAGACCAGCTTATAATGAAAGCTGATCAGCATGTCCCAATCAGTCTCATTAGGTTCCTCTGCAGACACCTGGAGAAAGGCAGGCAGCAGAGGGTACTTTGGAAGTAAGAGGAGCTGAGTGATCTACCATGGAAAACACCGGGGTTGCCACACCTGCTTATGTGCTTTAATGGAGCTTTACGGTGCGCGGGGAGGTTTCTCAGTTAAATGGGACATAAAGCTCAGCTGCATTCTGGGGAGGCTGTGTGCTGTTACCGTGCCCTATGCATCATGCGTAATATTCCAGTTGTTGCCTCTGTTTGTGGCCACAGCTGTAGTTCTGTTGAACTGCTACATAAAGTTTTCCAGGGTTGCTGTTTTTTCTTTTTCCTTCTGGATTTTTCCACCTTCCCACTGTGTGAAGGGACCATATGGCACAGCTATTACATCAGGACCTGCAGGCAATTCCCACTCAGGTAGTATACCAGAGCAGGGCTGCATGTCAAAGAAGAAAATGAAGGAGGGAGGGAGGGAGAGAGGGGAGAAGGTGGGTGAGATTGCTTCCAAGAACAAAATCACAGAATATTCAAGGCTTGTGTCGTGAGACAGGCAACTCTCCCCCCCACCCCACCCCCATGAGCCCTGTTATCATCTGCCCCAGTCTGCTCTCTCTGCATGGTACAAGATGCTAGTACAGTTCATCACCAAGGTCAGCTCGGCAGGAAGATTACAGCTTGCAGGCTCCTCGGTGCCATGGACTTGCTCAGGGAATGACTGGGCAGCTTCCTTTGGTGGTCGTGTGGAAGGTTTATGGTAAGGCATGGCATGGAAGGGATGTATGTGTTCCTAGATAATTTCCACCCCCACTTCCTCCAATCTATTATTTTTTTCCCTTGTATGCTGGGGACTGATCAATAATATAGGCCAAAAGGGAATCATGCAATTAAAGTATAATTGAGACATTGAGTTTTTTGTTTGTCTGACTTCAATCTAAATTTGTATTAAGGGGGTTAAAAGTGGAGAAGTCTTTCTATAGCCTTCCCATTTGTTTCTCCTAGTAGGTGTGGCGACCATTATTAGCGCTGCTTTGAATTAATGGCCAATTGTCCTATCATAGTTTAAGAAATATGATGGGCTGTGAAACCAATCCCAAACGTGATTCTGAGTACCTAACCCATCTAATTAAAAAGAAACAAATTAAACAGTGGCAAATAAAATTGGTACCTTATCTGTAGCCAGTGCTGCAAAAAACAGACAGAAGGCTTGATCGTGAAGCTCTTCCTCCATCCAGCTGGAGGTCTGTGGTACAGGTTAGAATGATGATCCTACAAAAATTGTCTACAACATCATTACCTCCTTGGCCATGTGTTTTCCTCCAAGTGAGACTTTCTTGATATTATGTGGGTTCTCATTATTTCACAGAAAAGAGTGTCTGTGTCCTCGCATCTGCATGTATTGCATTATGCTTCCTTCCCATGGATGCGATCCATTCACAAATGAAGTCCAAACACTGCTGAGAGGAGACCTTTGGCATTGCTGTTTTTTGCACTTCTTGACAGACAAATAGTAAGATTATATCATTGGCTAGATGTCGATGATATATATATATATTTTAAAATGCTGTGTGGTATTTTGTGCAAGTATAAAGAGACCACTGCTCCACTTCATGGACCTCTGAAACCAGAACAGAACACCTGACTTCATGGTTGGAAATACATTAACCATCAGCTTAGCACAAGTGGATTTCAACTACACCCCTCAGGAACCCGTGCACTGGGACCCTCTCAACTACAGTTCAGGTCAGGATGTGGTAGAGACAGGTTCTTTTTGTCTGGGTACAGCCATAGAGGAGAGCTGCACATCCAGACTTGTAACCAAGCATGGGGATGTAGTAATATGGATGGTGTATGATCAACAGCCTCAAAGTTCTTGTGGATGTTCAAGCTATCAGAGCAAAGCGGCTTGTCAGTGCACAGCAACTTCTGATTTTGTTGACAGTCACAATTTCATTGCAAATTTTGCAATACCTGCTGTCGTTATTCGTGTCCCAGTACCTGTAGCCAAGTGATTAGGGAAGAAACACATGTAGGGGAAGATTCTAGCCCTCAGACTTGTTAATAAAATAGGATGTCACCCTAAAGCTTAGTTACAGTAAAGAAAATGAATCCTCTTTTGCAAAGTCTCATAATTACTGGCAAGTTTTTGTTGGTAACTTATTTTCAAACTGTTGTTTCAATTCATAATGCTCCTGCACCAGTCTTAGTTCATTACACTGAAGTCATGACCAGATGATTATTTAGATGCATCACTAGAGAAATACCATGAGGTTAAGAGCAGACAACAGTCCTAAGAAAAAAAATAATTGGTGACCAGCAAAATCAGTAGATGCAAGACCTTCCCTTGTGTTGGTTACACCCAAGGCAAAAAGGGGGGCACAAAGACATGCTACACCCACTGGAAGGGCTCTAGCACTTAAATCAACAGCAGAGACAGTGGCAGGTTTCTGGGCAGGAAGAGAAGTAATCTTGGGAAGACTCACCTGCAGTCAGCAATGGAGAAAGTGTAAGAGCATCATAGATATTGTACTTCCCATCCTGCAGTCCTCATGGCAGGGGAGGGACATACCCCCTCAGCAGTTGTGTCAACGACATGACGGGAGGAGAAGACACAAGTGGTTTTATGGGCCACTCTGCATTGCTTCTCTGGGACTGCTGGCAGAGATGAAGAGTGGGAGCCAGAGTGGTCTGTAGATAGCCTTCTACAGCAAGGGACACCATTTTTAGCACTGAGTGGAAGAAGTAACCACAGAACTCCCATTAACAATAATGTGATTGCATGTGTGAGTTCCTATTCACTGTACTGAAAATTTACCCCTAAGGGTCCACATAAATTTGAGCTGTTGACCGTGTGAAGTGTTCTTTTATGGGCAATAAGGACACTGAGAGGCAGCTACATGATTTCCTAAGCTCTGGCCACATACCAGTATTTGTCTGCATAATTCTTCAATTTTTCTTCCCAGATTCTTGATACAATGCACACATTGCTTATAGAGAGCAGGCAAAAAATGGTTTTAACAACAGCATACTTTGTTATTAAATTAGGCCTTGGAACTATAATTCCACATCTCTGTATTTTGATGAGAAACCCTCTACAATGTTATCAAACTAATATATTGTAGCAAATTTTATATCTTCTGCCTCTGTCATGTATAATATGAACTGTATGAGAAAGAGCTAACTTGCTAGGGAAATCTTGATTCTCTATTTCTAAAAATCAAACAACTTACTGGTAGGCCAAGTATTCATGCTGCTGAATCTTACCTTTTATTTGATTATGCAAATGAAGAGGGACTATATTCTGGTACATCTTGGCAAAATTTAATTTCTGGTTGATGCCTAAAAGTTTCAACCCCCCCCCCAAAAGATTAGCACTTGTCAATAATGCTGTGTATTCTTACTCCGTCTCTTTCTCCATCACTTTTTCTCTTTCCTTTTCTCCCCCACCCTTTCTTTTCCCTTGTAGTGTTTGTTATCAGGCTGTGTTTCAAATAACTAGAGCAGAGTTTTGCGAAGGAGGTGTATATCCTCTCAGCAGACACATTCAGCATTTTGAACTCTACGATCGTAAACAATGGACATGCGTATATTTTAAAAAGAAACTTGGAGTAATTTATCTTAATTTAAAACTGACTATTCCTGCTCAGGCTCTTTTTTCTTTTCTCTTGGAATACTACACATATAAATCCTCACACAATCTCCTGGTAATTCATATTAATACACTTGGGGAAATGCTTTGGATTCAAAACAAATGTTCTTGAAAATGTAGTTATCTCATCCTCCTCATTTCCTAGGTCTCAAAATCCAGCTGGTTTAACTGTTTAAGACCTGGAAGCAGTAATGGATTTGCCCTGCAATGCTTAGCAGTGGCTGTCTGAACCCGGAGAGGAGAGTTGTTTTCCTGCATGCACCTGAACTCCACCAAAGGGACCCATAGAGGTGCCTGCAGGCATGGGGGGGGGTGCAGGAGTGGCAGGAGTTAAGGCAGGGATTCACAGAACTACTGGGGTTTGCTTACCTTGTGGGGTTATTCCTTTCACTAGCCCCAGGCAGATGTATAGTAGTAGTAAAGGAATTAGGTAGTGAGCAGTTAGGGAGCCTAAACCCATGCTGTAACTACTGACCTGCTAGAAGAGCAATTCTCAGTTTCCTTGACTAATACCTCTCTTGTTTTCTTGGTGTTTTTTCTTCCCATTTGTCTTCACTCAGGAAAAAAATAATACTGAATGCCTTTCTCCTTATTGAGCCAACTCATGGTGCACCGGCCAAGCCTGACCACACACCTGCAATTGCTGACCAGGATAACTGTTTTATCCTGAACCTGGAAAGGATTTTGAAAAGCATCATCCTGCCTCTATTTCTTTTTGCTTTTGCTTTGCTGCCCTACACTGTTCTGGACATAATAAACCCAGAAATCACATGCTCTGAGACAGTGCAACAACGAGGTGCACACACGATCTCATTCTGTATAAAGCCTTTTACTTGAAAATTAAACTTTAATTGAAAAATAGGTCTCTGAAGAAATCCCCAGCCAGTGTCTGCCCAATTACAGCAGTGTAGCAGTTGCAATGGAAAGCTGTTAATGTTAGCTGCAGTCCATGTGGTATGTGGAATATGTTTCAGATTTAACATCAGCATTCAATGCCATGACTATGTTTTGATGCTCCAAGCAGGAGATTTTATGCATTTAACATCAATTTTATGCATTATGGTCTTGCTGTACCTGGGCACGGAAATAACCATATGATTCTGTGTTATTCATTCTGAATTAACTGTGAACAAAATATTTGCATCAACTGTTCATACAGTGACTGATTTTGCTATGTGTCTCTAGGTGGCAACTAAGTGACTCAGTGTCTTATTTGATTGGCTTTTAGGCGGAAGGCTTTACAAGTACTACAAGCCACAAAAGGAAAGCGCTTGGTTTGGTAGCCGCGTTGACTCACTGACAAAACCCTACATTACCGCTCACATCAGTTTGGTGTAGGCAGTTTCATTTGTGATCTCTTGTTTGTCTCTTGAGTGGAATGAAGCTAACATGCTGAGAGCTGTCTTCGGCTAGTCACACTTTGGCATGTATGTGTGGGTTGTTTTTTGTGGTCATAAAATTTTGAGTGGTGTAGAGCAGCGAGTGTGTTAGAATGATACCTGATAACAATGCTGCATCTTTACAATGTGTCAGGCTCTGTCTGATAAATCCTCTTGCTTTCCTTTCTCTTCCTCAGGATGTTTTAACTTCCAGAGGAAACACTGATTTTTTTCTCTAAAGGTGGGGGTGCAACTACTTAGTGTATGCCAGGAGCAACATCATACCCCGAATTAAAGCAATCCGTAAGGTAAGAAAGGGTCTTAGCAACATGGGAGCTTTTCAAAACAACCGTAGGCATGTTTTTTACATTTTGCTATTTCCAAGGCCAGTCGGAAATTTTTACAAAAAAAAAAGTCAAAAATAATTTAGTCATCAGCACCTGGATGTGTATGGCACTTCCCACCCTCACCCCCCTGAAACTTCATAAGATTTTAACATGCATATTTAGAGAGCTCAATCACAACAGCTTCAAAGTGGCTGTTACAATAGTGATGTTGGTTTATAGTCAGTTGTAAGTTATAGTCCAAAGGAAAGGTTTAGGGCAACATATAAAAACAGGATGTAAATGAGTGATTTAGATGGAAGAAGGGAGGAACTTCTAGGAAATGGCACAATGCTGCTGTAAGAGCAAAAAGAGGCAAAGACTGAGTCCAAAGGTGAAGATCAGAGCAGCAGAAAAATGAGTGGGTAGGAAAGTAGGTGCATTTCTGATCAGAAGGTTTGTAGAAACATTGTTCATAGTTTGGGGCCATAAAGACTGTTTTTCAAAGCTGCCCATTTTGTGAAGTAAACCAGTTCCCACAGTGTGTTGGCTACCTGCTAGTGAAAAATAACTGAAAGATGGTGATGCAGGATCACAGAAATAACCTTACTTCCCGTTATGGGTAAAAGGACCATATTGGGATGCAAATACAGATTAGAGAATAAGTTGCTCTATGCCTCAGCTCTACTCTTTATTTCTGGGAAATTCAACAGTTTCTTATTCTTTACTACGCACAATAAGCAAAATCCCGCCTTGCTCCCTCACTGGCTGAACCTTTCCAGCTTTAATGGGTACCCTGATGGTCTGCTGTACATTGCAGCAGGTCCACTTGTGGTGGTCACATCTTTCTTTGGGCTTATGAGGACATGAAAGAGAAACATTGCGTGAACCTCTTCAGCAAGATGAGTCTCATGGACAAAGAGCCAGCACAGGAGTCTCTTTAGACAAAACCCCCCTACCCCTTTCTGTGTATGTGTAAAGGTATTTTGGAGTAATGTCTTCCTCTGCTGATTCAGTCTTCTAGAAGATAGGCAGTAATGCTTCTTTCAGAGGGAAGTGACAAAGAAAGCTGTTATACTTTCTTTTCCAAAACACTTGTAAAAGGTATTTTCTTAATGTCAAGGCAGGTACTTTCAGAGCTTTGGGATTTTAGATGTATAAAAGCAGAATAGGTCTTTTTTATCGGTAGGGTGGTCATGATCCTTCAGGAAGTGCAAAGGTAGTTGCTTCCACACCACGTAGTGCTCTCAGCTCATCAGAAGCAGACCTGCGTGTATCTGGAGTTTTCCAGCCATCCCCATACACACTTAGATGCTGCTGACTGTCTCTCATCTCCTCCCTCCATATTCCTGCCAAGCGGAAATGTCTTGTGGTTGTCTCATCCACGGATCAGTTTGTGGCGTAGGTTTCCAGCACAAAGCAATCTGTGACAGGCTGTGCAGTGCGATCACCGCAGGCAGCCTGACTTCACATTAAATGTAATTCTTTCCGTAATTCTTGTTGCTTATTAACACGTTGGAGGCCTGATCCTGATTCCTTTGAAGGCGATGACACAGCTCACACTGAACATAGCAGGAGGTGAAGGGCAGCCTTTGCTGCATGACAAAAACAAAACGTTATGGTGCTGGAGTTGCTTGAGAAGCGTAAATCCATCTGTCCTTTAACTTGACATTTTCTTCTTCCCTTAATTTTTTTTTTCTTTTCATTAAAGCCACACCTCCTCACTATGGTGTAATTTTATAAAAGCTGTGGAGCTATAACCCTGACCCTATTCCTGCCCATCCCAGTGCTGTGTCAGGGATTTGGCCACCACAGCCCCTGGGGCAGCCCAGGGAGGCCTGCTCGTCACCTCCCTGTGCAGGTGGTGGGCAGAAGCAGCATGCTATCCTGGTGGCAGCCTCCAGCTCTGCCTCCCTTCCTCATGTTTTGCCTCAAGCTTCAAGTTCTCCTGGGCCTGCATTTTATGAGCTTGGCATGCAGCCCCCCAGGCACCTGCAGTTGGGTAGGTGGTGAGTCCTTGGTCAATGACTGTGTGGGGAACCCAGCTCAGAACCACATCTCCTGCCATCTCTGGTGCCACCACAAGAGAGCTGCACCTCTGTCCTTGCTCCTCAGCAGCCCCTTTGTTCCTCAGTGCCCCCATCCCTCTCTTGCACTCCTGGGGTTTGCTTTTTGGGTACCCTGCCTGCCTGGCTGCTGCAATCATTCCTGCAAGCAGAAACAGGGCTGTAACCTGAGCAAGCCCACAGCCCCGAAAGCTGCCTGCCTGCCTCGCTTGGGTTTCGGCCTGCCACCACCTCACCTATTGAGCTAAATTTCCCATTACAACTTGAATTTAAATATTCTAATAAATTTGTTTTAGAAACTCTTACAGCTCCCTTGTGCCATTTGCAGGGAAACACTCTCTGGATTTTTTTCTGGGAGATGGAGATTTCTTTGTGCTTGGGGTGACTGATTGAATTTTACCTGCGCTAAATTATATTTGCACATTCTAGTAATTGCAAAGGGCCACACAGAGAAACAAAGCATTGACTGCCGTTGTACTGGGATTTCCCAGATGTATAATTTCAAATTGATATGAAAAAAACCCTTGCAATGCATTAATAATAGCAGAAAATGTAACTCAGTTGGCCAAGGGTGAACAGAGGCTTTTTTTTCCTGAGCTGCAAAACAAGCTATAGACCTCAGGTGACTAGCATTTATTGTTAGAATGGGTTTTCTATTGCATACCTTCTGAAACACAAAATAAAGATTTATACTGAGCAACTTTGTTGTGTATAACAGATCTGGATCATACCTGGGAAGCAGTATGGGTTTTTTTTTTTAAGTGAAAGCAGTAGGTTTTTGTCTAATTTAAAGGCACTATTTGGTTATTCAGTCTTCTGGCAGGTCACCTGTCCTTTTTCTGCAAATCAATAATATCTCGTGGTTGGAATTATGACATTGAAAAAGAAATCTTTGGCAAACAGCACATACTTTCAAGTCATGTCAGAGTGCACCAAGAATGAAAGGGAATGATGCTCAGTAAAGATACCAGTGGCATACTTATGTGTTTATTAATAAAGCACGAAGATTACCTGCTTAAAGGTGTAGGCCACTGTCGGAGAATTGGTGTTCTCAACTCTCCACAAAATCAAAGGAGGCTAAAAGCCCTGATACACATTTAATAATAATAATAATAATAATACATCTAACACATTTTATAATAGAGTGTTAGATGCATACAGCTCTGGCTGGCTACCTGATTGACTCTAAGGTGGTTTCTCTTGGGCCTGGAGCATACATGTATGTTAAGCATAAATAACTCACTGAAATAATGCTAGAGAAAGAAGCTACTGGTTTGGACAGAGATGGGCACAAAAACTATCAGCACATCAGTGTGAACAGGAGCCTCAATGTCCGGTTGAACAGCAGCGGTATTTTCTAAAGTAAGAGAGGGTACTCACAACCCTGAATTTTAGCCTTGGCATATCACTCCTTTGGGGGTCTGATTTGCAACCTGGTGTGGCCAGTGTCTGTCCACCGTGGAGCAAGCTATGAGCAGCCCCTTAAGATCTGCTTTATGGGCAGACCATATCACATCACTGCATTCCTCCCTGTAATTTACAAAGCAAGAACTGCAACCTGACTGATGGGACATTTTGCAGGACACTGTCTGAAAGGCTACTCAAAGCGTGGGAGAAGGACCACTCCTAGCAGATATCACCACTTTTCCCTTCTGCAGATTTCCAAAGGTGGCCATTGCTGTGCTGTGTGTCTCAGTGGCTGCTGGTTGCTGCTGCTGGTTGTAATGCAGCCAGGACAGCACTGGATCTCTTTCTCAAGAAAGAGATGCACTCTCTTTCTCAAGAAACAGTATGCACTGTTTTCTCATGTCGTGTTGCATGGTTGTTTTTTTCCAGTACAATACTACCAGAAGCAGTAACAAACCTCTATTATCACCCCTATTTTTAATGCTGTGAGCAATTTTAACTGGAAGCCACCTCCTTGTCTGTGCCTTAAAAGCACTTCTTCCTTTCCACTCAAATGCTGGGAGTACACAGCTCAACTATCACTGCCTTCATGCTTTTGCAAATTTCAATGCATTATTAATAATTTTGTAACATATTTCTTCAAGCTCTTTAGCAGAAAATGTTATTTCAGTGCTGCCTCTGATAAGAGTCTTAGTCACCATGTGCACTATTTCCAAGCTACCACGCAACCTGAGCTTTTAATTTGTTCCCCCTGTTCAAACACAGGAAGGACCTTCTGAGAATAATATTCCTCATTATCTGATTGCTTTTGTGAATCGTTTCCTGCGTTTCTAGGTATGCTTATCATCATATCATAGACAGTACAGATGGGAGACCTATTAACTAATCTACTGCACACTCCCCCTCTTACTCTCACGATGAGACATCATTTAATTTGTGGAACATATTCCCATCCAGATAAATCCATATTTGTGCCTCAGAAAAAAATAACAACAATGCCAGGAAAACACACACACACAAAAAGAAAACCCATCAAAAGAAGTGTTTCCATAATTGCTGAAGAAAGCAATCTGTCCCTTGGCTCGGGTCACCTTTGCCTATCCATAAATACCTTTGCAAAAGCAGAGTCCACAAAGGTGATCAGGGGAGGTGCTGGATAGAGTAAGAGGGTCTTGCTCCCTCCCTTGCCCTTGTGATAGGGTGCAGGAGGAAAAAGACCCAATTAGCTGAAAATTGTTAGCAGGTAAATGATCATTACTGTGCACTCAGAAGCTGCTGGATGATGGTGTAAGGAGATGGTGAGAGGTAGTCACAAAAGGATCTGAGAAGAAAAGGAGATTGACAATTTTTGACTGAAAATATATTTGTTGAAAAATAGTGAGCTGACAAAACTGAAATACTTCAGAATAACATTTCAACTTCTTCAGAATGTCCTGATTTTTCATGAAAAATGTGAAATAGAAAATGCCTATATAATTTTCTGTAAGTGTTCACATTTTTTTAGTTGACAAATCAATTTTTCTCTCAATTTTATAATTGGATTCTATTTTATTTCCACCAAAATTCTGAAGAGGTAAAAACAGAAAAAAAGTGTGTGGGAGGAAAGGATGTTGGTATGCTGGTGCTTTTTTTTCTCCCTTTTTTTTTCTTTTTAAATACATTCTTTCTGAAAAAAAAGAGGGGGAAGTATAATTATTTCCTCCTTCTCTCCTCCAGGAAAAAAAAGATTTTTACTTTTGTATTTCAAAATGTTGTGTTCAGACACTGCATGAAGATGCTCAGGAAGGACCAAAATCTTTTGTTTCTTTTTAATACCATGTGTTCATGCACATATTGGTATGTATTATATGTAATCTAATAAGTATATGCAGTCCTTAATAATTGCAATGACAAATTGCCTAGCAATGGTTGTTCATACCTTATCTTCTGTTGAACAGGAATGAAGAGGATTTTGTCTGCCCTTTTCAGAAAGTGAGGAGAAGGCAAAAATGCTGAGCCATCCTGGGGCTGCTGAGTGGAGTTTTGGGAAGAGCCCATCCCCATGAGCCCATGCTCTGGGGTGGCCAGTATCAGACTAGCAGAAAGGATCATTTTGTGGGATTGGGCTGAATTTTATGCCATTCAGGCAGTTACCAGGGTGCGAGTCTGTCTGTCTATCTGTAGTGTGTGTAAGCTGAGGCAGTGTCAGGAGGAGGGCAGCAGGATGACTTGGTTGAAATGTCAGCACTTCTGCTGCACTGTTTTCTGTTGCTTGGTAGGGAAGCAAAAAAGGATTAAAATAAACAATATTGGTAAGATCTGGCCTCTCAGTGCTTCATAAGAGACAATTCCTTCTTCTGTCTAATGCTGCAATGTCATGGAGTCATTACAGGGATAAAAAACTGTCATTTTTGAGGTGTATTTTTCTTTCTGGATGTTCCAGAGTTCCACATTTCAGAAAAATGAACCATTTTTAACAACCTGGAGCATGAACCTGCAGATTCTATATACATGGTGGCCACAGAGCCAGTGAAAGGAAAGGGTGCTGGGCTATCACTGTGCTTCTCCAACTCTAAGCATTTTGTCACATCTGGCCTTCTCCAGCATATCAGTTTTTGTAGTCAGGGGACAAAGGGGAACTGTCAGTCTCAGATAACTGGCTTCGCTATATCATAAGGGGCAGTGCCCATTTTATTCTGTCTTTTCTGTAGCTCAAAAGCCCACCTCTTTGCCTGTGCTCTGCTGACATAGCTGGAGAAGAGCAGCCTTTGTGCTATTTCCCTAGTGGATGTTGCTAACTGCTCTTTAATTGTGTAGGACCAGTGCAGGACCCTAGCACCATCCATTTCCATGCCATCAGCTTGGTATGGTCCCCTTAATGACAGATTTGCAAAGGTCAGGATGAGCCCCATGGGGCTTGGGCATTGACAGGGCAGTGGAGAGTGGGTGGCCCTGGTGGGAGCATCCCAGAATGGGGATGAGGGTGGCTGCCAGCTCCAGCAGTGCCGTGTCATGGTGGGGACATGGGAAGCAGCTCAGCAGAAAGCAGAAGGGCAGACACGGGCAGGCGGTGCTCCAAAGGGCATGAGGAAAAGGTCCTGTTAACCAAGAAATTTTTTATTGTGACATAGTATTTCCTTGTCTCAGACAGATGCATATGATAGATGAAATGATATTCATAAAATTATATTCATCTCTGGCAATGGCTTCTTTTAGTTCAGGGAAAAAACCAGTAATTGCATGGATAAAGGGAGGACAAGGGGGAAAGGGAAAGGAAAATCATGTCAGTGGTGAGGATTTAGCCTGCAAATCTGTGTGGCTGGCTGTGACTACTGCAGCAACAGCTACAGTGAGAATACACTGCACTTTTTTGTTGACTTTTCAGTTTTTTAATTACTGGCAACTTGGTAATAGCATGCAGAATCAGATTCTGCTTCCTTTCACACTCCAGACACTCATGTTTTGACCACAGGGCCATAAAATTATCAAAGGAAAATATTATTGGCTGTAACCACCTCAGTAATATTTTTACAACTCCTGATTGACCACAAATCTATATTTAATAAGAAAAACAAAGCAAACACACACCCCATTCACTTCAGGTGGTGCTGTACATTTAACTGGGGAAACACATTCGTTCTATAGGGAGGCAGGAATTGCAGACCGTGCCTAGGAAAATATGCTTATTATATCCATGACTGGAAAAAAATATAAATTTTCCTTTTTAGGTATTTTCATAAGTTGTCTCAGGCTTTATCAGCTCAGCTGGCCTCCTGATAAATTATTGCAAATATTGTACTCTACATATTCATTGTAGTGGCACATTAGAGGGAGACTTTTATGTTTTGAGTACCTTACACAACATAATTCAGAAATTAAGTCTTGACTGGTCAAAAAATCACCCCTTCAGGGATTTGGATTTCTGAGGAAGCATAACACAGCCTGAAACAGTCTTGTCTTCTCCACTCGAGTTTCAAGACTGGGAGGTCCTTCTTTTCATGCTTCTAGAGAGGTGTTAAGGAAAACCAAGATAGCTTTGAACATTGAGGAAAACAGTTGCAGCCACTGGGAAGATACTCTGAGGTAGAGCAGGGGCTTATGGTTTCTGTCAGGACCTTCAAAAGAAAATATATTCCCTGCAGAGTTAGCCTGGGCATGGATGCTGAACTGCACTTGGTTCCCATTCAAGCCACCAGGGCACTTGAGTTTATCGAGGGTGTAACCTGATGGTCTTCAGGTGGCAAGAGCAGGAGTGTCCCTGGGGGTATTTTACAGTATGCTGTGGGGGCACCTGCCTGACTTCTCTGGGTTGAAGTGCAGGAAAGCTCCCCACTGCCGGCTTGCCCACCTGATGACATGCCTACCATGTCTCCTCCTTGCTTCTGCCTACCCAAAACAAATGTCCAGCTGGTGGGGTGAGCTCCCATAATTGCTGTCTTCATGGAAGCTGAGTGTACAGGATGGTGTCAGAGGTGGAGGGCATTTCTTGTGATGAGGGCATGGCTTGTGATCAGGAGGTGGGGGCAGCCTGCTGCAGTGAGGAGGTATGTAGTGGAGAGTGCATGAAAAGAGCTGCCCTGGGCCACAGCTACAGCTGTGCACTCCAGTGGATTTTCTGGCTTTGGACTGGTGTTTCTGAATCAGGACAAATCCCACAAAGCAAGGTGTGCAGACATGCATGGACTGGGAATTACTCTGGACATTGCATAAGAGTGGACATCTTGGAGAAGCTGTGGCAACTGCCTATGTCATGGCACAGAGATAAGGGAGGATGTGCCAGCTCAGGGCTAAGTTAATTCAGGCCACGTCTACACCTAGGAAATTTCATATTGACAAGTTAACAGATAGTACCTTGAAATTATTTCTGATTGCCAATACACCTGAAGTTGTAGAAGCCATGAACAGCAGCTGGCTGAAGTGGCAATTGGCTCCCAAGTGTCCACAATTTGCTTCTGCCCAGGCAAAAATACGTGTCCGTTGAAAGGGATGCCACTCTATTATCACACAGTTCTAGTTGAGCCAGTGGTCAGCAGTATGGAATGCACTATCCCAAACAGATAGATATCTCCATGGACAAGCAAGAGCCTTATTTCTAATATCTCATGTGCTCATTAGCATCTTTCCTCCCCTGGCTAGCTTTCAGGAATCCAAACCACTTTCCAGCACGCTGACTCTTAAAGCCCTATTCTACTATTAGCTATTCATAGCTAATATAATGACAAGAAAAGTCACATGATAGAAAAAGCCAGCAGTAGATGCAACCTAGAAATCTGCTTAGATGCCAGGACTCTAGCATACCACATCTCGCATAGAGGATCAAGTTTTCTCTGGGAGTGGGTTCAGGGTGCTGCCAGTACCCACTTTCGTATCACAACCTCTCTCCTATTGCTACTGGCCTGGGTCCACACAAGTGGTGGTGATAAGGACTCTTTGTGCATTCACTTCCTTGCAGGGCCAGAGCCTCTGCACTGCTTGATAGTTCGCCCACCTGCAGTGGTTGGAGGAGGCGCCAGCAAGGTAAGGGTGACAGTACTCCACTGGAATTAGTGTCGTGCAGGAAACAGTAAAGTAGCTGATACTGGGATTTGTCATATGCTGGCCATCTCAAACAATTGCCTTTCCTGCTGCTGGGCTCACATCCCCTGCTGTTGTTCTCCCTATGGACACGCCGTCCACTTGGTCTTCATTTGCCTGTTTCTGTCACTGTCTCCCCATGTCCTGTTCCTCCTTTCCCTTCCAGCAGATGATCTGCTGGTCTGATGGGGCCTTCTGAAAGCAGGTCACTTCTGTGGGATGCTATTCTGCCACAGCTTATGTGAGAGTATTTCTCTGCCTAGTCAGAAGACCCAGCTAAAGGAGTGGAAAATCATATTGCTGTTTCCTGCCTGCATGCAGGAAAAATGAAATCTCTCTCATTTTTCATTCTGTAGCTCAGCAAAGCCAAAAGTTGCTACTTTTATCTAAAGCTATGCACATAACTGACTTTTCAGTTGGCTGGCTGCATTGAAATATTGGAGGGAAACAGTCTTTCTGTTTGATCTGAAGCAACTTTTTTTTTTTCCTAGGCAAATGAAAAAAAATCTGAAGAATTTAATTTGTGGCCAAGTAAAACATTTCATTTGACTTAAAATAATCATTTTCTTCACTATAAAATGAGAATTTCATGTGTTTTCTTTTTGTGAAGGTAACCAAAATTTTTCTCTTTTGGATAGAGTCAAAATTTTCCAGTGAAAAATACTCCATGTTTAGATTTTGTCTGTGGGATATGCTTCCATCTTTACCTTCTTCCTTGTGTAGGCCTTTGGGCCTTTAGCTTGACAGGAGCTCAGTGAGGACTCAGACAGGAGCAAAGCAGATACATCTTGAAGATGTGAACCAAACATAAGAAATCCATATCAGTCACCTCCACCCTGCAATATTTCATTGTGTGCCTTTACACAATTTAACTCTATGAATAAAATCACCTTGCAAAGTGTAAGGGGAGTGGATGACAGAAGCAAAATTAAAGGCACATGTTTATGAACAGCTCCTTGTCCTTCCTCAATTTAAATGCCAAAAATATTTTTGTGTTCTGTTTCATGACTTGGACAGTGTTAAAAACACTGAAGCACTTTTATTCACACATCATCAACTTGTATGAAGAAAATAAAAAATAACAATGCCAGCAACTTTGATTCCATATGTGTTACAAATACTGTGATGCAATTAAAAAAGTGCGTAAAGTATGACCTGTTGGACCTTGCAATTAACCACTAGGACAAGCCCAGCACTTTCTATTGCTGAAAATCAGAATATCTGAATAATTGAGGCCTCTGAATGTGTCCTTTGAAGAGCAAGCAGTGTGCCCTCTGATAGTAATTTTACTCTGCCCTGCATTAAAGACCATCTGCACTTAGTACCTGTTAAAAGATATTTTCGTGTTTTGTCTTTTCATAAAGGCCAAAGAAGCTCATCTGCTGCAACTTTTCCTAAGGTATGTTACTGTGATATACTCTGCCATAAACATTAAATACAAATATGTAAACATCTCTCCTATGAAGAAAGGCTGAAAGAGTTTGGATTGTTCAGCTTGGAGGAGAGAAGACTCTGGGGACACCTTATAGCAGCGTTTCAGTACCTAAAGGGGCCTACAAGATGGGGAGGGACTTTTTACATTGGCAGGTAGTGATAAGACAAGAGGGAATGGCTTTAAGCTGAAAGAGGGCAGGTTTAGATTAGGTATTAGGAAGAATTTCTTGACTATGAGGGTGGTGAGGCACTAGAACAGATTGTCCAGAGAACTGGTTGATGCTCCATCCCTGGAAACATTCAAGGCCAGGGTGCAAAGGAATCTAAACAACTAGGTCTGGTTGGACAGGGCTCTGAGCAACCCGATCTAGCTGAACGTGTCCTTGCCCATGGCAGAGGGTTTGGTCTAGATGACTTTCCAACCCTAGGTCCCTTCCAACCCAAACCATTCTGATTCTATGATATATTTGAATATAAATGTCTTCTACATGGTGAGAGCCACAAATGATCTTATAGTTAAGTCCATTTTTCCACTGGAATCTTGTTTCTCCTCTTTAGCTATATGTGTAGCCCTCTGAGAGATTTGCCTTGTCCCAGCTTCCTGGGGACCAAACCACATAGTGGGCTCAGGACACATCTGTTGCACACGGACATGGACTGTGGTGCCCCTGTGCTCAGCTCTCTTTGACACCACCTGCACTGCATCTCTGTGAGATCAATAAAATGGAAATGTCATCTCTTCATCACCGAGAAGGGGAGGTTGGTATTAAGTTTCAGCAGTCGATGTTTGCAGCAACAGAAATTGATACACATTCCTTGTGTTATTGCAAGGCTCGAAGCTGTTTGCAGCTGTGTCTTTATCAGAAATTCTTGCCTCTCTGCCTCTGTCTAAGGCTTTTAAATTACTTTATATTTGTAGCTTTTGAGCAGCTGGATCTCTGCTCATATCCTTTAATTTGTTGAAATGCGGCAACAGCATTGTGGCCAAGGTAGCATGCTTGAAAAATTGTTTTACTTATGAAGGTGTAGCCTACCCTGACCAGTTCTGAAAGTAAGATAGGACCGCACACCGGTTGACCAGAAAGCAAGGCAAGGGCAGCTGCATTACCTGTCCCTAAATCTTAGTCCTACTGTGCAGCCCCTGTTCCTCTCTACATGAGCTCCCACATGCCTACTTGAAAAGCACTGGTCACAACGGGGACAGCAGTAACACTGGGAGCCTCAGGTGACCAGTTCATCAGCTGTAATCACAAGTAGCTAGGAGGGGAAGAGAGTCTTTGGAGTTAGCTTGTGCACAAACCACCAGCTGAAATATATTCACACAAAGCTTTTGTGAAACAAGTCAGAATAACAAATGCATAAATAAAAAAAGCAAAGAATTCATTAACAGAAAAGAAGGCTAAATTAGCTGAATAAATAATTCACCACAAATTTCTCAGTTCTGTTTCGAACCAAACATTTACATTAACCTTCTAATTCTTCAATATGCTGAAGCTCTGGGAGGATTAAAGTCAGTTGAAATCTGTGACTGTTAATGAAAGTAATAATACAAACCCCATTGCTATGGAAAGACTTGCAGCTAGGTCTTATATAATTGCGTTTTTTCAACATTCATACCCCAATCGAAGAGAGCACTTCAGCACGTGCTCAGGTGAAGAGCACATCTCTTCTGATGGCTCTGTGAGGAGTTGTAGCTGTTGCTCAGGTAAATATGCTTAAGTGGAAAGTTAACTTGTGTTTCAGGATAAATGGAAATATCAGAAAATTTTGAGAGGGTTTTTTGAATCACAAAACCCTCACAAATTGAGGGCATGAGACCACTTTATCAGAGTCTTAAGTAAAAAAATATTAAAGTCTTTGGTACTTGGGGACACGGTGTATAGCCAGCAGCCTCCTTAAATGTTCCCTCAAAAGGAGATTTATATATCAGGTGGCTGGGTGAAAAGCACAGGCTAACAAAATGCTGTTGTGGTGGTGCTGCCCAGTGGAGCTCCTCAGAACATGCTCAAGTATTAGCAAATCTGGCTTAGTTGTCATGCCCTGAGGCTTTTCCCTCTTCATAGGCCTCTGTGTTTCACTAAGACCAGTGCATTGGCTAAGCAATGGTATTTCTAATCACTTGGGTCAATATTGCTGTATTGCCTTTGCAACATTGATTAAACAGTTAAAATACAGCATTACAAAACCAATGAAAACACAGTACTTTGAAGTTACAGCTCACTACTGCTTCCAGTCACTTCCACAGATAGCAATAAAAAGCTCAATCAATGAATTGGGATTTCATCAGCAAGATTTAACCTCAGTCATTGTCTGTAGCAGCCCTGAGGTTTTAAACACCACACCGTGACCCTTCATTATGTCTTGGATAACAGAGGCCTTAGATGAACCAGTGGTCTCTGGTCAGGGATTTGTTTATCATCAAAGATGATTTTGTTTTTGCCATTACTGAATTCCCAGTGTGTATGTATCTCCTCTTTGTCTCTGCCACTCAGAACAGTCTCCATTTCTTGTTAATTTATAAACAGTGCAATGAAATCAAATGAGACTCCCATAGGGCTTTCTTTTTATTGTAAACATGGTAATGCTCAGTGAAAACACTGAGGTATTTCAGCTACTAAACGCAGCAGGAAAAATAACAGTTTTGGGGAGGTGGTGGCAAGTCAAACAGTGCGCTTGCTTGAAGTAGCTTCTAAAATAGTGATTTTATAAGCATCCAACAGGTTGGTTTCCCCCCCAGAAAGATTTTCTGGCCATATCAAGATGGAAAGATCAGGTAAGCTTCTCTGTGCACAATATAGACTAAATGTCATTCTCCCCCATTTTGTGGGAAAAGTTTTAAAACATCAAACAGATAGTAGTTGAGACCTTATTTCATCTTTTGGACATATGAAAGGTTATGTGGAGTGTCTCTTTTGAGCACTCGAAATAAAATAATGAGATTAAAATGTACTTAAACAGTCTTCAAAGTTCTGATCTGTCCCATCATCAGATGGAACTGCAAATTCAATTTTTTTCAAAACTAAAAAAAAGCTTTTAAAATATCTTCTTCTGGTGGAACTGAGTGACTCTTTCCTCCTTAAAAAAGGCTAAAAAAATAGAATTAATTACACTGAATACATAAATTCCAATAGAAATCATTTCTGTTTCTAGACATGGGACATTGCTCTTTATTATTTTTATGATGTTGCAGAACTATTGAGGTTATAACATACATTAAAAGTAGGCGCCAAGCTTTCTTAAATTAAAGTGTTGGCTATGCCCATGCCTTGCCTGCGATGAGTCACTATCAATTGCTGTGTGTACCCGCTGCCTGTACACCTGAAAGGTTACAGTGGATCCCTCCTCACTCCATGAAGCAGAAGCATATTTTTCTGTAAAGTAGAGCAATGTGGCAGCAACACAATTGTTCTGCTGGGTGAATCCTTAAACAAAGTGAGATAGAGAGACTATATTTAAAGTCTATAAAAAGTTAACAACCTCTTCTCAATAATTATGTATCTATAAAAAATAAAGATGATACAGGGCCAAAACTTAATGGCATTTATGTTAATGTGATACTGAGCACTCACAGGCAGTAGATATCTGCAAAAATGGGTCACATATAGCTTAGAAGCTTTATGTTGTATATTCTGTTCAGCATGTGTCTGTTCAAATAAGTTTTTTGTGTGTAAAGTGAGCAAGTCACCTCTAGTATGGCTTCTGTACATGTTACCTGTGTTTCTGTGAAATCAAGGAGGACTGAAACCCTCCCGTTTGTTGCTGGCTGATACCCATTTGTTTAATATTCAAGTGAGGACACATCTCCTGGTTCCATATCCTTTATTTGCCTTTGTTCACATAAAGTTCCATTGTCTACTGAGGATGGGAGCAAATGAAAGTGAGGACTTAATGCCGGACGATACCAGTTCATTGTCACTTTATACTGGTTTTACAGCAGGTTTCACTGGGTTGCCCTGCCTTGCTGTTACTGTGAGTGAGACCCTCCATGTCTCTGTGATTAAAGGAGTAAAAAGTAATCTCTGCAGAGGCCAGAGTGAAGGAGTATTGTGCAATGAGGGAAAAATTCAAAGACCTTTGGGAATCCAGAGAAATATGTTCCCCTCTATTTTTTTTAACTGTAAACTCTGGTCCTCATTTCCTTGCTGCTTTTATAGAAAATTCAAAGTTATATCAGGCATTAGAATGACAAATTGGCTGATTTTGTCTCTTGTTATAAATATGGAGCACTATTTGCTTGTCAGGCAGCTTCATAATTAGTAGCGGTCTATGTGGTATCAAGGCAAGAGATCATCAGATCAAGTTTCATGTTTATTCCACAGCCAGCATCTTCCCTATTGCTAATGAAAGTGTCTCTCGGGGACTGGCATATCTGAGCCTGGCAGCTATGTAACATCAGTCTTTGAGCTTCACTTCCATCCCAACCCTCATTCTCATTTGGTTTTTGATCATATCCTGTATTTATAAATGTACCCTGTTATGAAATATGTTTTCAATAGTGCTTTTTAAGGCAATTAAACAATATGTTTTCCGGTAATTTTTGTTGCTGGTAAGTGTAAGTTTGTCTTTGTAGGGTTTGTGTTTATACTGTCCTGGAGAGTGGTCGGATTTGTTATTTTGTATGGATAGAGTATATGTGTTCATGAAGACATGAAAAGCCATCAAGTTGCTAGTAGTTCACATTTTGCATTCTGCTCCTTCCCAAAGCTGGAAGATTTTAGTTGGAGAAACTAAAATGTCTCTGAAAAGACATGATTTAATGAGGAAAAGAATTGCAAATAATGCAAAGATGGAAATGGAATTCTTTAAGAGATTCCATGCTTTCATTCACTAAAATACTCCCTGCAGAAAATCTCCTCATCTTACCTTTTCCCAGTCCAGCCTTCATACTGTTGTTGTGACTGTTTCTGTATAATGTGAAGAAGCTGATGGTTCAGTATTAGCAATAAGATCACAGGACTTTTGATACTGGAGCACTGGATCAGTTGTCATGTCATGACATACATATTCATAACCTAGCAGGCCTTGTAGTCGATTTATGCATAAGGGACTGATAAGAAAAAAATTGATTTATGATGATCTCAAAAACATGGTCTCCCAAGATGTATTCTGCAGCTTTGAGACCTACAGTTTAGGCTCTATTAATTTTACAGTGCTGTCTGGAATTATCCATCTGTTTAAAGGTTAACTGTCTTTACACTTTTGAAATGGGTAGTTCTGTTTTGGTTCTTGCTTTGTTCATGCCACTGATTTATAAATTATTAAATCTATCATTGCACAAAAAGACTGAAATTGGTTGCCAGATTATCTACTTATTACAAACTTTCTTTAGCAACTTCCTGATATTATCTTAAATGCTCCCTGTTAAGTGCTGGGAGGAGGGGAAACATTGAACCCAATGGCATGTGTTGTACAATGAACTTCTGCAAGAAAACACCATTATTATTACACAAATGTTGTGATGTGCCCAGAGAGGCACATCAACCAGCCTTCAACACAGCACTATACCAGAGAAACCCTAGCCTGTGGTCACATAGTGAGAGAGGAGGTGGGGTCTCTTGGTTGAGAAAGGGCTACTGACAAGACCCATAGAGCTGGATCTTTTAATTTTTGAGTAAAGCAGTCAGGCTCTATAGTAGTGTAGGTTTCCTGTTAAGGCAGCTGAACTGGTCTTGCTCTTTCGGAAACTTGTTGGTGGAGGGAAATTGGGAAGAAGCAGGGATGGAACAGTGATGTGTATGGTATGGCTCTGAGTCCATGTGCCTCCCAGCAGACTCCCACTGTTCCTTGCTTGAGAGTCTGACTGTTTGGAGTGAGTAGCAGTGTGGCAAAAGACTAAAACTGAGGTCCATGGTTCCGCTCACATGGCCTACTACTGTGTGAGTACAGATTTGCTTTATGTTGCTTGTGGACAATGCTGTAGGTGACAATCACAAAGTTTTCCTCTCTTCTACAGAGCACTTTTCTGCCAGTGCTCTTCAGGAGCTGGACAGTTGTTTTCATTTTTAGCACGTGAGCATTTGAAAAGACAATCTAATCTAAGAACATACAGCTAGCAGAGAAAAGTGTTTGAATTTCCACAGAATTTTCCTTTCTGTTGCACACACATCTACGGGTTTCTGTATGGCAGCTCCTTCTTGTCATTGCTATCTGAGCATGTTGATCCATTGCGATAGGTACCTATCATGATCTTGGTAACTGCTGGGCAGTGACAGTTTTATTGAAGTTATAATGTCTTGTCTTGCATCCATGTATATTTGTTTGTACAAAATCTTGCAGATATATTAGAGATTTTTCTGCAGAGCTAAGCTTAAAAAAAAAAATCATGCTATTAATTTTCTAAGTTGATTTTGGACTCTTAATTAACTTTGGCTGTAGCGTACAAGCTCCAGCAGAAACTTCCTTTCTCAAAGCACAGGAGACCTATCCTTACATTGCCTGCTGCTTTTGGACAGATACTAACCCAGGAGAGCCATTTTGCTTGTCTTTCTTGCTGGATCAGCAAAAGCAGAAATATCGCCTGTGCAGTTCTCTTGTATATAGAATGAGTAGCTCAGCTTTAGCATAGTTCTGTGAGAAGACTATTTCACAGGAAAAAAAATGTGCCTTGCAGTATTATTCCATCCCATAGCTTGAGAAAACCTGCATGAGCATTTATCATCTCATGATAATCAGCCATGGGTGAAGAAGTTTGTTACATAGGCTGATAAACGTTGAACAACTACTGTTTCCAGAAAGTAATATTCAGAGCTTCATCCATTTAGTATTCGGATACTTGGCATTTGCATGTGTAAAACTGGAGAAATTCCTAAGAGAATACTGAATAAATACCTTATGATCTGGTCCATTAACTTCACTAGAGAGGTCAGCTCTAGAACTATTAGAAAATAGCATTTTGCCCATATACAATTTGTTTTTTGTTCATTTAAAATTGAAAATGGACAGGCTTTTTTCAAAGATGTTCTATTGTTAAACTAAATTATTTTAGTTTGTGTTGGAAATTGAAGTTCTCAGGTTTGAAGTTCTTGCATTTACAATGTAAAGTTGAAAATTTCTACATAAAAAGACACTTTATGTGAAATAAATTATTTAAATGAACTCCTAATTTTCCAGTGAAAGCCCAATTATGTTGGAAAATTTTTAACCATTTTCTCAGGAGTAGAATCCTCAAGAGAAATGAAATATAGCTGGTATATTTTCAAAGAATCATAAAACCTATCCAAAGTTAGAGGATGCCTCAAGAGTTCACTTAATTTACTTCTCATAGTATGCAACGTTACAGGCAGAAAAAAAAGATAATGGTTTAAATGATGGTAATGAAGAGTTTAAATTATTATTATCAATATATTTTAAACAAGCATTGATTTCCAAACCACTGGCAAATAATTGTTTCAGTAAAATTTGTAATGTGTGACTTTTACCCAAACCAACCATGTGATTTTTTTTAATTAATTTTTATTTTATCTTATGCTCAGAGATTCCAGTTAGGAGCAGGGTACAGTTGTGCAAAAGGGATGTAGGAATACAGGACTTAACAAGAAGCCCCATGCTGACAGTCATGTCATCTGTAGAATCCAATCTCAAAAGTCCTCCTAGAGATCTTACTTGTTCCTAGATGATTTCCAATTCATGCTTAACTATGCTTTTGTGAGTAAATCACATGTTATTTTTGAACGGGGGCAACATTTGTCATTTCAGTTTTACCAAAAATTGCACACCATGGGTTGAGCTTGCCAACATATAACATCCATGAATGTAAAACATCAGTCTACAAATTGCCAATCTCTTCCTAAAGTGCTATGGTCTGTGAGCAGACAGGGTTTTGCTTTTTAAGCAAGAGGCAAGTAAGTGAGACGCTGTTGTAGCAGATAATTACTAAAACCAAACCTCATAACTGTGATTGAAGGAGCTGTTGTGATAAATACAGGTAAAAATTGCAAGTCTGAAAATAAAAATGCATTTATTCAACAGCTTTCTGTGGCCACAGTGTAATTGAAAAGGATGCTGAGATCTCATTACTACTGAAAAGGTCTCCTCACTATGTGGAAATGTGGACATAAAGCAATAGGGGAGAGCTGAACATTACAAACATTGACCTGCTTCCTTTGGCTCTTGATTAGTCTGGGGATGAGGAAGATCTGCACACCCATCTGGCAATTTCTTGTAAATATTGACTTCTGGGGAGCAATGCCATCCTGCCAGCTCACAGCAGTGCTTTCCTTTGTTACTGCCAGATTGTGACATTTCAGATAATGGCTGCCCTGCACATGAAAAGTTTCATCATTCCTTTAAGGAGCTCAAGATACTTTAGGCACAGCTCATTTGCCTAAACCAAGGTATCTAGGGCCAGGACACCCAGGGCATCCTGCTGGTTCCTCAGCTGCCAAGTCTGGTGTTGGCTGGGTCTTCCATAGGTCCCTTGTCATATCTCCCATTTACCATGTGGGTGCTTGGGGAATCTAACTGCAGGATGTCTGGGCAACTAAAAGGTGTCTTTTGTGTCTCTGTGTCTGAGAGCACAGCTATGATGCAGTGGTAGAGCCATAGGCAGTCAGACACACTTGCCTGACCATCACTCCAAGAATCTTAGAAGCATTGCAGTAAAGCTTGTTGCAGTATCATCTTCGTGGAAGTACTTCAAAAAACTTAAGAGAATTCTGGAAAGATGGTGATGAACCCCATGGTAAATACTTGAGGCATTCCTTTAACAATGTTGGAAGCTGAAGTGTTTTGCAGATGAGATTTGGCCCTTCAGAGATGAACCTGTCCTTGACAGGTTCCACTAAAAGAGCAGAAAGCTGAAAACAAAAGTTATGGGAAAAAAGATCAGCTCCCCTAGCAGGGAAAGCAGTGCTGTGAGCACAGCCGGAAGATTGCAGGGGACAGGGATGAAGAGTTGGGTGCACATTCAGCAAAGTGCAAGGCTTTGTCTGACGTTCCCGTGCTCCTTCCAAAGGTCTATCAAGCTCTCAGACCAACACTCCACTGTGAAAAGTGCAGAGTGAAAGCACATGGCCTCAAGTGCAGTTTTTGTAGTTTGCAAGCAAGAAGTGGGATTAGAAACCAATAACTACTCTCAGCCCAGACCAGCTGCTTGTGTGGGAGGGTGGGCACACTTTTGGCTCTAATGTCAAGAAATATACCAAAGCTATTTCTCCTGTGTCTGGACTCCAGAAAGTGCTTATGAAAGAGCAAGGAGGACAGGCTGCACTCGTGGCTCATTGGACTCACTGGGCTGCCATCGAACTGCCCCCGAGGATGGATGGATGGAAAAGAAATCATGACTGAGCAAGTGGCATTAGCCTTGAAATCATTCTTTATGACTTGTATCCTTTCATGCTCTCAGATAATGCCTCTGAAGCATGCTCACCAATAACAATTTAATTTGTCTGGGAAGTACTTGGAATTACAGCCATGAGCATCAGCAAACAGCGCCGGTGACTACAAGCCATATCCCCTCCGCCTCAGATGCCTGGTTTAAGTCTTACTGTTACTTTATTTGCCTGCCTATGGAGGGACCTGGGGAACTGCAGGTCAATGGAAGTGCTTGCTGCCGTCCTGAATTTGGATGCAGCAGCTGTGATGGCACCAGTTATCCACCATCTGCAGACAGCCTGAGCATGGCCCCCAGCACCTGTGACACAAATCAGCCTGTTGCTTCTGTTACCTCTGCTCTGAAGTCACTTGCAGAGCATTTTCAGTGCAGATGCATGTAGGCAGCAATTTGATATTGGTTGGGAATAAACAGGCATGGGCTCAGCTGAAGTTTTATGCTACCACTCTTTCAGTTACATTATACAAATGTCTTAATGTCTGATGTAACAAGGCTGATGGTCAAAATAAGTCTGACTTAGGGCAAAAAGGAATTCGGAGGAAACAGAAAACATGAAATTTTACCACTGAATCAGCTGACGGCTAACTTGTTGTGATACCATTTACTAATGATAAATGGTAGTGACCATTAAAAATAAGGGTAGTGACCTGCCTGGATATTTTCTCAATCCTTCTATCTTTCCCCTGCTCCTACTCCCTCTTTCTGTTCAAAAAGATGTTTTCTTTCTGGATGCTGGTTCAAAACCTCTCAGAACTTGCTGGGCATGTTTTTTTGTTAAGTGCCAGGTGGTGAAATAAAAAAAGACAAGCACGCAGAGACTTTTTGTTACTGTGATTAATTTTCACATTCTTAAAACTCCTGATCCCGGCTGCATCCTGATGTGGACGATTCAGCATTTAAATAGCATTCATGGTTACTATTGATCAGGGGGCTGGGGGGAAGCGCATTTATTCCTCCTGGATTACTCCTTCTCCTGCTTCATAATTATTTGTTTCCACTTGTAGTGGGTTTTGTTATTTAGTGTTTAAAAGTAGTTTAATTAATCTCTTCTGTTGTTGTTGTTTTGAAAATGTGACAGACACTCATGAGATAGATAATGGATTGATAAAGAACACTTGAGGGGACCCTGGAGTGCTCATCATTTGCTAGGTAGGGTATGTTAAACATAATACTGGTAAGATCAAGCCCTCCAGGACAAAAAATGAAAGAGGCATTTAATTGGAACACTTAGCAATCACAAAACCAAGACAGAGGTTAAATTGTTTTGAGCAAGAGAAATTAATACATTAAAGGTTACATTTCCAACTGTGCGGCTGCAGAGCCAGGCTCTTATGCAGTGTCAGAATTACATAAGGCAGAAGAAATGGCTCTGAAATGATTGTGGAATCATTAACAAAAGCCAAGGCAGAGTAAGACATTTCCCAGCAGGAGGGTGTGAAGAAGAATAAAGACATGGAGAGAGCTCATTAAGAATGAATTGCAGACCATAAACATTTGAAACCACTAAGTGTGGAGTTCTATCTGTTATCTAATGACTCAGAAATTATAAAACTAGCAATGACTTTCAGAAAAGGAGTTGACTTTGCAGGAGGTTGTTTGCCATTATGAAAAAAAGGTAATTTTTTTTTCTAGTTGTGAAAAAAAAAATAAAAATCCTTCATCTTTGTAAATCAGCACAATTTAAGCAACTTCAGCTATACCCCAGAGAGATTTCCTTCTGTATAATTACACATTGTCTCAGATTTAGTAACAAGGATGTTGAAATGGAGGAACTGCATCGAGGATGAAGGAAGAGACAAGAGGTTCATTTCTTACTGTCTGACTGCAGATGATTAACCTCTTCATCTTTGAAAAGATCTAGCAAGTGCTCAGATCTCCCTAATTAGTAGGAATTTCATTTTATCCATTGTGATTAAGGTCTAGACCAGTCTTTGCCTGATAAACAAATGATAGTCAAAGAAATAAGGGTGAATTAAACACACTGACCAAACTCTGTTTGGTTTGTAGGATGCAGCCTCGGCAGATCTACACAGAGCACAAAAGGTGGCAGATTACCTGGCACAAGAAACTACTTTTTAAATAGAAGCATATATGACACAACCATTGCACAAAGCTACCAGGAAATTCCTCCAGTCTTCCAAAATGGGATTGTATTGGTGTATTGGATTTATACTGAAGATGTTGTCAAACCAAGCAGCCTATGGGATGAATTGAGGGGGGAAGAGAACAAGGAGCAAACAAGCAGGTTTAAAGAGTTGCATGAAAGACATCCCCAGGGGGGAAAGGAGTTAGAGGTTTGAGGAGCAGAACTGTAAGGAAAATGGCCATTACAGGTTGCTGACAGGTTATGGAAAAGTTACAAAAGCAGGTCAGTTTGGTCTGTCCTAAATTCATTTGGTTTCCAGTTTTCTGCTGATATGTAGATCTTGCATTGTGAAATAAGATGACAAAACATTTCATTAATTTAATCTTTAACCATTCTCTGTTTAAGGTGTGGTCCACTCTGAAATAAAAGATACCTTCAAGGGAAACTTGTCACTCCTTAGCTGTTAAGAACGTTAAAGTAAAATTTTAACAAATTACCCCTATATTTAAAAAAAGAAAAATTGTTGAGGACTACACATTCATCCATAAATTCATCATAAATTCATGACTGTTGTAGTTTACTTAAATTTGCATTTTAAGGCAAATAAAACTGGCAAGCCAAAGTGCTATCCTGCTCTGGTGTGAAAATGGAGAATGACAGGCTCTGGGAGAAGACAGGCAGGGAAGGTGGGACAACTGTGGAAAGGTCAACAGTAGAATTAGCTTTCATACTGTAGGCACAAAAATTTCTCATTTGAGATGGCTGCAGAGATAACTAAATGCATGCAAGGTCCATTTAATGGATCCAGTTTATAAAATTGTCTGCTACTTTCTGACCAGCATTTATTTTGATGGTTGAATGACTTATGGTTCCAATTAAAAGCAGCTAGATGTCTAACTCGGAGACTATGGCTACAGAAAATAGCTTGCCTCTGCTTGGCTTTCATTTGTACTTGTATTTAAAATGTACACACATCTGAACAGGAGTAGGAGCTACAAATAATTTAGGTAAGCTGAATTTACCTGGTTGCTGGCAGGGCAAGCTGGGCTTTGCTCTCTCCTCCGAGAGGGGAGATGACCCACCACTGCTGGCACCCGCAACTGCAACTGGACCCGAAGCTGGAGGTGACATTGAGGCGTCAGTCACAGCCCTGCTGTGTACTGTCCCGAATAGAAAATATCCTTTCTACAGCAAGGACCTGGCCTGAGGATTTTGCTGCCAGAAAGAGTGTTCCCTGTGCCATCCCAAGGCCGCTCACGTGGTGAAATGTCAGTAGATATTTTTCTGCTCCTAATACTCTGCTCCCCTTGGCAAGTACCACATCCACCTGTGTCATTAGAGAGACAGACCTTCTTGCAGTGACAGGGAAAAAAAAGAAAAAAAAAAGCAGGGGGGAATTATATTAGTTTAAAATAGAGGCAAATATTGTGGGACAAATTTGGTCCCTTCTGGAAAGGAGTGCTCTCTTGTTGTTTACAGGAGACATGGAAAATTAAAATCAACAGTCTTGGACATGACTGGGACATACTGAGGCAAGGTGTGTAAGCAAAATGGCAACAGAAGCATATGTCCTTTCTGGCATTGTCCATCAACATGAAATATTCCTGTGGAAATATTAAAAAAGCTGTACTTTGTAAGGATCTGTTTTAAGATCACAAAGTTCGGCTTGTCATTCAGACTTCAGAGGGGAGCTCATTTGTGAACACAGGAGGAAAAGGTCTGGAATTCATAAGAATGGGAGGGAAAAAAAAGCCAAATGACCCTGAAATTTCTATAATAAATAACCAGGATGGAACAGCTCCAGCAGGCAGACCAGAAGTGACACTCAAATATAACGTATCACTCAGGACACCATCAGGCATTTCCCTCCTGCTGCTGTTTGAGGATCTCTGGATGCTGCAGGAAGAGGTTTATTGTGGTGCAGATTTGCTGCAGAGTGTGCAGCATGCTGCAATAACAGAGATATTTCCAATGGTCTTCGCTGCAATACCATGTACTGTATGTACTTAGCTGAAATCAATGGGACATGTAAACGAGAATAGGCACAATCCCTTCATACGGCAAGGAACAAAGCATCTGTGCTATCCTAAGCAAATAAAAGGATTGGCTCGTGCAGGATACACAAAGAGCTGTGACCGCACTGTACCATGAGGGGTCTGTTGTGAAGTTGAATATGTGTAATTTCCTAGTGGTTTAGGCAGGGCAAGGGGAACTTAATACAAAGCAAGCGAGATCTTTGCATGCTTCTAGCAGTGAATATTAGGTAAAGGCATAAAACAAAGGTTTGATGAAAACCTCTGTGATAGAAAGCAAAATCTTTAATGGGAGGGAAGAAAAGAAAGGTTGCATATATATAACTACTGAATAAACAAATTATATGTCGAGTCTAAATGATTAATTGCCCTGAAGAAATATATGGAACAGGCCAAACTGGAAAGAAAAGAAAAAGCATATTTCAAGGACAAGACAAAACCAGACCCTAAAAGAATCACGATTTTTAGAAATCCCCCCCTTGAAATAAATGTTCTTCTAAACATCCACATGCCCCTGACTAAACAAAATTCAAATAACAAAATAAAAAAAACCTAGTGACTTAAGGGAGAGAATAGGGTATGGAAGAGGGAGGGAGGGAAGAAATACACCAGATAAAGAGGAAATATACAGTGTAATATTTCATCTGCTGATATACCACAGTGAAACATAAACTAATCCTCATTCATATGGGAATATTCACTCAGAATTTACTTGTGGCTTTGGTACTTTTTCTTGACTGGTTAGATTCCAGGTCTTCTGGAAGACCTGGAAAATTTGAAAACACAAATGTAGATAAGAATTAAGTGTATCAATTCACTGTTGAGTTTCCAGTTTCTCCCTCTCCTATAAAAAACCCCCACACCTTGCACATTGCATACCTTTGTGTGTGTATATAATAAAATATGTTTAATGTAGTGTTACAGCTAGGGGTCATATGGATATACTTATATACACACACAATACCCGTTGCTCAGTTAAGTACAAGGGGAAAAAAAAAAAAGATTTTCTTTGAAGACCAAAAGTCAGACCCAAGGTAACAAAAGTAAAGCGTAATTTACCCTGTAGTTAAAAACCAAAGGAGTCTTTTTACTAGGGGGCTGCTGGTTCTATTCATGCCATTCCAGAATAATATAAAAGAGACGCTTTGGGATTTTGAAGTAAAAATTCACAACAGTATGTCTTTACTTTTTTTTTCCCCTTCAACCAAGACATCTTTTGCCGGAGTCCTTTATCTAGAGCTTTGTATACATATTTTTAATCCTATACAAAAATGATAGGATGTCAAGAAGGATCTATAATAACACCATTTTTTTTATTTCACTTCAAAGACTTGGCAATTTCTGATCCATGTGACATTCACACTCCTTCAGGGTCAAACAACATCTTGCAGCCTTCATAAAATGATTAAATATTTTAAACAGCTCCTGCTTATACCTCCATCGCCCCTCGAGACTGATACTGTTATCGTTTTTGTCAAAGCCAGTTTCCATCCGCATTTGTCATTCCTGCTTGCATTTATGAGTTATCAATCGCCACGTCAAAATGCAAAATAACTGATGTTCTCTGGGCGGGATTGGATGGTCTATCTGGGGCTTTTAATCAATGCTGATTTTTATTTTCCATACCCATACATAAATCTTTACCATTCTGGGCCACATATAATGCGTTTGTACAAAACGCAGTGACAGAAGCAGTAGTTATATTATCAAACATTATACCTTGGGGCTAACTGAGTATCAAGGGCTTTCAAAAGGGAACATTGGGAATTACTGTGCAGGAGAGATGGCTGCAGGAGAGAATATAAGGGATTGGTTGTTGCCATTTATAAATCAACATCATGCAAGCTAATCCTTCTCACTTAAATGCAGCCCAAATACTTTTCCTGATACTCTGAAACTCAGCCCTATCTATTTTTTTTAAAGCTTGCATAATGCACACGAACAATGGTTATATGCATTTTCTTATTTCTTGAACTTTTCCCCAGGGATGTATATAGAAACCGTGCTGCCGTGTTGTTTTTTTCTCCCCAAGGCCTACAAGCCAGTAAATATCCTCTTTTTAATCATACCTGAATTATTAGAACTCTCTCCACCCCCATTTTTTTGCCTGAGCCACTATAATAAAAGGGAATGTGTTTCATTCATTAAAAAGGGTATCTGCCTCGTTTATTCAATGAAGATTGCAGTCAGCTATAGGAATAGCTCATCGCCCATGCAAAGCAGGCTCCAAGGGCCAGGTCAGGCATAGTTTGGAGTTAGGATTGCAGAGGATCTGATTGCTGTGCTCCCTGGGAAAACCAGGCACCATTGCAAGAAAGCAAAGATGAGGGGAAATCTTCTGCCTCCTTTGTAGGGACATCTGTGTGTGCTGGATGATGCAGGTCCAATTACCACACTCTTTGCCAACTGGAACTCCTTTCTAGATGGAAAACTGTCCATATTGCTAATAACGCAATAATATTTTTTCCAGTGTTGAACTAAACTGTTCAGGACTCCCCTGAGCAAGACACGCTTTCAGGCTCAAGGGTGGAAAGTTGCAGGATGTAATTGTGCCTGTGAAGTTCTTCCTTCCTGCTTTCAGTGCTGAGAGGGCCAAAGCGAAACCTTGATAAGATCTGTGAGATAAGGGTCTGTAAGTGGTGAGCAGCCTCTTTTCCTCTTCTTTTGTAGCTAAGCTTTTTACCATGAGACCAAAACTTTTTTATCAAGTTTTCAGCAAAATATTTTTCTGAATAATCCACTTCTATTATATGATTTTCCCTATTGTGTACACAGGCTTAAAGAAAACATGTTTATAAGCCTTTTTTACTGAACTGCTAAAGGACATTCACTCTGGGTATCTCCCGCAGGAAGGTTACCAAACATTCTCTCCTTTACAGGCTAATACATTTTATTCTTCGTTAACTAGGACAAACAGGAGAGTCTTTGAATTGCTACCCCCTACTATCTCAGGGGTCACCTTATTTTATGTTTGTGACAAACTACAGTGTTTGCACTATGGCAAAGTAACCTTGATAATACATTCCTGCTCTGTGTCAGGGTCAAAGTGGCAAGTGTAATGCAAAAAATTAGGTTAAGAGGACTAGAAGAAAGGTCTCTGACAACCCTTCGGGAGCCCAGTGTTACCAACCACCATTTTCCAATGTCTGTGATACTGTCCCAGAAAAAAATAGACAGTACTGTACCATATTTAAGCATAAGAGGCACCGAAGTTCAAAGTTTATTCTGTTAATTTTTCTGAATATCTATGCCAAACACATGAAGTATCCATCTGCAAAGTGTTCCAGTTGCCCTGATTCTGGTCTTCAAGTATGGGAGAATTATTATTATTATTATTATTATTGACCTTAACCCTCAGCTGCCTTCGGTGCACATGCAAGCTCACTTCTCTACCTCCTAGAGTTGGAAGATCCCATGTTGGGTAGGGAGAACACTCCCATCATCCTTGGGAGTCACATAGGAAATGCTGAACTGAAAAGATGGCAGCAACTGAAAACCTTACACTTGCAAAGGAGTCTGCAGTCACAGATGTCTCTCTGAGGACTGGAGAGAAGAAAGCTTAAATGAAGACTAAAATATGGCTATTTTTTGTAAAAAAATTATTTATATATGGTTGTTTAAAGAGAGGAGAAGTTATCTTTTCTGTAAGCTTCAAGAGGAATCCTTAGTGATACCAACCTTCAGTCTTAATGAACGAAATTCCCTCTGATAATGATATGATAGCATTCACTACCTCAGTCGAGTTTTAGACTCTCATATAGCAAAGTAGTAGAATGTTGGTCTACCTGCCTTGAAGGATGAATAAATAGCCATCCTATAGCACCAACACAGTTTTTGCCTCATACCAGTCAGTTTGAAGCTGACTTCAGACATGAGAGTGCTCTTATTGGTGTAATTGAAGTGAATTTTGGTCAATACATGCTTTTCCAAAGAGCTGCACACTTTGGACAGTGTGGAAAGTCTAGCGTAAAACTGAATGAGGTCCAGTATGGAAGAAACAGCCTTGCTGATCTGGTGATGTGCACAGGACAAGAGTTATGACAGCCTCTTATTTCATATCGGCTCTATAGGGGAGGTTCAGATCAGATATTAGAAAAAAATTTTCACTGAAAGAGTGGTCAGGTATTGGAATAAGTTGCCTGGGGGGGGAGTGGAGTCATCATCTCTGGAATTGTTAAGAGATGTCTGGATGTGGCTCTTGGGGATATGGTTTAGGTGTGATTGTGGTGGTGCTGAGTTATGGTTGGACAAGATGATCTTGAAGGTATCTTCCAACCTTTATGATTCTGTGATTCTATACCTTAGTGTGCAGACCCTGGAGTCTCATACATGTCTGTATGAGATCTGGAGCATTAACAGATAGTGACAGTGGTAGCTGTCCTTGGCAAACGCTCTGTCTGGTGGGCCTGCAGACGTTACAGTTTCCACAGCTGTGCTTAGTCAAGGTCCCCTTCTAAGGCTGTTGGTCAACCAAAAGCTAGGAGATACAATTCCAAGTCTGGGCTTTTCCCTTTGTATAGCAGCAACAGCTCTCCTAGATCAGCAGGAGTGTCATGTTAGCAGAAATTTCCCCTTTTGCAGGTGATACGAGATGAGGCATCCTGCCCAGTGTGTGACCAGTGGTGCATCTGAAACTGCTTTACAGGTGAGAGGGAATACAGGGGATAGTCCTTCCCCCAAGAACCTTGGGGAGGGCTTTGTTTCTGGACTAGTCTTGAGCTCTCAACTCTACGTACACGCTTACCCATTATAAAGCCTTGTTCATGTTATCCATCTTCTTTCCAGCTCTGCATTCAAAGAGATTGAAAGTAAATTACCACATTCCAGACTCAAATCTAGTGCCTCAATTTATTTTGAGTAGGACCCTTTGACTCATATAGCCTGGCTCAAGTCAATGGGATAATTTGTATAGTATGAACAACTTGGCATGAGTGAAAATACAGGAATTAAGCCTCTATTTTGCTTGGATTTCTGGTGATGATCTTGTGTGCTTGTTTGACCTGAGCAGTCAGTCCTCATTTTTAATTCAGGTTTAGACTTTCTGCAGGTGTAGTTAAATTCTCTTGGTTCTCCTGTTTCTGCTGATGGTTGGGATCATCAGTGTTCTGGATCTTGTTCTGTTTGCAATGTATTTTATCTGGCAGCTGTGTCTTCTGCTCTGGCTTGCCTGAATGAGTGGGTGGTTCCCTGACTCCTGGCTTGCATGGATTTTTTTTAACTTCTAATTTTGGCTTCAAATCCTCTACAGTGGAAGTCACATTAAATTCACTTTAAATACCTTCTCTCAGTTTTGGTCTTCAAAAAGGATGGATTGTTTTGAATAGTTTTAATAATAAAGTGCATTTTCTTCCCCTTGAATTCTGAGTAGCACATTTCCATCTGTGTCAGAGACCAGTGATGCTGCTTGGCTCCTGGGACCCTTTGGGAAAAAAAAGGCTAAGATCTCACTAATCACCTTTATATCTGTCTGTAGGACTTGCTTTTGAGTCACTAATCATCAGATGTTCCTTAATGCTTAGATTTTGCTGTTTTAAAATTAGCGTCCAATGGAAAAATAATTTGGACTTTCTCTACTCTCTCTCCTTCTTCCAGATCAATGTACGACAAAATCAGTGGGAACTATACCTGTGAGTTTTACATCTGGAGTGATTTTATTTTTGCAAGTGCATAGTTTGTGAGTGTTGAAGACATGAAGGGTTAAACTAAAGAAGTTGTCTTTCATTGTCACTGCTCAAATTAAATATGAACCTAAAATTTCCAGAATTTGTCAGTCCATTCATCTTGAAGAAAATATCCCAGCACCACTGAATTTGCATGGTTCTTATATGAGCCTACCAGGACAAAAATAAATTGACCTTCAGACATGTTCTGTGCTGTGTCAAGTCAGAATTTTCTTCCCCACCTTGGCCATTCCTAAAAGGGTGATTGTCAAAACTTCCAGGAATTCCTTTCAGAAGGAACTGAGATTTCATAAAAATATGCTTTGCTCATGCTTCTGACTTAAATAGTAATAAAAGTGCTCTATCCTAAGTCTTTGAGGCAGAGGATATTTATAAGCAGAATGAAGGAGAGGTTTACTACTTTAAACTGAAGTAAGAAATCCCATTGCTAGATTAACAGTAATTTGCAATTTTGCTAAAATGTGTAAAATGACAAGGTTTCTCTTTATCAAAGAAAATGATCCATTTTGGGTCATTTAGCAGTAGCTATAAATATAGGCATGCTATCTAGTCTGAATAGCTGTTCTTATCAGAGGACACAGTACTTAAAGAGCTTAGTTTTCCAATCCCACTTACTCCTTCAGTTTAATACTCGCAGTGTGCAAACTTCACTCATTTTAAGGTCTACTCTTCAAAGGTCAACCTTCTTTCTTCACCCAGCACCCTGCATTCTGCCTGATACATGCCCATAGATAAGAGTGGGGGACAACTTCATTGTGTTTCACTGGTGCTTCTCTGGGAGAGAAACAAAACTTAGACCAGGGTCTCATTCCTCTGTGCTGTACCTGTTCAGACTGCGTTATGTTCTCTACACTTTTTCACAGGCAGAGCTCTGCTGGTAGCAGGGTGTTTGACATTGTCAGGTTCATGATGAAAATTAGTAAACCTCACATGTCCTACCCATTTGGGAGGAATAACAGGGTCTCCAGAGACTAAACTGTGGCCAGAATTATGATTCTGTGTTCAGCCTTTCAGGGCTTTTCAGCTCCATAATGAAATAGAGGACAGTTACATGGCCTCAGCAGTCAAGGAAGGGTCTCCTGATTCCTTCTGCTGTGTGACTGAAAGTAGCGGCATGAATAAGCCACTGACTCTGCACTACATGAGTTTTAGTGGGATAGAGAAAGAGAAGACTGGTACTGACATGGTTTTCTGAAGAGGTCTTAGCTCAATTGCTTTATCCATTTACATTTAAAATATCATATACTTGCAAAGTAAGACTGGTAACACAGTCAGAAATATCTGCTGAATACCAGAATATGAAAGATATTTTCTGGATTGAGGGATGCAACTGTGAATTGTGGGTGAAGATTTACTTGTGTCTTTCCTTTTAATTATTATAAAGTTTTCCCCCACAAATCACTCATTTAACCTAAAAATAACTTCATTTGCTATTAAAATAACAGACTTATAAGTACATTGATTCAAATAAATCTAAAACCTATGATTTCATTGAGTTTAATCCATATAAGTAAGAATAGAGTTAAAGTGAAATTCAGGTCTGTAGCAAAATTTTTCTTCTTTTCAATGGGGCCAGGACAGCACATTTAGGTGCATATCCTGTAATGGGATGAAATGTCATAGCACCATTAATTTTTGTTGATATAAAAAATATGATCATTTGATGTTCTGATTCTAAGTGTCTGAAGGCAAACTAGTATAAGGCTGGTCTAAATGTAGGAGAGTTATAACATGGGTGATCATTTTGAACACATCTCCTTTGAAGGAGAAGGGGTTGCCAGCATCATATTCCTGGCAATATTTACTGTGGAAATATTGGCAACATGTAATATGTGAGAATTCCAGTTAATTTTACTTGAAAGTGTCAGAATCAGCCCGTAGAAAGTCACAAGGACCTTACAAATGTTTAAGTGAAGAAATACGTTGCTGTTAAAAACCAAGGTCCAAACATCTTAAAACTTTAAATATGAAAAATGGAGACTGTAAAAAGGTAATATGGGAGAACTGCAGAAGGGAGGAAGGGACTGTGGAAGACAAGGTCTAAGGTAAGGTGAAATAAGCCTGATAAATGTGGAAGTGCCAGTAGCAAGTAAACAGAAGATAGCCTGGTATGTCTGTATATATGTATGTGTTGGGGGATATTACAAAATACAAATGAATGCAGAAGCATGGTAAATCCAATAACTTTTGGTCATATACTTTAAAATTCTGAATCTGAACTAGGTGTGGATACTGTTATAGACCACTGAGAGTCTGACTGCCAGGAAATACTGAAGGCTCTGTCTCATAGTTCAGGGCATCTCTAAATGGCATGTAGTCAACAAGAGAAAACCAGCAGTTTCTGAACAGTTTGTACTCCTAGACTTTCTTACCAACCGTGTGCCTTTTTTTTCACCTGCAGAAAGAACATGACCAAATCCAATGCAGGGTTTCTGCACAACACAGCTCAGGGAAACCTTTTTACTTCTGAAATGAATGAAGAGCTAGTTATGATTTTTAACATTATTATAATTAGAGGAGTTTGGTGTCTCCGTCAAGAAACATCCCCTTCCAGCTTTAGGTGTGGGGGCAGGGGGAAACAACCAACTGCGCTTGGGCACCAGAGTGATAGGAGCAATGAGACATTTTAAATAAAATAAAACCCCCGTGTTATGACAAGTGACTAAAACCCACAAATGAATGCAGAAGTCTGCTATTTAATGTAGTGTATGCTGATATTTAAGCAGGTTTATATCTGTCAAACAAGCCTCTTTTCTAAGACTGGCACAGACTGTTCCACGTTTGGTTTCCAGAATCAGCAAATTACATTGGCAGAACAAAGCTGTCATATTTGGTGGTATTTTGTTACATCCATTATCTCACTTAAGTTTAGACATCTCTTAGCAAAATCAGATCCCACTTAAAGACTGCCTTACTTTGCAACATTAAACAAAATGACAGGCTGCTTAAAAAAAAAAAAAGTTCATTAGCAAGCAATGAGTTGGTGGAAAAACTGCACGGCTGCTTCAGATATGAAGAATGAAAGCATGAAATGCTGTAACCTTTCCACAGCGGGCCAAGAGCATACATCAGGACTGTATTTGACTAAACAAGGGTATTAAATGGCTTCAATAAACAGAATTAAATAGAATGAAAAAAAACCAAGGATACTTTGGATTTGATTAAGGAGGTGTTACCTCAGGACCTGCTTGGAAGGGATGGCACCGTGCACCATTTACATCTCAGTAGTGACACATATGGGTCAGTCAAAAATAGTGATATTGGAAAGTCTTTGCAAGCCAGAAGGCAGTAGGTATACAGCAAAACTCTATGCAGGGCAAGCTGTCTTTGAAAAAGAAGGTTATGACATGGTGTCTAATGTTTCTTTTTGGTTTTATTTTTCTGAGGCCTGCTGAAGGTCATTTTATCTTGAAAAGTGAAATTTGGGTTTAACTGAGTCTTCAGAAGGATAAAAAACCAGCTGCTATCCTGCAATTAGGGGCTGAGGCTAATGGTGGTAAGTTGCCACACTCTGGTTTATGTATGAATCAGAGTGATAGAGCAACAACTTCCAATTTCCTTGTCATCTTTTTTTTTTTCCTTGGAAGAATGGACATGTTCTGGTTTGGTGATGAGGGATAAGGCACCAATCACAGAAGTGAAGTGATACCACAAATCACACAAGAATATCTTTTTGAGCTGGAGATAGAGCATCACCGATATCTTTCTTCTCAGTTGCATTGCAAACATCCTGGCTGTAATAAGCCAGTTGTCTATAGAGCATGGTGTATGACAGATAGGTATGCTGGAGAATATCTGCGGAAATGTGGGGTTTGTCATGGGAGTAAAAGCCATATTGTGCACCCAGGGGATTGTACTACCAAATTAAGGTGGCTCTGCAAGGCAAATAGTATCCCAAACACAATGAAGGGCCTTTGCCAGGGCATATCTATGTGCAGATACAGGCTTCCGTGTTCACCTAACGCCTGAAGCAGGAGTCTGAGCATAGGCAGAATTTTTTGGTCACTTATTCAGTGTTTTTAACTACTCAAGGGAAGAAGTATTCTTTGAAAAATTTACTGGATGCACGAAAAAGGTTAATTTCTGTGTTCTTCTATTGTCTGCACCTTAAATAATACAAAGAGTTGTAGTGATATTATGGACCTGTAATTACAGGGCTTGGGGGACGACCTGTCTTTTCTGGTGTTTTGAATTCACTTCATAATAAATATTAAGCTGCAATAAATAATGCAGATGAGAAAAGAACTTGCTGGCCAACTCTATTATTTTCATGAAATTCACACTTCAGGGAGTGCTCTGAAAAAAGTAAGACTCACAATTGCTTGTGAGCATCATTTGGCTCTCTCTGTTGCCACATTCACATGCACATGCCCACATAGATGCACACACACTTTAGGGGTTACTGAGTTTATAGGCATATAGACAGTACATGTCTACTGAGGTGATCAGATGATCCAGAACTAAACCAGTTAAGAAATATCATTCAAAGTTTTGGCCTAAACACAAATATAAATGCCAGTTAAAAACTGTGCTTGGGCGTGTACATGTTTATGCACACACATGTGTATTAAGGGGGGCAGGAAAGAGAAGTTGCTTTTTTCAGAAAGTGAATAATGTCATTGTTGATTTAATTAGCAAATTCTAGATGTGCTGACAAAGGAAATTTTCTTGGGAGATGCACTGTGTTGTGTCAGTGGTCTAAATGAATAGGCTGAGCTGAGTTCGTGGTAATAACAGATGAACAACACAACTCACCAAACCTCAAACAGTGCATAAATCAATTTGCTGGGAATTAACCACTTGCTTTAAAATTAGGGGTTACTTGACAGGGTTTCAGTGATTAGGTTGTCAGGGACCTGTATTTCTAGCTGGGATTTATCTTTCATGATATAAGTACATCCCCTTATAGGCAACTGAGTGAGTAGGGGTAGCAATCCAAAGCACCAGGCTAGTTAGGCAGCACGGCTTTATTCTTTGTAAGTACTAGGCAGCATTTGGAGGTGGACAAAGGAGGGCAGAACAGGGACACTTATCAAAAAGAAAATGTGCTGGCTTTGTGAACTACTAATAATGCCCAGGATATTAGTAGGAGAACTGTGAATGAGGGGAAGCATTTCAGAATCCCTGCGCATCACACGGCCCTTCTGTGCAATAAGGAGCTTAACAGTTTGTTAAATGAGATGCCGAAAAATGTTCAATTATACAGAGAAATTAATGAAAAGCAGTAAGCCATTTGGAGGTCACTTCATCTTGTGAAAGTTGAACATTCATGTAGTATAAGCAGCCAGTACCACCATTTTTGTGATTAAACTTATATTCCCATATACTTCAAACAATGGCAGATGGTTGAGCAGTGAGATTAGGTACATATGGTGAATGTGGAGGCAGGAGGGGAAGTATGAGACAGACAAAGCAAAGGATCATAGGCTGTGACGGACAAATCAGAATGTAAAAGATCAATAAAACGTTCATAGAAATTGGCCCAGGAAATACCAGGTGTCATCTGTCAGGTCTATTTATTGCCACACTCTTGCTTTATTTTACTTAGCCAGCGGAGAATGTCCAACCTTCTCACTTTCCTTTTACTGGTGATGTCTTTCACTGCTCAAGTACACTTACTTTACGATGGGTTTTCTGATGGGTTCCCAGACAGCTTTGCAAGATAGTTATCCAAGCAATTCCTGTGGTGTATTCCAGTTAGCATGGTCTCCTTTTGGGTTGCCTCACAGCTTGAATCCTCCTTTTGGCAATGGCTCCCAAGTTACCTTTTCTTTTCCTTTGGATCTCATCTTGGGAGGCCTGCCAAAGGAAATCCCATACATGCACCCTATATTCAGTTTCTGCAAGAACCAGGAGTCTAAAATCAGGAATAAAATCTTAGTTTCTGCAAAATAAAAGCTGTCTAGCACAAAGGCAGTTAATGCAAGTTCTTTCAAGGCAGTAGGTTGTCACTTGCTTACCATTACAAAACATGTGGCTGGAAGACATATGTACCTACTTTGTGGCTTCCTTGTCCATCCTGTCATGGAGTATTTTTCTTCTTTTGTTTTCTCCTTTTCTTGTCCTTCCTTTCGGTTCTCTGCCTTACACAAACCAAACTTGAGTATTTTTGAGTGATTGGCTATGCTTTAGCATTCTTTTTTCTGGTGCAGCTTCTTCTCCCCTTCTCCACAACTACTTTCTCATTTTCCCTGCCCATAGTTTCAGTATTATTCTGATGCCTACTTCATTCCCACTCCCTCCTCATGTGCTGTATGAGTCTTTGCTTTATTTAACATTTCCTGCTGCTTCTCTTTGATCACCTTTAAGAATTACACAGTAATTACTTCTAGGTTTTCTGGGCTCTGGATGTTGTACATGCCTTGATCTCTAACTTCTGCCCTTTCATTTGCAATAACTCATTCTTAGCTGAGTTGTAGGTGCTTGTTTCAGTCACTGGTTTCCCTTCATTTGAACTCAGAGTCCCAGAGCTCCCAGATCAAGCTGGCTACACAGGCAATTTAGGCAAGCCTAAAATCAGCCAGGCACTCAAAATCACATCTCTTCTGTGTATTTAACCCACCAAAATGCATTACTGTACACAGTGACAGCCTTGATAGTGGTGACTCCTACCTAAATCCTATGAAGAGCCCCTGAAGTCCCAGCTGGAGCTTGAAATATGTGTTCCTGTGGATACTAAAGCCTATCCTGAGATTTTTCAGTATTGTTCACCTGCAATCCTTCTCATATCCCCTGTATAAATATATTTTTTCTTACTGAGTAGGGAGAAATCTACCTGCAGTATGAATGAAGTAGTGGTTACTACAATGAAAGTGGAAAAATCTCCTGGTGAAGCCAATTGGCACAATCAGGGTCATAAAATCACAACCTTTAAAATCATCCTCAGAATGGATACACTCTGTACTGCTTTCTGTCCTCGTTATGATCTCTGTCACAAGAACAAGTTATCCCTGAATCTCAGTGTCTGAGATGCTGTCTTCTCATTTTCATCAAATAATCCCTGTTCTTGTGACAAAAAATTGTAAGTAACAGGAACAAAAATGGCCCCAAATGAAGCCATTCTCATGACAAAGACTGTAATGAGAACAGAAAATGGCACAAAATCAATTCATTCTCATGACAACCTTAAGATTGTAATGAGGACAAGAAAAACAGTCTGAAATTTATCAATTCTTGTGACAACCCTGAGACAGTAATGAAAGCAGCAAATGGTATGAAATTGGTCCACTCTCGTGATAGACACTGAAACAAAACCAGAAAATAGCAACACGTTTATCCATCCTTTTGACAACCCTGTGAGTGGAACAAGAACAGAAAAGGTTAGGAAAATTAACCCATTCCTGTCACAAACAATCTGATAAGTGTAATAACCAATTGTCCTTTCCAAATGGCATAATTCAGCCATTTGAGCACTGGCTTCATACTAAACTGGAGGAGTAATTAAGTTTCAGAGTATCTTTGAACACAGCTCACATTTGGTTTAGGAATAAAGTAGCAGGAGCTTATGGAAACTGAAGAAGGCATGCAAGGTGGGTCCACACCCACTGGTTAGAGAAGCTCTGGCCTCTCCAGAGTGTGTATTGCCAGTGCTGGTTTTACCTGCATCATTTTATTAATTTAATTTCTTTTTGTGTATTCTTGGAATCCACAGACCTCAGCTAGTGATGAGGTCCTTTTTAAGTCCCTGTTTCCATGATTCTGTGAAGCAATTGCCATCCAATGCGATCCCTCTGCAATCATGGATGAGATGTTGACATGTGGATGACATCACACATATTTACTTGTATAAAACATCAACAGGGCAAGTGCACAGGGAGGCAGACTTCTCCTCGGTTTCTTTGAAGGCAGGTGTGATTGCTTATAAGAAACTGGGAGAGGGCAGAGGAGACTAAAGTTAGAGATGTGGGTAAAGGCCTAAAGAATATGGGTATTAGTGGGTGAAAGATGATCTGAAAAAAAATTCATACAGAATTAACAAGCAATTAAAAACCAGAAGGGTAGGGGCAGATGGAAATAGGCAAAAGTTACCACTGGGATGAGCTGAAATATAAAAGCAAGTATGTGTATGACATGAAAGAGGAGAAACCAGAGAGTAAGGAAAGAAAAGGGGTAAGGAAAGAAAGTGAGGAGCTGGTGAATTGTCAGCTTGTGCAAACAGAAGGTTGAGCAGGGGACTGATGCACTCAACTGCAAATGGCCACCACAGGGAAAGAAGAAATAAGAAGCTCTGTATTTTCTAGACTGCAAGCTAAAAAGCAATTCCTCACTGAATACAAGAAATCTGATTTTGGGGGGTGGGGAGAGAAAAGACCTCTCTGTTTTTCTTCCTTTTCCCAGCCACTCCAGCTTTCTTTTCTACCTGCAGTCAACTGTGAGTGCAAATGATATCATTAAGTTATCTAGCTATTTGACTGCACCCACAAGTCAGCGCCTGGAAGGTAAATCCTATCATTTTCACCCAGGGTTAATGCATTGGAGAGAACCGTGGGTGCCAAGTAGATTCCCGAAGAATTGGAGGCTGAGCTGAGGCCAATACAAAAATATATCCCAAGCATTTAGCTGGCACTCTCCCGCCACTCGGATGACATCTGACCTTTGCTTCTGTGCACGTGTGTTTTTGAGCTGCCCAAGCAGAGAAGCAATCAGTTTGAAGTCTCCTGCTATGAAAATCAGTATCTCCCTGAGTGGACTGACTGTCTTCTGAAAAAGTGTAAATGCTTAACCTCAGTCAAGTAGTCTCAAAGGGCAACACACTACATTGCTGGAGGGGGAACAGAGAGGGAGAAAGTGTCAGCACATACATATGGGAACTATTCCCTGGCTTCCTCCTGGGCTTTTGCTACCTTTTGTATTCACTCTTCAGATTTACAGTCTATTGGCACCTGCCCACGCTACATGAAGGGCTCCCTGCAACATGCGAAGGCATGGATTTCATTATGCTTCCCTTTAAAATAAAAAACAGCTCTCCACATAAAAAGAAGTCTATCTCTTTAAAAAAAAAATCCTTAAAAGAAATCAGTTGTGAGAGTCACTGTTGCCCCAGTGCCAGCTTTATGCCTTCGACTAATGCGCTTCTCCAGGAACAGTCTTTAAATGAGAAGTTACGGCTGCTTTTCTGATTGAAACAAACTAGTGTTGATTGCTGATCAGCCATCTGTAAAGGAGGGCATCTCAGGAAGGATATGAGCTAATGAAAAAATGGACCTGATTTGAAAGTGTGATGTGCTTCATGCCACAGGCCAGTCTGAGTGGCATGAGATTATATCAGTGCAAGTGAGAGGTAGATTGAGAATAAGTAACTTCTGTCTTAAAGATTAAATGGCAAATTTGCTATTAAATGTGAAAGACATAAAATGGAATTAACGCTTTGAGGGTGTTAGCTGTGGTTATATACATTCTGCAAATGGCACTTCCATCCTGTCACTTGCATTGTCAAACTGCACACTCTTCTCATTGCAGCTCAATTAATACTCATTCAGAAGTATCAATTAAAGAAATGAGAAATGAAGTGTTGACCCTTAACAGCCACCCACACATCACCCACTTCACAAGCACATTTCGTGTGGCATTACTTCTCCAAATGACCTTTGTAACTGGTAAAATAATATTGATGAAATCATTAGGTTTCTTGGTAACCAATTGATAATTTTCTTCTGGGTTGCTTGGTGCTGATAGCATTACCCTTGCTGTAACTAAGAGACAAATGCTGTCATGGAACTATATGGGGCTTGCTGGGCATTCCTGCATTTTACATTCTGAGTTTCAAAAAATCCTCAGTGCACGGCCTATCATATGAAAAAAACTCAGATCATTTAAGTTGTAAAGGTAGCCATTGCAGTGTTTGTTATGTTTTGTCTCATTATTACATTGCATCCAGCTGTATGCTCTTGCTTTGTGACATGATATGAAGTGACAGAAGTAAAGACTCATTTGAAATTATTTGGATCCAAACTGGGATGTTAAACTGAACAGCCAAAGTTTGGAAAGGATTGGATTTAGATTTTTTTTTCCTTGGGACTGAGGCCAAATGTAAACTTGGCTGTGATATCTCATTAATTTTGAAGCACCCCAAAATCTAACCCCCAAAGTTTTGGAGTAAAATCCACCTCTATATGTGACTACTGAAATACAGATGAACTCGAAATGTCGAGACAGGTATTTGATTGCCTTTCTCTTTCTACTCTTAGTTTATTTTCTTTCTTTTTTTGCCAGCTGATTCAACCTATTCCTGAAATTCCAGCTCATTCAAATCCCTAGGATAGCTAAGCATGGAGATTACTTTTGCAATACAACTCCCTTGCATAACTGGATCTTTAGTCATTTAATTCTTTTTTTAATTTCCTTGAATGCTTTTGATTGTGTGGGTGTTGCTGTACATGCCAGTATGCTTTGTGTCAGTTCTTTTCACTGCTTTGCCATTTATACTTCATACCAATCCTTTCATTGTTGTGCGATACTAAATATTTTTCTGTAGGTCTTAAACTCATCAAGCACATTGTTGGTCTATTTTTCTTTTTTTTCTTTTTCTTTTTTTTGGTGTGTTTTGTTTGTTTGTTTGGTTGGTTGGTTGGTTTTTGTTTGTTTGTTTTGTCCCCCCCATATTTGTTTGTTTTTTATTTTTTAAGTTTAGTACACACCAGATGAAAATACTGTAATCCTGGCTTGATCCTACCTCAATAGTAGGAAGGTCTCCTTCTGTGACCTTTGCATTGTTGTGCTCACAGGCAATCAGGTTTGCTGGAAGATGGGCTTGCTAAGTCTCCAGTCAAGCCTAAGTTAAAAGGCCAATGCATATATGCTGCATTTTATCATTATTATTCATATCATCACTAAGGCAGACTGTCATAGTTTTCAAACAATAGTGCTTGCAAGTCAAGATTGTCAAAGCTGCTTCAGGGATTCAGATACCACATTACCATGAAGTTAAGTGGGGCTGTTTTGAGATTCTCAGTGATAGTGTCTACCCTAGGGAGTGCATGGGAAAAACCTTATGCATGTAATACATGCTTTCCAATGCAAACACCTTGGTGGAGGGGCCCTGCTTAGAGGCAGGCAGATGCAAATGGAGAGAGGCTTAACAGCATCCTTGCAAAAGAAATAATACATGGCGAGAGCTGGATTTTCAAGCTCTGATTACTTTGGTAAGATCTGTTTTTCGGTCCAAGACATATGGAAGGGAGAGCTACAGATTGCAGTGATACCAATGGCTTAAGTTATTGTTGCTGAACATGGTCTATGGGAAGACTTTCTTGCCAGTTGTTTGGACCCAATCCAGTCTACACTGTTTATGTGGTGATTTCCATGCTGAGAACTGGCTTTGTTCCATCATGAGTACAACGAAGGGACAGAAAATTAAAAGAAACTAACAAAGGTAAACCAAAGAAGTTGGAATTGAGCAAAACATACAAATAAGCCCAAGAACAATGACATATGCATTACACTGTGGCTGAGAACTCAAAGAAGAATGTCACAAAATGCCAGGCACTGCATCTACAACTTAATCATCACCCTAGTTCCTAATCTGCATAACACTGTCTCTATTATTTTATTTTATTTTATTTTATTTTTATTTTATTTTATTATTTTATTTTATTTTATTTTATTTTATTTTATTTTATTTTATTTTATTTTATTTTATTTTATTATTACTTTGAATTTTAGGACCCATGTCTGGTTAATTACAAAGGACATCCTGTGCTGTGATGATGTATCTGAGCAATGTGGTGACTGTAGGCGGACATCCTCCTTGCTTATGTGTTGTGAGAATGAAAAGATGTCTCGTGCCTGGGATAAGGAGAGTGGGTGAAGAAAATGGTTTTCTGTAGAGCTCTGTAAAAGGTGGGCATCATGCAGAAGAACTGTATGTCCAGAGGCTTTGTGTCCAGAGATTTCATCTATTGACAGACAAGTTACTTCCACAGGAAGCCTGACTTTTTGGGGTAGAGATCTAGTTATTAGAGCTGCAGACTTACCACAGCCATGTGTGAGGTCAAGACGACCTCTGCTCTGAACAGAGAAAGTATTGTGAACATGCCAAACACTCTAAAAATCAGATTGTAATTTTTTGAGTTGGGAATCCCAAATTAAATTACATTTGAGAATGCTCATATTAGTCTCTGTCTCAGATTTTATGCATGTAAGCCAGAGACAGTGATTTCTTATTTCTTCATAGTAGTATCATGAAGGTAAACTTTTAAAGCTTTATAAAAAATATAAAAAATATAAACAACTGTTACGAATTCCCCACAAGAAGAACGGGAGAAGAAAACGATAATTTTGTATCTAGTGCAGAGCTAGACAGTGCATGAAGCCACAAGCTGGATGAGGCTAAAATATAATGCTGAAAAGTAGCCTAGTTTCACGAGCCCTGTTTTCCATAGATGAGGAAGATAATGAAGAAAAATAAGACATGGTAATGTAATTAAGGCCTGTGCCATGACATATAGGAAGAAAAAAGGCAAATAAAAGTTTGTTACTTATCTTAATACTGTTTTTTTTTTTTGCTCATTTTCTGGTGAATGTTAGCATTTTTTGATGTGTTTTTTTATTTTTTTTTTAAATACATTATTACAGATACTTGCAGATATACCTAGATATTCACACCTAATATATAATTAGATTTGTATTTACATATGCATGGTTTTGTAGGTGCTGAAGGGAAACTTTTCCATCTGGTGGGAAGAATAGCCTGTTGGGCTTAGCATCTTACTTATACCGTGTATGTAATGACTCAAGGGCAAAATTTAGAGGTACTCATCAGTAGAAAATGACATCTGTAGAGGATGGAAAATGAAAAAATATTCTTTAGTAATTTAAAAAAAGTCTTTCTAACCCACATTTTTTTGTTCCTGAAGGTACCATTGTAGGGCTCTGCATAACCACTGGTATTGGCTATTACTAGGATGAAACAAGGAAATGTAGGCTGATAGATAGATGTAGCTGCATTACAGACATTTTCCATAGTCACCCCTCTGAGGATGAAAGCATAAAAGAATGTGAAGGTGAAACTTAAAATGTGTATGGATGTTCTTTTTATCCAGGAAAGGACAACTAACAAAGCAGTTGGAGCACAGTATTTTCTTTGCGGGCGCTCCATCAGGTTTATAATGACACATCTTGGAATAGGAGAGTCACAGTGGACTCCCTTGCTTAACTATCATCATCACTTACCATTTGCAAAATGGAAGGCTTTCTGATCCTGTGTCTGTGTGCATGACTCACCCTCAGTGACTCACAGAGAACAGGCGTTCTTTAAAGCAGTTTCGGCTCATACTTGAGCCCCTGTGCACCATGTGGCAAAGGAAGTCGAAATAAAGCAGCAAGCTGTGTGCTTCCCTCCACCCTGAGCCTCACCCCTCACCCTCAGTTTTATGACCAGAGCCACACTGCAAGTTACTGTTCTGGCAGACCAGGAATTTAGGAATTATTTAGTAATGTTAATTGATGGGCAGATTGCTCCAATCCCATCTCTCTTTGCTTTTGGATTTCTTCCAAACATGAACTGCAAATGGATCATTTCCAGCATAATACTGGGTTTACTTGCATCATGAAGGGGATAGCACTCTCGTGAGACCTCAGAAGTTTGAGGACTCTATGACTGTCTGGGAAGGTGATGAAAAAATCAATTTTTCAGGCTGCCCAATTTACAAATCAAACTGGGTTTTGCTGTAGAAAGCTTACAGTCTGTGGAGGAGACACCTGCCTCTGATATTTTCCACTCATCATAAAAGTGCTAGGTTATAAGTATTTCCAGAACAAAGGGTCATGAATGAATTAATTGGTTAGGGAATACATAAGTGAAATTGTCTTACTGGTAGAGTATTTGAAATTTGGACTAATTGCCACAGGTGGTGTGAAAAGTCAGATCTGCATGGAGAAGGCATACAGATTTAACAAAGAGGGATTTCTCTCTTTGGTGTTAGGGCTGAGCTCTTTAGATTTACCATATTATAAAGGGTTGTCCTCACATCTTACCCACTTTATATTACCAGGTTTGCTGGATAATAGGACGGATACCCAGCTCTCTGGGATTACTCCCTATTTATCAAGTTCAAATGCTTCATAAGACAGACACTATTAAATGCTTGAAACTTCTGGACTAACAGCAGAACCTCTTCCTAACCCTTTTGAAGCATGCGGCCCTGGACTGAAATATCAGTAATTTGTAAGTCACTACCTGTTGGAGAAAGATCTTCCCTTCTGATTCATGCACATGCACAAGATGTTTGCACCCAGATAAACTTGCTGACATTGATCCAGTTACACAGGTCTGTTAGTGAAAGCAGGTGCAAGAGCAGCCTGAGAACTCAAAAAAAAAAAAAAAAAAAAAGTAAAATCAGGAAAATAAATCCTGGGATGAAATTTTGAATTCTCTTTGCTGCATTTGCACTCTTGTTCACTCCCTGTGAATATTATAATGAATTAATTAACTCATAAGAGTGCTTATGGAAATAGCATTTTTGAATGGAGAACAGGTATACCTGCTTAAAACACATAAAACTTGTAAATGGGAGCACTTTACCCAGCAAAACACTCATCAGCCAACCTGGAAGTAGAAATGAGGCCATGTGATCTGTTTGTTCAGACAAAACTAGCCCAGGCAGCTACAAACTGGTGGTGAAGAAGCTGCAGAACAAGAAATATTAGTATAAATTATTCATTGTGGATCATTTCGAATAATGAGCAAATCTGAGAAAATAATGACCCATTCACACACAATCCACACGGAGAAAAAAGCATCTAAAATTGATAAAATTCTTTGTTACAAATTATTTCCTCTGCACTGGGTGTTGGCATAACAGACTCTGAAGCCTGACAGTGCTGAAATAATTAAAATATTAAAATGGCTCCATTTTAATCTTTGATCACATATCTAGATCGCGTTGCAGAAATGTCATGTTTACTCATGACTCATAATGAAGAAATGTAGAAATGTCATTATTAGAAATCCTGTTTTTACTGCATCACGTATCAAAATTTGCAGGCAAACCACTACATTTCCTTCTTCATTTTGCAAGCATTTGTTTCCCAGAGGAGCTGAGGCCCACATTTTCAAAACCAGAGGACCTCCTTATACAGGAAATCTGAGCCACCAGATGGCTTTCACTTCCCTGCCACCCACCACCCAATATTTGGGATGGCTCCAAAGTCTCTGCCAGATTCTTACTTTTCCCCTCTTGCTCTAGAAGCCTGGCTCCCAATTTTATTGCACCCAGAAACTATTTATGATCAGTTTTGTAGCATAGATTGAGAAAGAAATGATGAAAAACTTACCGCATTGCACTAGTTTCCTGTCAGTAATGAGAAAAATTTCCTTCTTCGGCCCAGTTTTACCACCTTGAGCAATGAGATCTAGCGCAGCCAGTTCAACACAAGAGGAGCTGAAGACCTGCTGCAATTCTGCACTGATAGTGGTGGCATCAGTTTCCATTTGGAGCAGTATGGCTGATATCAGCATGGTGAGGAGGTCAGGATGAAGCAGACCACGATCATTTGCTTCAAGCCCCAAAGATGCAGGCCCTAAGGAAGAGATATTATCTGCTCTGTTCAAAGTCCTACTAGTCCACAGGTTGTCTTTTGATATTCAGCCAGTGTAGTGGAGTAGAAAGAGCAAAGGCACTGTCCAGAATCAGAAAGATCTAAATGAAACCACGATAACAAGAACAAAGCAGCGAAAAAGATAAATAAGTAACTAAAATTAGGCATGCTCAGGAGAAAGGAAGCAGCAGGTGTTTGCATACCAGCACATCTGTTCAGAAAATGCTCCTTTAAATCCAGATTAAATACAAATTTTGAAGCCTGAACTTTCTGAGGAATTAAAGATTTCTACTGCATTTCTTTCAGGGAGAAGCTAAAATAGACAAAGGAAGAAAATATTTAGCTTCAAGGGAAGGGTAATAAGAAATTCTTCGCTGTGTTTTCCATTTTACACTGGACTTCCGCACAAAGCGTCTCACAATTTGGGATGGTTCACAGTCACAAGCTTAAAAGCTAGAATGTGGAAAAGCATAGCCCTGTAAGGGCTGAGGGGATCTGATAGAAATACCTGGAAGTAGAAGACTTTACTTGTTGTGGAGAGAACAGGGTAGCACAAGCTCAGTCACTCCGCTGTCGGTTTTGGATTATTTTAATGATGTTTACAAAGGGGTCACCCAATGAAGAAACACCTTATATTTCCACTGGGTTTCTGAGGTATACTTAGATTTGTTATTATTGTTCTTTACAGGAACTCTGGCTAACACACCACAGAAGAGTGAAAAGTTCCTGTTTCTATTATAGTTGGCAAAATGCAGTTCTTTGCTACGATAATAATTCACATAAGTGCCCTGGCTGAAAAGTGAAATTTTTTTGCCTCTTATAATCTGGCAAAATATCAAGTTTTGCTACTTTTGCTTTCTGCGAGAAATTTTCCTCACGGTTTCACTCAATGATAATTTGTTTCTTCTTACCAGAAAGCTAGATCTGTGTCACTAGTACAAAGGTCAGTGAATTCCAGCTCTAAAACATATCCAGGAATACAAGTTTGGCAGGGGAGAAGGTATTAAACCAGATCCCATTCAATTACATTTCATTACCTCAGTTTATTCAAGGACTGATGCGATGCAAACAGTAAAACTAGTTTAGCTTTTCATAGGCTCACTTTTCTTTGTTGCTCTTTTCCTTGGTTTAAAGCAATCAGTGACCCATCAATTGTAGGATGTTGGCAATATGCCAACACACCTGATACTCTGTTGGCGTACTCCATGCAGTATATAATGCTGTGCAGAGAAGAGTTTTGTAGTAATTTTCACCTGTTTGCTGCATAACATGGAGGCTATCCATGTGTCTACTCTTCTATAGATGCAGGAAGAGAAGGAGGAATGCTGGTTAAGGTTTTCAGATTAAATGCTGTAAAATGCTTTCAACAGTCCCAGATTCTGTTTAAGTGGCATATTTACTATTAGGCTTTCATTACTATTAGAGAAGCTTTTTGAAGTGACTGTAGCTGGTTTTATGAACACATACTGCTACTACTGACCCCGTCTGGTAACACTTTCATTTAAATGTCCATTACTATTTACATTAACTAATGGTTAATTACAATGGAATTCCTGGGGAAGCACATAAGACAAGTCATAAGAATGCCAAATGAGTGCATTAATGATTGGTGCTATCACAGTGAATACCAAATGATTTCATAATGAGTGGGGGGTAATATCTAATGGAAAGAATTACTTCCTATTTGATGTACTCACCACAGAACTAGGACTCATTCTTGGACATCATTCAAAAACTGCAACATAGCCTGGAGACCTTTCTTTCAGTCCTTCGAGGAGCTTGCACTGAAGCTCAGTCCACACCCTTGCAGAGCAAGACATGTGTTGGAATTTATTTTTTTATTGTTCATTGTTATGAATTGCTGCTATGGCCCAAAGCGCTATAGCTCATACTCAATGCTGTAGAGAATCTGAGCTTCATAACATCATTTGGGCCACTGTATTTGAGTCAATATTCAGCCTAGAGTACAAGAGAAAATACTTTTACTAGAAGGGACTGAAAAAATGTGTTTCAGGGTCCAGGTCTCTACTAATGCTAGTTCCGACAGCCCTTCTACTCTATTCTGGGATGGTTTTTTTGGAGGACATTCATCACCATAGCATTTGAGGACCAGGGTGATAAACTGCATAACATCTGTCATGGGTTTCTTCTCTTCTTTGGGGTACTTTCCCTTTGCCAACTCACCATAGAATGAGTTCCAGTGCTGGGAAGCAGGACAGATCTTCAGGGAGTTATGTAACTGTTTTAATAAACAACGGGGGTCTATAAGATTTGTTGACAGTTGTTGCTCATGCAGAACACACCCATACAGTACTAAAGCTGAGAGATATTTTTGTTTTAAATTATGTAGAAGGTTTGTTTAGTCCTGGAAAAAAACATTGGTTTTCATTTAACCTGATAGAAATAGAAGTTTAGATTACTTCTGTCTAACTATCCAAGTAAAACACCAGCTCCTATTCCAGTATATTTGGAAGAATAAATAGAGCAGGTGAGAGACACAATCTACAGCCCTCTGCAGTCATTTAGAGTCTGTTCTTTGGATGAAGCTCTATGTGAAGGACTAAGTGCTGCACAGCATAACCAGGAATTCATTGTTTTAGGAGAAAGGCCAAGCACTAGTAGGCACTGATAAGTGAAGTGGCCTGCAGCACAGTGGTGAGTGCCCCTGGCACTCAGTATCTTGGCGGCAAAGACCATACATTTGCCAATTTTGCATTCAAAGAGTGGATTGACAAAATAATCTGATGGGTCTCTTCCCTCCTTAATTTCTGTGATTTAAGAGGAGGAGCCTGTGCTTAGTAACCAGTGGGCTCCAGCTCCACAGGAATAAAGACAATAAATGCAATGTTTCTGATAACTACAAATTACCCCATGACTACTGTAGCGCCTGGGACTTTCTGGCGACCCACCGTGAGAGCTAATGAAGATGCCCTTTTATAAAGCGCAGGATTCCTGGCAGTTATTTTTAATGGGTCATGCTGCGTTAGAAAATCATGCCTGCAAGATTCCCTGGAGTGGCAGTTGGGATGATATTACTTTCAATGAATCACAGCAGCCACCATAAGGGCAGGGCAGTATCTATGGCAGCAGCACCGAGCAATGGCGCAGCATCAAATGAACTGCTCAGCTGGTGACATCTGGCCCCTCTGATCATAACAAATCTGCAGTGCACAGTACTCCAAAGAGTCCATCCTTCAAGATGATATGTTAAAATGAGGTGTCTTTTTCTCTTCGTCTTGGGTGACTATTCAGGCAGGCACAAGATATCCTATTAAGAGATGCGAGAAGTAGTAGATGAAAGTTGGGCTCCTAGGTTCAGCTTTCCACAGTAAACAATTACTTTAAAACTTATAACTGAATTTGGTTATGGAAGAAAGATGTCACATTTGGGAGATGCTCAGAGTAGGGGAAAAGATGCTGCTGTGGGCATGAAGGCCCTGAGAAGGGTAGGTAGGCACCAAACAGCGTTTTTGGTGACTTTCAGCTTTCTCTCTCAAGGTTGGGATTTTGCAAATTAAAATAAGTTAATGTTGGGTATTGCTTTCAAAACATGAAATACCATTACTAATTTCTTGTCTCACTGGTCACTTCATCATATCAGGGAATGTAACTTTTTTTCATATGCTTTTGCAGTGCCTTCCATGAGAGGGAATTTTCTTGGTGGTACTCGGGCATTGTGAAGGCAAGAGGTGGAACAGTCTGTGACAAATAATGAGAGTGAAATGCCAGCCTTTGAAAGGGCTTTGCTTTTCCTACACCAAGCACTTTAAAAAGCCATCTGCTTGCTTGAAATGGCTGCAACACATGGTGCTCTTCCCCAATCCAATATGTGCTGCAAATTGTAGGCACATGGATCCAGTCAAGGACACAGTGTCTGCCTTAACTTTGGATCTCCTTGCTGTTGTCAGTAGGAGTCTCATCCTTAAACTTAGCTCTTGTGTGTGTTAATTATTTCCTTTTCATGTCCAGCTGGCATAGTGCTTCAGCACCTTAAGTTGCTCAATTTGATCTTTGTGCTCAGGAACAAGGTAATTAAGCAAGCTACAATTTAAGGAAATGTATTTGTCTTGACTTGTTGCAAGTCTTCAGACAGCGCTCCATCCTAAATCATTTGATAATGTAAGGTGCTCTGTGCAGTTCCCCACTTGACTGAGGGTTAGTTCAACAGGTCACAGAATCAGTAATTGATTCTCAGTGTGTCTCTGTTGGTTTTATTACAATAATGAGGACCATCTTTTTTCATCTCTGCTAATACATTACCAAAACCATCAGCTTCTCAGTTTGGTGTCAGGATGACTTTGACAGGTTGTTAGCGACTATATGATGTACAGAACATCACAGAGATGTCTCAAACTGTGTTGCTGTATACCTTAGAGAGCCTTAGGTGGTCACAAAATAAGTGAAATAATTTCCAAGAAAAAGTTATAGCAACAATTGAAAATATTCCTGCAGTTTTGATGTCCTAATGAAGAAGTTCTTTATGCCAGTTTGTATTCTCGATCACTGAAGAATGCTATGCTTCACAGCAATGGGTGACATTGCAAAGCAGGTACACTGGATTTACTAGAGATTAAAAACTCCAGGAAAACTTTCCTTATCTCCTAAGATTCTTTTTTTTTTTTTTTTTTGGTAGGACATACTTTATCGTTAAGATGTGTGTATTTTTAAAGTCTTGTGAGCTTTTCAGATTGAGAACAGCAAAGAAATAGAGATGAAAGTTACAAAGGCACAAAGGCAGCTCTACAGGATTGACACTACTCCTTAATTTGCCAATTTGTCTGCAACACTCCCAAATTTAGGGATTAAAACCAAATAAAAAAAGGGTATAAAAATTCACCTGCTAGTCTAGGTAAAACTGCATCATCAATATTCTCTCTGGGTTTATGTGACCTACAGCATTTGCTTTTGGATTCTTAAGTCACATTGATACTTTTCAGCTGTTTGAAGCTGAAGTTAGGACAATGTGGGTAACACAAGGAAAAGAAGTCTAAACAACTGCTGGAGTAACATTGCTGAGAGGTCTGCTTGCAAAACCAAGAAAAAGCAAGCCATTGTCATTTGAAAACAATGAAGCACAATACTTACATCTTTATACACTGAAACAGTTTTTATGTACATGCTACTAATGAAATGGATTCAGCAATGTAGTACTTTTATGGTCCATTTTATGACTAGGTAATTATATATTTTACCTAGTCTAAATTAATTGCCATTTTACTGTTCTTTGGTTTAAAGGAAAAAAGGTATTTACTAGTATGCTGAGGAAGATTCTCAACACAATTGCAAACCTTTTATCAGCAAGGGGAATGATGTGGAAAATTTTAGCTACTTTCTGGGGATGTTTCTCTCTCAAAGCCACTCTGGGCTTTCCTGCCATCCACTATCCTTTGGAACACAAGTGATTACCTTGGTTGTTCTCCCCACATCCTGCTCAGAGGCAAAGAATGTTGCTGAGACTGTGGGGGTCTCACAGAGGCAGCAGTAGATGGAGTCAGATATTTAAAGACAGACAGTGAGCCTCAGTTGTGGTCCCAAATTCATCAACATACACATTGACTGTTAGACTTGATGAGAACTACGTAACATATAATTAAGCATGTATGTATGTGTTGAACTTTCAAGCTGAATCAAGTCCTAAAGCCATAAAGGGTGAAAATATTTTACTGAAAAATATTACTTAATGTTTAGCCTCTACATGAAACTCTCCCACGTGTGACCTAAGGTGAATGAAGCACCATTTTATCTATCTATCTATCTATCTATCTATCTATCTATCTATCTATCTATCTATCTATCTATCTATCTGTCTGTCTGTCTGTCTGTCTGTCTGTCTGTCTGTCTGTCTGTCTGTCTGTCTGTCTATCTATCTGTCTATCTATCTGTCTATCTATCTGTGGCAGAAGCCTGACGTTTAGTCTTCAGGTAAAAGCATACTCAAACAATTTTACACCCAGCCTAATATTACAAGAAATAAACATGATAAGAAAGAAATGAAAAAAACCAGCAGATAATCTCTTGTCAGAGGAGATTCAAATGGAAAGAAAGAGAGAATCACATTCGGTATTCCAGAATCAGAGATACCTAAATAGGAAAAAAATTATTATTATGTCTTCTGAGCTGTTTTCCTGCCACTGAGGGATTGTTCCCCCCAAATGACTCTTTTACATTGTTTTGCTACCTGCATATATGATGTAGATGGCTTTTACTGCTTTTCTTGAGAGATTAAGTTACAACATAGCTCTTTTTTTTCCACCCAAGTATAAACATCATTAGTTTTCTAAACATTAGAGAAGTATTGAAAGCTAGTGAGAAGCTCTGAAGATTATAAAGGAGAAAGAAAGCCCACCTGTGGCATTAGGAAGGAGCCACATGTGCTCCACACCCACGCTCTCCAGAGCAACTTGGCTGCTGGCAATGCAGCACCACATTGTCATTGCTCTTGTAACTAAAACCCCATTTAACAATGTTTTGCTCTCTGCAATACTGGCACTACATGAAAAAACTCAGGAAGACAACACAACTTTCAAAATACTTCCCAATTTACTTTAAATAATTTATCTTAAATCCGATATGGTTTAAAATTTTTTCTCATGGTCCCTTAAATATGAAGGTAGGTTTTGGTAGGAGACTTAATAATTCTCTCATTGTTCTTATCCACCTCCCTGTTACTTTGTTGATCACAGTAGCATCCAATTTCTATGAGTTTTTTCCTCATTAAAGTGAAAAAACAGTGCTATGACTACCTTTGGCATTATGCATACAGGACTGGAAATACAATATTTAAATGATCCATGATACTTTTGATTTGCAGCTGCATGCAGAGGGGGAAAAAAGGAGACTATTTTAAGCTACTGAAGCAGTCACTCTTGGTGTCTCAGCTCACCATTATTCTCTCTCCCTCAGCAAAGTCTAGTCAGCCACCATCCCAAGAAAAGCACTGCCAGCTTTGGGGAGAGCTATTCTCTGTTAAGTCTTCAGATCTTAAAGGGTGGTGGAAAACTTCACATTTTCCCAGCAGGAGAGCAGGGATTCAGTGTAGGTGTGAATCTCTGGCAGCTGATTGTTGGAGCCCACAAGCTGTACCTTGTAAATAATTCACTTAGGCACAGAAAAATCTGCATATGAGGATGAAATGTCATTTATAACTCATAGGATATTGGCTTTGCTGAGAACAAGTTTCCAGCCCCTTCAACTCATTAAGTACCACTAAGGAAGAAGGAATATAGATGATGTAAAATAAACTCTGCTTTTGGCTTGTAGCTAACAGAGAATAGTTAACAATAACGAAGATGAAAATTAAATTCTCTGGGGGAGAAGGAAGGGGGTACAGTGTTTCTCAAATTAGTCAGCTCAGTATATACTTTACAGCTTCCTTATTATTAACTCTGTCAGAACCTCATCCTTCACATTATTGGTAGAGTTGGACTTATAAGGAGGCCCTTAGCTGGAAATAAGGTGCTGGAAAGTGTTGGAAGTGTTTCCCTTTATCCATTTTTGTGACTTGGAATGGTTTGCTGAGAGAAAAGATAATGCACTAAACCAGACCATCCTTCACTTTACTATATTATTAGCATCCTAAACCTCTGTAATATTCTGTTTTTCAAATGATTAAAATTTTGCAAGACTTGAGTAATTTACTTGAAGTGTTTCACACCACACCATGCAGAATGCTGTTGGAAAACTGTTCACTGAAATCCTCAAGTGATGAGTGGGTTTATGGAACAGAAGCAGGGAAAAGGTATGTGCTGTCTGTGTTAAAAAGTCTGGGGAATCTGAAAGGGAAATTGAACGGATGGTTTGAAGGGATGCAGGAAAGGAAACTGAGACTGAGAACTGAAGTAGCATGCAGACTTGGTATTAATCATGACCTTATATCTAAATTAGGAATGTTTGTTATCAGAGTGTTTGCTCCAAGTAGAATAGTGCCTTCAAAACCCTGGCTATTCACCTTTCTCACCTGTGAATGCTGTGCTATCTGAATTCTGCTTGTACAATGAATGTGGTGGGGTTTTACCCCTGCTTTTCCACTAATTACCCTTTGTCTTCATGCCATTTTCATCAAAAACTGAGGCAAAGGTACTAATTTAGTCTGAGGCCATTTGTAGTTTATGTTTAATCTCTGCTATATTCTCCCCCTATAGCAGCTCCATTTCTTCATTCAGTGTTCTCTTTTTATTTAGACAGCTGAGGAAATGACTGCTATTTGTTTTAATCACCTTTGCAAGGTTTTACTCAGCTTAATTTTCCAGAAAACTTTCCTTCTGGGGAGAGTCTCACTTTGTGTCTGTATTTCCTGCTTGAGGAAATAGCTTTCTTTATCGTTCAGATCCTTTCCTTTTTCTTTGAGTCCAGGTTTCATTCTAAATAGTATAGTTTGAGGTGGTTGTTCATTCAGTTAAGTCTGGAGACTTTCCTTGCAATCTCTTTCTTTTACTTTGCAGTCTTGTGCTCTGATGTTCAGGTGACTTCTTTAAGTAGCTTCATTAATCTCTGAGCACTTTTGTTTTCCTACTGGAGTTATCTGACAGATACCACTTCAAGTGTCTTTCCTGATGAAACCATCCTTGATCTGACAATGTTCTTGGTGCTGAAGATAGGCAGTAGATTCTTCACTTTCCAGCCCCCAACCTACCCTACACTCCCTGGTATGCAGTTTACCAGTTTCTAGATCACCTCTGGAGAGAGGCTTCCTGATTATCCTTCACAGTCAGACAGACCTGCTTCTTTGTGTGATCCTCAGCTCTCTCCCTTCTTTCTGAATGAACTTCTTTCTGAACTTGTCACTGTTTACTGCATGTCATTCTCCCTCCTTTTTCTGCTCTGGTTCCTGGTTCTCTTCTCTTATTTTTGGTACATAATTTTCTGCTTTCTCCCTCAAAACCTCATTTATTTTGCCTGTTTGGAACTTGTCTTTTATGAATTCTCTCAGGCAAAACTTCTTGCATCTATAGCTCCTTGTGATGCACAGTGTACATGTACAATGTGCTGTCTGTGCACCTGGCTGTTTTTGCTCTCTCCCTGCGTTGCCCAAGTCATTAGAGGTGACCTTCAACTTTCAGAGAAAGAAGAGTACCCAACCTGCTACAACCATCATCTCCCATAAAAAAATCCCTTCTTTTCTGATCCCTAGTCCCTTAGCTCCTCAACTAAATGGCTGCCTCATTTAAAACTTTGTGTCTTGGGGAGCCCAGACTGACTATTTCTTATATGTCATTGGGAGAGAGGTGTCAGTCAATGGGCAAAAAACTAACTCCAAAAGATCGCTCCAGTTATGAGTTGTTAGAGTAGCTGTTTATAGCATGGAGAAGATAAGATGTCCAGAACTTATTGATATTACCAGTGAAAAGGAAAAGAAAATGGAAGCAGGCAGGATCAGGATCATATCCACACTCTTTCCAATGTTTTTTGTCATTAAAGGTCCCAAACAATGAGTGGACACCTATTGCTTTGTACTGAAAGACTAGACAGGTTGGGCCCTGATTGAGAAGTCTGGAAATATATGACAGGTGAGTAAATAAACAAGACGAGGTGGGGAGGAAGGAATGCGAATTTTCATCAGATGGCAACCTCACAGGCATCAGGGGCATAGGTCTAAGAGCTTTTTAAGAGCCAGACAGCAGCAATTTGTAAGTATGGTAACAAATGGAGGGGAAAATAAAGAAAAAAAACCCCAGAAAAACCCAACTGCAAACTCACAGCTCTCTACTGGCAACAGAGAAAGAAGTAAGTAAGTAAGTAAGTAAATAAATAAATAATACCTTTCCCTAATCTCAGATCAAAAAACAGTATCAAGAAGAAAACCCCTCTGATTAAGGCTTATTAGGACAGCAAGGAGAAGAATTGGACAGCAATAACCAAAGGGGTTTAAGAGAATAAGGATAACATATGAAATGTATTAAGAAAAAAATATATGGGAGAAAAAGTAGACTCATTAATAAATGAGAAGGAATATTATATCAATGATGTTTCTAAAATGGGTAAACTGCTGAAATGCTCTATAAAAATCTGTTAAACAAGAAAAATAAGGGCAGAAGAAATGGATAATTAAGGAGCAATAATGACTTTGTCAAAGCTATTGATGAAAAGCAGGTAAGAGAATACTTAAAACTTCTGAATATATATACAGATCAGCAGGTGTGCATGCATTTCAGAGTGTTAAGGGAATTAGCTAATGAACTTACAAAAACACTAGCAATTACTTACAGAAAGTTGCAGAGTGTGATGGGAAGGTACCAGAGGGCTGGAGGAAAAAAGGAAATAAAATACTGAACTTCAAAAGGTAAACAATAAAATAATAAAAAAAGGTACAAGCATTAAGCATTCAATGGTTGAATTTCTATTCCTGATAAAGTAATGGCATGTTTATTAAGATAGAAATCAAACCATAAGCACAATTAACAGCAAAGTTTTCTACAGAATAAATAATAACAGACAAACCTTATTGCTTTTTCAGATCAAGTTACAAAAGTGGGCAAAAAAGTAAAGGAAGGTAGTGCATCTTGACCCTCTCAAAATCTTACTTGAAGTATGAATTAACAGTGATGTGAATGTCAGCATTGCCATGTAAACTGAGAGGGACCTGAAGGTCCATAAAATAATGAAAATGATAAATTGAGGTGTTGAGTTATTGAGCACTGCCTACTGTGATGCTAATAGGGATATGAGCTAGGTCTGGTTTTATTTAACATTTTTGATGATGATGTGCGATAGGGTGGAGAAGGACAAGATGCGGAGTAAAAACAGCAAAACTCAATACAACTGTTCAGACTGGTGGCCACTGCATTCCAACTAGGATGCAGAATGTGTCCAAATAATATAAAGTGTTATTCAAAAAAGCAAAATGGGAAGTTATTTCAAAAGTAAAAATGAAAATACTTCACTCTGAAGATGTCACAGCATTATGCTTTCTTACGGAAAAGAGAGATGAAGCCAATGCCATTTAGTTTCCTCAAGAGGCCCTCTGACAAATTCCAGCAACGGTTTCCTTTTCTGTAGCACTGTTGAGGCTGCATCAAAAGAACTGTGTACAGTTTGGGACATGTCAATCTCAGAACACTGTCAAGAAATTGGAGACAGTCCAGAGCAGAATAATCCAAATGATTAAGAGTCTCACGGGATTCATTTATAAAGAAGATTAAGTGAATTATATTTTGATTAGGAGTGCATTTCAATGGCATATAAGTAACAGAAAGACATAAACACCAAGCAGGGAACAGGATGATTTAGGATGGCCCCAGAGGTTTTGATGGGATGAAGATCAAAAGAGAATTTATACCAGATATCAAGAAACATTTCTTAGCTCTGAGGGATTTTGATTGCATATTTCTCCCTTTTTGATTACAGAATGGGTTTTGGAAGACAAGGAGAATGTTCTTGCTTCTGGAGTTGTCACATAGGACAGAATAACAGACTTCTCCATCTGAAGGGAAGGATCTTGCAGTATGATCTGCTGAGTCTCTGCACCTTTAATTCCTTCTATCTCAGTATAGAGGTGGGAGACCACCATTCCCAGCGAGTTGGCCCCATGTGGTTTCCATTCCCCAAAGCGCTCATCTGTGTGTGTTACCTTAACCCTGACTAATGAGTAGATCAGCCAGTAAAGGAACTCCCAGGGGTGACTGAATGGGTGAGGAACTACATTAGCTGATCACTACTGCTGTTTATTTCTTTATAAAAATAAAAGGCAGTCTGCTGCTGTTGTGTACATAGGCTCTCAGCGCTTGGCTATGATGATAAGGACAGAATCAAAAGACAGCAAGATATGAAAGGATAAATACAGGAAGCTGGAGCCATATTTAATGAAGAGACTGTAATAAGCAAACCTTTCTCAAATTAGAGTCTGAGAAAATGCTTATATTTTCTTCCATGATGCTCTAGAAGCTTAAAAAAACATATAAATTCAGAACTGAAATTATACTTGGTCTGAAGAAATCTCGTTTTTTAGGGAAACTATTCAGATCCTATTAGGAGAAATAAGAACATCACTGATTTGGGTTCAAATTCTTCCACCATGTGTCCCACCCTAACTGGTTCTAAGGTGCTGAAGTATTTCCATAATCTACATAATCTAACAGCCCACTTAGGTTAAAAGGCTGATAGCTGTCCTGTTTGTTTAAACTGAGATTAATCTCAGAAAACTGGACTGTGAAGAGAAGTATAATCTTAGATTTCTAGTGAGAAACATGTGCTTGGAGTTAACATCTATTTTTAACACCTATACTGGTAGTTGTGCAGCCAGACCTTTTTTGAGTTAAAGATACACATTGCAATCAAACACGGGAATATTTCCTAGTACAGAATGTATCAAGTATCTCCTTTATTTTCATATTGGCTTCATTCCTATATATTGCCCGTTATATGTTGAAATGCTGCCTTAATATTAGTGTGCCCTAATGATGAGGGAAGAGCTGCAGCATGTCTCTTCCTTGGTGCATCTCCAGAAATGCACAGCCCAGTTCAGCTCAGTTGCTCCCTACACTCTGGGCAAGCTTATCCTGACAAGTGCTAGATCTTGTGTCACTGTGGGCAGCTGAACTGGGGCATGAGGAGCTGTATTACTTAGGATATCTAGCAGTGGTTGGCAACGCTGCTGACAGAGAGTACAGGTGACTGCTTTCTAAATTGTGTGCTAGGAATAGTATAATAGTCTTCTTTGTTGTTGTTGCTGTCCCCTCTGTGTCTCATTGTTCTTTAAGTGGTCTCCTCTGCCTTACCCCTTCTTTTTTAATGTACCTAGATTACAGTTTCACTCAGAGAGAGAACTGACATTTTGCATTGAGCTCTGAGGCCTGCTTTGTTAATTTTAATAATTCTTCATTTGCAAGTGCTGAACATTGTAGAGTTTGTAACATGGCAGTCCTTGTAATGCATCTGATTTGCAGGTGTCAGGTGCTAGGCAGCAGAAGATAGAAGAAAATAATGTACGTGCAGACAGTCTCAGTCAGTCCTTCCACTCTGATGGAAAATGATCAATGAAAAGTTTAGGCTGTGTTTGGACTCTGAGCACCACCCAGAACATGGGTATTATGGCAGGTCTTCTGCTTGCTACAGTATGTCAGCCTCCTGCTTGCGAATGCTTCCTGCCGCTGCTGCTCAAAAATGCATCCAGTCCCAAAGAAACTCTCCTCAGAAAAGATGTCTAGATATAGTATTATAGTACTATAAAAAGGATGTATATTCCAATTTAAAATATGCACAGATCATTCACTGAGGTAGCAACGATTCTTTTTCCCTTCCCCCAAGATAAGAGTGTAAATCACATCTTCTCAACAAGGCAGGTAGTGAGGATGACAAAATTCTTACATTCCTAAAGTGTTATTGGAGAAAAAATGTCACCTCCATGCATAATTGCATAACTTTACTACCTGTCATTTTCTATCAATCAAAAAAATGTTATACTTGAATTTGAGGACAAACATGTCTAATAAGATTTTAGATTGACAGCTGAATGGCTGTACTCAACCTTATTTTAACTTTATTTTTTTGTTGTTGTTCACTAGATCAATATAGAGAGTATTATACCAAAGTTAAGGGAAACAAATAGTCAGATATATTAATCCCTCATGCACACTTTACCTCAAAAAAAAAAAAAAAAATAGAATTTCTCTCCCCATAGGTTTTGTTAGTCAGCTCCCTCCAGTCTTTCCAGTGCTGCAGCAGTAGACTTATGTTTCTTCCATCGTATTTCCAGTTCAGTGTTGCCAGATTTTATTTCAATTATCAGAGAGAAATGTGTTTCATGACATGTACTCAGCATCAGTGCCCTCGGCACAGCAGCAGCTCCTCCAGTGGTACCCCACTTGCCCTCAACACCCTCTCCTCCTGGTGCAGAGCTCTGGCTTGATCATCCTTTGAGTGAAATGTCTGGTTACCCACACGATAGCCCATGCCCCTCCCCCCAGCATTGCCCCCCCTTCGCCTCCAGGCCCTGTTCTTCAGGGTATGCAACAGTCTTCACTTCTGCACATCGGGGATTTATTCTCCTTCATTGGTGGTGAGCAGAGGATCTCACCTTCTCTCCTTTCAGTTTACCTTGTGTTAAACAGCAACCTCTTTCCTGTCTCTACAGATTGTGTTCTGTGTCTCTCTCCCTTTGCATCCTTCTTGACTGCCTCCTGAAAATCCTGGGGAACATCTTCTCACCACTGGTTTTCCTCCTTGAAGCTGCTTGTGCTCTATGTTGATATCCTCTCCATATTTCTTTTTTACTTTTCAAGACTTCTCAGCCTTGAATAGGTTACCAAGAACCTGTTCCTCAATTTCAGGCCTTTTTCTTTGTGTTAATTTTCGGTCAGCTCTGGTTGGACCCAACTCAACCTCTAATGTATTAGAGTGCTGAACTCTTTCTAAGCCATCACAAGTGCTCCAGAATAGGCTTTAAAATGACAAAGAATCTAACAGGACTACAGACACACAGGGAGGAAAAGGTTGTCATCTAATCTTGGCTGTCTTCTGCATTTTGTTTCAGTTCTGTATGTGAAACCACCATTCCATTCTTCTAAGGTACATGTGAGTAAGGAGTAAAGTTAAAGATAGGGTAGGGAAGACTGGCTATTTTTGGAGAAAAAATGTCTTTCTAAAACTTCACACAAAAAATATGATTATTTCCCATCAGAGCATCTCAAAGCATTTGCAGGTTCAACCTCTCATTCCTCCAGCTCTGCAGGAAGGCCGTGGTGACCTTCCCATACTTGTACTGCAAAAGCAGCTATGGCAGGGATGTCACTTGTTTCCATGAACATCTGCATGAGGAGTGATTAGGTTCAGGTGAGGAGCTGGACTCTACCTTTCTCCCAGTTGCTCAGTGTGCTGTAATGGACCACACACTCCATGGACAGGTAGTGCAGACTTTATATGGTTGATCCACTTTGTTTCTCCCTCGCAGAAACAAGCAAAGACCAGATGGGGATTTTCTGCCTAGATTACAGTAAGTGTTGTGGAAGTTGGAGGGTTAGAGATTCACAAAGGTGATCTTCATTTAACTAATTGACACTGCAGAAACATTGATGCTGAGACAGCCTGGGTTTGAGTGTTAGCAACAGAAACCTTGCTGGTAGGCAAGGTACAAGGTCTTATTCCATGCTCTGCTGTGTGCTCACCATAAATAGACATCAACTGGTTTGCCTCTACATGTGGAAATCACATCCTTGATTGTAGTGGAGGTCCCAGCAATTTCTGGTCTGAAGCAACACAGTGTATGCTATATATTGCTCATGGCTTGTGGCAAAGCCAAAAATGAGTGTCCAGAGATTTCTCTTGGTGGAGTGTCAATACTGGAGCAATGTTTATCTTCCAAATTCTTTAATACATCTGTTCTGAGTTCCTGAAATTGTTTAGACTAACTTAATGACAAATGAGCAAGTATTTAAAAGAGCCTTCATATCTGCAAGAATAACCACAGAGCCAGATGTCAAACTGCTATCAGCCAAAGGCACAATTAAGTGCAACCCACAGATTCTATAGCAGGCACAATTAATTGCAGGCACAAAACTATGACTGCAAACGAGTGGTCATTAAAAAAGAGAAGATTGAGGCGAGACATTCTGTGCATTCATGGTATTATTTAAATTAACAACAAATAGTAATCTTTTTTGCTTTGCAGGATCTTTCACATTCTATCTTTAAGGTCCCTTACAAACCGCAGTGGCCCTGTGTCATAACATACAGTGAAAGGGAAAGTGCTAGGATTCATGGGAAAGTTTAAAATCAAATTACCTTGTTTAGCCCTGATATCACACATTCTGCTTAGGCCAGATGTTTTCTCAGTGACAAGAGCAGTCTTCTGACAAAACTACAAGAGCGTATTTATTTTACTAATTCTTTATTTCTAATGGTATTCATATTTCCTGGCTTTTATGATTTGGATTCAAGGTACTGCCATAAAAGTGATCCGCAGTGCATAGGTTTTCTGGGGGTCCCTTTACTAGTGTGGGAGGTTTACAGTGGTGCTGAGGAAGGCCTGCAGGGCCACATATTCCTGAAGGAGCTGTGTCCTGGCTGGGCCATCCAGTATGCAATTTCCTGTGTCCCCTGCAAACGGTGACCAGAATTTGTCTTTCTTAAAGGCAAAATGTTAAGGTCTGTGCACACAAGAAACAGACGGTCTTTGTGCAGCCAGAAATGGAGGGATGGAAGGGGCTTTGCTTTTTTTCGGTGACTTATGAAAACGTTTCACCAGCCATAGCTCCACCTCTGCATGGAAAATATTAGACCATGGGATTGTGCCGGCCAGATTTCTCTGCCTGTCAGGCTTCAGGATCAGAAGCACAGTGGCAGAAACCCAAGAAACGCTTACAGCAGAACATACCTGCCTTCTTCTGGTCTCTCTACAGGCTGTCCTCTCACCTCATGAATATCCTGCTGGGGGGATGGGGAAGGGTAGATGGAGAGGCTGAGGGATCAGAAGATGCTGGGGATCAAACAAAGTGCAGGAGGGAGCGGGGAGCTCTTGCCCGCTACATGACAGGCAGATGCAGGCAAGTGAGCCACTTTATCCACTGACAGCAACCTGGCTGGATTCTCTGCCTGAAACCGGCACACTTCCTCTGCAAAGCGACAAAGAATTACGGCTGTACATTTTATCCCCATCCTCGTTTTCTGTAGGCTGAGGCATGCCAGCTCTCTGCCAGTGCAAACTGGAGCCGGTGCACCCAGGGCTGGAAGTTGAGCTGTGGGGAGGGGTACCATGACTGCTCCATGCAGGTGAACCCCTGCGGCACTCCCACAGAATTGCCTGTGCTGCTGCTCAGCTTTATTCGTGCATCCAGTGACCGGTTTTTCCCCCTCTTCAATCTGTTTCGTTGTGGTGCTTGGGTAGGAAAGGCTTCTCAGGGTCCCACTTCTCTGTGGTTAAAGTGGGACATCTGCCCAAAATGGGATGGTTTTCAAAAAATCTTAATTAAAAAAAAATCAAATCCATGCAATATTCCTTATTTTGTTCATGACATCATCAGGCCCATCTGTTTTAGTGTTTCATGGAGTTGCACTGGAATTGATATTGTGGGGCAGAAACTGGTGATCACCCCTCTTTGCTAATGAATCAACAGAAGGAAGGAGTAAGCTGAAATAGCCCTTTGTTTGTGTAGGACTGCTGCAAATTCTAGGCATGAGTGTTTGTGCTGAGCATCTTCAGCTCCTGTCAAACACTGGTGTGGTGAAGGATATATCCAACTGAAACCTTATGACTCTTAATATCAAAAAGCTTTAGATACTACTCTTAGACCACACCTGGAACAAGGTCTAGCTACAGTCCACATGCCATTACACTGAATTTCTTTCATATTGAGATGCAAAAATTACATTGCCAAGTTATAAGTAGTTTACATAATCCCAGAATGCAACATGGGAAAGCTTTCAAAATAAAAATGAATAATAAGATCAGCATTTATTGGTTTTTTCCTTCTACACTGCCAGTGAAAATTCTCATTGGTGTGGCTTTATATGAATTGTTCTCCAGAAGTAAATTATGAGCAAAATTCAAAGCCATCATAAATTAAATGTGCTTTTTTCCTGCTTTGGTGTACAAGACTTTCCATTAAGCTAGCCCCATATAATATACCTTGGATGTGTTCAAGAAAGCCCTGTAAATTATAGTAAGTATTTAAAATGGTAAGTAGACATTGAAAAAGGCCACATTAGGATTAATGAATGAAAGGGTTGATACTGAAAATGCACTTGTAAATAAATAACACAAAAAGTAAAGATGACACACTGTTAGGTTAGAGTTACAAGTGGGAGTATGATGATAAATCACACGACTGTTTGTCAGAGCTTCACATGTGGGTGCACATACTCCTCAGTTCCTTTTTTCCCTTCCTCCCAAGTAAAACCTCTCCCTTCCTTTGCCCCACTCACTGTGCCTCCAGGAGAATGATGGAACTTGTCTGCTTTCAGCACTGACTTTTGTTGCTGGAGATGTGCTGGGCTGCTGAGTTCTCTACCTGTTAGGAGCAAGGTATGATTCTCAGGTCTTCGGCTGGGCAAGGGCAGTGCTTCAGGCCTGGTCCATCTATCCTGGTGATAAAAAGCACATTGCTGACAGCAGGTGTCTGCCAGGTTGTGGCTGAGCCTGGATTCACTGCTGCTGTTCACAGGTGTGTTGGGTACTTAGTTGTTTCACTACCCTAGCAGCAGTCTTGGGATGGGAGCTGGTAGCAAGAGGCAAGAAGGGGAGAGCTGAGGATGACATGCAATGCGGTGAAGGGGATGCATGACTTTCAGTAGGTGGAGCAGAAAGCATCTTCCCCTCTCCCACCCCTCCATTAGTCCTGTGCTTAATTTCTGCCTGGTTGTGACATAGTGCAGCTGAGACTGTAGCAGCATGCATCATGGTCTGAGGTCTGGTCACAGTGGAAAGTTTAATGAAGCTCTCTGCCTTGGGTTGAACAAGTTCTCAGAATATGCACCATAACCGCAAAACATAGAGAGGAAAAAAATTTTCCTCATAGGCAAGATTTTTCCATGTTTTCATTGTGCTGGCCATAAAGGCCATATATACTGATAGAGATACTGGTGTCATCACAGCTTGCATCTCATATCACGTCATCATCTGTGGGAGCAGTTCTATGCAGCCAGTTCTGGATCACCACTGAAATAGCTCACAGACTGCAATCCAAAAGCATGGAGCAGAAATTAAATGGAGGGTGGGGAGGGCTGCGAGACCAGAAAATGTGCATCAGTACTTGCAGATCACCTGGGTGAAGGAAAGCATCTGCCTAATTACATTAGGGTTTGCATGTCTGAGACAGCATGTGTAAGGTAAGTAGGTCTTATGTAGCTGGGATTGGAAAGTCCATGTTAAGATTTCCTCTTAGAAACAATATGATATGGCTGCACACAGTCGAGTTCTGCCTCCTAATGACACGGGGCAAGTCCAAACTATGATGGCCTTAATGGAGCTACTCTGGATGCAGAGCAGCGCAAGATAGGATCAGTCTGTGGCATGTATGCTACATGAAGTGATGGGTGGGTACGTTTTTATAACCTGATTTTACTTCCCTCCATAGTATTCAATTTTATCCACATAGGCCCATTGAGAAAACAAGGTTCTGCTCTCAGTGAAGTGTTTATGGGCCCATACAGCCAAAGGAATACCTTTTATGTGCCTGTGGCACTTTGAATATCTTTGAATGGGAAGGAATCTTTGTGGGCAAGAATAAATCCACATACTTTTTGGTCTGCCATGCGAGGAAGGGCAGAGCAGCAGTCAGTGCCACCTAAATCTTTGCCGGACCCCAGGGAAGGATTTAAGTTCAGGTTCCCTATTTAAGTAAGCACGAGGAACAAATGGTAACATAAAGGTTAGTAGAAGATTATAAATAGGATAATAAATGGAGAAGGAAGGATTATACTACCACATTAGAAATCATTTGAAGGGAAGGTAGAAACTCTCATGCTTTGCAATAATTTTTGAGTGCCCAGATTGACGGTAATCTATCTGTGTTATTTATTATAGAGATATATATTTTGAAATAATTTTTTAAAAGAGCTTTTTAAAATTATTAGAGCTACAAATAGAGTAGAGCACCAAAACTCTAATAGGCTGAGTAGAATGTTAATGGTGTAGATATAAATATTTGCTGTGGAGATGTGTCTGAGTATACCCAATCAGCTGAGAGAGGAAAAGAACATATTTCTCATGTGGCCAGTATTATCTAAGTAATTTCGTTTATATTTTTGAATAGTCCTGTTAACTGTTTTATGAAAAACTCTCTTTCAGATAAACTCAGATAACTGGTAAAGGGGAAGAAACCGCAGTCCATCCATAGAGTGACTCTGAGCAGAAAGAGGTAAATTAGCCCATCTTCTTTGAACTCTTCATTCAGCTCAATGCAGTTCATAAAACTGTAAAGTCAAATAGTGTGTAGTAAAAGGAGGGCTTAGGAGTTAAGATGGTGGAAAGGGAGTAACAATCTCTGCTCTTTATTGATCTCCGTAACCAGAGTTTGCAAGTGCTTCTCAGCCTTCAGTTCTGCACTCTGCAGCATAGGTACTGTGGCATCTAACTAGCAGATTCAAGAGGAAAATTATCAACATCCTCCCAAGCTGAGTAGCACCACTCGGCATTGGCCTGATTGGAGTCACTTCCCATGTAGTATTTTTTGCAACCATGCCACGTTAACTCAACTGCTCAGGGCCAGCTTAGCAGTCTGCATGTGCCACTGCAGTTGACTTACACAGAGATGATCTGTCACGTGCCCAGCCCCACATAATTTTATAAACAAGAATCTGAGGAGCTACGTGACTTCCATGTGTTTGTAAGTCAAACCTGTGATGGAGCAAGGAATATCTCCCCTGCCCCTGGATCTCTATCCTTCTTCTTTAGATATATGTAGTTAGAAACTTGAGGGTGCAAGCTCTCTGTGATTTAGTACATGCGTGTTATTGCCTTCTAGCTGATATATATGTCTCCATCAAGGAAAGCATAACAGCAAAGCGTCCATTGTGGTTTTCATAGACAAACTAATGGGAGGTTTGAACTGCAGCTTCACTGCCAATGGCAGCTTCACTGCCAATTTTCAGTCACCCAAGGCTAATGTGGATGACCACAGCTGTGCTGTGATTTCAACCCTTCCCCCTGCTGTGCAGGTGTATGTGTGGCAAATGAGGTGTCAGTGAACATTGTGGCATTGGCAAAGTTGGCATTGGGTATGGAATCAACAGCAGCAAATGAGAACAAGCAGAATTTAGATAATGAGCAAAATGGTCATGAGGCAGTTCAGGAAGGAGGGTGCAAGCCATGATCATGATTCAGCCACTGATCATGACCATGAACAAAACAGGAAAGGGCAGAAGAAGTGCTGATGTCACTGAAGGTAAAGGAAGATGTGGACAACAGAAGCCCATGTTTTTCATTAATAAACATGTCATAATGTCCCTGCCTGAGAATGGATTGGAGCAGAAGCCAAATGAGAAGGAAAGCATGGGCAGTAGTAGGAAGAGTTACCACTGCAGTAGAGAGGACATTGAAGAATTCCAAAGAACAGTTTTCATTAGGTAGACTTCCACAGTCCTTTTTCCCTTAAGCTGTTTGAGAAATCCTGCAGAGAAGATTTCATTACAACCTATCACATGTTTGAGCTGGGCATCCAGACTACTCATTACTTTTCAAACACACTTGAAATACTGGGAAGCCCTGGGGGCTGCTGGGTTGTGATCATGAGAAAGGAGCCTGAAGAGCAGCCTTGGCTCTTCAGTCTCAGGGTATGGGTGCCTCATGGTGGTGAGCATGGCCACCCTCTTGGCAGGGATGCTGTAAACCTTGGTTGTGCTGGTAACACTTCAGTCGTTTTGTAAGTCACTAAGCAAATCTTCATGAAGCTGAGCGCAGCTCTGTATTTGTGCTCTAGAAAAGTTTCATTATATTTTAAGGACATGTTTTTGTGTTTTTTTTTTTCTTTTTGTGAACCTGAAAGCTTTTTCTCTATTTCTACCACTCTCAGATTTCAGACTATGAGATTAGTTTAACAATCAGGAAATTACTAGCATCATGCTAATTTTAGTATTGTTCATGCATTGCAAAGCGACTTGCTACACAAGAAAAAACAACACACATTTGAGCAATATTGGTGCAATATGTCAGACATGTAGCAATATTCTCTGTGATTATCACCCCATACAATTTTCAAAGCAGTGATGAATTGTGACAGATCCTCCTCTGAAATAACCCATCATAGTTTATGAAATCAGTGGAAGTATATCAGCTTACATCAGCTGAAGATCTGGGCTAGGTTTCCAGCTTCCTGCTAATACTTTTTTATGATGGAAGTGAGTACCTGAGATGAACTGAGAGTTAACCTCTCTAGCTACACTTTATATTCTTCTTGTGAGAAACACTAGATATGTTTCAAATTCACTTAAACAAAAATTCAGTCACTGAGTATTGAAAATGAATAACATCTCTGACAAAGTCTGGCAAAAATATGGTAGAAACTTCACCCACTTGTAGCAAGGATAAGGGAATCCAGGGGAAATTGCTGAATTTCTGAAGTGTCAAGCAAAGAAACTTTTAGAAATTATGACAACAGAAAACAGACTGTACTTGCTACCTTTTTTTTTTTTTTTTAATATCAGGAATTTGGTTTTACCTATGCACAAAACCTTTTTTTAATAGATATTTATAGTTGCAGTGAAATTGTAGTAACACGGGATCTATTACAACACCATCAGTGCAGTTTTAAGCTTTACCATGAAAGAACACTGTTTTCTGTGTGCAAGTAGTGGAGCATGGAGATTAGCAAATTGTGATTTAGGGCAGTTCTGCTGACTGGGTAAAAAGATACATATCCCTTTTTCTTGTCATTTAGAGGTGAAGAGGAGTTAATTCAGAAAAGGCCAAGTTACTGACACTTTTAATAATAAAGTAACACTTCAGAATGGTGGTGCGAGATGAACGATTTGTAATGACCAGTATAACAATGTGAGAGAGACATGTCATGAGTTTCTCCCTCTGTTAAACATGCCTAAGACTATTTGGTAGTTACCATCCTTCAGGAGCTTTCCTAGTAATTTCTTTTTATTTATATATGTGTCTTTTTTTCCAGATCTGCCAAAAATGCTATTTAAAAAGACCACACAAAGAACTGATCTACCTTACACAAATGTCTAGTGGGACACAGTCATGTAAATTTTGATTTACTGAATGCATGAAAGAAGGAGGCCACCACCTAAGAAATGGATGACAGCATCTGAAAATGGTTCCAGCATTTTAAAAGCAATTATGGGGGGTAGATTTATGCATGAAATCTGCTCTGTACATTAACTAAATTTGTGGGTTTAATCACTGGAAGGAGAAAACCAGCTATGAAATACTCAAAGTAACAGGTCATTGTAGATATTCCCTTGAGAACATAATTTGTGTCGGTGTGTGTAGACAGGACTGTGCATATGTGTTGCAGAAGTGACAAAGGAAAAAGTCGGAGAACATCTTCAAAAAGCAAATACAGAAGAATGCTGAAATATATGGCTTCCTGAATAAAGAAAATAAAGCTGTGACCATGTGGAGATTTCTTAGTATGGGAATGGCAAAGGAGTAATGCATTCTTCACTCCAATGGAAATTAATGGAGCATGCATTCCTCATTCTCAGTCTATTTGAGGCTGCAACAGGGGATATCACATCTGGCAAAACTACTTTGAGTCATGTTATACCACTTATAACATCATCTGGACCTTAGGAAACAGCTTTCTCAAAATAAGGAATGCTGTACAGTACCTGACATTAGCCCTGTTGAAAGGTACTGATAAGTTGCAGAGCCTAAGAAATTAAGGACCACATTTGCATGGAATTTCCCTGCACTTTATTACAGTCAATTCCCTGGTTTTGCAATTTTAACTGCCTTTTTCCCTTAAGTGTCTTCCCTAGGGTGAGTAGGGGGTGCTCATTTGCAAAAGGGAACCGAATCAGTCAGAAAGGAGAGCATCTGGGACAACAACAGAACACTGTGTACCCAGAAACATTACAAAATCTGGTATAAATTGAGAATATTCATTATTAATAGAAATACTATTTTCAAACTCTGTTGCACTTTCATCTCTAAGGATTTCACATGCTATAGTCCTGATCCTGTGTTTGTATTCCTAACTCCCACAGTTAGCTTGATCAGATTTGATAGAATTAGTGGTGTGAAGAGGATGCACACTTTATAAAGCTTTGCAGAACTTGGCCATAGACACAAGCAACTTCATAAAAATTTAACTACTGCTGGGATGGAGGCCACTGTCCTTTGGATTTTTCCATATCTTCTGCAATTACATTGCAGAAGGAGGGCTGTCATGGCAGTGGATGGTGATTTTTTTTCAACAGCACCTTAGGACTCCTACAGCATTCACGGAGCAGAACAGAGCCCTAGTCTGTTTGTACCTGTGACTGAGAGAAGCCTACACGCAGCACTGAATTGCACGTGCACAGTTCTTATTTACCCCCTTATTCCTGCACTAGAACAAGTGTGAAATGGCAACATCATGATATTCAGGAATATCTGAAAAAAAAATCAACACAGACCTATAGACCAGAAGGTGGTCAGAACTGGCTGGTTTTCATAAACTGAGCTGATGGGAGATTTGGAAATGCAAAATGGAGAGGGAAAGTCAGAAAGTCTTAAAGTCTCCTACTGGAATACATTAACTATGAATAGGATTAGTGTTTTCCTTTGAACCAGAATGTGATTCTGAATCAAAATACCAGATCTGTGCACCTCTATGGATGGTGACCCTTAAAACCAACACCTCGAACCAAATATGTTCACTTGGCATCATCTGTCACCTGGCATCAGCCATCTTAATCATCCGGAGGAGGTGATAATAAACTAAGGCAGAAACTCTTGTATTTTGGGGGGGAAGGAGCGTGGGGCACAGGTGAGTGTGTGTGAAGGAGTAAAAAAGTTGCCAAGTGCTTTGTTAAGGGGTCAGTAGATTAGACACTGAGATAGACATTTATATACAGTAGCAGGGAGTCTGCCATGCAAAGTAAGCTTACGCCCTTATTAAAAATGCACAGGGATGCTCATTTCTGCTATAGGATTATACCATGCAGACTTTATAATTATTTATTTTTTTAATGTTTACTTGTTTCCACCACTGGTTATAGAAAGCCCCTGTGTCCTGTCCTGCACCCGTGATTATTAAAATATTTAAAGTCACAGAATGGATATATGGCTAGGCAGACACATATTTTGATTTATGTTATACTATGGTTGAGGCACACATTTGAAGGCAAGGTTTTTGGCTGACAACAGCATCACAATAGCAGTCTTCCAGTCATATATTATAGTGATGACCCCTGAAAATTATCAGGGTTTAATACAAGGCTATAATATAGGGTTTCTGAAAACTCTACATAAGCAATAGACAACATAAAAAGTCATATTACTATTTATGTGCTATCAAATCACATTAGGAGGGATTTGACCACATAAATAGTAAAATGACTTTTTGGGAATATGGACATTAAAGAAAAATGTTTCGAATAGAAACCATAATTTACAGAAAAATCACAAATATGCAACCATGTTATGAAAGGAGGAAAGTAAGAAGCAAAAAAGAGAAAGGAAGGCTTCTTGGAATGTTTTCCATATACTATAAGATTTTATTTTTTTTTTAACACACACAATCAAAGATGCATCCTGTCATGTCATATCATTATTACCTATATTTTTTTGTATTATATTGTTAGTTACGTGGGAGTTGACTGATATCTATGTTGTCAGCTGTTTGCCAGCTGTTTGCTCCTGGGATGAGCGGGGTGAGTGTTAGCTTCTCAGAACCATCAAAATAAACAGCATCATTTCTCTTTGTTCTTTCTCTGCTGCACAAATATGTTCTGTGGGTAGGAAAACTTCCCAGTCCCAAAATCTCACCCTCTTTTCTTCAATCAGTTATGAATACATATCAGTATTTATCTGGTTCTCATTGTTTGGTGATGCCAATAAAAACTGTAGAGGAAGCAAGAATAATAATTGTGGCAGCTATGGAATATCCAGAGTGTAATGAGTGCTGTAAAGACAAGTGTGAAAGTAAGGGGCTACTCCAAGTAAAAGCCTGTTACCCAAAGAACAGTAGTTGAAGTTGATGGAATTTTTGCCATTGATGTCATTGTAAACTAGGTTGACCTTTGGTCATGCAAATATAGTGGTAGATGAGCTGTGGCATTGTCTCAGGTTCCCTGTGTGGAACAGCATGGCACTGTACAGGCCCAACCCATGGTGGACATCATCCATGTAACCCTTCCTTCCTCCTCCATGGAAAGAGGACAGAGTAGACTCAAGTTTGCCTCCGATGACTGTAACACACAAACCCAACATATTCAGAATGCCAGCAATTATTGCCCCAGGCTTTTGGGATGTGAGGGTGAAGAAGAATTTGTTATACTTCCTGTGATCTGGTTTCTTTGATGAAGGAATTTCTCTCCTATGGTCCTGGTTTGGTAAGTGGTTAACATATGCCTAGTGTCAAATATGTAAGCAGTGCTACTGACATAAATGTGAATTTATATTATGCATGTGAATATAACTATTGATTTGCCTAAACTTTACCATGATCCTAAATGCTTTGCTGGAGAGATGGTCAACATTCTTAAATTATTTTTAAGAAAAAAAGGCTTTTATTTTGAGATAGTAATAAATACTAAATTCTTGGAAGATTAAAGGATTGAGAAGACTTTACATGTCACTTTTATGCAGGTATATCTCCCTTTGAAGTCAATGGAACTTGTGTGTGCCAAAGGGCAGAGATATAGGGTGGTAGTATTTCATAATATTGTGACTTAGGAGCCAAAAACATCAAGGGATATCTAGAAAATGAACTTTTAAATGCTTGAGTGCTTCAAAGTGCTCTTTCTTCTTTCTTTTTCTTGTTTTATTCTGGTTTTTGTTGGGGGGGTTGTTTTGTCTTTGGTTGTTTGGGGTTTTTTGAGGAAAACAACTTGGAACATTTTTTTTTTTTACATGGAATGTAACAGTTAACATCCACTTGAAGGAAAATTTATCTTTCAGGGATCTTTCCTGATAGTAAAACAGAACAGCAGAGGTTGTTTAAAAATGCTGATGAGAACCTCAGGCATTTACAAAAGAGGCAAGGGGCAATCTAGAGGCAGGAGGAGATGTTGCTGGAAACAGGAGGGTGAGCTCTTGAGCATAAAATAGAGATACCCAGGAAGCTGAATGATCGTAAGCCAAGGCAAGGTGTATAAACTGTCCAGGAGAACAGCACATCAGAATCTACCTCTGAGAAATCTGTTGAATCAGGGAGGCTGTGACTATTTTACACCTTGGATTATTTGTGTGTGCTCAAGCAAGAAAACTATATAGCTATTTACTTGCTTGCCAAAAGAAAACAATTAGATAGTGTTCTTACTGATGCTCTTAAATGAGAACATTATTTTTGTTTTACAAAACATTGCTCTTATTTATTGACTTTATTTTGGAAGCCTGCAAATGTTGCATTTATGATTCTTTCTTTTCACATGAACTGCATCTAGGAAAGTAACGAGGTAAGAACAAAGGGTGCTTAGTACTCTCCTGCACTACCTAACATTGTTATAAAATTGTACCTTTCAAGAGCTGGGACAAAGACTATGAGGCTGAACTGTTCCATTTCTGGTAACAATAGCATAATATTAATCACCTATTAACAGTCTTGGTCATCTGGATTCTTTCCTCGTTTTCTACCGACCTTTTGAAAATCCTGTTTTGCCCTTGCTGGTCGCTCTCACGAATGGCGTCAGCAACTGTATCTTGGTTTGAAAGGATGTATATGTGGAAAGGGAAAGAAGAGAGATGAGAGGTTCTAGCCAACATGCTTTTGCAAAACGACTGCTAGCTTACCACATTGCACTCTTCTTTTTTCCTGCTAATTACAGGAAAAGTGATTTATTAATATTTGTGCAATGGTAACTTCTCAGCTCACCCACAGCCTTTTCTAATCCAGCCAATTATTTTTAGTATTACTTTTAAGCTCTGACTTTAATTAATGGGGTGCAGAAGTTTAAAGCATATGGGGTTGCTTTTCTTAAGACTCGGAACAAGCAGAGTTTTTAAAAAACCCTGCAGAAACACGTCTCAATACTGCACTTAAACTCTGTTTCTGAAAATACTACATATAAGTTGTCACATTTTCTTCAGCTTGACATAAAATTCTGTGACGTGTCACATCAAATAGCAACAATCATGAAATTTTTAGGGATGTGTCAGTTTTGAGATACACACTTCTTTGCTTTGATCCACCATGGTTCAACTGGAAGATAAAATAATCACTTCCATTTCTTACTACTTTTTATAAAAACATATAATAAAATATATATATTTAAAAATTTTCAAAGTATTTGTTCTGAAGCCCCTTTAAACAGAAAATTCTTGTTGCTGCTAAAATCTGCTGCAAAACCAGCACTTGAGTTTCAGTGATGTGTTTTGCCTTCTCCACAGGAAAGCTTGAAAGGTACCATCGTTTATGGGATACCCATGGTCATAGCTGGTCTTCCCACACCCGGAGCATGATCCTAAGCCCCCTGAAGTCAGGGGTGGTGGCAGATACTCAGCACTTTGTGATCCAGGTCTGTCTGAATAAAACTTCAGCTGCCTTTTCAAGCAACCAAATTGATAGCCTTCCAGGATATCCTTGGTCGCGCACTGTTCTCCCTTCAGCAACAGGTGGAGCGAGGAGTGTGCAAACTTTGCTAGGATTTCAAAAGGAAACCACATAACTACAGCACCACCTCTTCCTACCGGGTGAGCTCATTTGAATGAAGCAGAAAACAAATCCTGTTGCCCTGGGGTCCCCCCATGCTGCCCCCCAATCCTTCTTGAGGGCTCATTCGTCTTGGGCGCCCGTCATGGCTGTGGTGGGTGGCGGCACACATCTGTCGGAGTCTGAGCACAGCTGCGTGAGGGGAGGGCGCACTGACCGGCAGCCCCATCCGTGGGGTGATTCATCAGCAGGACGGCTACTGCTGGGAAGAATTCCTCCCCGGCGGGATGAACCTCCAGTGACTCTTCTCAGGGGCCAAGGATGTCCCCTTCCCATGCAGGCAGGGTCATCGCTCAGCCCGGGATTGAACTCTCCCTCACCTCCTGACCCCATCTTCAACTCCTACACTTGTACTAAGGCATGAACTGGGGCTCAGAGGCCTCTTATCCCACCTCTGCTTCATTTCCAGCCTCACATCGGACACCGGAGGTTGGGGAATGGCTGCCCTCAGCCCCACAGCATCACCTCTGTCTCCCCTCACATACCATACCAAACTGGCTTGCTGCCTGCTGAACCCTGATGGGTATATTGTCTATATATACCCTTGATGGGTATATTGTATATTGTCAATATACCTTGATGGGTATATTGAGGCTTGCCTGCTGAACCCTGATGGGTATATTGTCCCATGCTGGAGGCTGCAGCCACCTTTTAACAATTTAATCTTAATCTCCTCCTGGCCCAGACCCTCTGAACTCTCCAAGGGGCTCTCTCCTGCAGACCCATTGCCACTCTCTGATTGTCCCTGGATGCACAGACCAAAGGAAAACTGTGGAGTCACTCTGGGGCCTTGACTGTTGTCAGATTGGGTTGTTCCTTCTGTTTTGGAGGAGTGAGTGGTGGCTTTCACTTAATGGCTCTGGAAGCCATTGCCAGGCTGGGGGATTGTGCTGACATCCCAGGAACGTGTGACAAAGGGTGCAGAGGGTGCCATTTCTAAATCATCTGGTCTGACTATGTTGTGCTGGGGGAAGCAATAAGGAAACAGTAGCACAAGGACAGCAGCTGAACCTTTGTGCTTTTTTGTACCTTTTTTTTACTTTTTTTTTTTTTTTCCCGAGGAAGCTTTCAATGTGCTCGCCTGCTGGGTCCTCAGGGAATAACATGCTCCAGCAATTTATTACACTGTCTCTAGGCAGAGCCTACCACTGCTATATCAGGGAATTACTTAAGGAGTTACTCAGGTCCAGGTGGCTGTTTGAGAACTTATATCAAGAACTTACATCACCTGCTTTCTCTTGTAGTTAAATTTAGGTTCCTTCTTTAGGCTCATTTCTCATTTTATCAGAGCATAATTTAACCACTGGTCACTGGAGACAAAGAGAAGCCTAAATAAGCTTCAGAATACACCCAAGAAACTCCACTGGGTAGAGCTAAGAACCAATGTTTTCTTTCAAAAATCAGTGTCCTTTCTCAGTGACTCTAGTAGCTTATGCCCTCCATGTTGGATGAAGGAAGTAGCACACAGGAGAAAAGAAGGAAAAGATACATGACAAGAGTTATCAGGAAGGTCAAGGGAAAGGTGAAGAAAAGGTATTTGCTCACATCATAGAAGAAAAGGCAAAACTTAATGTTTTTTACATTTAAACTCCTTGGCTAAGTTCACTACTGCATTCACTAACAGGGACAGGAAGTATATAGAAAGTGGCATGAGCAACTGCATCCCATGTCCCAGACTAGCAGGGTGAGTGCTCAGGTGCTCCCACACTGTCATTGCAGGCCAGGAGAGCTGGTTAGGGTCTGGAAAGGAGGATGTGCAGGGACAAAGTTCTTAATACCAGAGAATGTCCAGTTCCAGGGGCTGATGGCAGAAACTCTATGGAAAAGCAGCTTGGGTATGCTTTATGTTTGTATTGCAATGAAATGCATGTTTCAGGGCTTTGGACATTTTTATAAAAGCACGATGATGAATATAGAGTACATTTAAGTAGATTTGGACTCTGACTACTGGGGACTGCCTGTATTGAGACAGGTGGTAGAGGTACCTCTTTCTATCCCGTGTCTTTCTCCATAGAAATCAGCTAGCAATTATAGTGAAGCATTTTAAGGCAAACCAACACCAGTGACTGCTGCAGTGCAAAGTCTGCCCTGTAAACTGGAGTGGTTTGGGAGCTGATTGACAAGCAGCTTAGACATCTGGACACCAGGAGCAGGGTAGACAGATGGAGCTGCCAACCTTTTCAGCTTGTCCCCAGGTAAGGCTGTCCCAGCTCATCAGTCAGCACCCTTACATTTCTTAGGCCTTCAGATTTTAAAAAGGCTATACTGACCCATAAATCTAGTACGATGAATGGGTTTGGTTTATGATTCTTTGGCTGAATAATAATAACTCAGCAGTTTGAAATGTTTGAAGACTTTTCTTTGCTCACACCTTCCAGTGTTTAGAATGTGGTGTTTCATTGCAGTTTTGCTTTTTCTTTTAATTTTGGTGGAATCAAAAGCAATGAGTGTAGCAAATTTTTGCCTATAAGTCATTTAATTATGCTGCTGGTTTTTTTCAAGGAACCTGTAAGCATTGTACAAGCTCGACAGCTAAGGCTGTGTGATGCTGTAGGTCAGTCGACTTTCAATTCAGAAAACCTACACTCATGTTTGGATATGAGATGTTCTTAACAGTGTACTATATTTGCTTCTCTCCTTAAGAATGTTTGTGTCCATTACAAAACGCATTACACAATTTAGTGCAAATTGTAGTGTCTTATCAACAGAAGGGGAGGGGAGATATTAACAAGTGTATCTGGACAGATTGAGATGTAAGCTCTATATTTCTTGCCAAGAATTCAATGTGTCAAAGAGTTTTGAAGACCTTCATGACTTGTTTTTGAAATTTATCCAAGCCAGTAACATAGGCAGTGTGATACACCCAAAAACTCAAAGTAAGACCGTGTCGTGACTGTCCCTTCCTGGTGCATCGCGGCGGTCACACTCCTCCGTGCCCCGGTAAGGGATTTTCTTCATTAAGCAGAATTCTCGCTCCTGAGCAGCAGTAAGTCCCTTAAGTGATCACTTGCTTCATTACAGAGGATTGAAAAAGAGGGGTTATGAACAGAGAACAGACATACAGATTTATCTGCAGGGTTGACTCTAGAACTGAGGGATAAGCTGCAACTTTCTCAGCCATAAGGTAAAATTGGTGGCTATATACTGCATCCATCATCCTAACACTAGTCTCTCTCTCATAAGCAATTTCTGCTTTGTTGTCTGTGTGCAATAGTTTTTCCTTCTGTGGCTCATGAGCCAACTGGAGGCAAGTATAACCTAGAACATCTCTAGTCTTTCTTACAGGTATAGACATACATGTAATGATTTGACTCAGGATGTACCAGAGCCCATTTTCATCAATCTGTTTTGAAAGCTGTCTTCCATTTAGTCTATTTAGTCATGAGAATCAATAAATGGTTATTGGTAGTCCAGACCTGTGGCAATGAACTTGCCATATGCTGTGTGGAAAAAGTCCTGTCAGAGATGGACTGGTGAGGAAAACAGCTCTAACCCTATGGAAACAGAAGCTTTTACTGTAGTTTAAACATGTCTCAACATGTTTGTGTATTTTCTGCAGTGTCACTGTCTCCCTCTTCCCAACACCCCCCTGTGAAGCTATTGTCTCCTACCCAAGGTGTCCTGAGGTGTCCCATTGGTCCCCTGTTAACCCCTTCCTATTGGTTGTTGACCCCTTACCTGATGGTTTCTTTTGTGTGACCCTGAACTTGTGATTGGTCCCCTTTGACCCTCCTAAAAGCTTTATAAACCCCAACCCCACAATAAACTTCCTCTTTCGTCCGTCCCTCCCAGGTGGTCTGTGTGTGCTCCTTGCGGGGTCACCGGGCCACGTGCTGGGGTGGGGGGAAGGGCATACACCTCGCAGGTAATGGGGCAAGCAACCTAAGGCCTGGAGGTCTCTTCCCAATATCCCCCAATCCGCCGTAATTGGTGCCACGTGGTGAGGCCAAGATTGTTTGAACTCTTCTGTGAAGATTAAAGCAGTCCTAACGCACAGACTGGGGCGAAGTCGTGCGCAACGGTAGGACCGGAGTCTAAGCGGCAAAAGTACTAGCGGGCAGCATCACCACAGGAGAGCAGCCTGTTTTGAGTACTTCAACCTTCCTGACGACATTCAGGTAAGGAGCAGACCCGGCATATTTCCCTTATATAAAGAAACAAACAAACAAAAAAAAAAAACAAAAATGGGAGCATCCCTCACTAAGACAGAAAAAGAGAACTATAAGCATTTGAAAAATTTATTAAGTTGTAATGGCAAATCGACTAACAAAAAATCCTTAAAAAGCCTTTCCAAAGTTATGGTTAAAACTGACTTTAAACTTCCTTTCTGTCTGACGACTAAAGACTGGGAACTACTAGGCAGACAGATTTGGATAGCTGCAAATTCCAACGATAAAGCAGCAATACATGCCAACATAGCTTGGACTCATATCGTAACAATTCTTGAAATGCAAGAAAAAGATTCTGAGCCCCAACGAGAAAGCAGCGCAGCTTCCCTCCGGGGTCTAGGAGAGGGTGGGAGATCGAAATCGCCGCGGGAAGCGGGGGAGGAGGGAAACCGAGATCCCGACCGGCAGCCCTGGGCAGGCGTCCCCCCTCACCCCCCCCCACCGCGGTCAGCACATGGCGGAGCCGCGCCCCCGGTCCTTGATACAGCAGGAGGCTTTGGAACTGGCCAGCCTCAGCCCCCTGCGCAGATGGGACCCGGAGCGGCAACCCCCATCCCGGGCACTAACATCGGGGCAGCCCCTGCCCCGTCCCGGGCCCCTCCACCGCGGCCGTCGGCGCAGCGGGGGGAGGAGAAGCCGCCCGCGGACAGCTCCAACGGGATCCCTCCTCGCCCCCCTCCCCCTCTCCCTCCGAGAGCAAGCGAAACCATCCCGCTGCTCCCAAGCCCCGACTTCCGCCACAGACACTGTTCGGGACAGATTTGTGCCGAGGAAAATCCAGCAGCCGTTTGCGTGGCCCCGGCCCCACTCCCTCCCGCCCAGCAGCTCTCAGCAGGCGATCACCAACTGCAGTTTCCCCAGGCGCCTCCACAGCCGCAGCCCCCGACAACTATCACCGCATGGTCAAACAAAGGAGGCGAGGAATTTCCAGCTTTCAACCACGCCGGACCAGCAGCGAGATTTCCTGCCTTCCCTACGGATACCCAGCAGGACAGGATGACGTCATCGGGACCCCCTCCGTGCCCGACCCCGGGGATGGGACAACCCCTGCCCTGCAGCTCCAACTCTGCTCCGCTTCTTCCCACATCATGCTGCAACATACAAAGAAACCCGCAGCTAACAGACAGTGTTTCCCCCACTTCTTACAGCGTGAATCCAGCGGTGATAGACTCAGCAGCACCGAACTCACAATCCTTAAAAACATTTAACCAATTTTCTCCCAATAATCCATTTTCAAATATGTCAAATAATTTTAACAATTCTGTTTCTCCTTCTAACCCCTTTGTTTCTTCCACAGGAACCGACCAGACCGATGATTGTAATGATATAGATGATATTGATACACCTGTTAATGATGTAAATTTATTACAGGCATATCCAGTGTTTTATAATCCAGGTTCAGCCCCAGTGTGGGACCCCTTATCCATACCCCTTCTCAAGGATGCAAAAAAAGCGGTAACAACTTATGGGTTGAACTCAGCTTATGCAATGGGAATTCTGTCATCTATATTCTCTGGTTTTATACTAACCCCAAATGATTTAAAAGATATCATGAGAGCTTTACTAACTAAGGTACAAGTATCATTGTTTTTAGATGAATGGCAAGCCTTAATTAGAAAATATGCTCATGAAACTAGCTCTACTACACGTAGACCTATAAAAACTACCATACAAATGCTTTTTGGTGAAGGTCCTTATTCTGCAAATACAGATCAGGCCAAAATTCCAAAACAAGACTTAATTGCTACTAAAAATATGGCATTTTTGGCACTGCAATCAGTAGCTGAGGCTTCTGAAACAACTCCACCTTTCCATAATATAATTCAAAAGCCTGATGAATCTTTTATTGACTTTGCAGAACGGTTGAAAGGATCTATAGAAAAACAAATAAAGGTGAAAGAGGCACAAGATGCCCTGTTCTTGAAGCTAGCTATCTCCAATTCAAATGCACAGTGTCAACAAATACTTAGAAACCTTCGGGACCCTACCCCCATGGATATGGTAAAGGCTTGCAAAGATATTAGCCCTAATGACAAATTAGCAGATAGCCTGGTCCAAGCTCAGGCATCAATGTCAAGCCAATTAGTTGAAGCTAATACACAATTGGGCAATCAGATTGCTGAGGCAACTCAGCAGATGGCAGAAAAAATGACTGAAGTTTTAGCAGCAGCCTTAGACCACTCCAAAATAATATGCCATAATTGCAAACGTGCAGGTCATATAAAAGCTAACTGCCCACAAGTTCAGAGCCCCAATTCTCCAAAAACCATTCGTCCAGGCCTTTGCCCCAGGTGTAAAAAAGGGGTACATTGGGCTGTACAATGTCGATCTCTATTTGACAAACACGGAAACCCACTATCACCCAGGCCTTCTCGCACTCTCCACAGGGACAAAGGATAGTAGAGAGAACTCACAAATCCTTAAAAGATATGCTGAAAAAACAAGAAAAAACAACTGTAGGTCTCTCTCCATCAGAATGTTTAAACAAGGCATTGTATGTCCTCAATTTTTTAAATAGGCTGCATGAGGATGTTTCACCTGTTGGACATCATTTTGGAGCTGAAAAATTAAAAACGGGGGAAGCTAAGGTAAAATACAAAGATATTCTGACAGGAGAATGGCTTGGTCCTGTCCCTCTAATTGTTTGGGGGAGAGGACATGCTTGTGTCTCCACAGGAGCAGGTCCAAAATGGATACCGTCCAGACTAGTAAGAATCCACCAAGAAGTTTCCCTCCCAGCTCAACCAGCAGCAGATCCAGCACCAACGGATTCAGCACCAGCTACAGGAAGCGATCCCTCATCAGCAGCATCTTCGGGATAATCCTGTTTTTTGCGTGCAGCATAACACCAGCAAATCAGAAAGACTTAATGTCAGGAGCCCTTGCCACACCTCCTCCAACAATTCCTAATTGGGTAATGCTCTCTGGCCAAAATGTTTGGCTAAACCTGGCACAATCACTAAATACTGACTCTATCTGTCTCTCTACCTTAGATCCCTCTCACCCTTTTAAGACCTGTCTGGTAGGAATCCCCTGGACACCCAGCGAATGGGGTAGTTTTAGAAATCAGTATATCCCCTGGTGTGATGACCATGATCAGTTCAAGAATCCATTCTTGGACTGTCTCACAAGACCAGCAAAAACTTCACATGACAGACAAACATTTAGCTATCAGTGGCAGAGACCTGAGGAATTAGAAATCTTGGGGAGTATTGTTTCTCCTCTCTGTTTTTACTTCATTCACAACAAATATGTTGCCCCTCCTGAATTAATTAATGTCACCTCTTATGGACCTTATTCCAATTTCAGTTTCTGGTGCAAGGAAGAGGTTCCTTACCAGATACATGCTACCCCTGATTCGGTTATTCTTCCAAAAGGAGTCTTTTTAATTTGTGGACTTAGAGTCTGGAATATGATTCCCAGATTAGCTGCTGGAGGCCCCTGCACATTTGGAAAATTAACACTGTACAATCCAGCTACCCTTATGAAATCTTTACCTGTAAGGCCTCCCAAAAATCGTGCAAAAAGAAATAGTAACCTCCAAAGCACCTCACCTTTTTCGCATCATAGAGTGCGCAGGCAATTCCAAGGTTTGCACCCACCTCTTAATTTCTATCCATCACAATCAAAACCCCTTTCTCCACCTAAAGCAGTGCAGGTCCCTGTAGCTGCAGCACCCCCACATCCAGTTGAAGAACATCCTTTAGCAAAATTACAGTCCTTGAGTGAATTCACAGCAGAATGCAACTCCAACATGCATTTTTGGTCAGACACCGCAAACATTATAAGTGGTATACTTCCAATTGTCGGCTCCACAAAAGCCTTAACTCTCCTTACCAGAATGGGATGTTGGCTAGCAAAAGAAGCTAATGCCACAAGTGCTGCCCTTGATGATCTCTTACAAGATACCCAAACCAATAAGAAAGCTTTGTTACAAAATCGTGCTGCAATAGATTTTCTCCTTCTAGTAAATGGCCATGGGTGTCAGGAGTTTGAAGGCCTCTGCTGCCTCAACTTCTCTGATCACTCCCAATCTATCCACTCCCAATCTATCCACTCCCAGATTAATCAGCTTAAGTCCTTAGTTCATGAAATCAAGCAAGCTGATCCTCTGACTTTTGATGATTTTTTCAGCTGGCTGCCCTTCAAAGGCCTCTCTTCCACTATTAAGAAAATTATTGTAGTTATCGTACTAGGACTTTCTGTAGTGTTTCTCTTTATGTGTGTCTTTCCATGCTTCCTTAGTTGTGCCAGAACCTCTCAATCATTAAAAGCATATCCAGCTTTAAAAGACAAAAAAGGAGGAGATGTGGCAATGAACTTGCCATATGCTGTGTGGAAAAAGTCCTGTCAGAGATGGACTGGTGAGGAAAACAGCTCTAACCCTATGGAAACAGAAGCTTTTACTGTAGTTTAAACATGTCTCAACATGTTTGTGTATTTTCTGCAGTGTCACTGTCTCCCTCTTCCCAACACCCCCCTGTGAAGCTATTGTCTCCTACCCAAGGTGTCCTGAGGTGTCCCATTGGTCCCCTGTTAACCCCTTCCTATTGGTTGTTGACCCCTTACCTGATGGTTTCTTTTGTGTGACCCTGAACTTGTGATTGGTCCCCTTTGACCCTCCTAAAAGCTTTATAAACCCCAACCCCACAATAAACTTCCTCTTTCGTCCGTCCCTCCCAGGTGGTCTGTGTGTGCTCCTTGCGGGGTCACCGGGCCACGTGCTGGGGTGGGGGGAAGGGCATACACCTCGCAGGTAATGGGGCAAGCAACCTAAGGCCTGGAGGTCTCTTCCCAATATCCCCCAATCCGCCGTAACAGACCCATGTCAGCCAGATCAGTCTTATTTTCATGGTGGGCATTTGCAAAGACACCTTCATGCGTCATGACCACAGCACTTCACTCAGTGTGATACCGAGATGTGAGATGTCTGCAGTAAAGTGGACATCAATTCTAAAAATGTCTGGAGTGACATGGGACTGATTGTCATCCTGGCATGAATAGGTACTGTCTCAGAAATATATGAATAATATACCATAAGTGTTGGTCATTTGTCAATCTAGTGTCCTGGAAAAGACTGTACCTAAACTAGCTTGCATTAATCCTTTGGAGAAAGACCTAGAAAAAAACATGTATAATTGTGTTGACCAATATAGCTTGAGTCCCTTTCCATTTCTGAGTCCTCTTGGGGAAGTCAGATTAAAATGGGGGAAATATTTTGCTTTAATATGATTTTCATCGAGTAACAAACTGAATGATACCCCCTTTCCTCTTTTTCCTGGAAATATCTACCTTTTTTCATATGTAACTCTGCAGCTTCATTATGATCTTCTATAACCAGTGCCTCCTTATTGTCAGGTAAAGAGCAAGCCGAGTGATACTGCCTTTTTCCTTCTTCAACCACTATCAGAACAGTGCAACAACCCCAGTCACAAACTCAAGAGTCTTTTGACAGCAGCAATTAAGCAACTTAATTAATGAGTGAATAAAAATGATAATATTTACTGAACGGGAGCATCCTGTTTTGCATTTTTATTCAAACTGTGCACCTGAAGAATACCACTGAGTATACTACCTCCTCCCCTTCTGCTTGCAAGCTTTCTTCATTTTTTTTCCCCACACTATTTTGACTTTGCAAGCATCCAAAAACTATTGCACACCTAGACACAGGCACGATGCTGAGGCATCAAAAGTCTCTTCCAGGCAGCTGAGGGGAATAGGCTGCTATCTTTGCTGTTGTTCTGCTGACTCTTAAAACTTGGCTTATATTTAAGGGACAATTTCCATAGTGTATTTGCAAGCTTGAACTTCATATCAAAGTAGGTGATTAATTACTGATAAATGGCTAATAAAACATTAATGCATTTTGTAATTAACAAACCTTGGAATGATAGTGCCTTTCACCCACTTTCTAGACGTGTTTCACATGCATGTATACAGACTTCTGCTCCTCCATATTCTTTATTTGACTGTTAATCTTTGCAACCTTCATATATTACATGCATACATACAAATATATATTTTAGTCTACATGGGTTTTCTCAATGAAATATATAACCCATCTCAAGTGCAAGTAAAGCCCCATACATAATTATTTTGGAATGACAGACAGTGAATTCCTTAGCTATTATTTTTGACGACCCTGTCATGGATGCCAGGCATATATTGTGGTAAGAACCTGAGAAACTTGGGAAAACCCACCTGGGGAGCAAACTCCTTTTTTCTTTATGGAAAGGTTCCCCAAGTGACAGGCTTGCAATCCTGGGTGAGCTTAATTAAAGTCAATAGAGAAAACTAAAGCATTCAAAATTGCTGCCTTTGGGGCTTCCCCGCTCTTCTTTTTCTTCATTTGCTGACACTTTTAAGGGGAAGGTGCATTTTAAATTCCTTATTTGGGGCTTGGGGCTCAGTTCATCACATTCCCCTTCTGTTCTGTATCCCACATTAAATCTCTCTGACACTTCAAAGTGTTTCCCATGATTTATGGCTAACTAATGCAGGTGCACTGGGCCTCCTGTGAGGTGCTGAATGTCCTCTTTGACATCAGTATTAACGAATGAAGTTTTGGCATACAAAGCCAGGTAAGGCATATTACGTAAAAGTACAGATAAGTAAACTGAGGCACCCAACAAGACAGCAATGAAGCCAAAGGGAATTTAACTTTACTAGCTCCCAGACTTCTGCAGTATTTACTAAGCCTCTTGTACCACGGGGTCTGCTAAGAGTATCTCCTTGGGTTTTTCCAAAATACGCCAAACCAGACTTTGTGTCCCCAGTCCTACCTCATTCTTTCTCCTCTCCTGCCACAGTTGCCTGTCACAGGCCATACACACACAGAAGCAGCTGAGCTGTGAGCTCACACCCATAAAAAAAAAAGCGCTTTCGTGTAATAGAATCTTGACCATCTGGTGCACCTTGTCTGTTTCGAATCATACATTGTCAAATGTTACAGTCACAACCAGGCCTGAAGCTTGGATTAGTTCTTTAGCTTGTAATCCTTACTTTTGAAATGAATGCCAAAATGCCTACTGATTGCAGCGCAAGAAGGGCTCATCAACCGATAGCTACAATCACCTTAGTTTGGACCCCATCGACACAACTCACTGGAAGTGGTGTCAGCACCTGCAGTGAGACTGGGACTGGGGCATTTGTGACAAACTACCTTTGAGGTTTACTTTTGGAATAAAATCCTCCTTTACCAGCCTCTCATAGTGAGATGGCCACACGACTTAAAAGTGAAAGCATTTTTATTAGTGCCTAATGCTATATATGCTAAATGAGGTTTGTGGATTAGGAAAACACTTCAAACATTCAAATGATCAAAATATCTGATCATAAAGATGGGTGTCAGAAATTCCCCAGTTCCAATTGTTGGTCCTATAGCACTTATATTATTCACTTCATATTAATCTAGGCTGTTTGTATATATATTGTAGAGGTAGGATGGTAGTAATTACATATTCTGTCCTCCACAGCACTCAGAAATGTAAGAGGTATGCCACATCAAGATCAGGGGTAAGTCAAAGTCCAGTGAGTACACCTCACTGGGCTTAAAAACAGAGCTGCTTGTCTTGCTCACAGAGCTGGAAGGGGCTGAGGTAAGGAGATCCACTTAGATTCATAGCAATTAGGGCTCTGCACAAAATGCTACCTGGGATCTCAATTCTGAAAAAACTCTTCCCATCCTGTTTTGGGCTTGTGGGATATCTAATCCAGCAGATCGAGTTCAGATCTGTTTATATTTTAAAGTGTGGCAGACCAAGTGTCTCTTTTCCCTCTTCTTCTTTATCATGCTCCCTTGGTAAAAAGCTCACCTCTTTACTTTCCTCCTGGAGGAAGGATATCAATGCTGAAAAGGTTAAGTGTGCCGCCTTATGAGTTGGGATGTTGTGAAATTTACACTCATTAGCTTCTCTGGGTGGCCATCAGGAATTTAATTAATATCCTTGACATGGGTTGTTGTAACCGATATTGTGGCTTCCAGATGCCCGTTGGTGAGAGAGACAGAGATTGCACTTGTGAAGAGTGACAGCTTTCAGGAATACGCAGAGGGTTTGTACTCTGTCTTGCAAGAAGAAAGACAGCTCTGGTTGCCACCTTCTTCCTGTGGGAAAAAAGGGAGAAAAAAACCGGCAACCTTTTTGCAGGTAGCCTCACTCATGACAGTAACATCACGTCTGTTTCTGCCCTTGTCAACACATCTCACTGTCCACAATCACTCATCATCTCCAGACAGACAGCACTGGAGGAGATCATCAATTGCCAATGCAATTCAGCAGATACACTTCATAAATTTTAATTACATTCCCACTGAAAATGAATGGTCAGAAAATATAAAACATCTGCCATCCAGATCATTTACATTTTTCATACAATAAATCATTGGCAACATCCAAAACAATGGATTAAATCATGTGGAGTGTGATAGGTCAAGAAAGAAGAAACGGCACCCATTGTGTGATTACTGTTTGGACCAAAGCCATGACATGGTGTACAGTATCAAGGAAAATAAAAACATTAAAAAATAGTAACTGTTTGGACTTGTCCTCATAAATAAAAGATCCCTAGTCTCAGATAGACCCTGCTAATGGATCTATGACTGTGCCTATGGAAAAATGAGAGATTGTTTAAGTAAAAGAATATTTAGTTAATTAAGATGAAGGGAAATGAGCATTTATCAATTGAGTGTCTGGGCTATTTAGCTTGTAAATAGAATAAGGAAGGGATGTCAGAGGAAAATAATCAGTTAATCAGGTTTAACTAACATCATGACTGTTAAAATTATTCAATCAACCTTTTGTTCAATAGAGTGGTGTGAAATTCTAGTGTGAGATCACCAAACAAGTGTCCGAATTAGGTATTTTACCTGGAAAAGCATCAGAAGGTTTAGCAAGCCAGGCATGGGATTCAGAGGGGATCTACTACATCCTTTTGGCCTCTGTTTGGCAAGGGAGCCAGCCTGATGGTACAGTGATGCTTGATGAGCCCTGCCCCAGGAGGTAAGAGAGCTGTGTTCAGCTCCTGTTCTATTTCAGCTACTGTACTGCTGGAGAAACACGCCAAGGCAGCAGGATCATATTTCCACCCATACAGGGTTCGAGGCAATGCAGCCAGAACCACAAATGCAAAAATTTGCTCTAGGTACCACAGATTTCCTCAGATCTGGTGAGATTTAGGTGCCTCAGACTCTTGGAAGCTTTCAGCCCTGAATTGCAGATGCTTTATGTTATTCAATACTGTATATAATTTTTTATCCTGAGCAATAATATCATTGTTATGTCACCTTGTGTTGTATTTTCATCCAAATGGTGCTTTTTTCAGCAATCCTAATCACTACTTGCACTGTTACCAAGCCTGGGACATTGCCCTCTCATCTTTAAGCCATTCTTATTCTGTAAAAACTGAAAGTAATTTTGTTTGGATCCACCTCAAGGCTTGTTTTTTTGTCTTTTAACTAGTACCAATACAAAGGCATGGACATCCATGGGAGCAGCAAACTGCAAGCACACTCAGTCGCAGTTGGTGAATACAGTACATCTTCATCCCTAGAGCTGAGGAGAGATTAGTGTGTTAACCTCAGTATCTTTCCTGTTGAATGAAATGGGTGAAAATCAGGTATACACTGAGCAAATGTTTATTTTGACTGGAAGCCCTGTCACTTTGTGTATTTATGTGAAATAGAGAGATGTATGCTTAGCCTGAGGAGGTAACTGCACTCTTCAAAAAAAGGCCATTGATGAATGGCTGTAAAAGCTATACTTTTATCTGTTTTATGTTCTTCTAATGCTCCTAAATTGTTGTATATTAGGTTAAAAATAGTTCATTCTGATGTTACAATATGAGCATGTCTCGCAATGGTATGTGCAATATAAGCCTCTTTCATTTGACGATTTACTGCTGTTAAAAGGAAATAAAAATCCTCATAACATATGAAAGAACAATGTAGCTGAGAGATTTTTCAAGGTGTTCAGCTTGAGTTCCTTGAACTAGGAATAATGGTTTTTTGACTCGATGTGTCTGCATATTTTTAATTCAGTTACACAAATATCAGAGGGAAAGAGGTAGCAATTTTTTCCCTCATAGAGATGTTTTACTTCATACTAAACTCCTTTACAACAATAGTAATTATTGAAAAATATCACAGAAGTGCTGCAGCACATGTTATTATTATTAGTTACTATTTATACAGTGACACATATTGCTCTACAGACAAATAAAAACAATGTGGGTTTTCCTCTCTTACAATGATGGTTTATGGGCTTTTTATTATGAATTTGGACAGCTGGTTTAGATATAAAAAGTAATTCTCCCCAAATCTATTCCTTTTGCCCTAAGCTCCACCCCAAATGCATAAGTTTTCTAAAATCACAAAGTATTGTTCCATTTGGTGTCTGCTTTTCCCACCTTGTGTCCCATCCCCCCACTCCCACCCAACCCCACACTTGTTCCATCCCCCAACCTCTCCCGTTTTTTTCAGTCCCATTACTGCCACTTTCACATCTGCTCAGTTCAAGTCTGGAAGCAAAAACACCAAACCATAGTGCAAAGTACCTGGTATCTCTGCCCAGGCTGGAAATAAAACGTATCAGCAGTCTGTTTTTTCCACTATTTCCAGTCTTTGGCCTCAACAGTGATCATCTGTATATGGGAGGTTATAGGATAATCTATTGGACCAACTATTTCCTTACAGCTTTGCCCTTCAACTAAGCGCAGTCCCCACATTATCCACTGCCCATTGCTTCCTCATAGACTTTCATAGGAGTACCTAGGGAAGAAAAACTATGCTCCCAAGGTGCTGGGTGGCCCAGCATACAGAAGAGGATATACGTTACATATTCTTAAAGGAAATAAAAATTATACTTGTGCTGTTCAGGGAGTGCTATGGTCTGCTGAGTGTAATTCTCTTAAGCCTTCCTTACACCACGGATTTACAGATTTCAGGGGGCCAGTTAAGAGCATACATTCCCAAGAACTCATTCAATCAGACACAAATAAGAAGTCTGAGAAATTTGTCCAGTCCTTCACATTACTTCAGCACTTCTTTCTCAGTGTACTTTTCACCATTTCCTGCGAAAATTACAGAGATTTAGGAGAAACTTCAAAAAGGCATTTGGGTGCCTAACATGCCACTCAGGCAAAACACAATTGCCTAAATTGAAATCATCCATCTTATTTCTTATGCAGCTGAAGAGTAGCTCAGGTAGGGCACCTAGATGTTTCTAACAGAGCTTTAGCACCGCTGACTTGCTTTGCATCAAGTGTGCACTGTTGATGAGTGCCTCCAGATGATCCCCACCAGCTGAGCTTTGATTTGCATCCAGAAGCAAGGTCAGAACGCACCAGCTGGGTTCCTCTTGGGTAAAATTCGTCTGGAAAAAGCACTCCGGGAGCATCCTGAGCATGCCCATGGCACAAATGGGTGCCTCAGCTGATGGGCCCAGGCTGCAGCTAGTCCAGAAAGAGTGCCCTGAAGGACATGTGCTGCGGACATGTGGTGCTCACTCCCAGCTCTTTCGCTGCACACATCTGCTCCTATTGGTCTGCATGACTAGTGCAGGCACAGCCACTGTAGCTGTGCAGCTTGTCCCAGAGCTGACTGCATGTGCACATAGGTATGTGGGTCCAAGTCACCTAGATGTGTGTGTGTGTGTGCGCGCACATGTGTGTACACATGTAATATATAATTTTTTTGTGTGTGATACACCAAAAATAATGTATGAGCTCCCTCTGCTGCTTTATACAAAGAAATTAATCAAGAAAATTGCTTGCAAAGCTGAGAGCATTTTATTCATATCTTGCTGATAATGCTGCAAGCACAAGTAGTACTAAAAATAAATGCGTATTATGCTTGCAAAGCACTGTCCAAACATTAAATAATTAAACAAAAGAATCTGTGCTTGTTTCCTTGTCTCATAAAATATTCCAAATATATCTGTTTTTATTGAATGAAACATGTCAACATTTTGGACAAAAGAGTGTTTTCTGACTGCCAAGAAGGTATAATTAAAAGCAGTGAAAACTTTGCTGAGAGTTAAGATACATTAAATATAGTCTTTTTCTCTTCTTAAAGAGAATAATTTTAAAATATTTAACAGTGATATATTATTGTGTTAGTAGTTTTTGGATGCCTTTTGCCTTTTGTTAAACAACATGACATAAGCTACTTCTTGAAGTTTATCTGAATTTTTAAGACTTGTAGAAAGAAATATCAGATTACTTTAGGGATGAAAATAGAACTGTGCTGAAGAATGTTGATATAAAGACTTAAAAAAGCTCTAAAATATATTTTTGTCTTTTCTTACTTTTTTCTTCTTCCTAATTCTTCTGCTTTAAAAATGGTGCAAGAGCAGTATCTGAAATACAGTATTATTTTATGTATTGGAAAGGTAATTTTGATAAATTGACTTGCAAACAAGTTATTTCCTGAAGGGGCAAAATCAAAAGTTCTCTGAATATTTTCAGAGAAAAACTTAGAGCTGCATGAAATTTTTCAGTCAATTTTTCATCCTGAAAAGTACAGATTTAGTTAAACAGGTAAAATTGATGTATTTCTATCAATTTCTATATCAATTCACAGGATCAGTTTGAATGACTTTTGAAAGATTTTTTTGACATTTTGAATTGCAGAATAATAGACTGAAGGTACCCCTGGCATCATCTGATCCTTAACCAAATTAAAGTGTCTCAATATTGCTTAGGTGGATGCTTTTCTCCAAAAATGCACTTTAAAAATAAAAAAAAAAAAAAAGAGAAGATATGCAGGAAAAACTCCCAAAGTAGAAAGCAGATGAACATAATGAACATTTTGAATCACACTCGACACTGAATGAGACATAACTGCCTTCCAACTTACTGAGAATTCAAAAAATATTTAACCAAAATAATAAAACAAAACAAATTTATTGTCAGAACTGTCCATAACAGTCAGTCATATGTATGTGCAGGGCTAAAGCCTTGACCTGAATGGAGAAGGAGAGACAGTGAGAACCAAATAGAAGAAGCCTTTCACTGGGATTGCACCAGCCAGGTAGGCTGAGGCAAACACTCAGTAGAGTTTACCCCATGTTATACAGAATCACAAAATCACTAAGGTTGGAAAAGACCTCCAAGATCATTGAGGACAATCTTTGACCGATCACCACCTTGTCAACCAGACCAGGGCACCAAGAGCCACGTTTCCACATTTCTTGAACACTTCCAGGGATGGGGACTCCATCACTCCACTGGGCAGTCTTTTCCAATGCTTAACAACCTTTTCTGTGAAGAAATTTTTCCTGATGTCTAGCCTGAATCTCCCTTGGCACAGCTTGAGCCTATGTCCTCTTGTCCTGTCACTAGCTGCCTGGGAGAAGAGGCCAACCCCCACCTGTCTAGACCCTCCTTTCAGGTAGTAGCATGTTGCTGAGAACACAGCTGCGTTGGGCAGGACACGTCTCAAGGATGAAGGACCACCGCCTCCCTAAGATCTTGCTTTATGGTGAGCTTGCCACTGGCTGCCACAGGAGAAGAGCCCCAAAGAAAAGATACAAGGACTCCCTGAAACAACATCTCAGCCTTGGCCATATTGATCATCATAACTGGTCTACTCTGGCCTCCAATTGGGAGGTCTGGAGACACACTATCTTTAACGCTGCTGCTTCCTTTGAGAACGCACGCAAGATCACTCTCGAGGAGAAAAGACAACGCAGAAAGAATCGTGTCTCACAGAATTTACCACCTAAGGAGTCTTTCTGCTGTGCCTTTTGCAGTTGGACGTGTCTATCTCGTATTGGCCTTTTTAGCCACCAGCACACTTGTAACAAATGTGGGTAGAGCCCTTCCCAAGCCCTTCCCAAATCTTCGTTCGCAAAGCCTAGCCATGAGCTGAGCTGAGAGAGTGATAAGGTCCCCCGTGAGCTTCCTTTTCTCCAGGCTGAACAACTCCAGCTCTTTCAGTTACTCCTCAATATGACCTACTCTCTAGACCCTTCACCTGAAGGGCAATGAAGATAGTGAAGGGTCTAGAGAGTAAGTCATATCAGGAGCAGCTGAGGGAGCAGGAGTCTGTGAGAACTGTAGAGGAGGATAAACTTCAGTAGTTTCAAGTTTTCAGAAAAATTTCATTATAACAATTTCTGCATTTTGACTTACAGGACTGAGCATTTCCTTGACTTTTGAATAGTTGTGTGTTTAGGATTTCTCACAATACCTTTGTTTAACAAATATTTGCTGCATGGTCCCCATATGGGTTAAGTGAGACTATCACCCTCTTCTTAACTTTCCTCTATATATTTCAACTGTAGCACTACAGACCTGTAACTGAAAGGTAAATAGTTTCAGCCACTTCTAGTTTTGGGCTATAATCTCATAGGTCATAACTTGAATGTCTATAACTTGTTTCTCTATGTGTATAAAAAAGCATTAACATACACAAACAACTGATAATAAACTAGTCTAATCATGGAGCTATCTGTAGTTTCTTCACCATTAGTGACTTACCAAGGATAAGATGCATTTGAGATCCTCCTTTTTTTGTCAAGCTTTGCTCCAGTGAAACTACTAGAAAACAGTATTTCTATCTGATTAAGTGTTGAGCTGGGATTTTGAGCTTTGCTAAGTAAAAAGTATAACAGAGTCCTCCTTAATTGCTGTGTATATTACTGGACCATATTGCACAGTAACTACTGGGTAGCTGCATTGAAAAAGGGTGCACCTCTCACAAAAACTGATCTTTAATAAGCCATCCTTATTTGTCCACATTTGCCAGACCTTTGTATCATGGCAATCTCTCTGTAAACACTTCTGATAACGTTAGTCTCTATTCTGCTTCTATTACTGCACCAAATTTGGGTCTAATAAATACACTATTCACTGATGGAGCTATAATTATCCAATCTGCAGGCTTTGCACATATAGGAGTTGTTGAATCAGATATTCAAACACAGGGCCTGATGTCTCTTCTGGCAACTCCACCACCTCGGTAGTTTGTGTTTTACAGTTTTAAATTGGTAACATTAAATGTCTTTAATAGCTTATTACTGGAATCCTTTACACAACAGAGATGTGGTGAATACAAATAGAGTACTTGACAAATCACAGACTGTAATGGTTGGCAGATCCCATTGGCAATTTAGTAATGTGCTCAGGATCACAGACATTAGGGTTGGAAAAGACACATTAGGTGAAATCCTAGGTTAACTGAAGAAAATGGTAGAATTTCTGTTGAGTTCAATGGAGCCAGTTGCATTAATAGTGTTGCATTATATCACCTTCCAGTATTGATCATAGCGATTCAGTCTGTGTGCAGTCCTACAGGGAGCACCTTGAATCCAAGCACTCAGATTTGGTAGGAAAGTATGTAGCTATAAGCTTTATTGATTGTTGTATTCATTTAGCACTGGCCAGACTCCCAAGGCCTACCTCTGGGTTTATTCAAATTTACTAAGTTTCTTCTTGTTGTATAATCCTGGTCAGGAAGTCAAGAGGATGTCCCTGGGACATTACACAGCAGAGCTTGAAGAGACTCAAAACTCTCACAAGATCCAGAATGACTTCTGCTGAGCTTCTCAGGTGTTTCCTGCAAGGACAGTAGGCTTATTTAAAGTTGCTTGTTGGAGCCATGGGCTCCTTCTTAAATCTTGAGTCTCAATATTTTCCATTGTCACTAGAAATGTAAGTCCACCTCTAAAGAGGCAACTGAATATGCCTTCTGCAACAAGGTTTCCTTGGATGGTAAAGAGGCCGGAGGCTACCAAGGACATAAGGCAGTTAGTTTGTCCTCATTGAGATAGAGATTGAGATTAGAAGAGCAGTGCAGGGCATTCCAGTAGTGTATAGTAGGAGGCATAATTTAGTACACCCTAAACTTCATTTGCCCTCAGGTTGTCCCAAATATTCCTTGAGTCCATTCTAGAAGTTGAGGTTCAAGATTAATAAAATGGAAATGTGACATAGATGCACTTTCCTCCTTGTAGTCATAACAAACATGAACTAAACATTGAGTCCCTGAGGTGGCTGCGTAAAGTTTCACTGTCATTTCAAGGCTCAAGTTCTGTCCTGCTGAATAGGAATTAGAGGACAGTCCCCAGATATGAGCCCTTGAGAAGAAAAGGTACTAACCGCTGCAAAACTTTACCTGGCATGTAACTGGTGCACTAATATATTCTGCTGATAAAATCCCATGGTCATGTATCATTTCAAATCCTTCCACTGACTTTCAGGCAGTAACTGAAAACCAAAAATGCAAGGTGATCATTGCCTCAATAAAAACCTTTCAAAGCCAAGTGTAAATGAATGCTGTAAATTGTGCATTTCTTTCCCCATGCGTCTCACAGATCTGAACTCTGAGGATCAATCAGTTGCACACAGGAGTCATGACCCTGCTCTCATTGCTCTAAGGAACTGTTGTCTCACTGTATGCTATGACCCTTGGCATGAACCTGATAATATTACTACTTGTGGGTCTATCAACAACAAGCCCTCTGTGGTCCCAATGTGCTTAAGAAAACTTAATTCCTCTTATTCCAAATGTAAGGATCTCTTTTGTGCCAATTACCCTTTGACACTGCTATTAAAGCTTACTTTTCCAAACACTGGTCCCATAAACACTTCTCCCTTCATAAGGAGATAGGCTAGCAACAGCAAGGAAAGCTAGTGCAAAAATGTTTTCTTTCAATGTTCTGATTTTGGGATGGTGGCTAAATGTATGCCACTGCCTCTTAGGAAGCTTTGCACAATGGCTGGATAGCTGACTTCCTTATGACAATCTTCAGTTTTCTTGTAGGCTTAGCAGACAGGTTGTAAATGCTTTATAGTTATCATTGCAGTGATAGATCTTGCTGTGAATCTATGGGTGAAATCAGATTCCTACAGATCACTATTCAAAATATACCTTAGCATTGACTGCTGAGGTGGTCAGTCACAGTCTCAAATAAACCTTCTTTGTGGCTATATTAGCCTTGGAAATACATATTTTAGTTATTTCCACATCCTTGAACCAAAATCACTTCCTCCAACAAGGAGGTGAGTCCTGATCAAGCCAGTTCAGGTGCTGCAGCAGCAGCAGCAGCACTGTTAATGCCCGCAGTTGCTCTGCTTGCTGATTCTGTAGAAGGAGCATCAGAGTGGTGCATGTACATCTGTTAGACCCGTTTATATGTGAATGATCCATCAAGGGCTGGGAGGTGAAAACTTGATGCAGAACACACCAGAGCACAAGGAAATGCTTGGCCTTCCCCACTAACTTCTTCACTGATGCCTTTTGTCTACCTCTCTGCCCCTTTACTGAGCAAATAAATAAACTGGTCATTGGTTTCTATGGTAAAGTCTTGGTGTCTTTTCTGGCTGAGTGGCAGGTTGCCCCACCAGTGGGAAGCTGGGCAGGATGGTTTAGGCTGTCCATTTGCCAAGTGAGCAGGTTGGTGGCCTTGGGATGCAGCTGCACTGTGAGAGACCTGAAGAAGAGAAAGCACAACTGATGGCATCTGATAGCTTGATGGCCTGGAGGCCTTTCACAGACTCATTCAAAGCACAAATGCCACTTCTGGGTCTTGAGAAGGGCAGAACAAGCCTAAAAAGGATGAAGGCTGACGTTTCAAGGAGTGTTGTTGGGGGACACTGGGCTCTCTTCATGGTCACTGATATGCTCAGGGGCTTTCAGAAATGCGCTACCTTGTACTTAGCCATGATTTCTGCACTTTGCTGTAACTCACAGAACTAGACTCCTTGCTCCTCAGGGCAAGGTTTCCACTGCCTACCTGGCTTCTCAGCAGGGCTCCTTAAACCTGTACTCAGCCCAGCTCCTGCCGCACCAGCCTGGCTGCTCCTTGCCCCAGAGGTGAGCAGAGGAGCTCCTGTGCATCTGTGAGGAGCCCACAGCCAGACTTCATCTGCCATTGCATGTGAAGCAAGCTGGGTGTTCATCTCATATTGGGGGCTGCAGCTGGGAGCATCTGCTGTGCAAATAAGTAACTCTGCTCCCCTTACCTCTCTAGCAGCTAAAATGGTAATGGGGTACCTTCTTGGACAGATGAAGGTAAATGGAGGAGCTGCAGTAGTTAGCAGGCAAGATCTGTCATTCCCTTGCCCAAAGACTACAAGGATGGCCTGTCACTCAGTTCATCTGGCCTGAAGATTTCTGATTTTGGAAAAAAAAAAAAGGGTTTACTGTCTTCTTTTTCTATTCCTCTGTTCATTCTGTGAAAATTAATGTTTCCTTGCTGTTGTTGTTGGCATTTTTAACAGAAAGTCAGCAGCTTGGGAGCTGGTGGTCTGCCAAAGTAGTCACCACACACCCCAGGGTAAGGGCTGCTTGCACTGGCTATGGGCTGGACAGGCTGCAAAAGGGAGCAGGGAAGAGTGAATGGAAGCGGATAAGGGTTGAAGCATCAGGTTCACTTTTCAGGGTTATGCGGGATGGTCTTTATTACTGTGATGTTGTCTGCTTCCTTCTCCCAAGATGTTTCAGTCATGTCCCTTGGGCGTGCTCAAATGAGCAATAGTAAAACTCCTTCCCTTAACAAGTGGTACTGGTGAAACCATGCTCCCATTGCTGGCTGATTTAGTGAAGAAGCTACTGTCCTGGTCTTAGCTTACTGCCAAGTCCCGTTGTGGGCACACAGCAGAAAAGGAGGTTTTTTATATATACAGTCAATGTATTGTAGATGGCCATATTTTTGGCTCAGAAAACTCTTTGCCTAAGAGAAAACAAAGAATAGGGATACCCTAATTCCAAGGAAGAGAGCCTTGGAAAGTTACATGCAAAGGGAAAACAGATATACAGCCTATCCACCGAATTTGTTTGGACTGGGTTTTTCCTGTCATGCTAACTAATGGCTCTGAAATTTTAGTGGCCTTTAGTCTTTGATACTGATTATAACAATTGAATTTCAAAGGCCTGACTTGGGTTGTCTATTATTATTATAGTAGCTTTAGTGTTTTTGTTTGAGCAGCTCAGTTAATTTTAGGTGGAAAAGACCTTATTCTCCTGTGGTTAACACTTCACGTAGTCACTTCCTGAAGAGCTTCCTCTCTGACGGCTCCCTTTGGGCATTTATTTCCAGTGAGTTAGGGTGGGCTTTTGGATCAGAGCTTAGAGAGCTGTGAGTCAGGAGAGAATCAAGGATAATGTATTTTTCTCACTCTCTCTTATCTCTGTACTGCTTTATTTCTGGAAAATCAAATATAACAGTTTAATCAAAAAGGAAGTGGGAAACAATGTAAAAATACTGCCTAGCTTTTGTACAAATAAAGAATAAATGAAATAGAAGCATATTCATCAAAATCCAAGTCAACACTGAAATGAAGTTGGCCCCTGTTGGTATATGCAACTTAAAGGGAAAAGAAAAAAAGTGGGGAGCAAAGCGCATAAGAAAAAAGAATTTTATTTTTTTTTTTGTGAAATAACTTTTTCAGAATATAATAGCAGTAACACATTCTATGCATAAATGTTACGAGGGGGAAACTGTGGCTTTAAATTAGATATTTTTCTTTCTGTGCAAAAAGAATAGCAGAGAATAGCTTTGGATACATGTTGGGACTGGGAATTACAACCTGGGTAATTTGGAGGGGCTGAATTACAAATATCCAATGTGATTGATGGTAACAGGGCAGATGGGCCCTTTAAAGTCCTGGCAAGGCAGGAGGTCACACTTGTAATACCGCAACGTACAGAGACTGGGAATCCACCCAGGGGACTGGGAACCCTCCCAGGGGCTCCCAGCCAACAGTCTTAAATAAAGTTCTAGTGCAGAAGGAGTATTGGAAATGCTGAAAAAAAAACCCAGAAAAAAAAGAAAAGGTGGGACAAAATAGGGACTATCAGTAGAAATATTTGTCTTACGGTGTCTGAGGAAACCACTGCCTGGTTGTTGTTTGTTGATCTTTCTCTTAGTCTTGGTTTGGGGAAAAGCTGCTCAGGAGTTTTCCCTGGCCTGACTATGGGGCTTGGCCTAGTGATCTAGTGGAAAATGAGTCAGGGCTGCCCCCATCAGCTACATGGTGATGCCTAAGAGGTGACTTGATTCCCACTCAGATCAGCGAGCACTCCTTCAGCTCACCTGCATCACCCTCCTACAGAGCTCTAATATCTTAATTCACCATGAAGGCATCCATGGAGGTTAGACAATGATCCTCTCAGGTCCAAGGACCCATCCAAAACCAGACCCTAATATGAGGCAGTGACTCTTTGCCATGCTGTCAGTCGAAAGAGTAGTTTACAAAGTGATTGGGAAAACTAAATGGTGACCTGTTCCATCAGATGACCACTGAATGCATCAGATTTTCTCATGGAGTACTAAAGTGTTGTCAAGAAAGGCTTTAGGAAATTTTATTCCTTATAATTTCTTCTGGTCTTGTTCCTCAGGATTTAGAGAAGATTTTGGGATTGGGATGTACCTATTTTTGTATAAAAACTTGGGTTCACTATGACAATATAATCTGCCATGCTTTATCTGTCATCTGAGTAAGATTTCTTGATGCTAAATGAATGAATTCTGGAAAATGAAGCTGTACAGGTTAAGGCAAACTTGTCCAAGAACAATAACCATTAGAAAAATACAACCAAAGTGAAAGGCAGGAAAGAGTAGAAGCTCCTCAAATTTTTCCCTTCCCTTTCCATTGACATCTTTATGATAACCAGATTTCATGAGAAATAAAGATCTGGAAAAAAACTGGGACCCAGTTTCCTCCTGGCCTTGAGGGCAGACCTGAAAAAATTCATAAAGCTTTTCACAGGAATCTTTAATAAAACCATTTTGGAGTCCTATATGGTCATCGGGGTTACAGAAACTCCAGTTTACTGCAGCTGGGAGGAGACCAACAAATGGATCACATTATCATGTGTTTGTGGTACTGGTAAAGTTTCTGTCAAGAGATTCCAGTTTAAGCACACTTCACACCTGATGAAAGCATTGCTTTTTTAATCATTTACAGTGTGGCCCTCGTTGGATGCAACATAACTTCTGATACCAGAGATACACTAGCTGTTCAATACAGGATACAAAGCCACCTTTCTCCTTATTGACCTCTTCATACAGAAAAGGAGAGAGACAGCACCTAATTGTGAGGACATTGGTCAGGTAAAAGTGTGTAAAGAGAAGCCTCGAGTGTCAAGGGAAGCAGAAAAAGAAACCAAAGCCATGATACTATTATGTAGTGATTTGCTTCATCTAAGTGCCCCTTACCCTACCCAACAGAGGTTGTGTTGCAACTACTGCCTGTGATGAGTCCCCTTACCCTTACTGTCCTTGAATGTGCTTTGGCAGGCCTGAATTTCCTCAGTGATTATTTTACCGTGAGTATTGGAAAGGCAGATGTGTGGTTTGCCTCTTGGGCAGGAGAGCAACTGCCTGCAGAATGCTGTTAGCTGGGAGATTTAACTGCATAAACTGAAGTGCTGTGAGTGATGATTTTAGAATTGGCATGTTCTCCTTTCAACTTATAAACCTATTTTGGTATTTATATAGAGCCATAAAATATAGCAGGAGTGTTTTAATATATTTACTTTCACAGGACAGCAACATATATCCTGAAACCAAAGCTGTTATTTTTGTTTTCTTTATTTGTTTTCTAGTAATATTTAAATTATTGATCACATCCACTCAGGCTTAGTAAATCTTGCATTCACATGTACCTTTTTAATGACTGAAATAGTGATTTTTTTTTTTTTGAGTTTCTGGATAGTAATGTTAATGGGCATACACTGCTGAAGAACTGCTTTAACCCACCTACTAAATAAATATGTCTGCTGTGATGCTGTCATGGTTAACTTTGATGGGAAATCACCATCTTATTGCCCAAGAAAGGAGTGGAAATGTTATCTGGAAAGAAGAGTTCATATGACAATGACATTGATTTTAAGATGAGATTCCGCTGTTATGGCTGCTACTCTGCCTTTCCTGGAGCTGCTAAGATACAGTTGAGGGCAGAAATGGACAAAAAAATGTGGCTAATAAAGGAGTTAAGAGCGTTCATCATTTATTTAGGAATGAAAGAAAGAACGAAAGAAGGAGAGGGGAGTACTCTCTGAGACTGTAATGTATTTTCTAAGAAAGAGACAGACAAAGGTAAAGTGAATGGAAAGTTTTGATGAAGTTGGAAGGACTGAATAAAGCAAGTTCCATTCAGAGTGGGAAGTGTGGTCTTCAACATCACCACCAGTTTGGCTCCAACTCAAATAAAATAATAGATGTTTTCCTTGACCTTGTGCAACTTTCGTAGTGTGTTACATGATATGTTCAAAAAATTAAACTGGCTCTTAATAATACTCCTTACTTTGGTGTTATTATTGGAGTACTGCATACAGACTAATCCTTCAGGCTTCACTTGGACAAAACTGTCAGTGTTTTCAGAGCAGGTTTCACCAAAATGTCCAAAGAAAGCTTGTGAATGCAGTCTCATTTCAGAGCACTACTACACATTCCCAACGCTCACTGAAATGGTAGCTGAAATAGGTTGGAAATATCATAGCAGCAGTGTTTGGAGATACATCAGCATTGCTTGTTTTCATCAGTCTGGAAATACTATAAGATTGGCTGGAAGCAGAAAGAGAGGAGTGAGTCTGTTCAATGGGAAATAATGGACTTCAGGTTAAGGTGGAAGATACAGAAGGATTCCCCTTGGAATCAGCTTGTTCACCTCTGGCCCCTAGAAAACATGCAGTAATGGGCCGACACTATCAAGGGCCTGTAACAGTGAGCTCAGAACTCTTTCAGATCAGCATAAATAGGATCTGTCTGTGCTTGTAAGGATGCCTAGTCTGCATTTTTATAGGTGCATAAATAACTTGGCAGACTAAATTAATGCACAAGCCAGGTTAAGACCTTTATAAAAGAAAAAGATTGTTGCATTATTGGCATTAATGTGATTGAAAGGGTGAGTGCAGAGATATAATGCCATATGGCAGCAAGCAACTCCTATGGTAAGCTTTCTGCTCTCCCAGGCACTGGGAAACAGGGTGTCAACTTAGGGAAGTGGAGCAGAGAGTGACTAGAGTACCACTTATGAGGATCTTGCTTAGGTTTTCCTTGTCATCATTGCTAGTTAAGCAGTGGAGGACTATGCCTATCTTCAGCTGCTGTAGAGTCTAGAGAATTTACAGACTTTTCCTTTAGGACAGGAGAAGAATTGCTGTTGTGCACTGCACAGTGCTTTTCCTTTATTTGTATTTTGCCTGCCATCCCCAAATGTGCTTGCCATCTTGACCCCAAAGAGGTCTCTTGTTCAGGAAAATGCTACCTAGAGTGAAGAATTTGGAAGAGCTCTCAAAAATACACTCGAATGTGATTAAGCATTCGGGTTTGAAATGGGTAATGTTCAGAGTGTGCACAGAGCACTAGAGGGAAGGACAGAGAACGAGGAAGAAGCAGAACTCAGTGTTGTCAGAAAGCCTCAAGACCTTTGAATTATTACCCTGAAAATTGAAACTGCTCTATCAAAATTCATGGAAGCGCCATGTAAGGTTGTTCTCCCCTGTACCTTATTTCCAAAGTTTGCACTCTGAAATGTGTTTATCTGTAATTCAAACCTAGAGGTCTGACTCTGAGTGACCTCGAGTTATTTTTTTAAGCAGTCTCTATTTACGTGACTCTGTGCATGACGACCCTTTGGACACAGAAAAATATGCTGATGTGCTTTGAAATCAAAATGAATACACACAGACACACCCACCTCCTTTCCTTCCACCCCTCCCTGTGTGGCAGCTCCTAGAAATTTATCTTTTCTCTAAGTCTAAGGAAAGATTACAGAAAAGTTGGGATGTTATTGTTAGAAACTAATACCGTAGCTACTGTATTATGCATATTCTTAAAATACACATGTGTGCACAGTCTCACATGCCCATGCTGTCCAAACATACTATGTCATGTGAGAGCACTTCAGGAAAATCATTACAATTTATCATATATTGTGTCCCCACCACCACCACTTGAGGATGAAAGTTTTCAATACTGATGCAGTAAAGTGTGTATTATGTTGATTTATGCTAATAGATTCTATAGATGCTGTCATAATATATTGTTAAGTGATGACATTGGTGAAGTATTCTTGCTTCCAGTCTTAATAGCCCACCAGTTTGAAAACAGCAGGGGAGCCACCCACCTCTACAGTCTCTGTGGTCTGTTAGATGTACCTGGGAGATGGGCATTTCTCCAGTTATTCCTTTTCTTATGCTTTTATTGGCAAAGCTTGCTATAAGTTAAAAAGATGTTAAAAATGAGACTTTTCTCAAATGTCTTTCGGCTTATTACTGTTTGGCTACAACAGGGCCCACTACATTGGACTTGAGATCTTCCTTGGGCACCCACCCTAACCTAGGAGCTGCAAATGTCTGTCCATATGCTACATACATAGTAAAGTAAGTTCCATGTGAGACAAAAATTTCTGTGCCTTATGAGCAAGAGTTTATGTGTGCTCATAAGCAAGGCTGTCTAGCCTCTCTTCAGATGGGGAGGAGTCTGGATGTTGCTCAAGACCTCCCTTCTGTCTGCAGCAGTGGGACTACTTGAAAGGACTGAAGAGAGAGGGGTGAGGACCAGGAAGGGCAGTGATGAACTGCTTTTCTTTGGCAGCATGGACACATTGACTCCGCCCTCTGCTCTGATTGGCAGTGTGGGCTTTTTTGTTACTGGGTGCCTTGTTTGTTTCCCTTGTCAGTGCTTAAGGGTACAGAGAAAAATACTGGTCTTGAAGCAGCTGAAAAGGATCGCCGTTTATTTGTCTTGTTGGTTTGGGGTATACTCTCAACTATGGATAATAGCACTTTGCTGTGTGCAGTATATGTACAGCCAATGACTGTCTCAGCTAAGAGGTAAGGAAGGACTGCTGTTTTCATGTCAGCTCTGAAGGAAGTGTTTTAATGAAATGGAAATAAGTAGTTTCTTTGAACTCTTTTCTGTGTTTTTGTGTTTGCCATGTCCTGTGCTCAGGTACTCAGGTAAAAGACCATACAATGAGTTCAGTCTGGAACTGTCACAGATGACTTTTATTGTCCAGAGTGGGATATGGAAATGTTTTGTTTGCATTTGGCATTTAATGTTAAATAGCAGAACATGTAGGACATATTGGCCTCTGGCAAGTATGTAACACAGCTGATGTTAACAATGCAGTAATAAAACATTGCACTATTTTAAAACAATCACTTAGGTCACGCTATATTGCAGCTAAAATAACATGACCTTCACCTATCTACCTGTTGTAAAGCTTCACCTCAAAGGATGCATTCTAGCTGTGTAATTTATCTTCCAAGCAACTCTAAATTTACTAAGCCGAGCCTGAACTCAGTTCTCTGCTTTTGAGCAGTATATTAATTTAACTGAAGAGCCTCTAAAACAAAAAGAACATTGATAGAATGGAAGCAGAGGATAGAGAGAACACAGCAATACAAGCCTTTCTTGCAAAAGGAAGTTGCCCTGAAGAAGTAGCAATAGATCAAACACTCTTCATCACTAGGCATGTCTATGGTAATTGAAGTTAACAGTAGGACATTCTTCTTATTGACACATCATTTGTTTAAAAAGTAAACTCGGTTTGACTCATAGACTGTAATGATTAGTTTGTAACATAGGGTGGAAAAATTTTTAAAGGCTGGCTTGTAAGCTTTTTTTAGCAGTATGGTACAAGGAAGGGTTGCGAGAGGGTGGAGTAGGGAAAAGTTGCAACTATTGAAGCACAGAAGGCAAAACATTGAGCAGTCCTTGGGAGAGACTAAGAGAAAAGTTTCTTGGTTTACCCACTATTTTGTTTCTGAAACTGGTGTGTAGGAAGAAGCTCCCAAAAACATCAGGAACACTTAACATGCTTCTGTCTGCTGGTGACCACGCTGGGGGCTATGCCCTCAAGAACATAGTTTAATGATGGGGGAAAGTGAGCCCCATATCACTGAACGTTCCTGCATAGTCCTGCAGAAGCATAATATATCACCACACTTCTTACATGCAGATAGAAGCCCCCTTATGCAGGGCCGTGGGGCTACTGCTGTCTCTCCCTACAGAAACATTTCTCCTCTGTACCCTGATTACTTGATGCATGGATATCAGCATTCCCTCATAGTTTGGTGGCATCCTGTTTTTCCATTAATTACTGGATTTCTTCATAGAAAGGATCAGTGATGCACTGAGGACTGGCAGCAAATAATACTATAATAAACCTTAGGTATCATGTGGGCAATTGTCTCCACACCTCTTTTTGCCTGGGGCATTTAGCATGCTATGGCCATCTGTGTATGCCTATGTGAGAGTGCATGTGTATACGTGGGAATGAGTGTCCAGAGTTTGCTGTGCCCATTTCCTTCCGCAAAAGAGGCATAACAATTTGTCTTGCCATCACTAAAAAGAGCAGCAGTAAGAAAGAGAACACACTCCTCTCCAGTGAAATAGCACGTTTGTGCTGATTGCTGTTATTGAAGCAGTTTATTAAGTATACAAGAAAGTCCAATACAACAAATTCAGAGGGAAAGAAAGGTTGTAAAGGCCAAGAAAATGGTTTTTCTGTGAATCTCTTCATTATGGAGTCATTTGGGTTGGTCACTACTTTTCAGGGAAAATGATATTTTTGTGGGGGGAGGGAAGAGAAAAAAAAAAGAGGAATTTACAAAAGCCAAAGCACTCAATCCTATTTTCCTCCTCTCCCTGGCTCAATTTTCTGATAATCTCTGGTATTCACTGAATCAAATGGTGACTGCTGATTGTTTTGATGATAAATTGCCTGCAGTGCATGTGGGACTAATTACGAGATGGCACATTTCATTCTGCCACCTGTATAAACTAAATTTTAGACAGGCACAATAAGGGAAGTATTCCCAACAACACAACATTTGGAAAAGCTGCAGACCTTCTCCTTGTTCCCTCCCCCACTCTTACTAATGGAAAAATTTGTAATAGAGAGTTGAGTCTTGAGTCTATAATATGGGGAAAACCTGAGGGAATAGAAGGATAAGGGAGAAATCAACCTGGAGGATCTACAGGAAAGGAGAAACGGGGATCTGGGAGAAAAGAAAGAGAAGGGCAATATGTCCACAGAGAAGGAGAGATCAAAGGGAGGAAAAGACCTGAAAGCAATAAGATTGTTTTGGCACATGAGAGGGAGATGATGAGGCTCAGAAAGTTGGCCTGGGGAAGTAGATGCTCAAAAGGTACAGGCAAAGAGCTAAGAAGAAAGGGAGGAAATCTGGGTCAGACTCTCCTTAGTGACTGAGTGCTGCTTGATATGGTTTGAAAAAGTGAAACAGAAGATGAATTTTGACCTTTTCTGAATCACTGGCATGGCTAGGACACAAGCATTGCAATCCACAAGGCCAAAAGGGAAACCACAGATGCTTTTTGCCTAACCTCTCTCTCACTTCTTCTTGCTTCTCACTTCTGGAGGTGAGGTGGTGTACAGTTTTGATTAGTATTCTTCAGAAAGAAGGCTTTTGTGCAGGACAATAACTCTAAATTATAAACCATATTATAACCTCCATTTGATATTTCTCTCACTTAGTGGGGATGAAACAATGGACCAGAACATTCAACTTTTTCTTAGTTTTGGAACGAACAGTCCTTATTTTCTATAGCCTTTTACACACAGTTGTTCTGCCTTTCCCTTTGCTCTCTGCAGTTGTCAAGAGACTGAAAGTGTGCATGAAGGTCCTTCAGTGTGAGAGAGAATAAGAACATGGGATTGTTGCTTCATCCCGTATTTTATGCAGTGATGTTGTCATAGACCCCTACAATAACAAATAAATAATCTTCCTCCTGTCTTCTCTGCTTCAAGACTAGTGCTTGTATTTTCCATCTTGTCCAAGGGTCCCAGTGCTATAGCTGACACATAATAGCACATCACTGCTGCTCATCCATGCGTGTATGCATGTATATGTATTTACACATTTTCATCACATTGACTGGCTGGAGCCAACTTTTGGTTAGATAGTCTTCAAACATTTTAAGTCCCTTATTGCCATTGTGTTTTGTACATTGCATGAAATCCCACAGGAATATCACCAGGATACCAGCAATATAGCTTTGTGATATGCATTTGCTCTCCTAGAACAAATATTTGTGACCTAATCTGTGTATATCACTCTTTTCCTGATCAATTTCCATTCCAGCACAAAGACATTATTTCAAAGAGAATAATGCACATGCATATTTGTTCTTCCTCTTGCAAGAAACTGGTAAAAGTCATTGTAGTTTTATGTGCTTTCCACAGCAACACAGCATATATGCGGAAGAGACAGCATTTCTAGTGGACTCTTGCCTTTTGCCTGGTGTTCCTGAGAAGAGACCAGATTCGTTGTGAGTGAGTCTATCAGAGTCTCGAGTCTATCAGAGTCTCAAGTCTATCATTATGAGGGTCTATCAGATCTCCCCTAAAAACTCCTGAATGCTTTGCCCAGATTCAATCAAAGTGAGATTGAGGTTTTGGGGCTATCAGGGTCCCACAGGGTTTATGCACATATGTCCTGGATAGGAGAAAGAGACACAAGTTAGTACTCCCACCAAAGATTGCTTGAAGAGTGAATTGCATCTATGTCATTAGGCTACAGATAACTGACTCAGGAAAAAGTGGGAGGAGATAGTGCTGGGAATGCAGAATCGTGATGAAATATCCTTCTATGGGTAAACTTCTGCGGTGTCTTTATTTATTGGTCTTCAATAAATAGAGGTAAATCTGAACCTGAGGCTCAAAGGCACAGAAATAGAGTCTGTCTAAACTTCTCTGGCAATGACACTATGCAGAGCGTTTCTTTTGTCATCCATCCATCCAGCTAGCCAGCCAGACACATGGTTATACTTTGGAAAATCATAGCCATTTGCAGGGGTTTTTTATAATGTAACACGTTGTAATTCTGCCTTGAACTTTCCTTTTGCATAAGATTGGTTTATGCAATACCTTTACAGATGAACTATTAGGAGTGACAAGGAAAAAAACAAACCTGCAAAAGCAGCAGGTTGGTAGACAGGTATCAGTATGAAGTCCGGAAAATCAATTATTGTTTTATGGTAATACTGTAATATAGGGTTTTATTTGATAGATTTCCTTTGCCTTCAGATCTGAGTGTATGTGGGACAACTTCGAGTAGAAACCAGCTTATACATCTTGGAGCAGACACCTGTGCAGCACAAATGTTGCTTCCCCTTGAAGGTTTGAGCTTGTAGGTGTGAGATAGAGCAGTCTTCTCAACAGACACACAGACAGGAGGGATGGGGAGCTGGGAATCTGCAAACTGGAAAGTGAGAGAAAAAAATGAAAGATATGGAAGAATCCTAGAGTCCTCTAGGACTTCAGATCTGGTGCCCAAATCAAACGTCCTCTCCAATGTCTGCATATGCATTCTATCCCTGTATCAAATGGAAACAGTGATGGCACTGAAGTTGAATAAACCACTTTTTTATTTATTTAGGACCAATAAATCTGTTTAAAGATGCATTACTACTTTTCTTGAGGGATAATTTAGACTATGTATCAAAAAAAAAAATCAATACTTTTTTCAATTACAAATAATTACCTGTTTGACTCCTTTCCATTTTTTCTTTTTTACTTATTTTGTGTTCAAAATATTGCTACGGAGAGTGTCTTCTCTCTCAGCTCTAAAACACTAACACTTTTAACACAGAAGGAGCAGAATCATCACAGGAAGTCTTACTAGTGATGGTTTTAAAGGCTGTTCATGCTGTGCAGAAAGTAGCCAGAGATTCAGGAGATGGCAAGTTCACCGCACTACAGCATGCAGAGGGTGAAACCTGTGTGCTACAAAAATGAACATAAATGCTGTCAGGACACCAGGGAGATGGCTTCCCAGAACTGGGCTTCTTGCTAGCTGGGAAAATAATTTGGATCAGGTGATGTTTCTCAAGGAGATGTTGTTTAGTTTTCTAGGCAAAATGTTTAAGACCATCTGAGACAGACAAAAAATTAGAGGTGGGGAAATAGGAAACAATTTGAATAACATCACGTTTTCCTAACTTCTCCTTGGTAGGTATCTACGAGAAACAAGATTTTGCTTATTCATAATTTTAATTTGGTAACATTTGTGTTCTCTTTCCATTTTATTGATGAAACAGCAACAAGCCCTGAAGTTTCAGAGAGGAGCAATAACCAAATAAACAAGTGTTTTCTTACAAAAGATGATTCTTTGAAGCAACATTGTACAAAGTCAAAGCTAGAAGTAGCTGAAAACCTGAGGGAGCCTGTGTGGTAGCCTGTCTTTCCTAGTCTCTTATTCTTGTGAATCTTGTCTTCATATATTTAGTCTTGGACTATCAGTAGCTCTCTGGGGTTTGGTTTTTTTTGGTTTGCTTTTTTCTTTTGTTGGTTGGCTGGTTGGTTTTTTGTTTGTTCGTTTGTTTTTTAGATTTTAGGTTTGATGCAATTTAAAGTGTTTTATTATCAGTGTCATTAAAGTAGCACGACTGTGTTGAGGTGTTTCAAGTTTGCCCCTTTCTGCAATCTGAATCTGTAGATGTGTTTGGGGTAATTATATCAAAGCCAGCTTTTAAAAAAGTTAGCTGAACTACTGGCAGGAGCTTAGTGGGTGCACACCTTGGACCATGTCAGCATGTTTCACCTGGATGCTGGGCAAGCTGGAGCTCTAATTCCATCAGGCTGCACAGCTATTACAGCTAGGCTGGACATGTCAATAGGAATTGCAACCACATGTTTTGGTTACAGAGAAACCTAATTTTAAGGTTGTTTAATATAATTCTTACGTTATTTGCAGCATAAGCATAGTCAAAACATAGTTAAAAGTGCCGAAGAGTGTTTGGAAGTGGTTAAATATATTCACTGTTGACTTCATGGAAGCTCAGAGACAAACTCATCTGTGAATGGTATAAGTTTGCTCTTCTGAAACTCCACAGGATTTCTGTCAGACATTTTGTGACAAGGGGAACATGACCAACCCCATTTCCTAGGGGAAGCTTTCTCTTTGCATGCTTCATTTGTGAAAAAACGTGAGCTTGTTGAGCCTTGGACTCACTGAGGCTTTGTGTAGCTCCTGTCTATTCATGTGTTTGCTGAAGTACAATGACATTCATCTCATCCTGTAAAGGCCCAGTTCTCCAAAGGAAAAAAAAAGAAGCAAATTTTTAAGCCTCAGTATCTTACATTTCCTGACTGTTTAAGGTGATATTTAGTTCTAATGAAGGATAAATAGTTGGCAGAGGCACATTCCTCTCCCTTTCATGGGGAAAGGTGTGTGGGAGCAGGGAGCTAAGAAAAGCTTAATGAAAATTCACACAGTTAGGAAGACATTTATTTGAGCATTCTTGTTTCTTCTTCACTCTCTGGAAGTGATAACGGGGGGGCACAAAAAGTGGAAGGTGAATAGGAGGCAGAAGTTGTTACGTGCTAAAAAGGGCACTTCATAATGGAGAACTACTGAGGGATCTAAGACACTCTTGAATGTGCACATTAATAACACCTTAAACAAGTGCCAAACTAAAACTGCTGAAAAAGGATAGAAAAATATTCATTCACTTCCTATTAAGATAGGGTTAAATTCTTCTCTTCAAAAATAGATCATAGTGTATGTAAACTTTCTTATGAAGAAACAGGAGGCAAATCTGCCCAGTCAAGGCTAGATATATTTTTATCACAAAGTAGCAGTAACTTCTTCTAGTGTTTTATTTTTTTCCATAAAAATAAAAAATGTAACTAGCAGCAGAGGTTGTTGTAGTGCCAGTTCTGCAATGCATTTAAGAATGTGCTGAAGTGCTTTCCTATGCAACAAAGCCCATAGCACATGCTTTATTTTAAACATGTGCTCAAGTCCCATTGAAAGCATCAATGTTTAAACACGTGTCTAAATGCTTTGCTGTACCAGAGCTCCGGGCACAATTCGTTGTCCTTTGAAGCCAATGGGAATCTTTCCAGTCCTTTCAATAGGTATCCCATCAAGCAATAAATCTCAAATGTTAAACAATGAAACCAGAGAATAAAAAGAAATCTGTTAAAGGTAGTTGCTGACTACATTCAAATAACAAATAAATATAAAAAAAAGCAGGATGTGGTCACAGTTATTCCAAAAGCAGACACAAAGAGAGACGAGATCCACTCAATAAATTCTTTGTTCAGTTATACATCGAACATGTTCATTCTGCTGAACTATAAACCTGTATTTACATATTTTTTGATGTTTCAGTTCACTGTGGCCCTGATTCAGCAAATTACTTAAACAGGTGCTTTGCTTTCTGCATCTCTAAGTCCAAAAATCAAAGTGGATTCACATGTACTTGTGATCTATCAATAAAACGGATGGAAGCTTTGCTGCATGTCAGATCACAAAAATCTTCCTCCACGAAGACACTACTATCCAGAGAAGGATTCTGTATACAGCAATTTTACAACCTGTATCTTCTCGCAGTCTGACATTACAAGAAACATTTTGTAAAAAAGAAAAATTATAATAAAGCAAACAAAAGGAAGGCAAGTAAACCAGAGCATTGTACTCATTTGACTATGGTTACTTTAATTTTTTAGGCTGAAAACAGTTTAAAAACATGGTAAAATACCTACTTTGTTCATTATAGGCTTCTTGGAAACGATACAGTCACTCTATCAAAGGCAAGAGACCAGGTAGAGAGAACCAAACAATTTTCTGAATGGCAACAAATATAAAAAAGAAGATCTGATTGACACAAATTTTGCAAACTTGGTGAAACCAAAACTCAAGGTTTTCAGGTTTGATACACACTGCTCAACTGCAATATGCTTTTTTATTGTTATATAGAAAGTGTTACTATGGCAGAAAATTTGTTTCTTAGTAATAGTAGTGCCTTTCTTGTTGTGTTACTTAATATCTTTATCACATTAGAAACCTACAGGGTATCTTTATAAAATAAATTGACACATCACATTAGCCTTCAATGTGACAATTTTACATTCTTGACACAGAAGGCATGACAACAACCCACTTAACTACCGTAAAGGTGAAGCAAGGAGAGGCATGCTGATATCTATTTTGTCTAGATTCAGTCCTTGGTATTGCAACACCTTTGGCACTTGGGCTGGGTAAATCTCAGCACTGTTCTCCTACCTTCTGCTGACAGCCCACTTTCTTCCATCTTCCTGTCAAAGGAGGGACACAAATTGCTCAGGTGGCTTGGCCATGGTGGCGGGTGGCAGTGCATGAGGCAAAATTAACTCATGACATTGTGACAGCTCCAGGCTTCTGACCGCTCAACGACTAGCTGGTACCTTCAACTTACCTAGAATATTTATGTTATAAGCAAATTCTGGGTGAAATCCAAAGTGCACTGAGTCATTCTTTGTGTATCAGAAGCATTTTCTACCTTTTAAGACAGTTACAAAGGCAGAACAAGTGATTGTGTAAAAATTCCCTCCCACATACCAGGTTTTAGACCAGAACACTTCCTTTTAACATTTCATGGCATTTCTTTCTTGCTTCCTCTAGCTGTAGGATTTACTGAGTGAATCCAGGAAAGGAATTGCCTTACATGAGGGGAGAGGCTTTGAAAACCGCATTGTATCTATTGTGTTTGTGGTGCTGTTGGTCTGAGGCTGACCAAACCTACTGCATCGCTTCAGTGCTGGACGACACTTCAGCTTCTTTTGTCTGTAAAATGGGGATGGGGACATGTAATGCATGGAAAGCTGATGATGCATGAAAAACTGCAAAAATGAAGTGCAACATAAAGGCCAAGTCATTTTATAATTGTTTTCTGATGAAAACTGAATTAGATTCTCAATGACAGAGCACTGAATGATACACTCCAATAGATTATAATGTGCCATGCTAACATAGTCAGGTGTTGGTAAAAGCAAACTGATATTCCTAATCAGTCAACTTTATTAACCTCATATAAGAGAACACAGCGAGTAGATATTGCCTTTCCTTTGTGTTTTGCTAGCAACCTGCTATTGCCGTCATAACATATTATGAGTAAAACTGCTCTGCAGATAAAACATCTGTTTTGAATAAGCAGGTGTATGGCAATTTCAGAACCAAACCCCAAATCCTAATTAAAGGTTGCTATTCCCATTTAACAAAAAAGTGTTACTGAAAGTTAAGCACAATATAACAGTAGCATATGGATATACACACTCTTCTTATTATCAGGAGTCACCTAATAAACAAGTACATCCACAGCTTGCACAAGTCCTCCAATGGTTTTCCTTTTTCCAATTCTTAATGATGTATTTTAACATGATGAACAGCATCACATTTTTAACAATTAGAAAGAGGGTGTTGGACATCTTTGTATCTGGAAAACTGATATTTGTAAGCCAAATGCTGACCATTTCATTGTTACTAGTGACATTTCCCATTTACACCATGTTAACTCTTTCTTGAATTAATGACTCTGTTGCTGATCCTAGCTTTATTAACAGGTGCTCTAAGATCAATGGAGGATTCTGCTGCTGCTATAAAGCATTTGATTTCTCTTGTCCACCTTGAAAGGTGGAGAGTGCTCTGCTCTGTTTGGACCTCTTAGTAATTAAATCTATTTCAGAAGAGTTACTGACTAGTTTAGAAACATGATTAATAATGCTGTTTCTTAAAAAGTAATTAGAAGAACTAGAGAATTCAGACAAGTTGAGTACTTTCCTCTGGGTGTCATCTGGATCTAGAAAGTTAAGAAAATACAGATGCAACCTGAAAAGTATAGATCATGAAGCAGGAGTCTTCTAGTGCTTTTGAAGGAGAGGGAAACTTGAGAGCTGGGCTAAAGTAGTCTTCCATCAGCCTTCTGGATCAACTTTATTGCAAAGTCTGTGAGACCTTGGAAATAAAGCAGCTGAACAGAGGGCTGAAGAGACCATGAAGGTAGTTAAATCTGGTGCTATGATAGACAGTAAGTCCACAAGTTATAAATTATCCTTCCACCACTTCCATAAAAACTCGAGACATTTTGTACAAAGGATCCAAATGCACTACTATGTGCTACTGGAAGAGAGGAAGAGTGAGAGTAGATGATGGTACACTGATTTCTTGTACTGTAGCCAGATAACATTAAGATCTGAACCTATCCCAGATACTTTTATAGGAATACGAGGTTAAGTAAACATAAAGTGGGGAAGTCAAGCTTTGAAACAATGCCTAGAAAAAGCAACTTCTCAGCCCCTAAAAATGATGCAGTGGAAGACTTAAGCTGTGTAATTAAATGTGAGTGTGATAAGAGTACTCCATGCATCCTGGAAGCACTCCTCTCCTCTTATAAAGTTCATCAAGCTCCACCTTTGAACTCGTTCAGTCCTCCCACACACACACATGCATACATTTGGAGTACTGGTTTAAAACTTTGTTATTTTCATGGTTGGTGGTTATTTTTGTTTGCAGATTAACTGTACTAATTACCACCTTATAGTCTTTAAAATCTCTTGCATGTTGAAATTAATAATAAACCAAATCAAGTTCTTTCAATCTTCTGTTATAATTTTCCAATTCTCAGCTGTTCTAGCAGCCCATGGGAGAAACACTCTGAAAAGAGTAGTGTATTTATAAGTCGGAGTTAAAGGCACAGTGCCCCACAAATAAATGCCTTGTAGCAAATTCCAGTAGATATGATATTGAGCTTATTGCTTAAGAGTTCCTACATCTGTCTTGCTTGGAGTAAAATCTCCTTTACATGTATGTGGCACGAATACATACCATTCTAATCCTTGCTTAGTATAATGTGTTTGAGGTGTGATTCTTGTTGTGCTCGGTGCTGTACAAATGCAGAAGACAAATCTTATCTTTCTTTAGACTTCTTACCAACCATCATAATTTCTTTAAAAGTTAAGCATCATTTTTTTTTGCATGAATGAACAAAAAATATGTATATTCAATGCAGTGGGAATTATAGCTTGAAATGTCAGGACTGATGGAATAAGGGAAAAGGATAAATGTTCTTGTTAACTACTTTACCATGTTCAAGTGAACAAAGTGGAATGGAAATTACTTATCCAAAATGATGTAGGGTGTGCCAGATTTTATGGCAAGACATAAGATTCATGGCTGTTATAATGTTCTTCTATTTTTATTGTGCTGGATGCCAAGCAAATGAAGGACATGGAATATTTTATTGGTGCTTTACTTATAGGTGATTCAGTACAAAATAGCATTCACCTTTTTTTTTTTTAATAGTCATTGGACTGGCTTTAGAAAAATTACTGATCAAGACCAAAAAATGGTGGCAGTACTCAGTGCTATTAGCAAATAATGAGCAGGGCTTCAAGCTATATAAGATTTTTTGAAAACCATTGTGATAGGCTTAACAGCTTGCTGCTTTTGGGGCCTTGGGGAGCACCTGGTTCACATTTGCAAGCTTTTCTTCATGTTCAGGAGGATGAGAAACTTACACTGCAGAGGCGAAAGCTGAGATATGTTTACTCCTAGCATGGGTCCTTTCTATAGTAAGAATATATATATGCATACGTAACTATATATATTTATAAATTAAATAGATATACTTATAATATATACACTCTTTTAGTTACAAATGGCCCCAGCAGAGGAATTTGCAAACTTTTGAGAGTTCCTCTGAATTACATATGGAGAAGTTTTTGGCAGGCCATGAACTCCAGAAAGTTTATCGTTCGCTTTTTGCTACAAAGAGGTCAATACTGCAAAGGCAGGGGGAAGTAGAGCTGAGTTCATCTGTTGACAATCACCAAAGAGAAATTAGTTAAATTTTTTCAGGGTGAATTTTCACTCATACTGAATTTTTTCCTACAGTCTATTTGTATTTCTATCATAATCTAGCACTGCTAAAAATCTCAGCTATGCTGAAGACTGCTATTGTTATAATACATAAACAGTATGGGTTATTTTAATGGACATATTGCCTTAAACTGAATTTTCACCATCTGTTCTGCCCCTAATTTTGAATGCAAAAGAACATATTTCACAATTACATCTGTAAGTAATGATATAAGTAATTTAAATGCATGTATATGTTCACACAATGCAGCAGACAGCTGGGATATTTTTTCTTTCAGGCACAAATCAAGGGAAGAAATCTACTAACTCCTCAAATAGCTCTTCCCCCCTTCCCTTCTTTTCCCCCATCTATTGAAGCTGTTCCATTGCAGGAGCAGTCATTCCAGTAAGCCAATTTCTGTACCTAGGAGTTAAAAGCTGGCTCAGTAAACTAATGCGCAAACTCATTTTTACAATGCTTCCCCTGTCTTCATCCAAATCCCCTCTGGCTTGAATGACAGTTTGGCAGATGCAAGGCATTAAATCAATCAGTTTCAATAGATGTTCAGGAGGAGACAGGTCAGGCTGTGTGGGCCAGTCTGTCTCTGCTTCTAGCTTTGTTTTCATGCCTTCCTTTTACACAGGGTTTGGCAAAAGTACTCTTCTGCAGGTGAATCTTGGATTGACTGGGATGAAAGCTGCCTGGCCAGAAAGTGGGACTCACTACAGCAGAAGTGGAGTACAAACTTACTGGAATATGATAACCACAGCTATGTGGAAGGCTGCTATGAGACAGTACAGTAAGGAGACCATCTTGGCTCCTATTTGCAAAATGCTTATTTTCAGAGAAGACCTTCAACTGGAATGTCATTCCTCTGCCAGCATTTGCAGCTAAATATTGACAAAATTCCTTGATGCTTTGCAAAGAGATATATTAAATAAGAATTTGAGATGTATAAAAAAAATTACTTCTTGAGGGTACTATTTAGGTAAAAGGTGATTTTACAGATTTTATTCAAAGGAAATAATGAAATCTGTAAAAGTTGAATGGGTTCTGCAGCGTACTTGTGTCCTTCATGTGTGTCATATGCATTTAGTCATCAGTAAGAACTGAGATACCAAAAGAAGTCACACTAGCCAGAAGAGAAGAAGAGGCTATTATAAATTCTCAGAACAAAATTTTAGCAAGGAGTTTATTCCCATTGTTTAGTGCAAATTGCTACTAGGGATTAGAGAGGCTTTTATTTTCTGTATTATTACTGTCTTTTTATGCTGCTGTACGTTTACTACTGCTAGCCTTTTGCAATCTATGAAATAGATAACAGCAGTGGATTTGCATGGGCCTTATATTGTAGTTTGATAGTATTCTCTACAATTGTGCCCTTCAGACCATACTGCATTTCTTACTTTTTAACTGATAACATCTTTTTTATTGTAAAGAGGTGATAACCACAAACAATGAAATGCTGATTTACCACAACTGTCTCTGAAATCTTACAGAGTTGAGAATGATGGAGGAAAATTATCAGTGAATATTTAGGTAAGGTGAGAGGTGTCATGCATTGGGAAAATTGGAACTGTGTTGGAGATATTAGACATTCAGATTTTCTTATAGTATCTTTTGGATTCTATTTCATTTTAGCAATTGTCTCTTTTCTCCATGGGAGTTGGGTGATTAGGTATGTAACGACGTATAAGATGTAGTCAGATAATAGCTGTCTGGCTATCGATATGCCAAGGAATGAAGAAATGCTGGGGGCAGCCTCTGCTATGGGTCACATTTGGTGCTGCAGCCCAGTCAGTATAAAGTCAACAGAAAGAATGTACCCACACCGTGCTCTCCATTCCTCCACTGGCTTTATACGACTGAAATACACCTCTAGATTACTATTTGTCTGCAGGGTTGGACCTGATGTACCATCAATAGAGAAAGACAAGGTCCTCTGAACTGAAGTGAGGGCCATAGAAACTGATTTTTCCAAATGATCGAACAGACAAAACTCCAGATTATAAGTGGATCTGCCACAGAGTAAAGTTTCATAAACTCATGCTACAAAGGGAAAAGAAGAAATTGTTTCTTCTAAGGCCTGAAAATAGGATCCTAAACACCTGAAACCCATAAAATTATTAAGGATGGAATGAAAAACCTAACTGAAGTGATGAGTGCCAAGGGGTTGCCTCCTACTTGTAACACTAGATGATTTTTCTGTGTAGGGCACTTACATTAACAAACAAAATCCACAGCTCTTAGTTTCTAAACAATTACGACAGTCTGTTTCAAAGAGCTGATGAATTAGTTTTCCTGGGGGAGGAGAACAGCTGTACTCCTCACAGAACACCTTTCTGGCTTATTTCTTGTAACTTTTCAGATTGGTGTATACGAACGAATTTTCAAAGCAAATCTTTTCAGAAGCAAGTGGTAAAACAAGAGCATCCTTTGGGAAGGAGAGGGAGGGAAAAAATAGAAACCAAAAGAATAAGAAAATAAAATAGAAAAGTCTGATAGGAAACAAAAAAGGAAAGGAAAAATAAATACAGTAGAAAACTGCCAAATAAAGAGGATGTGGTATGTAAGATTCCCTGACATACGGAACTTTAGTGCTGGTTTGGGATACAAAGTCAAGGCTATAAGAAACAAACACAATTTCATTAGTTTGCTAATTAAATAGCGACTGCACCTAATATGAGCAAGTGCAAAAGTTAAGCAAGACAATGAGAGGAAATCAACCTCTTCAAATAGAAGGATATTTTAATAGGAATTGGCTATCTCAACACTTTCAGCCTCCTGGAGAAAAGGGGAGATTCCAAGCTGGGGTCATTAAACAAACTGTGTCCTGAGCTCACTCATTAAAATGGACCATTTAAAAATTGTGATTCAAATATTTCTGATGTTCTGACATAGAAATGCAACCTTGTTATGAAACTGTGGTTCAGACCCTTGTTCAGTGAAATCTTCATTCCCTAGTTTTATCAAAGACTTTGATGTCTTTTAATATTCTTAAGCATATAACCTATAAACTGAGAGATATATTGAAGGAGTGGGAGGAGTAGATTTTGTTTAAAAAATAGAGAACTGGGAATATAAAAGACTAAAACCCAGATTTTTTTTTTAGTATTAATTATCTATAGAATGAAACCTCCATGGCAGATATGCCAGCCAACTCTCTCATCATCAGTTTCAAGACTTCAATCAGTGGATGACTCACAGTTAGTGAAAGAGAAATTGTTCCAGCTACACAAGGAGAGCATAAATATTATGTTTCACTTGGTATCATAATTAACTGCATGCTTCAGATATTTCTTTCATGTCTGCTTTCACAATAGGTAATATAATTTACCATTAATAGGATTAAAATGTCTTAAAAAAAGTAAATACTTCATTGGTTTAAGAATGTTTTCTATTTGTTTTGTGCAGATACATATTTGGCTACAGGCACAGTATTTATACCTCAATGTAGAAAATAATAAAAAAAATAAGATAATATGTATATTCCAGAAGCAAATGCATTTTTCTGTCTTGCTTGGCATAATAATAAAACTGATTTTTCTCTGAATTCCTGAAAATGAATCCTGAACTCCCAAATCATTTACATTTAAAAAATATTTCATGCTAGGGAAAAAACACCAAAATATTGCAATGTCAAAGCACAAATATTTGTGTTGGGGACTTAACAATAATAATGCTGAACATCCCAAATTCAGAAGTGCCTGTTTGGTGTAGCTTTCTGAATTGAGTCAGGAAAAACCACCAAGTCTTCAAAGAAATATGGACTATCAGTTACTTCCCATTATAACATCAGAACGTACACCCATCAAGAAAACTAAACTGGGAAAATGCAGGCAGGTAAACAAAGAAAAGGATGGAAGAGTGAAAACAGTATTAAAATTACTATTAGCAGCATAAGCTTTAGATTTCAAAACTCAGCTAATAAGCACATGAATGTCCGTCACTTAATTATTGTTGAGGTCCTGTTCAAAAGTTTTTTTCTAGTATATTTATGATTTTTTTTGGTTTCATTTATCCTCTCATTTTGCCAGATTTTTAAGTAGTTTTTATTTTGGTTGTTTCAAGTGGAATTCCTCTGACCAACATCAGAGTAAGGCAAAAGAAAAAATGTATCTTAAGTATCAGTATCCTATATAATGTATAGTTTTCTTTATAGGTAAAGGGAATCTTTATTGCTTAGGTGGCATCATTGCATCTGCTGGTTGGTTTGTATAGAATCTGCTTGGAAGAGGTTTGGTCTCCCTGTTCACTGCAGCAAACAGAACTTGGCATAAACATTTGAATGTACTCACTTAACTGCTGATCCATCTATTGAAGTTTCATTAGGGAGCCATGTGCATTTGCAAAGGATGAATGGTTTCATTAGCACTGAGACTAATAAACTTATAAAAGTTAATAATGTGAATATGTTTGATTTGGAATTATGCACATAGACATTAAGAATCACAAAAAGGCAGGCTTAATAATGCCCGTCTTTTTTCTAGACTTACACAGCTGGGGTATTTTTCACTTTTCTAAGAGCTTTTAACAAAAAACACACATTGATTTCTTTCACATGGGATTGTATGATATTATCAACAGGTTCCCGTATTACATTAAGACTTCTATCTAAAAGCAAAAATTTTACCCCCTCTAAATATTATTTTCTACATGGTTTGCTGTAGGTTTTTAATTTCTAGTTATAGCAATTTTTGTCATTAATTGATCAAGGTAAGTGCGTAAAAATTGTGTTATAGTCAAAGCACATCCATTTTGAAGTGTCTGTAAAGATATGGAGGTCATATGTAATCTTTATGAATTCCTTTCTTTGAAGGCTACCAGAAAACTTTCTATTATAAAATAACCTCATGTTCAAGCCCCTCAATTGAGCACAACATGGTTCTTGCATTAATTCCTGGACTAGTTTGGTTGTTAGCATCTAAGTGACATAGCACCTTGGGGCCATTTTTTGTTTCATTATCATCATCATCATCAGAAAATGTGTTTAGTTTTTCTCCCTCCACAGCTTGTTTTTCTGATGCCAGTGTTACCTGATCACCTCAATCCACTGCACTGTCTATGTTCTGATTTCCATCTCTGAATATTCATGGTGAGGTCTGAGTAATCAGCTCTCATCCTAGGAGCCTGACTCGGCAGTTGATCCCTAATGGTTACCTCCCAAACTTGTAGACATATACCATTCTATTTGTTTTAAATGTGGAAAATAAATTCACAGTTATTAAAGTTACTCGATTAAAGGGTGAAAATAATGAAATATGGTTCAGAAAGCTCTATGTTAGGGCTGCAGCTGGCAGCAGTACAACTGTTTCAGTACAGGGTGATGCTCAGATGACTGCAGGGTTTCTAGGACCGCAGTTCATTGCTGAATTTAGTTGATGAGTCTCTGAACCATCTCTTTGTATCATACGAAGAGCCTAAATCTTTTGTTTATCTCCAAAAAGTTTCAGCAGAGACAGACACGATGAGAGGGACCCTACCCAGCCTGGCTAGCACGTTTTACCCTAGATCTACAACACTATGACTGCGTAAGTCTGTCTCACTGCCTACACATCTGTCTCCTTGGAGAGACTATCAGTAATTGCACCACTTCTGATAGAGATATCTGTTCCCTTTCACTGGGGCCTGGAGTGAGACCACATCAGATTCTACCACAAAGGACACTGAGTGGTTTGGGGAGGAACAACTGCCAGGAACACACATCTGTCCATTTCTGAATTGAAGATGTATAGTGAAAGATTCTCTTTTGCCAATAACTTGTCACCATCTATTTTCTTTCATAACTTTCTTTCTATTAGAAAATCTCTGACAAATCTATCAGTGGCTCCATTCTTAGACTTAACTAATAGCAGGGCTGCAGCTGCAGGAATTATAAATACATCTGGCTTTGTGCTGCCTGCTACAACACTGTATCTATTATTATGATCTGACATACATCCTAACATCTCCTTCAGGTGCTGGCACATCATTTACAATAATCTCAGGTAACTGATGTTGTGACACCTCTCCTGCATGTGTGCTAGGTTCCTGTTAAACGACCGTAAAGTGAGCTACTAAAGGATAACACCACTGGAAAAGAGCAAGACCAAATTCAGACCTTCTGTAAGTGGGTGTAACTTCACAGACATGACGTATTGCAGCTTGCAGGACAAGACAGGGATTTGACCTGCAGTGGTATGTGTTCTTTTCATATAATTTTTGCCAGCTAGAAGAAAACCAATACTCCCACCTTGCTGCAATTAATAGGAAGTATGCTGGGTTGAATAAATATTGCCTAAATCATCCTCACAACTCTTTATTAGTTGCCACTAAGAAGCAGTAGTGATGTAGGGCATTGTCTGAAACAAGACGTACAATGAGAAATTTTGGGGTCTGTTCAGAAATGAAGCCAAAAAATTACCAAACTAAAGTTTCACTTTTGACTGAACAGAATATGAAAGGTTTCCCTTAGAATTAAAACGAGGAAAAAATGTTATTGTATTCACTCACTGACTTGACCCACAGCTACAGACTGTATTTCAGGTATGGAAGGCCTAATCTAGCAATCTATCCTAAACTGGAAAAGGAATTAGGGTGATTTTCTTTTTTCAAAAGGCCTTGAACATTGAAAGATATATGAAAAATCTAAGAACTAGCAGATCCAAGATAAATTCCCTCCTCTGCCTGAGAGCAATCCCCCAGCTCCAATCTCCAGTTGGGTGTGTGTGCTCCCACACTATCCCCTTGACACTGTCCCACTTCATATGAATAAATAGACCAGTAGTCAGTTGTAAATTTATTTCTTATTTGGTAAACTGTAGTTTTCCGACGTTCTCAGAAACTGGTGAAAAAAATTAGAGGATATATTAGAAAGACAACTGCCCAAAAGTCTCCCCAAAAATTCTCCCCTAGAATTGCAGCTGATGTAGCTCATTTCAGCACAGTTAAAACCAGGGCAAAATTCTAAGCAGTAAAGCTGGAGTTTTATAATGAGAAGTACTGTGCAAATTTTGCTGTAGGCAACCTTTTCAGATCTATCAATAGTACACTTAAACACAAATTGACAGATGAAACTTTCAGGATGGCCTTATTAACAAGTGAATTAGACAAAGTGAAATCATACTGAAAAACTCTCCTTTAGCATGTTTTTCAAAACACCTGTATTTTTGTTTCTCATCCTCCAAATTCAACATGTTACCACTTTTGTATACCTTGGAAAGCCTCAGACAGATTTGTACGACATTGCATGTGAACTGTGAGAAAAGGTGCTATCAGTGATTATGGGCAAAATCCTGCCCATACACGGGTGCATGATCCCTGTTGGGTTTAGTGGAGTTTCACGTGCATAAGTGAGAGTGGGGTCTGGTCCTTAATCTGATGACATTTTTTCTGTACAGCACAGCAGGTTAATAATAAAATGCCATCTCTTCATTTCTGCATGCAATCTTTTTTTTTTGAAAGAAATAACTGCTATGTCTTTGGATCAGGTGTTAATTATTCCCAGTAAGGTTTGGTGGGTAACTAGTGATGCAGATATCAAACCACCCACTCTCTTTGTAGATGAAGGGAAAGTATCAGGAGGATTTCTGCTGAAGTATTCATCACATCTCAAGTCTCAAATTGTCCAAACCATTCAATTATAACACTTCACTCAATGCATGTCAGCATGTCTGGCACTGTGTTTCAAGAACAAGTTGAGCTCGTTTCTCAAAAAGGCAGACGTTGGCTTGTCCCCTTGAGGGACAACAGAAATAGAGTCTATTGGCTCAAAGTTGAGACCGGTTCCTGGATTAGTACATGGAAACTATGGGAACTATTACAGCTTTCTAACTTTGTAGCCTCCAGACTCAGTTTGCACATACATATGTAAGAGGTTGAAATTTCCTGTGGTAACAGCACAAGCATAATATTTGCCACTGAATAAATAGGTAAAACACTGAACTGATGATGACATGATAAACAGGTCTAGGGATGTGGGTCCTATCAGTACGGATCTAACCCTGTTCTCACCATCTCTTTAATGGTAAATGGAAGCAATGCCCAAAAGAGAAGAGGAAATCCTTTGAGTCCTCATAAGGTTATATGAGATTTTATTGTTAACTGCAGAGATACAGTACATCACTGTCAGGAAGCAGTAACCCTGGATTATGGTCACCGATGATGAAAAAGGCTTTCCGAAGGAGGTGATGGACACCATGTCTATTATGTGGTAGAAAGGAAAAAAGGGTGGCCGGAGAACTTCTAGGCAAATGGGGACGTCACGCAAGCCCATATCTCCTTAAGCTCTTTGTGTTTGCTTTCTGTGCTGGACTAGGCTGTACATGTTCCCAGAGCAACGAAAAGGCTGCTCACAGGGTTTTTTGTGTTAATGTTCAATTTGATGTATCAATATAGTTCTGCTTGCACAGGCTATAATGAGCTCAAGATCATAAAGCTCTTATCAGCAACCCTGTTTAACTTTAAATGTAGCTCAGATGATTCAAGCTCCTCTTTACTCTCACTTCAGTCAGTTTTGACCTGAAGCTGTGGAATGACATTGGTGAAAATTAGCAAGGTCAGTAAATATCATTCAGGAGAATATTTCTAACTCCCTCAGCCAAATTTAACCTACATCAGAGTCTGTCTTTGTGAGCTCCATCCACAGTGCAGTCATGTTTGTGTCGTCTTCCTTATTTTTAGCAGGAATCCTAACTGTGGAAGTATTTTGGCTCTTAAAAATAAAAGACAAAAAATTGTTTACAGAAAGCCTTGTGTCTGTAGGCAATTCAGTTAGTGTGCAGGAAGTGATTTAGGAGCACATATCCCATTAAGACAAATTCCCACCCAGTCAGCTGAACTACATTAAAGCCTATTCATGGGCTGTGTAGAATTGGTTGCCAGCCTGACCTAGTTGTCAAAATGGTGTCTCACACTAAGCCTGTGTTTGTTACCACACATTTGTGCTAGTGGGGAATTTGGTGTACCTGGTTTGCGAGCATGACCAGCTAAAATGGTATGTTTTTAATTAGGAGAAAAAAATAACAAGACAACAGACACCTGAGGGTAGTTGTGTTGAAAGCTAAATTGATGAAGAAAAGCTTTCACTTTTTGGAACCATTCAATAGCCAGGTGTTTTCTAGTTGTTCTTCAGTGCATTTCACTCCCGCATGTCAGTATTACTTAGCACTATCACATTTACATCAAGTCAAATGCTGTAATGCAGGGAGTATCACCATAAGGAATGAAATGTGTCAGCCTGCATACAGGGATTCTTGGGAAATATTTGCCTTTAAAAAATTCTGCAGCTTTTATACAAATTCTTCTCACATGTTTGCTACCCTAAAATTCACAGGTAATTACAATGGGATGAATAATCCACATTAATCAGGTAAGCAGGTATTTGAGATCCAGCACATCTCCTATCAGACAATGCACATGAAAATACAGTAATTGAAGCTGCTGAGAGATTTCCCCACTGACAATGTCTATGTAAATCCACTGTAAAGAATAATTCTATGATTATGTAAAATTTGAACAAGTCCTTTTATCTTTAAAAGAATGCTGCAACCTTATTTCGCTTAGCACACCAATCTGAAGGCACACAGAGTAAGAAGCGAATTGTCACAGGGTCCAATCCTATGAGATTCACACAGAGCCAAAGCCATCCCTGCTGTAACACCAGTGACTACTCTTTAGTCCGGTTGTCATCTTCCTGCAGACAACTCCTCTGAATTAATGTAGGATATTTGTACTGGGCTTCACAGTCCCCTAAAGCTTTTTGTCTCCCTCTATCCCTCTGTAATCTTTCTTTCACTCTATATCTTTATTGTAGCAACTTTCTGTCCGTATTTCAGTTGGTTTTGTATGGCCAGATCCTCACATTTACTCAATGTGATTTAGTTCTTAGATGACATGGAAGGGTCAGTATGCTGCAATCATATTCTAGTAGGCTTCCTGGCCTTAGCAGAGTACCCCTGACATGGGAAATTGCCAGCAGGGAGTTAACACCTTGAAATAGGACCACAAATCCGGCAGATGAGACAAGAGCTTTCCAAGCACCAACAGAAAAAATGCCACAGGAGATGGCACTTAAAGGGACATTTTTGCTGATTAGGATACTCAGTCTTGAAACTCACAGTTGATCTTTCCTGGAGTTTGGGGCTCTCCTTACTGGAAGAGGAGGTCAAATTTCTGAGCCCTTAGCCTACTTGTGCAGGAGGGGAGATGTGAAAAGGGTTCCCCCTATTTGTCTGAAGGCATGCACACCTCTACTTTTCATCTCTCAGGTGAATACTGCTCTTTCCTCATGCTGTGCTTTGGGAACTTGTATTAACATCTAGTGGGCCACAGAGAGGGGATGTGAGAGGCAGATAGTTGCTTGGTTCTCTGTACTTCACAGTATGTGCTTTCTTGGCAGTGAAATCTGGATTTTCACCCTGTTTAAGTGAACATTTATGTAAGGCTTTGAAAAATTTTGCCTTCTGCTCTCTTGCTCTGTGTGCCGTAACCACAGGCCTGGGAGTTACATGGTCTTGTTCTGATGTGGGATAAGTGTCACTAACCATGCTTCACATTAGACATTGGAGAACCTTACAAGATTCTGCCATGGTAAACAGGAATTGTGAGGTTCTAAACATTGAATATAGGAGATGCAGTAGCACACAGAAAGTTTTCTGTGTGTCTAAGGTCTTTCCCAGAAGCAGCATGCCACACAGGAGCGACGGAGTGTGACGCACACTTGAGTCATGTGTCAAGTCCAAAAATTTTCTTTCCCTGCCTGGCAGCCAGCTTTCTGAAGCTAAGTTCAGATGACAGAATCACAGAATGGGTAAGGTTGGAAGGGACCACAGTGGTTCATTTGGTCCAACCTCCCTGTACAAGCAGGGTCATCCTAGAGCACGTTGCACAAGACAAGTTCGTGTCGTTAAGACCACTCAACATTCTTGCCACTGCTACTGCAAGTCCTGACCAAGGAGGCAGAGAAGAAGCATGGCCACACTTCTCTCTTGGCATGAGTTTTCCAAGTGAGCTGTCTGCAGGAGGAGCATGCTGCCTCCTCTTTGAAAGTGGGACAACAGCTGACACGTCAGGAGACTGTGACAAACAAATTAAATATAAAGCTAATAAAACAAATCACAACTTTGTTAAAAGTCACGTGAACAATTCCCAGAGATACTCTCACTCATCACCCCAAATTTGCCTTTTTAATATATGACCTTGATGTAGCAATGTATATCTGTTAGTGATCATCACATGAAAGTTGCACTGGTGGTCATCCCATTAACACTGGATATACTACCTGTAGTATTGCATGTAGTCTTAACTGGGCTAGAACCTAAAACCAGTACACTCCTCCAGCAAAAGTCATCTCTTCTTTTCATGTGTTTCCAACTTAGCCATATTGCTACAAGTTATGATTTAAAAAAAAGTAATGAGAGGAAGATACTGTGGTGCTGTAGTAGTAGTTGAAGTTTCTTCAGCTGTCCTGGATGTACAGTGATAGGACTAAGAAAGGTACCTTGTCAGACAGCAGGTTTGTGAAGAAGAGAAAAATCACCAAGAGAAAACATTGGGGTAGACATATTATTCTCAGTACAATACCTGACGTAAGCATAAAATATCAAAAGATATGAGCCAAAGCAGCATAATCTGGCCAGAGACATGGGTACCTGGAATCCGTGGGTTTATTCAGGTATGTAAGGGCACAGTCAGGGCCCAAATTTTCACACTGATATTCTGTATGCTGCAGCTCTTTGCTAGCTAAAGTATGAAAACAAAAAAAACCCTGAAAAAAGCTGAGATTTGTAACAGAACTATCTCACCTACCCTTCACCAGGAACTGGCTGCTGGGCTGTTGTTCTGTAACAGCTGCAGCATTGGTGACTTCTCCAGCTTCACATCTTTGAATTAAGTATACATAATGACATATGACTGCAGCAAGGCTTGAATGATATGAGGAATGCGATAACCCACTGCCCAATGCCTGTGCTATCCAAGCAATGCAGATTGTGCTGCATGCATGCTGCAATGCCATCCATGTGCTCTCAGAAACAATAATCAGGTCTGTTACAGCCAGAAAGCCTGCCAAGGCCAGCAGTGACAAAATCACAGCAATACGAAATAGATTAAGTATATTTTTATCCTATTTTTCCATTTTTTCTTTCTTTTTCTTTTTTTCCTTTCCCCATTCCTGACTCATCTGCAGCCTGAGCCTTTTCATCTTCCAGCCAGCTACAGAGATCCTCTGGGAAAGTTCCATATACACAGAGAGAAGTTCCTGCTTATCTCTCCTAAGCAACAAATAAATACCCTCAAGCCCTTCAATTTACTTCAGAATCATCAAGCACAGCTTAAAATTTAACCTGGTAGTGTATTTTTAAAGAGGTTCTTAAGTAAAGTTTGTGCATGTATGTACATGCATGTTTGTGTGCATGCAGGTATTTTTGCCTGCTGTCCCAGACAAAGCTATCTCCATGTCATTTGGTTAGCAGCTTCCCTGAAATGACTGTAATGCCCCTGAAGTGTTCAGGCATCATAAAATCCTCGTATCACAGATGGACTGATTTCAGAGGCAAGAGGAGATCTTTGAGTGTGTGAAACTCCTTCTGGGCCTAATTCACATGGGCAGTCAAAACAATTAGGTTTATCGATAATATCGGATTGATAAAAAATTGTTTAGCCACTATAATGACAGGCAGGTATCCCTCTGTATTGCTTCCTCTTACAAAGTATTGCAGAGTGAAAGTGTTCCTAGTTTTGTCCATGTTTTCTAGCCTATGTTTTGATGCTAATTTCCACTTATCATTCTCCTGCTCTGTCACTGAATTCTTCCACAGTCCTTTCGTGGGGACTCATCCATGAGGATACTTACTTGCAACTTTACTGCTTTTAAATTTCAGCTTTCCCTTTTACTCTGCTCTATTTCCATATGTCATTTTCCTTTTCTGCCTGTCTGGGAGTTGCTGTACCTAACTCTGTAAAGCATTATCTCTCCATCTCTCTAAAGTGTTTTGTGGTACTTTGTGTGAAGGATGGCATATAAAAATAAATTGTATTGCACTGTATTTTTGGACTGGCATCTAATCTTTACCGAGCTCATTCAGCCTATTTCTGAAAAACATTGGATCTTAAAGACTCTTCTGATCCAATGAATCTTGATGACTTTTCTGATCCTAGAAAAAGACTCCCTAATTTTCAAGTCATCTCCTGACACTAACACAGAGATGGGAGTCAGGAGAGTAGCTTGAAAAATAGGGTTTGGCAGAAAAATATTCCTGGAACTCTTCCTTATATATCCTGTGTCTTAACCTCACCTCTGCCCTCCACTCCACATTTTACTTGCAAATGTCCACCATTATGAGTGCTGGGGTGGAGGAGAGCAGGAAGCAGGCTGATGGTGTACAGCACTTGTAGCAAAACAATCCAACAGCTTGCTTATGCATCTATTTGGCTTAGGATAGAAAATTAGAACAGCTTTAATCTGCTAGCAGCATCAAGCAGGGAAGCACTCCCTGGAGTGAAAGCGTTAGGAGTGTCACAGCAGGGGCTGATGAGAGACAGCCTGCCATGGTGTCACAGCAAGGCAGTTGTACTCGATACACAAAAATCTGGGGTGCTAAGAAGGACCCAGGTACCTGATTGGGAATTGTAGGAGGAGAAAGAATAAGCCTTTATACTGGGCTCTTCTGCAATAGGAAAATGCTCTCAGACATGATACCATATTACTGTCTTTGCTTGCACTTCCTCACCTTTTACACCCTGCCACATCAGAGGTTTGGTCCCTACCTTATCAAACACATTATGCACGTGCCCTCGTACTCTGTCACGGGAACCCATTTGATTCAGAGAGCTTCCTCATGGGTACGACCATGACCATACGTGAAGTGGTCAGGATTTGGCCTCAGACTGGAAAATGTAGGGAGCAGCAGCCGTATCTTTGCATTTGTTATGCAAAGGCCAGATATGTTTGCCTTCTATTAAGTAACTCTATTCGTAATAATGAAAGTGCAAGACCTGAGCTACTAAGGAAAAATGTAGGGATCTCCCTTGCTTACTCTGAGACTCACTGAACTTTGCAGGACTGTTCAAATGCCTGGACATTTCAGGGAAATATTTAGCTTGTGACTTTCTGTAAAAACATCAGATTTGAAGAATACGACACCCTGGAAAGCCCTCCTGCATAATCTACTTGTTGCATTTGTTCTTTGCCACACACAGAATGATTATGTATGGCTGTCCGCTGCTCCTGGAAAGTAACCCTACCCTCACTTGCAAACATGCTTAACTTTACCACAGCTTGACTGCACTCTGTTGATACTCATGTGAATGTAAAGGTAGGTATAGTACATATATTTACAAGGTGAGAGCTGAGACCTGTGAAGACAGTAAGACATATTAATATCTTCTTACCAAAACAAGGAACACTGAAGTTTGCAGTATAAGGTATGCACTAACCGAATATGGAGCTAGGACCCAATGTCAAGAAGTACCTATTTGTGTGGGTTTTGTTTTCATATGTGTATTACATTTTGAATGTATTTGGACAACCAACACATGTACAACAGTAAAGATTAGGTGTGAACCTTGGCCAATGATGATCATTAACCACCTGATGTATGTTTCTGGAAAAAGAATATATGATTTACTCTTTCTTGTGTTCATAGATGGTCTTCTCCAGCCTACTTAAAACCTCTCTTCCTCTTGGGAATACTGAGGTGTTACCAACAGTCAGAGTCCTGCCATTCTGCAATGCTGAATGTGAAAAGCAACTAGGACTTCAATTGCAAGCACAAATGCTTCTTAATAATTATATATTCCCATGAACATCAGACCTGGAAAGCAGCTTATACACATTGCGCAGCAACACCCCATTACCTTGTCCAACCTTACATAGGACTTATATGTCCCACTTCTTGGAATTTGTCCTAAATTCTGCTGATGTTTCTTGGTCTCTTTTCTCCTCACTTCAGAGCTGCTGACAGCTGTTTCCTCCTCAGCTAGTTATTTGGAACTGAATCTGAAAGTGAAAAGACTACCTGCTTCTCAAGCCTTTCTCTACAAAATGTACCTAAAAGTGCAATGACAAATAGTTCATGTGATTCTCTGAGGGTGTTGTGGAAGGTGGGAAGTTTGTCTTCTATATGCTGAAAACATCAGTTGCTTTCTGATACCTGTATAGGCCAACAAACACCAAACTAATGTGTAGTGAAGAGTGCATGTACTTCGGTAAGTGGCGCATGCAGGCTATGCCCCTTTCATCAAAGAAGGTCTAATTGCTTGAAAGGCTTAGAGAAAGCTGCTGGAGAATGATAGCTCTGGAGACTTTATTCTTGCTCCTAAGGAGAGACAACAGGGATTGGCTGGGTTTAGCGTAAACCTGTGTCAAGTTATTTTAGTATACTGTACTGCCAAATTATCAATAGCAGTAGAAAAACATCTCTTGTATAAAATGGATTTAACTGCATAAGACTCTAAGGTGTGAAGGCAAGTTCAGCATGCTCAGTAATGACCACATGCATTTCAGAGTGGAAAGGTTTCTCTATAGAGCCATGGTAACTGCAGTATGCTGGAATAGGTGTAGTCCAAATGACTGGAGCACTCTTTGAAACGAAAGCTCAGATAGCTCTCCCTCAAGCAGTTTGCACAGATTAGTTCTAGGAAAAAGCAGAAAGCCCAAACTTGCCTGCTCCTAATGATTGGATGGGTGATATGAGGAGAAACAATGACAAGGCTAGAATTCAACAGTGTCATCCTGGTCCCAAGTGTTCATAAATACATTCAGAGATGCACTTCAGCACCTTTCAGAGACATTGCCTCGTACTTTCAGTGAAATCTCTGCAACTCCATCCCAGTCATCAAAATAATGTCACTTTAAAAAAAAAAAATACATTTTTAAATATTTTAGCAGCTCACATGCAGTATTTCTAAAGATTAATGACATGGAAGACACAGTACATCCTCCTTCCCTGTACAGGAGTGAGTATATAATACTCATCATGAACACACAATATAAAATAATGTAGAAAAGAAGAACATCAAGGCTGCTTCATTTATGGATTTTCTGACTGGTTTTAGTATTGTGGGGTGAACCTAAAACTGAAGAGTTCTTGCTTTGATTATTTTTCAGTTTCCAAAAGGTCAGAGGTAACTATTTTTACTTCATTTCCAGGAGACTGTGTGAGTGCTGTCGCTGGAGTTCACAGAGTCACAAAATAGTTAGTGTTGAAAGGGACTTCTGGAGATCATCTAGACCAACCCTCTACAACATCATAACAATATTAAACTAATATGTAATCAGTACCATCAAAAAACCATTGTGTTTTTTTGAATTTGAACTGATATGATGATCTTACCCACTGAGAAATTTTATAGCAATAGTAAACTTCTGCTTTAACAATGTTTACACAACCTTCCCTTTCCTATCAGTTAATTTTACTGGGCTAAATTCTAAGGAGACCTAACTCTGACCAGGCTTTCATATACAACCTTCTAAACTCTCTTCCTAAAAGTTCCTGCACTCCTGAATGGTCAAAACAAAGTAATCTGGATCATAATTTATGTGTTTGTAATACCTATGAACCATATTTCTCCCTTTGCTTGCAATATCTTATTAATCTTATAAATCTTTTATGTTATCTTTTATCATACTGTAATGACATGCTTTTAAGTTTCAGATTTTAAATTAATAAAAGTTGTAAAAACACTCCACCAAGTAATATATCAAAAAGCAGTTAAGACTTTTTGTAAGTTAAACCTTGTGAAATCGACTAAGTTCAGCTTTTAAATACATTCTCTACCTAACACCTAGTGGTGTTAATAGGAAGACTTGCATCCACGTTCAGCATCTGATCCTAATGCTCTGAAGTTAGTAAAAGACCCCTGTTGGTGCCAGCGAGCTGTGTTTCAGGCTGTCATTGCTGGAGAGTAACAAATCCACCCAAGCATATGTGTCTGAATCAGGAGACCAAGCATCTATAAGGACCTCTCCATCTGGTTCTCCACGGTAGACATTCCTTCATCTTGTCTCTTTTTCAGAAGGAACATCAGTGGTATCCCTGGTTGTCACATTGTGCTTTGTTTTATGATCCCTTTGTAGAGTGGCTCTATGCTAAAGCCAGACTGAAACTAACGTGTGTTTGACTTCAGTCAGCAATGTGAGAGTGTGAATCCTCAACCAAGCATCACCTTCAGAACTGTTACTGAGTAATTAATCTGTAATAGTGCAACTGGCAAGCAAATAGCTTTAAAAAGGAAATTGCATCTACTTGTACATAAACAGTGAATGATTTATTATTTTACTCTTAGCTGAAAGCAAATAATCTTTGACTTGACGATAAGTGCCCTAGTTGGAATAGGAGATGCTTTAGAACTGAAAAAACCCTTCTAATTCATTTTCATCCAGTCAAAAGCCCAAACTTGCATCAGGAAATAATTAAAGAAATACCAAAGGCTGGGGCCAATTTGGTTGAGGATGAACAGGTGCTGTGTCCTTTATTATCAGCCAAGGAGCTGTTATTTCTTGAGCTCTTGTAATTGTTATTATTATTGACTTTATACTTTTAAAGAAGCAAAAGTTAAGCTCCAGAAGTCTAGAGCAGCATCTGATCATCTGAACTCTCTTTGGTCACAGTAAACAGTTCGCCCAGTTTTTATATGTATCAGTTGTCTGGGTTATCTTTCTTCTCTCTCTAGGCCTGGCTATGGCACAGAGACCATTGTTTGCTTGTTGGATTAAATAAATGGAAAAGGGCTGCATATAGAATGATCATATCACCTGAGAGGACCTACTCCTGATCATATTTAGGCTGCCCAGTGTATGTGATAGTTCACAACAGAGTGCTCCTCCTGGTCAAGCCATTCCCCTGAATTTATGAAGTGTACCTAGAACTAAACTTGTGACAATATTACATGGAAAATGTAATTCTACATAATTAATGTAAACATTCTTTTATTTCTCTTCAGCAGGTTCCTTGTCAGCCTTTGTGTTCTGGTCTCAGGACAAGAAGTGCTGGTTGAGATGCAATGTGTGGACTAGAGAAAGTCCTGAAAATACTTACCACACAACCCATGTCCTTATAAGAGACAGAAACCGCTGTGGTTTGTGTGCATCTGTACACAACATGGGGCTTGGTGTATTTAATTGGGTTTATACACACAACATTTACACTGGGTATCACTGAAATATGAGAAAAAATGGCTGTCAGTCCTAGTGAAGCTGACTGTAGAAGGCTACTTAACAGGTTATCTGGATCACAGTTAATCAGTAGCTGGAGTGGTAAACATTCCCTGTGTTTACTTTAGTTCTCATAGTGTTATATTGATTTACTTTTAATTTTGCATTTGTGGTCCTTAAATTTGTGGAATTATTACATCTTTTTTTCCTACTTTTTTAGCTCATGTGTTGAGTAGGGCTTTACACTACTGCTCATTTTTATAAGATTTTCTCATTTTGTCAGATACCAAATAGAGAAGTGGTGAATCTACTAGGTCTTGCCAGCAGAGTGTTGTGGTTTCCATGTTCATTTGACACCATCACAGTTGAAACCATCATGAAAGTAGAGCTGACTTAGAGACAAAAGAAGTTCCTTACTGATCAACCAGCTGAATTTTCAAAGAAAGTCTGCTGAATCTGAGATACTCAGGAAGGAAAAAGCACAGAAGTAAGAGAAGAAGATAACTCTTATTCAGTTTTATTCTGGGGGAGTGGAGGAGGATAGGGGGGATGCACCACCACATCTGTGTTATCTTTATGCAAACTACATAATGTGCATTTTCATCTCAGGGTAGGAAGAAAGTTTACTTGGATGATGAGAACCTTGCTGCATACACTGGCTAGTACATGCAGGGCAATTATTACAAAGAAAGCCCAGCCACCACTAAGACTCCCAAGCAAGTTTTGGTTTGCATAAACTGGTGACCCACAAAAAGCACCCTTAGTCAATCCAATTGATCTAAACTCCCATAAAGCTCAAAGTTCAAAGACCTTTTTCAGCCTGTCTGTGACTTATGACACTGCAGAGCAGAAACAGGAATTTGGCTATCATCTGGATTTCATTTCACAATCTATATATCCCAGCACAAATAGTCACAACCAAGAAACCCATTACAAATTCATGGCCTGTAGAGCTTCACTGTTCAACTGACAACATTTATCATGAGCTCTTTGCAAAATCATATGAGATTTCATAACAGGTGTCCACTTCTCACAGGTCATCACCACTGTGGCCTGTGTCAAAATCCATTATACAGTAGCTGAAAGCTATACATACGTGTTGCCAGCTACCTCCTTTTGCAATGTGTGGTGGAATGCAGTGAGAGAGAAGCAGGAGACACAGAGTTTAGATCTGAACTTTTCTTTACTTCTAAATTTCACCCCCAAAGTTGAAAATGAGATGACAGCATTGAACGCAGAGTTCTCTTTCCAGTCAAGCTACTGTTGTGATACAGAGAGGTGAAAAAGAAAGTTCCATGAGCATAGAGTTTAAATAAAAATCAACATATTATATTTTTCTTTAGTGGCCACTTTAAAACAAAACATAACCATGTAAAATTCCACTCATTCTTCCTGGATTTTTTTCCAGTCTTGTCAGGTTGGGCTGTTTTGATGTGTAATGAGTCTCTTATCTGACATTTCCTATTGTCTCTAGTGGTTGTAAAATCATTACTCCTGAGAAAACAAAGTTTACATGTTGATAAGTGGTGAAGGGAAGAATAAGACTGTGATGAGAAACTGCAGCTACTCTTCTCACTTCTCTCTTATACTCTGTCTTCAACAGGAATAATTCACATTCCTGCAATTTAGAGAAAAGTTTCCAAGTCCTCTGTTTGGGAACATATTTCAGTTTCTCCTGGGAGGTGAAAGCAGTTTGCTGTGAAATGCTTCAGACTCTCACAGTGACTGATTTTCTCCTTCCTTCTCTTGGGGTAGAATCAATGATGGTGGGGTAGGTTCCAAAAAATTTATTGGAATAGGAAAAAAAAAAGACAAAAATAGTTGAACCCATTTAATAGCTGTGATATCATTTTACTGGCTTCCCCTATCTGCAGGGCATATGTCAGTGGTTGATTTTGTCCTTGCAGCACCAAAAGAATGGTCATAAAGGCTTTTTCCTTGCCGGTATCAAAAAGGGCACCCCAGAGACAGCTGTCCCTGATGTGATTAACCACTGAAATGGTACTTGCAAACAGGGTGATGAAAACCTCTGAAGTCTGCAATAAAGTGAGGAGGCTCAAAGTCACCTTGAGACAGGGAAAAAAGATTCCTAGAATTGGGAGAAAATATGTGAATTAATTATATGAAATATAATCCAATAATATATTAAAAGTAATATTGGAAAACATCGTTATTACATTGAGAAGCTTTTTGAAAACTAGATGGCTCAAAATGGTTTAGTTTAAAATGGCAATATAAATAGCGCTTAGGATCTGAAGAAAGGAACAGTAATTCTTTTTTTTTCAGGTTCTTTGTGCGTACCTGTATTTGCACTGCATCACCTATGTAAGGGAATTAACTGCAAGGAAATTAGCAAAGAATGCTTGCTCTGTCAAATTCTGTTTTTACATCTTGACTTGCGGTGATAGTCTTTCCCAACTGAACTTGCATCAGCTCCTATTATCACAAACATCAAGGAAACATTTTTGAGTATACCGTGGCATTCAAAAGGCTTGGGCTTTCTCAGACCAATAAAACTCCCAAGTGAAAGTCTTGTCCCACCAACCACCCCACATTAAAATCAAGGCTTTACACCTTTGAGAGCTTCAGATGAACCTCATTTTTATGTGTTGTACAGAAGAAGAGAGATACCTATCAAAATTCAGAAACAAAAACAAAATACCTTTGACACATGATGAAGTTTAAGGCAAAGTCAGTTCTGGGGAGTCATGGTGTAAATGTCTGAGCACTACCAAAAATGTATCTATCCATTTTTATCATTATGCAACGGCCAACAAGCAGTTTCCATTATTCTGCTTCAAGGATCTTGCAAAGAAAAAGCTTGCTTTCTTAAAAACATGTCTCAGTTTGAATATTATTTTGGAAAACAAATACTATCAGCAGACTTACCCTACCTAGCTTGATGTATCTTTTGTCAGTGAACCTGGCATTTAACACCAACTCATTTTGGAAATTCCAGTTACCAACCTCACAAACAAAATAAAGTAGAAGAATCCCAAGAGAAACACTATTTTGCAGAAATGAAGCCTATATTCTTTTCCCTGTCCTTGTTGGTTCACATGGCCAGAGCACTAGAAAGTATCTCAAATCCCTGCTGCACCACTGTTCTGCAGACAAGACCCCATCAGAAGAGCTTGAGCAGTGACTCCCGGACCATTCGCCTGCTGGCAGCAGCTCCAGGACCCTGTGCCATTCCTCCTTCCCTGGAAGGAAAAAAAATTGTTTTCCGTACCTCAAGCAGGCGGAGGCAGTCATTTTGAATAGCTGTGGTTCCTCGGCGTAGGTGAGAAAAAAGGAAGAGAAGAACCAAAAATAGCACCTTCTGTGAGAGCATGCAGGGTTTCATTCTTCTACAGCGTGCTATATCAACGCTGCTCCACAAAATGGCAGCTGGCTGGCAGGCAGCAGCTTCCCAGAAAGATGAAGTCGTAGTCCCTGGAAAATTAAATAACTGGTATAGAGCTGCAAATCCTGCAGTGCTGGCTCCCAAAATGTTGGCTCAGGGTGGGGTTGAGGTGTGGAGGGAGTGTTGTCATGCAGGGCTGGATAGCCTCAGGGACATTTGCATGGAAAAGGAAGGAAATATGGAGCTGGGATAGGATCATGTAGGTGCTGCTCTGAAGTCTTGCAGCCTGGTGCTTTCAGAGTGGTACATTTTCCCTGCTCCAGCTCCTGAACAAAGCAAATTAATGAAGTGCCATTAGTTGACTACTTGATGTTGCAAGCATTTAACACCTTACATGTATTTTTTTCAAAGCAAAACTCAGACGCAACCAAAAACCACATTAAACTTTCACCCACTTTTTGAGAAAATGAAAAGTGCAAAGGGCGAGGGAGAGAAAAGCAACATTTTGAGTTCTGTTTGTGTTTTAATTAAATGTAATGGGTCTGTTTCCAAGATTTACACCAATCTCTTGTTCAAAGTGGAAAATGGCGCAAATTTCACAAATTCCATTTTAAAATGACCCTGAAATTAATAAGCTTGTGATGTTGATGAAGTGTTACAGATTTTTATTAGGCAGAATCTGAACTGCTTTTATTTCATGCTAACGTGTCTTCATACCTGTGTTGGGTGCAGCTGTCAGTGTGAAACTCTGAACTCGGTAATTATAGCTAAAAATTGTGACAGAAGGTTTTAAATTTCAGAGGAAAGAAGAAGCAAAGAAATACACTATAGCCATATGGGAGACACAGTCATTTTGTCTTTGCTTGAGAAATCCCAATGTAAAGATGAAATTTCACTTGGGGGGTGGAGGGAATGCAGTAGAATTTGGCCCTGGTTTTTGGAAAATCTGCCCTCAATTTAGCCAAGAATAAGGATGCCTCCTTTCTAAATGAATGGAGAATGGCAAATTTGCTAGTGTGAGAAGTCACTTGTATAACATTTTAGCTACTGGGAAATATATCCTCTGCTAAAAAAAATATCTTACAGTGCCTCCTTAAGTGCAAACAGAGGTAGCCAGCAGACAGTGTACAACATGTGTAACTCTGGGCACTGAGAACTTTGTGAGTCTGCCAAAAACTCATCTCATTAGTGTGTTTTGCAGCTGTAGAACAACCATTTGGCTGAAATGATGTAGACTGAATATAAAACCATGTCCTGGAGGTGAAAGGCCCAGTGGAGGGAGTATGCTGGAACTCCATGCAGCAGAATGATGTTCTAGGAATTCCCTGGTCAGGGTACCAAAATTTGTCTGCACATCTTGATACCCAGCTTTGACAGGAAAAGGTGTATTCTCTGCAACAAGATCTTCCTTTGCAGCTAGCTCAATTCTGGAACTGTGAGGCTGGAGCAGTACATCTTTTATACATAACACTCACAGATCTGATATACTTGCATTAGGAAGGAAATTAAGACAGCTGCCTGTCCCATAGGAGCACAAATTAAATGCTGAAGCCCAATACATTTATGCAATGTTTTATACACCTCCAAAACACAAAAGCTGTCAAGTCACAATTTTGGTGGTTTTTGAATTGTTTCTTACACACTGTCAGGGTTTCATGCACCGTTCTTTACGTTTAAAGAAAGCAACATAGACTGATTTCTGACATGCACCCTCCTATCGCATCTATCAGTGCAGTACAGTGAGTGTTAAATGAATGTCACCACAGAGCCTCTCTCTCTCTCTCTCAAGTTTTAAATTTCCCTTGCTAGTGTAAAACTTAATGAAAGCCCTGGAGTATACAATAGCATTTTGAAAACAGGAATTTGTGACTGCTGTGAATCATCACTCACAGCAGGGACCCAGAAATGTGAATTGTGGGAGGAACAGGCTCAGTCCCCCTCTCTTTTTTACTGGGAATTTATTACAGGCGTGTCATTATTTACAATGCACCATTCACATCCTCTAAAGAGCCAATAAACTGGCTGCTGAATATGCATTTTGCTCTGTGGTGAACACAGATGTTTCCAGCTAATATCCATTTCATTTAATTTCTTTTCTTTAAAAAAAAAAAAAAATCTATCTTGCTATTTCTGTAGCAGCTGGGTAACTATTTGCCAGTCTTCGGTTTGGGAATCACTCCTCATATTTATTATAGTTGGTGCCATTTGTGTTGCTCAAAGTGAAGATCTGTCCATATTACCAGTCTCTGCCTGTGTTTGCAAGGGTACCAAATGCAGTTGCTAAAATTCTTTCACAGCTTAAAGAAAAGGCCGCTTGAGGATTCAGCACAGGTTCAGATTTCACTAATGATATGTGACAAAAATGATTTTGTGTTCCAAGAGCACATCAGAAACCACTGGTGTTTGAGGGGGATTTGTTTTGATTTTGCATTCCTGTGAGTAAAATATATTGTTGATTCATAACTGACAGGTTGGTGGTCATTAATTTACAGTCCCTTCATATATTAGTAAGAGAAGGCATAAGGAATGATGGTGAACTGCAAAAGGTTTGTAAGTTCAACTCAGATAATCATTCCTAACTTTAGATAGTTATCTCTGCTAGCCTTATCCCTTGGTAATGTAAAAGTGGTCTGTCATTTCTGTGAAAAAAGACTCTCTGGAGGTTTTATTTTCCTGCATCTTGTCCGGCTGGAATCTGAGAGTTCAAAGGTAACTAATAAATACATTTCTGATTATCATCATCATTATTATTCATAGTCCTATAGCAATTTTTTTAAAGCCTCACAAGAGCTGTGGTTTCACACAGTTTGAATACGGATAATGGCTGAGGAGGTGGCAAAGAGGGGCTCACGTTTTATCCAAATCAGATTGTTTAAACTAGATTGCTATTCTATAAATTCCTCCCCTCCTTGTGGTGTGGAAGGCAGTGTTATTGGGAATCACCAGATGGCTGGTTACAGATGGTGTTATACATTCTATCTTCAATTAGCTCTTGAAGAAGTGCTTATTGTTAGCTGTGGTGCAGTTCTTCCTCCACATGAAAATACTGCTGCTAAGATCTGCCCTGCCTGAACCTCTCTGATGAGAAAAGCACTTTTAGATGTGCGACTGTGAGAAAGACTTCTCAAAAGCACTCCCATGAGAAAGCACTGAAAAGCCAATGTGAGTGGATGACCTGTGAGGGAGCAGCTCCCTAAATTTTTACCTTCTACCTGCAGGTTATATCCAACTGAGGAAATAAGATGTTTGGGTCTAGACCGTGGGACGTGGGCAGAGCCATACAAAAACAGAAGGAAAAGAACACAGCGACTCTTGCAAGGTGACAAAGCATATCAGGCTTTGCTCTCCCATTCCACTCTTCCCCCTCCACCTCTGTATGCACAATCAGCGTTGTCCTCTGCCAGAGGCTGTGTATCCCTGCTGAGTGGCTGGGGAAGAGGCAGGAAGACTGGAGACAGGAGTCGGTTTGTCACGCTTCTGACTCACAGGAAGGGCATCTGAATGAGTTAAGATGAGGCAATTCTGCTCAGAACACCACACTTGGAGACACTGTCGGCATGACAAAAAGAGGAACCTGCAGCCCACATTATAGTGGTAGGAAGATCCAGTTTGAGTATAAATGGTAAATTTCTCCTTGTAAAGAGCTGGAGTCAGTGTTTTTGTCAGACTACTTTCTCAACCTTTTGGGGGATTCTTTCATTTGTAAAAGCCCAAATCAGGACACTCCTAATATTTCCACGTAGGCTTCTGTATGAAAGAGGTAGGTGTGGAAGGGACCTAAGTTAGTTCATGTATTACACCAAGTTCTTACCTCCCTTATGCCTAATAAAAACATCAGCCCTTGTAGCTGCAGAGTGGTTGCAAGGTGCAGTGAAGAATCAAGTCTTTTGCATCTGGAAAAATATCTTACAATGCATATCAATTTAGTATGTATTTCCAATGAAGAGAAAAAAATTAATTTTGATCAAAGTGTGACATAAAAAAATATTGAAAGTTATTAGATAGACTCAACAAGGGCCAGTTGCACCTTTAAGTAAAAGGCAGGAGTCCTCCATTGTCACTGAGAACTGGGTCAGATGGCAATACCTGCCAACATCTGACAGCAGAAGAAAGGTGGACACAAGTCTTGGTCTCCCATGCTGCAGTACATGCTGCATGAGCAGATGCACGTGCCTGTATGGAGGGGTCCTTGTCTACCTGGGCCTGGGCTCCCTCTCGTACACCAAGGTGACAAAGTGTAGTCTTTCAGTGACACTCATGTGCAGGGGGTCTGATAAAAATGGTTTTTTACGATGCTTAAACATGGACTTCAATAACAGTAAACAACCAGGTATGGAACTTAAATACTACATGCACAGAACAGTCCCTAAATATGTATTTAAATGCCAATAAAAGTTTTACAAGTTCCCTGGTGCTTGTATAATCTGACTTAACAGCTTCTGCCTCCCTGGAGCCCCATCATGTGGCAGACACAATGGGTTTCCCTAGGACAGAGGGCTGGAAGGGACACAGCCATCACCTGCTGCACAGCAGGTGCCGGCTTGGCTGGTGCAGGCTTGGGGGGCCACTGGCCAGCCCTTTGGTGTCCATGGTATGAGGAAGGGGATCCAGGAGGTCCTCTGTGGAAACTAAGTGAAGTAGTGGAGTGAAGGCTGCAAAGTCAGTAGTAAGCAGATACCAAAATTGCTGAACAAAGAAGTAAAGGGGCCTTTTCCTCTTCTCTCTCTCGTCTTATGGGGGTAGGGGCCTTTTAAACATCATTCCTTCTTTAAACAAGGTGCACTATGCTTCCTTTCTGTTTCATTATTCTTGTTTTTCAGTCTGCTCACTCAGACTTCAGAGTCTTTTCAACCTTTACAGCAGTGGAGATTTTAAAGATCTTTCCTCTTTAAGTGGATTTGAATTTAGCCCTAGCCCCATAGTCAAACTTCCTGTGTTCATAAGGTAATTTGTCATTTGGGTAATTCTTGGATCTTGCTTATAAGCAAGCAGACATTTCCATGCTTTTTTCCTTGGTCATACTTGATCATCTCATAACTTTTTCCCTTCTAGCCTTTTCCCTCCATCATACCCCCTCAAATCTGCCACTCTTCTGCTTTCCTCACTGAGTTTCTCCTGAGCAGGGCTCACACAGGGACAGAGGTAACAAGGAAATCACTGTAAAAAGCATAATTTTAGGTTCAACGAAATCATACATGTAACAGTGATTAATATGAAAAAGGTGGAAAATTTTTCTATTTTACTGACCAAGTCAGTAAAATCCATGTGAGCTACCTGTCATAGTAACCCCATGCTCAATTCAGTTCTTGGTGGCAGACACTTTGTCTGTTTTCTATCCCCAGTTTGCTGCTGTGTTGTGGTGTTCTGTACAGCAGTGCCGTGGACAAAGCCTGCATCCCTTTTGCCCATGGTAAACAAATGCCGAGGAAGGAGAGACGAAGCTGGCACAAAGGAAGCAGGTTGTCGTAACACAAGTCACTCTGTTTGTTCTGATTTTGCAAGGGTTTCCTATTTTGTCTTCATTTTTATTCAATCACTAATCTAAGTGGAAAATATAAATATAAAGTTGGCAAAACTGTTCCTTTTAGACAACTGCCTAAAGGTCTTATAGGAGCTCACTGAAATCAATGGAAAAAATTCCACTGACTCCAGGGGATTTTGGGATAGTTTCTAAATATTTGTTCATATAGGAGACAACTGCTCTTTTGAGGTAGCTATTACACATTTCAAAACCTTCCTTGAGGGCCTTTAAACCAAAGCAATGAAAGAGAATAAAAAAGTTTAAATAAGATTAAAGTTAAATGCACTACACTTTCAGTACCACTTGGTAATTCAAAGGTTGCTATCTAAGCTCTGGGCACGGTATGGGACATTTCCCTTCCTTTTTGTAATGGGAAAGAGGCATGAAGGATTGATTTAGCAACAGTTTCAACTCTCAAATTCTTGTTCTCTCTGTTTGCCTTCCACTCTTTATCTTGTTTACTGATATATGTTTATACAGAGTATACATGTGTACAGGGCTTATGCGGAATGTAGAATATGGTGGAAGATCACATTGGGCTTTTCCTCTCTCAACCTGTCAGTGAATGAAATAAAAATTAAAATACATTGGCATGCTATTCAAAGGAAAAGGCTGGTTTTCTCCATAGATCTTCATTACATCACATTGGATTATATTGTTCTATACAATTAGAGAGAGCCAACACCACTTCCTATGAATGAGCCCTGGCTCATTTCATTCCCTGTGGCCACCAGTGTTTAATAAGTACAAAGTACAGGGTTTAACCAGTACCCTCCAGCTTGTGCGCTCTAGTATTGGCAATAATTTGTAAGAAAGGGGTAGGAGAATGTGAATGAGGGGTGTGCATGTGTGTTGTGTACGCCACAGCAGGAACATGTTCCATATAGACAGAGGTTGTCCAGCACAATACACTGGGGCTGCACTTAACTCAACATCTCTCTGAAGCAGAACCAGGCACAAACCCTAATTAAACCCAGGGTGTGAATCCCTGGAGGGCAGTGATAGAAGGGTCTGTGTACTAATCCAGCCTGTGCTGACTAACAGCAGCACTGCAAAATCACTGCTGTATGAATATATTCTACTGGCAGCTGCATGCAAACGGCAGTCCTTGCGATTCTGATGACTTTTCATTTTTATGACACTGTGTTTTAGCTTCAGGTGCGAGTGTGAGACTCCCAGTTAAATGGCTGTTCTGATTATTTTAAGTAGTCACTAATCAAAATGCTGAGCAGAGGGAGCCATGAAAGAAGGGAGAAAGGGATGGAGGTAAGAGACGTAAAGGAACGTGTGAGGGTTAGAAGGGAAGGGAGGAGGGCTTTGCATCTGATTTTCCTAAGCAGGGCAATTTCTTTAGTGAGTAAGGTGAGCCTGTCACTACTTGGCTCCTGTCTGCTGCAAGTGCTTTAACTTCTTGGCAACCCAAATGATGACTATAGGGAAGGGGAAATGACTGGAAGGTTTCTAGCAGCAGCAGCAGAAGCAACAGCAGAGAAATACATTGTGAAAAATCAGTTTTAATAAAGCCCCACCATTGACCTTGGAAACATAAGTATTTATATTATTGACTTCTGTATGAGGTTATTTGTTAAAAAAAGGGAAAAAGGAAAGAAAGAAAATAAACTCTTTCTGTTCTTGTCTTGAGACCTGAGGAAAAAAATAACTAAAATTAGAGAAACTGGAGATATAAACGCAGTGAGTAGAATAAAGCAAAATACCTCTGGGGTGTTCATCTGCCATAGTAGTCATTTCATATCTCATCTGTTATATGAATGTGATAGCTCCTTCCCTTTTTGATAGGATCATTATGTAGACTCCACATATTCAATTCCATTTACAAGTCAATGGTGTGAGATTTTATGACAATTCTTTTTACTGGGTTGATTCTGGATGATCTTCTCTACCGTCCCCCACCCAAAAAAAAAAAAAAAAGAGAAGAAGGAAAAGCAGACAGTGTAATTTTGATGCTCACACCTGACAGTTCTGGATGCACCAGACATTATTATGACAGATCTAATACTGCTGTCCTCTCATGAATATGCCTAGATGTTCTTAAGCCCCAGCGTCAATACTGCCAACATTTAAAAAGGTCTTTGCTGAAAGGAGATCCATTGCTGTTGTGGTTGCCTGGAGGAGCCAGTTTCTCTGGGGAGAAAGAGCAGTTTGTTTCAGCTGAATCTGTAGGCCATACCGTCACGCAGATGATTTACTTCTTATCACGCTCAGGGTGCCTCATTCCCTAGCCCTTTCCTCAGCTCTCCATAAGGCTAACTCCATCCTGGACTTCTGCAGAGCTCATGGAAGGGTGGTGAACATGGCTCCAAGCTCCACAGGGGAAGAAGTGCTCTCCTCTGAGCTTCTGCTGTGCCTACAGCATCTGGTTTTGGTCCCCATGTAGGCTAGTAAACAGGTGCCTGGAAAACCTATGTTATGGAAGGCATATGTGCAAGTCCATGGTGTCCATATGCACACATTCTGCTGGAAGAGTTTTAATTTTGCCTTTTCCTGACTGCAAACTGAAGTTTCATAGAAGATGTGGGTTATATACCTTTGGAATCAAAATGAAACTTCATGCTTTTTGTTAATGAGCTGGACTGGTGGAGGATTGGACAGTGAACATTGTCAGTATAGACACATTCACACAGTGAAATCCCCTTTGCTTAGGATGCCATTTCCCCATGTTTATTGTCAAGCTCCATTCTGTCACAAGGAGGATCCACTGGAGTAATCCCCTTTCAAGGCTAAGAGCAGCATTGGAAGACAAATATCAATGTCTCAAACACAGGAGGTGCTGAAAAAAAAATATTTTCTTTTGTGAGCCAGGAAATAACCCAAAAACTCTCTTGATGTCCTTTCTGGCTTTACCTTTACCCTGAAGAATATAAAGAAGGAAAGGGACAGAGCACTAGTAAGACCCTAGCAGCTTTCCACAAGTGAATTTTTGTCAGGGCATGTCTTTATACTATGATAAATAGCTTCTGTGGAAATGTTTTACTGTTTTAGTGCATGTTCTGAGCATGTCTAATATATTTGTCCCCATTCAGAGCCCCCTGGAAAAAGAAGCTGTTTCTTCTTCCCCTCCCTCAGTCACCTCTCCTATAAGCAAAGGTCTGCCCGCCAGCTAGGGAGCTGGAGCACATGCTTGTGGACTCACACTCTGTCACGGGGCTGACTCCAGCTCATATCCCCTCCTGCAGAGGAGGCCTGACTGGGGAGGGGATATTCACCATCGAAAGAGGGGGAAAAGGGCACTGAATAAACAAAGCGGGGGAAAAAAATGTCAGTGATTCTCTAACCCTTGGTTAAAGCATTTGGCAGAATGAAAGGAGACCTGGGGACTAGTCCCCATGATAATTAATCCTTACAGAGTAACCGGATAAACCATTTCCTACTGGTTCCTGGCTCAGCATGTCAGCTTGTGACAAGCCCCTCTCAGGCAGCAGACTTTTCTGATTTTGAAGGGGAGCCTAGATGCATAATTTAGGATTTTGATTCTGCCTTGCTCGGAAGGTGCATAAAGGTTGAGCCTGCACAATGCTCATCATTAGTCACTGGTGATTTAACCTCGGGCACCTCCACCTCAGCCACAAAAATTTATGAGGATGCTAAAGTTAGGAGACTCCAGTAACACCCCACAGATTTTTGATGCATTTGGAGAAGGGCTAAGACCCTTTACAATGTTTCCCCCAAACTACACTAGTTAACACAGATCCTGTAGGACCCATTACATGCCAAAACACCTCATGGCCTCATGAGATATAATAACATAAAAGTGAATCTAGCAGCTGCTATTGATTAAGCCAAGTCATTACTTCCATGCTCATTCCCATGTGGATTTATCAGACATTTATGCCACCTATAATGTTGGTCCTTCTGGGTTCGTGACTGCCCAGGACACACATTTTACTTGAGCTCCTCAGCCCCAAATCTCAGCAGACCTCCAGTCAGGCAGAATTCATACACACAGCCGTCCTTCAAGCTACAGGCAAGGGGGAGGATGACAGTGTCATGATCAGCTCCCTCCTCCTCTGACAGATTTCTGGACTATTTGAACGAGCTTTCTCTTCTGTGGCAAAAGTCAGAAAGGATGAACTCGCCAGTCATTTGCAATGCTCTTTGGTGAAGTGAAGTCGTTTCATAAATCTAAGAATGATAGATGAATTATTTATTGTTAGGAAGCCCTTTCCCCCTCCAAATTAAAGTACATCAGAAAACTAGAAAGTGCTTGAGAAAGAAAGGGACTGCAAGAAACCCACCAGGCCACAAACACCTTTGGGGACATATGTAAAGCAAGTCTTACTGTGTTGCTTCAATGTAAGAGGTAAATACTTTGATTTGGTCTTTGATTAGTCATAGGCATGGCCCTGGAAGGCTTTGCCTATTGCTATAGCTTACTGATAGGCTGTTTCCATAGGGGTAGGGAAAGCCTTGGCAGCTAGTGACACACAGCACCCATATCTTGCATTCCTCTCAAGTCTCGCTTTTCTGGTCATAACAAATGCACTGAATTCAGTGCAATTAGGCCAAAGGAGGTGTTTCTATCTTTCATTTTAACATAGATTATATGCTATAACATGACATTTTAAGTCATCAGCACTTTAGCTTAAATAATTATGTTTTACAGTGAGAGGGTTTTGTTTTACCTCAGTCAATTAATAACAAGCCACACTCAAATTTAATAAGCGTAATGAGAAACGCTTGTTTGATTTTTTTGAAGTCACGTGCCAGGGTAAAAGATGGAGCAGGCTATTCTTTTTGACTGGTGCACGAGGTCAGTGGCAAGCCAGTATTGCTCAAGGGTGGTGTCTGTCAGCTTAGTTTCCAGACTGTGCCCTAAATGTTTGAAAATGTTAGAGAAGCCCAAAAGCTACAGGAGAATATATTCTCAGCCAATGTGTTTATCATTGAAAGGGACAAAACGATGCTTGGAATCTTTGCATGTGTGTATATATATATTTTCTTTTTTTCTGGTGTAGTCTGTTTTTAGTTACATATCTGCATCATATTTGATCCTCTCTTGCACTTAACATCCTTGGGTGCAACCCAGATATCTGCACTGCCCCAGCTTCAGACCAACAAAAGAAAAGATTCTCCACTGTAGATATACACACCTTAGTTGTCTCCAAGGCTGTGGGTCCTCTTCCCCATAGTAGACCTTGGGCCAAACAACCTAAAGAAGGTTCCTCTGTGTCTTCAACTTGCCAGCTCATGGGAAAAGAAATGAGGCTGCCATTACAGCTCTAGAGGGGATATTATGTATTTTTTCAAGTGTCCCATAGTTCAGTCCCCTGCAGTTTGCAGGGTAGGTTATGGCTTACTGATTTGCTGGCCCTGCCAGTGCATTTACGGTGTGCAGCAGCTGCAGCCAAGGAATCAGCCCCTGCAGTGACCACTCCCAGCCTGGTCCTTCAGGGGGTCGAATGGCCACTGAATGCACGGCTGATGGCAAATATCCCCGTGTGGCTGAGACAGGAGTGCATATCCAGAGGAGGAGTGGGCACAGTCCTGTTTTCCTAAATTAGATTCAAAACTAATATGTAAAATTGTTCGAGGTGTAATCCCTTGGCGTGGGAAACCACTTAAGTATGTGTTCCAATCTATCCTTATTCAGGTAAGCAGTTTAAATACTCATAGTTAGGCAAGTGCTTACATTCCTTTTTCCTCAATAGGCCAACTTTCCTGAACTAAAGTTTTTAAGCTCGAGTGGTATACTCACAGCATGTGCCATTCTGCCTGCTTTTGTGAATGTTAGCTCTGTGCTGCAAATGTGATAATCATTGTACAAAATAAGAATGCTACTTTTCAATATGATTTTCAGTTTTTCACTCATATAAACCATAGAAAACCTTATAGCATACTCTGTGCAGATTTAACGTTGAAAAGCTGTCTTCCAATTGCACATAAGAAGACACTTAGGTGAATAATTTGAAAGAAACTATATTTTTAATGTATTTTGCTCCCTTTTTTTTCTTGAAGTCCCAAAGAGCAGTTCACAATTTCCTGAAAATGGACTCACTGTTCAAAACTACTGGCTAGATAATTTCTACAAGAAACGATTGGTCTGTAACTCGTGCATGAGTGATTGGCATTAAAAATCTGAGCTGTTTTGATTGGCCACTTCTCCCATAGGGTGTTTCTTCCCTCTTACTAAAAGAACATAGCTCTTAGATTTAGGTTCCCACTGCAGTCCTCTGTGTTTAAATACTGCACTCTTGGCTTTTCTCAAATATTTTAGTGTTGTTGGGTTAAAATCCACTTGTTGGGAAGAAGAAAAAAGTCTCATTTTCTTCAATGTAAAGTGAGTGTATTTGGGCTATACAGAGCTCCAGTTTTAGCCATTAAGCACTGGGTAATCTGTGCCTCTGCATCATGTGCCAATCTGCCCAGACTTCTGCAACAAGCAGAGTTTTTGAATGCACTGAAGAGTTATTAGTGTGCTTTTTTTCCTACAATTACAGTGCAGCTGTATACGTCTGTTCCTCTGAGCCAAGCATTTTATGTGCTAGAGGTTGGCATGTGCTGGAATGATGCAAATAAAAAAATAAATACAGGAGAGAAATGTAGTTGAAAGCTGCGAATCTTGATGTTAAGGTGGGCTCAAAAATGAAGCTCAGGTCTCTGAAGATAGATGGAACTGTGGCTGTTATGCTGCTGGTTTAGAGTTGAAAGATAGTGTTAAGAGAGAAAGGAGGAGAGGTTGGAAACATAATTTAGAAAGATAATTAATGCCTTGCTTAAAGTGCAAAAGAAGAACTTCATGATGAAGCATCAGCTTAGGACAGCTGCCATGCAGCCAAGGCAGAACTTAAATCCTTTTACAAATTCAGCTTTATGTCCAATCTATCTTTTGAAGTGTACAGAAGAGAGAAGGGAAATTGTAGTAGTCAAATAACGTAAGGAAAAAAGGGTGTAAAATCACATTTTAGCCCCCACAAAAATTATGTCCATGTGTGTCCCTAAGAATTTTCTTTTTCTTTTTTTTTTTTTTTGTGTGTGTGTCTCTCTGTAATATTTATATGGGGTTGGCAGAGAAAGTTTAAGGCCTTAATCTTGGCATCAGCTACCTATGTGTCCAAGTAGCTGCTTTCTACAAGATACTTTGACAATTCCATCATGTCACTGACCTTGCTATGCCATTTGTATACATTAGAAGGGTTTGGTTTTGGAGTGGCACTACCTGATACGGCTGGTTAGAAAGAAGATTGCAGAACCCTTCCTTCAACAACATCTCTCTGGGACACGCTTTTTACTCCAGGGCTCTTTGCCAGCTTCTCTTGTTGCAAACCATAGATGAACATGCCTGTGGTGGGGGGAAACAGTTTTTCCCCCTGCAGTTATAAAATGTTAAAACCCCAGGGGGTGGTGACCCTTGAAATTTTGAGGTTTTACCCAATGAGCGCTTCTGCAAAATATAAACATATAACAAGCAGAACGGAAGAGAAAGTAGTTGTTGAAGTTGTTGTAGAAGAAGTGGCCATGTTGTAAAGCCACGAGGAGAAGCAGCAGCAGCCCCTGGGGGGCTCTGGCCCCCCATCCCCCGGCTGGGGGGGCTGCAGGGACTTGGAACAGCGTAATGCTGGGCTACGTACCTGTGGCTGAAAACTAGAGAAGTTTTCTCCACCGTGAGTGAGCAGAGACAGAGCAGAAGCAGCGTCCAGAGATTGTGGCTAAGAGCCAAGAGATAACTGAAGAAGCAGCAGAGGCATTGCAGCCAAACAAGAGAGACACAGAGTTGTCTGAGAGATGAGAACCAGCAGCAAAGAGAGCAGACTAAGCTCTACAGACAGAAACAGAGTTGGGGTAAGAAACTGAAACCAAAAGACCCCAAACTCTTTGGAGAGCCCTCACCTCCTAGAAGGAAGAGGTGAAGTGCAACATGCACTACAGAGGAGCTGAAAAGCTCAAAGAGTCCTGGAAAGCTGGACCAGGACGGCCAAAGGAATGCGGAGAGGGTGACCTTGCACCTCCCCCGCTGCTTGAGGCAGAGCACAGGAGCTCTGGTAGAACCCTTGAGGCAAAGACTTTCAACTGAAAGCTGCCCGAGACATTCTGACTCAGAGGTAAATCCCCTGAGGAAGGGACTTTCACGAAGATGCGAGTTTTGTCCCTGCTGGCAGTCCACGGGTGAGGCTTTCTCTTGGAGTCGAAGGATGAGAGGGGTGAAAGGAGACCCCCCTTTTGTGTATTGAAAAGAGATCCAGCTACGACAATCCAGTTACAGCTGCTGCACAGAAGAAGAGAACCTGCTGCCTATGAGACATTGCTGCTCTGAGAGTGGAAAGGGATCTTTTTCCTTCTTCCCTCCTGGACTTTTATTTGGAGGGGAGAAGAGATTTGATCCATTGTAAATACTTGTGTCATGGTAGAGATAGCTAAGATTGTATATAATGTATTGTAGTGTTTATTTGTACAGTCATTTTAATATATTCCCTTTCCCCCATTTTGAGTCTCGTGTGGTGTCTGGAAAAAACCATCTCACATTGGGTTGAGATGTGGGAGGGGGCTTAGACTAGGGAATTGGATTTTGGGGCTCTCAAACCATGACAATGCCTCTCTCTGTTCTTTTGCAGACTTCAAACAGACAAACGGCTATTTTTAAATGTTCTTCACCTGAAAAAGGACTTAACTCTATTTTCAACCTGAGCTGAAGAGGAAAAACAAATCTGCTGTGGCACATATATATGGTATATAGTATATAGTATGCATGTATGCATGTGTATATATATGATGGGAAAAAGCACTAATCATTTTTCACAATTTCTAGAACTTTGTTTCTACATACAAATTTGAAAATGCTTAAAACCATTATATAAACAGAAAAGCAGTGAATCTGAGCCCCGTGGCTGAAATCTCTAAACTGTCACGATAGGTTCAGTGTAAGAATCTGGACAGGTAGGTATAGGATGACAGCAGAAGGGTTGGTTGCTCTTGGAATAGAGCTCTCCTTGCACAACAGAAACAGTGAGTGAATTGTTATCTTCCTTTCTTTAAAACGTATTTGGTAGCAAGATAGATTTAGACACAAAAATCCTAAAAAAATATATAAAGCTCAAGATGTGGGGAAGAGATTTTTTTTAAATTTCATTTGGGAATAGCCAAACTCGGAGGCAGTCTATTTGCCTTCCTGTCTGATGGCCCGTATTCTTCACAGCACTCCTGAGGCTGCACTCTCACTGCATATAATTCCTTCCCGGTCCAGTCCTGTGTGCAGCATGTGGACTGCTCTCTGAGGGGAGGGGGATCTGACTTGGCTGGCAGTCAGAGCAGCAGGAGCAATTGCAGATGCTGCTATTTACACTATTTTCACATTCTGAAGAACAAAGAGCAGGAGGCTGCCAACAAATCTTAGAGGCTAAGCCTTTGCCCTACACGCGAGGCGCAGCCAATGAATGCCGGCAGAAACATGCAGTGCACCACTTTGTGAGATATTGCATCTCTGTTTTGGTGGAAATGCAGTCAAGATCACTCACCAAGAAAGCAAAGAAAGGCAAAAGGAGCTTCATTGCCCAGGAGTGTCAGCCTTCTCAGAGTACAAGGCTGAATGAAATATTTCTGTCTCACGTGAATGAGCCATTCCAGGTCTCGGGGATGACTAACCTTAAAAATTCATGGCTGTGGTGGTAACAAGGATAGATGTTTATCCACCACTCTTTAATCTTAGCTAGGCATGAGCCCAAAACATGGTTCCTTGTATGAAGAAACACTATTTCTGTACAAAAGCATTCAAGAGATTTGTTTTTTGTTGCTGTCCCTGGACAGGTTTTGCCCCTGTCCATGGGCTTCCCGTATGACCTCAGAGAAGTCTGTCAGGCTGAGGTTTTCAGTGAGATAAAAGAGTTAGGCTCTCAGTCTTCCTTAGAAATTCAAGGATACTTCAAGTTTCTCTGAAAAAGGTCCTCTGAAAAGCTCAAGATTGATCCTGTTGTGTACCTTGCTTTTTTTTTTTTCTCCTGGTCCTGTCTATTTGCCTTTCTTCTCCACTTATGAGGCAAACTGAGAATGTGTCTGACTGAATGCACAATGAGTGAAACTGTTATCTCTGTTGGTGCCCCTAGGTGTAAGACACATTAATAATAACAGTAATAATCGCTATTACTTATGACAGACATCTGTATATCTGTAATACCTACACCTTGCACATTTTATCATTAGAGTGTCAGAAAAACCAGATGATAACTTAAATTTGAGTTTATTAATGAGACTTTATTCAAGTGCTTTTTAATTCTTTTTACCCATCCAAGTATATTTTTGTACATGGACAGACCTCCATTATCTTCTTTAAATATAGACTTGGATTCAAAATCAGGTGTAAACATTGAAATTCAGGTGAGTTTTGGTGATGGGCTTTTGGTTGGCTTCAATTTACCATTAGAGGACCTTTGCAAAGAAGCAAGCTGTAGGGATTCGGCATTGTTTCCCTAGCAAAGGAGAGGATTCACAGACTTAGGATAATTTCTGACCTAGTATTAATAATTATTCTTCCAGTCTTCTCCTCTGCTCCCCCTAGTGAAACTGAAACTGTGGCATTTAAAAAAAAAGGAAATGTTACAATTTTCAGAAACTGGCAACTTGGAAGATCTCTCATCTTCAGTGTTTCTGTATGCTAGCTGGGAGAAATCAGCAAAGAATAGTATCAGTGTCAGATCCTCCTGAATTGTGGGAAGATTCACAGAAATGTGAAAGAAAAACCAGTTTCAGATAAACAGCATATCTCAGGACATAAGCATGATGGAGTTTTAAACTCTGGGGGTACACAAATATTCATTCCAGAGGCATCTAATTCAGATGAATAAACAGAGTAGGTCTTCTCCATTAGAGTAGCTGCCTAACACTAGCTCAGACTTGACTAGCAAATGCTTTCCCTGGGAACAGCCACAGGCTAATCCTGGATTTGTGTGCCCACAAGGAGTGAATATTGGCTATGCCTCTAGGGGACCCCTTTAGGTTTACTTTAATAAAAGAAAGAAATCTCAAGATTTGATGCAAAGAGCATATCCCAAATGGGCAGAAACACAAGCCTTTGGGCCTTGCACCTTGTGTAGTCTGTTCACTCTGTGCAAAAGGAGTGTAAAGTACTAGCAGAGCTGCATGCTGCTATTCTACACTAGCTTTTTACAGGTGTTGCTGACAAGGTGCAAGGTACAAGATGACAGAGAACAGAGACCCTTTTGCTGTTGGTCAGACTCTACTGATATTTAGCTAGTTTTGGGACAATTATTTTTCAAAGGGGAAAAGAAAGGAGGAAAAACGGAGCCAAAACACTGCAAAAAATTACAAATTCTTAAAAGCATAGTTTATATTCAGGTAGCAAATGTGTCTGTGAACCTCAAAGTACTTTTAAATGTGAATTAATTAAAGCCAGTGCAATATCTGAGAAGCAGGTATTATCACAGACATTAAAAAAGAGAGAAAACACCTTGCAAAGAAGCTAAGTGGTTCAGTTCTGATGCTCTGCCACATAGTGCAGGTAATAAACAAGGCTTTCTGATCACTAGCATGTATCAAAAATCTGGGGTGAGCTTCACTTAAGTTCTTATTCCCTGCACTCTGGGCAAACTGGAGAGTTATTGTAGACTTACACAAACACATGCAAACACATGCATTCATTCCCTTGGGAATGGTCTCAGGTAGGGGGCAGGCACTAGAAGTCTTTATTTCCAGATGACCACAAACTGTTTTATAAGCAGATATTCTGGTTGTTCTTGGCTATAAAGTCCTTTAGAAGAAGAAGAAAAATAAATCAAGTAAGACAACAAAAAGGGAAAAATTGGAAGAGCTTTATTTCCAGAGCCATCCCCACCTGAAGGAAAGAATTCCTCTTCCAAAGCTTGTTGGTCTGCCAGGAAACAAAATGTCTATAGATAGCATCTCCACTTGCACAATGTTCATAACACATATTTTCCCCCAAAACCTGAAGAAACCCAAGGCATACAGTAGTGGTAGGGCTATCTCTGTGCACCACCCAAGTAACAAGGTGGAAAGATGGTGCCGTGAGAATTAAAGGGCAGTCAGTGAGCAAGGGAGAGGAGGGGGTGAGTGTTTGTATAAATAAAGCTAGAGCAACATCTCCTATTTGACAGTGCTGTGACAGTACATACACTCTCATCTATACACAGGTACCTGTCGGAGCAGCTACTGTAACCATGTTGTAAAATATTCAATGACTCACTGTGAATAACTGTCTCATTTAGAAGAATAATCTGGTGACAAGACCAACATTGTTAAGTTGTGTCAACTTGTTAGGAAAGACATAAAACAAAAATACCACTAACATCCAAGGGCTGGAGGCAATGTCAATAATTTTTTGGAAATGAGCAGCTGGAGAAAAGTGAAGCTGGGCTCCAACAGCTTAGCACAAACTCAGTTTGCAGAGAGGAATGCAGTAAATGAGACCAACTGTTTGGAAATCAGCACCATGCTGATTTACTGGGGTGAATTTACCATGGCAGAGATCCCCCTGCCTCAGATATGAGCAGATATCTGTCCTTAAGTAAGAGTTACTAAAGTCCCAGCTCTGCCATTCTGCACTGCTCACCTCCAACATTAAGGCATCTGCAAGAGCAAAGAGTACGTTATCAACAGATAATTTCTTGTCTGACCTCATTCCCTGGGTTCCTGAGGCTAGGACACCCATTTGCAGTTTCAGGTGCTTATTGACATCTGTTGTACTGCATGAGAGGAAAGAAAGGGGGGATTGTGAGCCTCTTTCAGCTCTTCAGCCATATTGCAGGCTGGATGGACACCTGCAAAGAGCAAAACATGGTGGCAGCACGGAGACTTCTAGGGTGGGAAAGTGACTCAAGAGTAATACGTAACATGATGTAATGTGACGTAATGTAAGTAATATAATACAATATATTATATATAATATATACAATAAATACAATTATTATAATAGAACATAATTCAATATGACATAATGAGATTCTCACTCACCTCCCAGTAAGAAATGAGATGCCTGCATGACAGGGTGTATGGATAGTGACTAGGCCAGTAGGAAGGTGAGACAACAAGCTCTGGTCTAACTGGTTGCTTCTGCATCTGATTTGACTTCACTAATTGCCGTGGGTGGTTCAGGCCTTGCCCCTGCCAGCACTGGGACACATATCTCCAATCTGCTGCTGCCTGCTGCTAGCTCATTTCTCTTTGTATGGCTGATGCACAGGCTCTTGGCACACTGGCCAGCTCACACACCTCAGTAGCACCTTGTGATTAACAGGCAGAAGCACAAAGGCTCCTGGCATGCTGGCCAGTTTGTACAGCCCACTAGCCTTTGCTGTCCTGTGGCATCATGCAAAACCTGCTGAGAGGCCCAAGCTGTTTGCCAGAGAGACAAGAAGCAGAGCCAAAATGCCATAGACCATAGAGGAAACAGAAAAAAAAAGGAGACAGGTCAGGAGTCAAGGAATTTATTCTCCATGATAGCTTTTAAATAATGATGCCTGAAGTAACCATATTAAGCAATTGGAGTCACAGTACAATTAAGAATCTAAGGAGGTCATCTAGTCTGCCTTCTTGCTCAAAGCAAGACCAACTTAAATGCTAGGTCAGGGTTGCCCAAGACATTGTCCAGCCACGTTCTGAATGTCTCCAAGGATGGAGGTTTTACAGCTCTTGGGCGAATTGGGGCAGTGCTCGATCAGTCTCACCATGAAGAATTTTTACTGTGTGTTTCATTGGAATTTTCATTGCTGCTGCTTGATTCCATTGCCTTCAGTCCTTGCACTGGGAACAGTGTAGCTCCATCTCCTCTATAACTTTCGACAGGTAGTTAGTAGAGTTATCAAACAGATTCATCCCTCAATCCGGTACCGTTCTCTCAGCCTCTCTTTATGTGACCTGGCAAGCCTAGCTGTTCTCTGCCAGACTTGCACCACATTGTCTATGTCTTTTTTGTGCAACTGAGCCACAAAATTGGGCACTACTCAGCTAGTCTCTTGCAAGGGTTAAACAGCAGGGAAAAATAACTTCCTTTGAATTGCTAGCTACACTCATCCTGCTACTGCTTGCCTCCACTGCTCTGATTCACATTGAACTTATCCACTAGGATTCACAGATGCCTTTTTGGAACTGCCCTGGCCAGTCACTTGCTCTCCTGTAGCATTGTAGTTTTTACAGCCGTGATGCAAGACTTTGCATTTGCCTTTTTTGAACTTCTTGAGGTTTCTGTAAGTCCTTTTCTGCAGTCTGTTGATTTTTCCTCTGACTGAAAGCCCTGCTCCCAATCTCCACTGGAAGCCTCCACCACCACAATCCCCTGCCCCAGTTTGGTGTCATCCAGAATCTTAACAAAGGTTCATCCCACCCCATTCCATCACTTAGGTTGTTAATGATGACAGTAAAGAACACAGAGATCAGTATCAGTCTCTGAAGAATGCTACCAGCAACCATCCACCACCTGATCTTCAAAACAGTGATTTTTTTTTTTTAAGCATCGACAGTCTGGACAGTTTTTTACACACTGTGCAATCTTCCTTCCAGTCTATATCTTTCCATTTTGTCTACAGTGGCACTATGGAGACAGTGTCAAGGACCATGCTAAAGTTAGGGTAGATGACATCCACTGCTTTCACCTTATCTACCAAGCCAGTCATCTTAATGTAAAAGATAATAATTGTGCCTGTACTTCAGGCATTATTTGCCTTTGGAAAACCCCAGCATGTTGTTTCACTGTTTTGTTCCTCATGCACTTGGCAATGGGTGTTTGTGAGGTTTGATCCATGATCTTACTGGGGGCTGCCATGGATCTGACTGACTTGTAGTTTCCCAGAACTTCCTCCATTTCATTGATCTCCACAACTCTTAAAAAAATGAGAGAGAGAGCTTCCCCACAGGAACACTGGCCTGTTCCCTCAGGAACGTCAGATGCCCAGCCGATCCCAGTGCTTTCTACTTACCTGGTCCACAAAACTGGTTCATGGACTGATCTAGTTCTGCCATGGGCAGTACCTCACTCTACCAGGCACTGTTGCCAGCCACAGGTACTTGGGAGGCCTGAGAGTGGACCTTGCCAATTAACTCAGGCAAAGCAGACATCAAGCAATTGAGCCTTTCCCATGTCCTTTGTCACTAAGTAGGCCCCATGCATTACTCGGCAGGTCCATACTTTCTTTCTCTTTCTGACTGATCAGTTGTCACTTGTTGCACAGGAGAAGGACAGTGATGGAACAGTTCTCACCAAGGCAATTGTCACAACTCTCACCAAGGCAGCTGGCACCAGCCTGGCTGCTCCATACTGCCAAAAAAAGGCAGAAGGAGACAGACACCCTTGCCCATCTGGGTGGGATGGGGGGTAAGAGAGCGCTCCCAAGGGGTCCCAAGTGGAAAACGTAAGAGTATGCTGCGTATGACCAAGAGGTTGCCAGAAACCCATCCATGCTGGGAATACAGACAGAAATCTGAGTTCACCTTAGAAGACAATAAATGTCTTCTGGGAAAAGAAGCAGCAATCAACCCATTGATCTAACAGAGGCTTAAACAACCATAATTCAGCAAACTATTAAGACACCTATCTAGTTGTCCACTTAATAGAACTACCCTGGAAAATACCCATTCACTGAAGTTGAATAAGAATAAGTGCATTATAACTTACATTACTGCCAGTCGACAGATGGAGCAAGCTAAGATGAAACCCGGGCCATTATAATATAGTGATCTTTTTGTAATTTTTTTCTGTCTGAAACACGCATAACTTTTGAAGATGTAAATTCGTAAAACGTCATGCTTTATGTATTACATTTTTGGCATCTACTTTAGTTTTTAAGAATGGATGTTGTCTAATTATGCAGTGCAGCTTTGGATGAGAAAATATACTAAGTGTGCATTAAACAGACAACTTTAAATAATGGCACTTGTGCTAAGAAGTGTATTTTCTGGCAAGCAACTAATTTATAATGGTCATAGATATATGCATTAGTGTATGAAATGCTTGTCTTTATTTATTGATTTGAAGGGGCAGTATTATATTTTTGAATACGTCTTCTTTATTGGATCCTGTTTTAATCTGCAACAGACCTTGTTATATTTCATGTCTCAGGCTATTCATACCACCTGAAAAACAGACAATGAGAATAACTATACAATAAATAAAACCTCCCAATTAATACTGTGTGTTTAAAAAGACATAAGCATATAAAGTTCAGCTCTGTCCTTTTCTTCTGACTTTTTACCATGAGTCTTGGTTTGCTTTTAATGTGCATATCAGAGGTAAAGAGAATGATATTAAATGACCAAATTTACAGCGTTCTTAGTGCATAAACCACTACACTAGATCTTTCTAAGCCAATTTAATTTTTAGCTTTATTCTTGGCTTAATGCAATGTTTTAGTTCATTGCACTTTTTGGATGTGCAGAAGCAAAGATAATGTGTTACACTACATTCATTTAATGTTTCATCAGACTTTTTTGGTGTATCTACCTTTTGGTTATTTTAAAATGTTTCATCCTTATCACTTCAGTCATGAAATGTAGATTCATTAAATTACTGTGCCAGGGTAGCTCAGTGCGAAAGCCTTGTTTAAAATACAGCACTGGTTTGTTCATCAAGACACTGCTTAAAAAAAGAAAAGGCTGCGTTGTCAGTCTCTACCCCCAACTTATTCCAGGCAATGGACCTCCAGCTAAACAGACCATCTGATCTATTATTAAGTGTATTTATAAAGGTGGAAAATATATTATTCTTTGACAATTTCAAATAAAATATAAAAAGAAAATATATTTAAACCTGAACACATAGTGAGAAGTAACCTTTAGTTCACAACAGGAGCTTGCACAAGCCCAACAGCTGTGTGGCAGAGTTCATGGCATCTCCAGAAAGGGTTAACAGCTGGTCTCACTGGTGAGCCACCGAACTGCCTTTTCTGAAAGAAGGAGAGAGCATGTCACTGTCAGAGGAAGTGCAGCAGATTTTCTGATTTCTCTGCTGAGAAAATATATCATACCTGGTTAAAACATGGTTTAGTCGTTAGCAGGGTTTGAGGGAGCAGGGAGTCACTTGTGTCAGTCCTTTATTTCACATGACATATTACAAAGTGTAAGATAGGACATTTATAGCACGGGGCAGTTCAGTTGTTCACAGTCACTAAAAACAAGTGAACACAACTATAAATAACAATTACAGGGTCCCTGTTTATCAGATAGCAAATTGGCAGCATTGTAAATCAGGCACTGTGTTTAGGGCTGGGACTGGGGGACTCCAAGAGGGGAACCTTTTTGGTTGATTATTTGGGATGAAAGATTTGGGAGGGGCTTCTGTCAAATGCAAAGCAGCTACCTGGCTGCATCCCAAACAGCAGGAGTGCAGGTGGGCCACCATTACCAGACACACTTTTAAATGGACATCCTTCAAAAAAAAAAAAAAGGAAAAAGAGGAGAGTGACATGAAAGTCTCTGCTATAAAATGGCTTCTATCTAGAGTCAGAATTTCTCTTGAAAGATTGTCTTGGAGTCCACCAGAGGTGCTTTGCACCAAAACAGTTTCTGCTAGGCTTACCTGGAAAGCTCATAGCTCAGCCCTCTGCTCTGGTGCTTTCTCAAGCGCTGGGCCCAGGTCTATGGTCATGAGGCTTCAGGGTAGGTTGAAGCTGTGTTTTTCCTGGGCTTATGCACAGGACCTGATCACTGTGATGGAACTCAGCCCTCTCAGGCAAACCCCCTTGTGCACTGGCATCCTCGCACCCATGAGGATGGGCTCAGCGCCTGCCTGCCCACCTGACATGCTCCCCCCAAAATAAATAAATAAAAAAAGAAGCTATTTAGGGCAGCATTCCCATCAGGTTTCTCTGCAAAGCAGTTTAACTGTAGTTAGTAAGTGCTTAGTGTAATCTAATAAAAGCCATTTTGCAATATTAAGCAAAAAACATCTGGTACCCAGAATTCCCTGATCATTTTTAACTAGATGCAATATCTCTCTCTCTTTCTCCTTCTCTTCACAGACATGTGAAAAATAGCCTAATAAGGATCCTTGTGGTAAAATCAGATGGAAAACAGGGAGGAAGAGTTCCACAGTCTCCAGCAGCTCATTTGAAGCTGCTCCTCCGAGTTTCACAATAATAATCAGTGCTGGCCCAGTGCCGCCGGATTATTTTGTATATTCATGAAGCTGCTCATCAGCCGTCAGGAGAATGTGCAGTAATCCTTGGATGAAATAAGGCCAATCAGTGGAATAATGAGGAAGGTAATATCTCCCAAGAGGCCTGGAGTGGGTTTTCATCAAACCCGGCTGTAGCTCTCCAACTATTTGCTTTACAAATGCAGCCTTTGATCTTTGATTTGGGGAGAAGAGGGGGAGAGACAGACGTGCTGTTGTATTGTCCAGTGTGAAAGGATAACAAGCTAGCACTGAGGAGGAGTAGGGAGGGGGGCAGAACCTGGCTTTTAAGTATCAGTCAGTTCTTGTTAACTAAAACCTCGTAGCCTTTCTATTTACTGCTCTCTAATATATATTCACTTAGCAGGTCAATTGCTGGGAGATTTTTCCATGTACATATGCAGACCATAAGCCTGTTCTAATCACGATGCACTGGGCCTATAAAAATAGCCCCCCTCGTGTCATTCACTCTTCCTAACCCCCCTTTCTCCTCTCTAGAAAGCGATGGAGAATGGCTGAGGAACCCCAGTGAAATTACATCTGGAGCACTGAGATCACACAATGGGTACAAAATGGAAAAGGAAAAGAAAAAAAATCCTGGTTGTTTCAAGGGGCCATTTTATCTGCATAACCCAGAAATAGTCCTGAAAGAAAAAAAGCTCAGATTACATAGATGGTATAAAGCATCATGTTGATATTTTTTATCACTATAAACTAAATTTAGTACAATATAATTAGCAATGCAAATCAGTAGAACACACTGCCTATAAGGCTGATCTTGAAAGCCCAGTGACGTTTAAGGGCATATTGTAAAGAGAGTGTTCACAAAGGCCTTAGATACAGTTGGGGGACAGAGACAGGAAAATAACTGTTTACCATAATCACCTTTGTTTCGTTTTTTTCTCCCATAGCTCTTTACATCCTCCAACTCCTCCTCATGTACCACATTAAGACTCTCTTGTTACACAGTCACAACTGAATCCTTCCTTCTTTACAACCCTACCCACATCTTTGTTAATTTTTTTTTCATACATTTTGTGTGTCTTTACATAGCAACTGAAATAAAAATTCCCTGTATCTTGTTAAGGGAGTACTTGGTTGTCGGCAAAACAGCAGAGATGTGATTCATTCCTGAGCTGTGTTTTCACAGACACACATATTCTGCAAGAGTCTGTGTAGTATATTTTCTGGATGAGAAATTCACGGTGCTGTGTGGATTTACCCCATCAGACAATCTTTTACCCCCGCTCAATAGTCCCAGTCTGAGGTTTGAATTTTCATTTTATTCAGAAAAAAAATTCTATGAAATTAATTTGGAATTTTGATGTAAATATTTTCATAAAGCCTCGAGCTGTCACTATTCATTCTTTTAATTTTTAGAACAGCAAGACACCAGGATTAAAAATGAAGAAAAAAAACCCCAAACCATAAAGGAAGTCCTAGCCAATGATTTAATATTTTTGTTGGGTTTTTTCTATCTTTTGAGCAATCAGTTTCAGGAAAGCATGGAGTGTAAAATTCATTCAAACTAAAACTGAATGTTGGTGAAAGGAAAGGCTTTGGATCGGTATCTAGTCATCTCTATAAGGTCATACCCTCAGAACCTTCGACCGTAGCAGATTTCATACTTTTATTGCAAACCCTGCAGTTCTTTCACAAGTGTGTTTGGTTTTGAGTGTGATACCTAATATTTGATTGTTATATATCCATGGCAATGCCTTACCTGGCTTACATATGATTCAGAGCTGATAATAGGTCAAATCCTGGAAACCTCATTTGAGTCAGACTCCCATGAAGAGCAGTGACAGTGAAAGCGATATATCATAAAAAATAATACCCTCACCAGTCTCCAAAATAAACAGGATTTTCATCTTTGTAAGATACTTTCTTGAATGCATCTGAGGCCTGACTTTGCCATCATTGTTAGTAACAGCGAAACCCTTGAGCTGATCCTTCTTTCCAGGAGTAGGAATTAAGGGACCGTTGCCATCCATATAATCTTTCTTCACCAAGGAAAACATTTTAAAAGGTTGAAGAGGAGTGAAACAGCTTTAAAATATTTTAAAGAGTGGGAATGCCAATGATATTGCCATAGACCCACTCTGAGCCTCAAATTCAGAAGTGTTTGGGGCATTTGTGCAACTGGAACTAAGGATGCTCAGCGCTTCTGACTCACCCACATGGCTTGCCAAGAACACTGGCAACATTCACTGTCAGCTGTTGCTGTTAAAAACATAGACACTGCTGTATGATGTTGGCATTCACAAGTGCTGTATGGCTCGTAAGTAGCACCTACCATGATGACTAGCAGCAGAAATGACATTTGACGTATACCTTTTTCTGGCCAGGGTTCCTGCTCCGTGTGTTGTCTTCCATTACCTACAACTGAGAGCCCTGAAGTGGAAACTTTCAGGCAATATAGATATTATGAAGATGACTTGAGGAACCTAACTTCATTTATGCTCATGCTAGATATTAGAAAGAGACCATTTTAACTATCTGTGAAAGGGCTAAATTTGACATTTGATTCACCCTATTCTAGGATTTTAAACTGTGATGTAAATTAGTCAGAAACCAGTCTTTCTTTCATTTTCTCTTTTCAAAATGTAATACAGTTAAATGACAGAGATTAATTACTAAAGTAATTACTGTTGGAAAGCAAAAGGACAGTTGTATGAGACAGTTTCTCTCATGATGACCAAGTCTTTCTTGACAATTACTCTTAATTCCAACAATGATTATTCTGTGTGGCAAAATCTATCAGCACAAGGGCACACAAGCATTGATGCATTCTCACTCACTAGGAAATATGAGAATGAGGTAATTATATTTGACTGAAGCTCAGACGTTTTCATTCCCAGGGGCATCTCTAGGACCTTTTTTGGAGGGATACGTATAATCTCCTCCCTTCCTTCTACTGAGTACCCCATTTATTCCACTTCTGCTGCTCCTTCAGTCAGAATTGAATAAAATTAGCCCTTTCTATGTAGGCTGCAACTCATCTCTGTCTTACACTTATACACAGAGCACATGCACATACACGTATGCAGACTCACACATATGTGAAAGTTCCTGTCTCAGTCTCTCAGCATTTATGGGGTTTGAGATTCAGCTGCATTTTTTCCAGCCAAAACAAGGAGGCTGTGTTTTCAAATCACTAAAGATCCTGCTTTATTCGCTAAAAAGAGCTAACAATTCAAACAATTATTTGGAAAAGAAGACTAAGAAACTATACTGCTGATTGATGTAACTTTTTCACAGTACCCAAGTACCCAAACTCACTGTAAATGAACTGCAACTGCTTCTCAGGGCAAGATATTGTATGACATTCATATCGTTGATGATATCTCTTTCAAGTAGCTCAACTAAAATTTGCCAAATGGTCTGTTCCCTGTAAAAAACACACAGCCACCAACTCATTAGTCAGTGCTGAAATCCTTTACCCAGGGTACTAGATGCCACTAATATGTCACCAGAGGCAGAGGATGTTATAGTCTTAAAATGAACAGTTCATTCTAAGTACTGATAGAAGGAAAATGAATGTACCCTACCACACTTTCCTTTATTTGTCTGAGTTTCTGTCCTAACCAGACACAGCTGCACTTTAATAATCTTTGAAGTAAAAGCTTTTCATAAGAGTGCATGTACCTAATTGCGTGTGTGTGTGCGTGCATGTGCGTGTGTGTGGGAGAGAGAGAGGGAGAGAAGAGGCTTCAGGCTCTAGTGCTTCCTTCCAGGTGTCTTCGTCTGCATGATTTCATCTGTGAACCATAATCAACTTCCTTAATGAAATATGTAATTAACATATTATAATTGTGGTAAAGATGATTTTGACAGAAATCATTTTCCATATCTAATACTATGCTAATTTAATCTGTTCCTCACTCCCCGACATGACCTTTAGTGATTAAGTTTCATGGCAGAGTTGTTTTTTTTTTTTTTTTTGTGATGGATTGATTTATCCACAGCAGTTGATACCCCCTCTGCCTCCATGGCTGTCATTTTTCTCTGTCTCTGCTACAAAAGGGAAACACAGTGATGAGTGGACATACGGGAAAAGGAACTGAGAACCCGCTATGGGGTTTTGTTCTGCATAGGGTCCTGAATAATGATTATGAGAAGATTCAAGGCAGGAGGTGATAAGGTTGACTACTGACGCAACAAACTTCTGCCTCTGGTAAAAATCTCTATAACGTATCTCAGCAGAGAAAAGGTAGAGCTTGGTAGGCAAGAGGGAACAGAGGAAGATACATCAGATGGTGTTTGTATATAACTAGAATGGTATAGCAATTTAAATGTTAACCCTCTTTCCACCTTCAAGTACTTTGAAGTGCAATCTTCAGGAACCGTTATAAAATGAAAGTCATGTCAGTGACACTGTAGAGAAGACTTTGGTAGCACATTGTTGCCTCGTGTCAAGGAAGCAATTTCCAGGTCAGCTCCTGAGAGCTGACACTGAGTGGATGCTGGAGAAGTGAGCAAGTTTATCAGGCCCAGGTAGAAATCTGATTCTAGACAGAATATTAGACTCCCAGTTTCCTTCCCTACTGAGATGATTTACTTCAGATGACAACAGGCAGAAAATAAAGAGGACCTCAGTTCGTCATGGGCACCCTCCAATTTTTTTTTCTATACAAGGGAAATGAGAGCTTTTCAGTGAACTACCTCAATCCTTGTGAAAAATCTGGGATCCATTTGTTCTGAGATATGGCGCCTATTTATTTTTTATGTGAAGGAGGCAGACTGTGGATAATAATACAGAAGGTAAAGCAGGAATACATATTTTCATGTGTACTGCAGCATTGTTCCTGAGAACATATTTGCTGGGGTTTAGGCTAGTCTGCTTTGCAACTACATTACAGGTAATTTGCCTTATGATGTTGTGGTGCAACTGAATGGATCCTATTACCAAGAAGTCTGAACCATCTTATATTATTCTTTCTCTTCTGGGTGCTAATATTGCCTTCAGCAATTAGTAGATGGTTGTCATGCTAACCTCCCTTGCATCTCCATTTACTCATGTTTTAGACAGCCTTTGTTTTTCTTTACTGCTAAATCTGTAGCTGAATCCCCTCCATGATTCAGGATCCCCCTGGTAATGAAGTGCAGAAAGCTGAGCAAACTGCTTTAAATGTGGTTTGCATTAGTGCACAAAAAGAGGGACTTTTGTCTCCATACATCAGAGGTATAATGCCCCCCATACAAGCTGACCAAAATCACGCTCATGCTTTTACACTGCTGTATAACACCACAGAATTTTGTTCGTCACCCATCACCTTTAGGTATTATCGCTTGTCACTTTGCAAATATCTTATTCTGCTTGAATATCTGTTTTACTCGTTAGTTTATCTCCTGTACTCCACCTGGCATTACTTGGACATGATTTTCAAAATTTATCTCATTTGCATAATCTGGAAGGTTTATGTCTTTTGTTATTTTTTAGACCTATCCTAATTTCTAGTAGTTGTCCAGCCACATTGCAATTTATAGTATGATCTGTGCATGATCAGTATTCTGAAACCTAATTAGATCTATTTGATTATACAAATGAAAAAGAAATCAAACAGTTAATGAAAATGATAACGTTTATCTTAGTGCATCATTATTTGAGCAAAAAATTCCTAGTGAAGCCTTGGAAAAGATCCTATAAAATTAATTTTATTATATAAAAATATGTGTGTATTTTTTTAGCAGATCTTGGAATATTTAGCATTCAGAAGAACAAGGAAGGGTGTACAGGGAAGAATGATAAGGGAAATCAAAAACTTCTGCATCTGAAAGCTAGACTAAGACTTTTCAACCTGTAAAAGAGATGAGGCAGTAGAATCTTATATAGCTCTGCAAAATCATGGGTGGCATGTGAAAGGTTCACAGAAAACAACTTGTTGTTTCTGACAATACAGAAACTAGACAGCAGCAAACAAAATGAGAAGGTATGAAATTTAGACAAACAAAAGGATCTATGTGGTGAATATAATCAGAAGCACAAGTCATTCTGGTTGCTAGTAATGGTCAGATCAGTTCCCAATGTGACTAAGAAAAAAAAGAAAAAGAAATATCTGGAATATTACAAATGAAGACACAGTTTCTGGCTAAGATGAACTGATTTCAGAAAAGTAGGTTGTCAAAACGTAGGAAGGGTTATGTCTTTTTCTTATTCTTATATGTTTTACCTATGGATGGGAGATTTTCCTGGTTTTCAACATAATGATTTTATTCCAGATCTTGTACTCACAGGATAGCAAAACAAGGTTTGAAAATATGGCCCTAATACCATAATGACTTAAAAAAAATCCACCAAAAATGTAAAATAATTGCAGAAATTACCAATCTCCTTTAAAATCTGAGGGTTGCAGAGTGTCCACGGAGTTATCAATGCATGTTTTTTAAATTAAGAATAACTTGTATGCTAATAACTCTCACTGCTTATGCTACCTCTGGATTGTGATACTTCAAATTTTCCTGTGACCTGGGTCTGGGATTTTCAAGGTGAAGGTTTCATCCTTCTTTACTGCAGTGTCTCATCTCTGCTCACTTCACAGAGCACTTGTACAGCAATAACTTGACAATGTGGCAGATCAAGTGTGAGCAACTTTTGGCTGATCTGAGTAGTGGAGCTTGTATCTCAGCTACCTGTGCAATACTCCCTACTGCAATTAGTGCATGTAAGTCTCATTATTTCATTAGCATAAAAGTCACATATACATTTCGGTAAAGGAACACACTATTTCCATTAACCTAGACTAAAAGCATGATATTAAACTAAATACCTTAATGTAAATATTTGTCCTGTGATAGTTTACAGAAAAAAAACATAGTACTGAAAAATAACGTGATTTGTCAGTTCAGTATTAATATATCAAAGAAGCTGAGAACTGAAGTTTTGGGCCCAGCCTTCAACCAGTACATGTTAACATTTGTTTTGGTCTGATTTACACAAGTAGATGATCAGTCCCAGGCTAACAAGACAAAACAAAACCCCCCAAATCTAATTTTATCAACTGCATGCAAGAGTATGAAATAAAAAGAAAAATCTATTCGAAACTGTTGCAGATGTTATTCAATGCTGTGAACCTAAAAGATTCTTTGTTCTCTAACTTCGCAAATTAAATCACCACTTTATAATTAACTTAGTGCCTTTCCTTGGGGTTTATTTCAAAATAAATTTGTAAAGCTGCTGAAGATGAAGGTTTGTGTAGCAATTTCTTAACAAGCACAGTGTCAACCAGCTACACTTTTAGTAGAGTTATCTACATTGTACTCTTTTTTATACATACACTGTGCTTTACTAGGTGAATGCATTTTCTTTATTTCCAAAGTAATATTTTCAGCAGGGAGGAAAAATTTCCTTTTGCTGGAGACTACAATACAGTTAACTTAGCTCACAACAGATAAAGACCTGAAGGGCACATGAAAGAGTTATTTGGTAGGTTGTGAATATACATACCTAATATTTCCAGCTCTGCTTTCCCTAAGGACATTTTTGTGCATGTTTTGCCCCTTTTACTAGTGCTTCTTCCCACAGTGCATTTTTCAACATATTTCTCTATCGCCTTAAACATCTTTGGATTGCTTGGCTGGTCCCCGAAAGTTCATGTGGTTGTAGAAGCTTCAGTCAGAATTCTTCACAGACTCTTGAGTTGCAAGGCAATTTGTACATTTGGCATCCCGTGGTGTCCATCCAATAACTCAGTCCTAGCCAAGAAAATTAAATCTAAAATCAGTAATGTGGAACTGTGTTGTATATATGAGCAGCGTGTCGTGATTTTTCTGCCTTGAAAAGGCACTGTGGTGAGTCACTAAAGTTATGTGGTGTCTCTAAGTGGCCTTTATGAAACAAGCAAGCTCTGAGGGAGTCATGGTTTCTATATAATGAATTTGGAAAAGAAATATGATAGTGGGAGTTATGGATCAGATTTAAAAAGTCAGGTATCTAACGTATTGAGATATCTGGCCCTGGACGCCTGTGTTTCTTCTGCATTTGTTGAGAGGAGGAGGATGGGAGTGACGGGATAGTTAAAGATGTCAGCACAGGGAAGTTGCCAAGTTCATCTGAGTTTATAATGACCTTCTTCATACCTCTTTCACCTTAGGGATTTTTTAATTTATTTTTTTAAACTATATTACACTGCTCTGTTTCTTGTTCTCATCAACTCATGTAACACAAGTTGCTATAGCATAACATAGCATTAAGCAAGGAAATATTGAACGAATATTTCCCCTGACAAAGTAGCATATTAAGAGACAGGTAGAAGATGCTAATCTGGAAGTAAATAGATACCTTCATGATGAAGTAATGCAAAATAGGTATTTTATTAAGATTTTAGACCATTCATTAAAATAGTCTGCCAGTGAGGATGGAGGATCAACTACATTTTTTCAAACCTCAGAGGAAGGAAAAACATGGTTTGTGTCATAATACAAATTCTTCAGCCTACCCAGAGAATTCTGTAGCCATTATGTGTGCCTGACTGTAGGGTAACATTTAAATATCAGTTCCATATGACTAGAGATGTGTCAATAATTCTAAAGATAGAGATGTGTCAAGAAGCAGTTGGCTGAGTCAGCTAACTGCAATATTTGCTGACTCTTTCAATTGCGTACAGTCACCAAACAACTTCCACTCAACACTTCAATTTTGTTGGTGTACTGATAAATTGACAACACATATGGTACTGCAAATAATTTGGAGATGAAATGTCTCAATTTTCATTCCAGCTCAAACTCTATGCAATATAACCATAACATGCTTAAGCGAAGAAGCCCAGTTACATCAAGGAACAAATCCTTATTATCAGCATGCTTCTCAATTTGCTGTGTGATTTTTTTCCACTGTCAGCTGCACCAATACACCTCCAGAAGCAACTTCTTTTAAATTAAAAACCCTGAAATTAAACCTAATTTAGCTGCGGGTAAAACTGGAACTGTTGTATGTATATCTGGGGTATTCAAACAGTTTAAAGGATCAGGAAAAACCACAACTATCCAGAGAATCTAATCTGGATTTTTGCACCTTCAATTATTAAGATCAGAATAGTTTCAAAGTGTTAATTTACTTTTCCATTGCCATGAAGTCATCTTGGATCCTAAAAGATGGCCCATATTTACTGCTCTCTGATTAATTTTTCTTCCTGACTTTCATTTACGATCATTCTACATTTCACTGAAGCTTTTCCCAGTGTTGAAAAGGAAAGAGTAAACAAAGAAAAGGATTTCTAAAATTCTTTGAAAACTGTCTCACTATTCCTGTTCCTTGTGTCCACAAACACTTCCTGTGATATCAAGGCTGAGAAAATCGGGGCTGGGAACCAGACCACAGGAAGATCATAGTGAATCTGCCTTCTTACTAGTGGCTTGAGAACTCCTCTTGGATTTTACCAGACCTTCACTCCTATACTTCTATATGCCCTCCAGGCCTTGCATGGTCTGAGACGATTCAGCAGAAAGTGAAAATGACTGATTCCCATCATTCTAACTTCTACGAATGTTGGAAGTTTGGGCATTTAATGAAGAATCTATCTCAATTCAGTGTTCATAGCATCTTGAGGCCCTTAATCTAAAGATAACATATTTCCATTGTCTTTGTCCCTTTGCAACTTTCCACCTTTGACTGACCAGCTTATAAATTCAGTTAGCACCAGTCAATGAAGTCATAAGCAGTTTTATCAACATAATTTTAAACCTAGATGGAAAACATACAAATAGATTTATCATTATGTTAGAAGAGCCAGGCAAGATGTTAATGAAATTGTGATGCCTGACAGACAAAGCTAAACCTGGATCTTTCCTGCCATCGTAAATTGTGGAGTCATGCTTGATTTTATATGTGATAACTTTTCCAATTTTATACTGAAAAATAGCACCAGGAAGCAACTTTTTCCTCATTAGGCATCTGTACAATTAATAATCAATTCTTCTTTTACTAAAGGTGCTTACTGGAACTCATCATCATGGCTAGGCTTCGCGAACGAAGATTTGGGAAGGGCTCTACTCCCATTTGTTACAAGCGTGCTGGTGGCTAAAAAGGCCAATATGAGATAGACACGTCCAATTGCAAAAGGCACAGCAGAAAGACTCCTTAGGTGGTATATTCTGCAAAGCACGATTCTTTCTGTGTTGTCTTTTCTCCTCAGGAGTGATCCTGCGTGCTTTCTCAAAAACATCAGCAGCGTTATAGATGGTGTGTCTCCAGACCTCCTGACTGGAGGCCAGAGTAGACCAGTTATGTTGATCAATATGGCCAAGGCTGAGCTCTTGTTTCAGGGAGTCCTCGTATCTTCTCTTTGGGGCTCCTCTCTTGCAGCAGCCAGTGGCAAGTTCACCATAGAGCGTGATCTTAGGGAGGCGGTGGTCCTTCATCCTTGAGATGTGTCCTGCCCAACGCAGCTGTGTTCTCAGCAACATGGCCTCAATACTTGTGACTGCTGCTTGTTCTAAAACAGACATATTAGTCACATGATCTGACCAGTGGATGTTTAGGATTGTACGGAGACAGCGTTGATGAAAGTGTTCTAGGAGTCGCAGGTGGTGGCAGTAGATGACTCATGATTCAGATCCATATAAAAGAGTAGACAGCACTATGGCTCTGTAAACACTGATCTTGATACTTTTCTTCAAGTGTTTATTTCACCAAACTCTTTTATGGAGTCTTCCAAAAGCACTATATGCCTTTGCTAACCTGTTGTCTATCTCTCCGTCAATCCGAGGAGATGAGGCTGCGTAGGTAATTAAAGTGCTGGACTGATTTGAGCTCTGATTGGCCAATTGTGATACGGGGGTGATGGAAGACTTCCTGAGGTGCAGGTTGATAGAGAACTTCAGTCTTCTTTAAGCTGACTTCCAGCCCAAAGAGCTCAGCAGCGTCTGCAAAGCAGGATATTAAACGCTGCAGAGCTGCTTCTGTGTGGGCCACAAGGGCAGGGTCATCAGCATAAAGCAGCTCCTGGGCAAGACGGTTTAAGGTCTTGGTGTGGGCCTTCAGTCGCCTTAGGTTGAAAAGGCTTCCATCAGTATGGTATCGAATGTAGATACCGCCCTGATCATCGAGGTCTGCCATGGCCCTTTGGAGCATCATGCTGAAAAAGATTGTGAATAGGGTTGGTGCAAGAACGCAGCCTTGTTTCACACCATTAGTTATTAGAAAGGGCTCAGAAAGTGCATTGCCATATCTGACTTGGCTGTGCTGATCCTTGTGGAGTGAGATGATCATTTTAAGGAACTTGGGGAGACATCCTAAACATTCCAAAATCTGCCATAGATCTTTTCTGCTCACAGTATCGAAAGCCTTGGTGAGGTCAACAAAGGTTACATAGAGACCTTTGTTCTGTTCCTTACACTTCTCTTGCAGTTGTCTAAGGACAAATACCATGTCTGTAGTACTCCTGTTGGCTCTGAAACCACATTGGCTTTCAGGTAGAATTCCTTAGCGGGTATACGCAATAAATATATCTAAAACATACCAAACCTGGGCAGTAGCCACAGGTGAGCCAAAAACAAACCGTTTATTGGAACTGTTTGTAAGCAAAACAGCAACACAGCTCCATATTCTCTGCTAGTCCCAAATAAACAAGAGAGAAGTCCTTAATGGGATTTCAATTAACATGAGAGAATCATCATTCTTCTCCTCACCAAAAAAAAAAAAAAAAAAGTTATATTCTTAAACCTGTGCATTAAGAATTGCCAAAATCCAGAAGTTACCCCGTTGGATTTCCTCTGACATACCCTCACCTTTCCTCACCTATTCTAATGGTTTCTGGTATTCACAGACTATCAGATACTTCAGTGTCTCCTCTGTGAGGAGGGATTATTCCCATGGTTCGAGGCTTAGCAGATAGGAGGCTCTATCAGCATTTTACTTTGCAAAATACTAGATTCTGAGAGATACTTGATGTGTTTTCCCAGCAAGGTATTTTTCTGTCTGAAGAAAACCATTTCATGAAAAGTGAACCCTCTTGAAGAAAAACGACGAAAGATAATTTAAAAATCTGAGAATAACATGTTACACCAATAGCTTGTTTTTTAATTTGTGAAAGTAAAATTATTGCAAAAAATCCTTACCTCTCCTAGTCACTCTTTCTACCTAATCACCTGTCTACATAGGTAGCCTTGAACAGGTATATGACTCCTCTGTTGTTTTAACAAAGAAGACTCCCATTCAGTGAAGAACCTCCTGTGAAATAGACCTTCTGCCGGAAGTTTCTACCACATCATCTCAGATCTCAGAGGAGAGGGAAAAAATGTTAAAGAAATGCTCAAGAACAGCAGTAACAGTACTTTTGCAGAGCTGAAGGCCTTTCACTGATGTTGAAGATGTGCACTTTTTAAAACAATGCCCCAATCCACTTGCAGACTTCAAATTACAAAGATATCTTTTAATTTCTCTTTTATTGTGTATCAAGGCTGAGACTTGGATGGATACTTGTTCAGCATGCAATAGTTTTCCCATGTATACCACCTTAAGTATGTTAGTTTTAGTTCTTTCCTTCTTAAAATAAAATCAAATAATAATACCAGAGTCTTTTCTTTCATCGTGTTGGAAAGTTTATGTATTCTTATCCCCTCCTCCACAAGTCCTTCAGGGATTATTTAATTATGGTCTTGTAGAAAGCTGTGCTGTATGGGATTTGGGTTTATGGGAAGTTCAGTTTTGCCTTTTCTTTTATTTCTGCTGAGGGTCTCTTATGCAACATTTGACTGCTTTATTTTTATGATTTAAAGAAATAAATTGTGTTTTAGAGTAAGAAAGGAGACAAGGTCTTTTTTGAATTTGCCTTTGTATTTCCTAGAGTACAAAATGCAAACAATAATTTCTGGCTGTAACTTATATATATATTTTTGAGGGGGTGGAGGAAGGAAATTACTACCTACTTTTTATATACATATATATTTTTTAACAAAGCAATAGGGATTTATATAGACACAATTGTTTAGAAAGTCCCAGAAGAATAATTCTGAGATGATGTGAAGTTATACACAAACGCAAGTCTTTCAAAAGGTCCACATGGCCTACAGTATTCAGATTTTAAACAGCTTCTGACTGTTATACACATAAAAAAATGTTTAGAAAAATGACATATTTTTATTACTTTTATTTGACAATCTAATTGAGTCCCCAACCATGCATATATCAAAAAACCGTTATCAGCAATGGCTTAATGCAGGGGAGGGGCACCTATTCCTCCCCATCTCTTTTGCTTAGCCCCAGGGCATGGCTTCTTCATGTGAAAGGTGTCTAAAGACAGAGAGAAATCTTTACCACACTGAATACAGTGAGAAAACAAATCTCTTCCCACCTACCACCATAACAAAAATACTCTTTGCTATTCAGTGAAACAATCTAGAATTATGAGCTGCCTTTGACAAACACAACCCATAAGGGATTTGTCATATAAATCACACACTGTGACCCTAAGACATTTTTCTATTATTTAATATTTAACAAAGGATTTGCACAATGGTGACACCATGCCAATCTTAAATCCATTTAAATCTTTAACCAGCAAGTTTTTAATCATGGGGTGAGTGGGTGAAATAGGCTTTGCTGAGCAATTCTTATTTTTCATCAAATAGATGCAATTTGAATGTTCCTGTTCTCTGTAACAATTGTTGACCATCTAAGTATGGTGGTAGTAGGTAATTTAAGTACCAAGCACAACCAAATTATTACAATCCAAATAGATGAAGTTTTTTTTTCTAATTTTAGAACTAGAATATAATTCATATTAATGATTGAATGGGTGCAGATAAAATAAAAGCCAACCTGAACCTCTGAATGGAAACTGAACACAGCTAAAGCAAACCTTTTCACATGCAGACTAGTTCCTCTCATAACAGAGAAGTTCATTTTTGGGTCACATATTGCCCTTAAACAACTGGGTTAGTTAAGGTCAGTCAGTCTGTGTCCACTGACTGATGAAAGCATCCTGATTGCTGTAGTAAGAAATACTTCTAGCACCATACATCATGTCATGTGTACCCAGAACAATTTGGATGAATCCTCAACTCTATGTGTTCTCTAAAAGCAGGAAAGGTCAAAAGTTTTCTTCTTGCTACAGGATACTCTGCTACTATATGTACATCAAATTAGATTGCACATATGATAAGCTATGGAGATGACTTGTGAACTTCTTTTATTTGACACATATAAAACAGCATACAACATGCAGAGGGCCGATAGATTCCTGGGGCCAAAAATGAAGTTTAGATTCAGTTTTTCTTTTTAAGTACAGATAAATTGGGGGGGGAGGGGGGGAGGGGTGTTGTTTGTTTTGGTTTTAATGCAGTAGCAGTTCCATAACATCAAGGAAAATATCATTGCTGCCTTTGGAAACAAATTTCTGTTATGCTGACAAGGTGAAAGGAAATTTCAAGTTGAACAAAACTGTTTGCTTTTACAAAATCAAAAGCTTTAAATGGTGGAGGGTTTTTTAAGATGTTAGTATTTAATACATTTAAAACACAATTTAAATTTTAAATAACACTCAGGAAAATATTTTGCTGAAAAATAATTTTCTTAAAGCATGCAGTGGTTCATATACGAAAACACAAAAATTTATATTTTTCTTTCTAAAATGTCTTTGATAATTTTTAAAGAAATAAACCAATGAAATTTCTAAAATTAGCAAAATATAAATAAATCAAAATTTATATTTTTATTGAAGTGTATTCCATGTAGTGTTCTAGAAAATAGTTGTTTTATAAGGACAAATTTTTAATTACCTTTTTATGCAAGAGGTACAGTAGCTCATAGATGAAGCTAAATTTGGAGAAGCAATAAAACATCTGGATTTAACAGTTAATTTTTTTTTAAATGAAAGTACTAATGGCAGCTTTTTTTTCCCTTTTAAATTGACACCATTTTAGTAAGTAGGTATTAGAGGTTTGGATTTGATTCTGGCTAGCTGGCTGTATTTATATCAAGTAACACCTTAAACCTGAATTGCCTTGCTATTTTCAAGGGGACTTTAAGTTACCATAAAGCTGGACTAATGAAGAAAAATCCTTAATAAACAATTTTCTGTAGTTTTTAAATAACTCTTCAATTCTGATCCAGCTGTTTTATGTTGATATTATATAATAAAACAACTAAAAATCTGGATTAACCTGCTTCTCGTAGAGTCTCTCAACACTGAGCTGTCTAAATTGGCATAAAGCCCCTTAGAAAGCTCTCTCTCCTGTCCAACAACAGGGAAGTTAGGAAGGTACATAATTCTTTTTCTAAAAACTAAATCCAAAACCATTTTGTTTAAAATTTAAATAGTCCTGCATTATATCCTCAATTTGAAATTTGGGATTATTTGGTTATCTGTGTTTTTCATTACTGGCAATGTTGCTGCCTTTAGATGATAAACTTGGCACGGAATATTGGTCAACTAGATCTTAATCAGATCCCTTTTGGTTTCCCACAAGGTAAATTTTCGCTGCCAATGAAATCAAAGTCAAAACACCCCGAACTTCAACTAGAGTAGAATTTTTAACATCCCAACTTCTGAATCAAGAAAAAGTAAACACTTATAGTGAAACAAGCTGTGCAGGCAGGTAACTAGGCTGGTGTTTCTTGTGTTATTGCTTACTCGTTCAATTCCAACTTTTAAAGAGTATTATAAGTTGCTTTTTCCCCCTTATAACCTTTAATATGGTTTTAATATAATGAGTTAGAAAATATGATACTTTGCCCTCTTCTTACATGATATGAGAATCAGATTTTTCACATGTGCATGTATGTGTGGGTGTATTTATTTATTCCAGATATAAGTACTATATATGTAAGGATAACCATTAGAACATTACGAACCAGTGCCTCTGCCTTTCTCAATGATCTAGGTTCATATTGGGAGCACTAGTCCCTTATGAATAAGGCTTCCATAAAATTTTGGTCAAAATGTGTTCAATAGAGATGTTGATGAAGTTTTATAGTTTCATAAAAGACTACTCTAACAGTATTGAACTCTATTCAAGATTTGTATTCTAAATCACCTTGCAAATTGATGGCACTTATCTGAGATGAGAGTTAAAAAGTTAAGTGTTGGGCATTCACTGCTCAGGAAAGTAACTGATTAAGTAGCAAACAAAACAGAACTATAAAGGGGATTTATCCTACTCAGAACATATTGTCTAACTGAAAAGAAATATTTATGCCAAACTGCAGGAATGAATTCTTTTAATTTGTTTTTCAGTGGTATGATTCTTAGCATTCTGGCAGTATCTTGTTGTAGAGCTTTGGCCTTCTGGAGGTGATGCCCACAGGCACTGAGAAATACAAGTGGATAATAGGTATGGCTTAGATAAGTTATCTGCACTGTGTGACGTTCTTTGAGCATTTCATGTAATGACTGTAAGACATATTCAGATCAGCTACCATAGGCACCTTATTTGACCACAGGCATTATGAGAATTCTTCTACTAAGTGGGCAGTTCAGATTGCTGAGGATTTGGGGTTATCAAATCAAGTTCCCTGTCCATTCAGTGGTCAGTGGAGAGAAGGTGTTAAAGCACTTGCTTGTCACTGTGTCTATCTTAAAGACTAGGGCTATCCTAAAAATACCCATATACTTAGGAAGGTGGTAAGACAGCCTGCACTGTTTTGAATCACATAGATTTGGGAATATGTTTGTAAAGCAGTTCTCCATGTCTGTCCTAAAGAATGTTCAACTTAGTCCATAAGCATGCACTTCCCTTCAGTATGGCCTTTGCTGCGGGAATGCTTCTGAATCATCTGGATTAGTTTAATTTCTTCATCGTCTTCATATACACCTTGTGATCTAATATTAATTACACAAGAAAATAATGATCCAAGAGTAGGACTGTAAGGACTGCAATATAATTTTTCAAGAGGTGCATGGCTTATGACTTCCTACATGACAGTAAAAGAGACCAGAAACCAGTTAATATCCATGACCTGGAAAATGTGGCAGTAGAAAGACTTGCTGGTTTTGGCTGGTGTAGAGTTAACTTTCTTCACAGTGCATAGGATGCGGCTGTGTTTTGGATTTGTGCTGAACACAGTGGCGATAATATAGAGATGTTGTTCTTGCTGAGCAGTGACCACACAGAGTTTTTGTGTGGTTTTCATATTGCCATGCTGGTGAGGAAAATGAGGGTGCATGGGAAGCTAGGAGGAGACATAGACGAGACAGGTAATCCGAACTGACCAAAGGGATATTCCACATCATATGACATCATGCTCAGTATATAAACCGGGGGGGGAAGAAGAAGGAAGCGGGGGACACCTACAGTGGTGGTGTTAGACTTCCCAAGGTTACGCGGGTAACCATTACTTGTTAACGGCCTGGAGATGGCTGAACACGTGCCTGCCCACAGAAAGTGGTGAGTTAACTCCTTGTTTAGCTTTGCTTGTACGAGTGGATTTTGGTTTCCCTATTAAACTGTCTTTATATCAACCTATGAGTTTTCTACTTTTACCCATTACCCTGATGCTACTGGTAACGGAGATAGCGACTGGGGCTTGGTTGTTAGCTGGAGTTAAACCATGACAAATGGTCAGAGACAAACTGTTTACTTTGGATTTATGGAAGGAATCAAAAGAGCAAAATTCACTTATACTATTTATCTTTCCAGATTTCATCCATTGAAAAGTTTCTCACAAGGTGAACAAACAAATTGCAAAAAAAGAACAGGAGACAGTGGGCCAAAGAACAAAAGAAAGCTAATGCACCCAGAGTAAATCATGACTGCAAACATATTTGGAAATCTTGCTGTTGATCTTCATGAGAAAAGGATATAAATACCTGCACGTGTACCCATGCATTAGCAAACTTTAACCCACCTGCTGACAAGAGACTGCTCTGACAGCTGTTCATCCAGTTGGAGTGTGTTTTGTACATGGTTACAAAAGATATGAGCCTGCCAATTTGATAGATGGCCTCTTTTTTATTGTTTAGAAGAGGAAGAATACACTATTCTGGCGTTCGACCTCTTTCACTCCACAGATTTGAAGACTATCAGAAGTGCTCGAAGGATGCAAAATTATGTCATTACACACCTACAATTTAAAACACACATATTGCAATAATGCAAACTCAATACAATGTGCGTAGCAAGAATGACAAAATTTGGATGCTGGGCAATATTATATGTGACTACGTAACTGAACAACATTTTAGTTAGCACTGTATAACCAACTAGAACGGAAAGCATCTAAGTTCATTGTACAGCCAAGCCTTTGTTCTATTTTTAAGTCCTTTGGCAAATAACTCAATCTGTGTATCATTAACACCGGTACCTGTACAGAGGTGTTAATAATCCTTGCTTTCATACAAATCTCATCTTTCCTACAGCTAAGTTGGGGAAGGCAGAGGGATTTATGGCAGAAATTACTCAGAATATTTGGGTCACTTCCTGTATTGGGGTTAAATTTAGGGTTCTGATTTTTTTTTACTCTCAAGTAAATCTAATCTTTGATAAAATCAAGTGTATTAAACAGGAGCAGTAAAATCAATTCTGATTTGGACAGACTTACATCAACATCCTTATACTACCTCTTTTATAGTTTATACCAATTTCCAAAGCATTGTGTTGTACACTACAGCATCAAAATCTGTTCCCTAGGCTTACTTTCTTTCTCCTGCAGTACTGTTTTTGCATATTTGTAGACAGAAGCAGTTACATGTTGCTATGCAAAAAATGTTTCAAAACTGTTTGAAGGATCTGTGCATCACAGTGACACAAGAATTAAAGTATATCTTAGCACATTTGATTTGTGATGTAAGGATTCTGTTTGTTCATATTACTAGTTAAAGCCTAGATACTACAAATCTTCAGTCATCCAATTAGTCTTTAGCTATTGAAGCCAGTGAGACTTTTTGTATGGGTAGAGTCAATTTACATGAATCAAAGTTCATGATATTGGCTTTTTAGTTTTATTTAGCTCTTTTAAACACTTACTTCAGTATAGCCATATTTAAGCATTTCATTTCAAGATTCTGTATGGATTAAATCAGCTGAAAATCCTGTAAAGAAAAAATGCTTCATATATCTTGAACACTGCCCTTCATTGGAACTGACAGAACCTGGAGAGCTCTATCATTTCCAGATTCAAAAGTTTACTTGTTCTGGTCCCATCTGGGGACCAGAGCAAGCAACTCCCAGTCTCCCCTCTTCTTTCTCCCTCATCTTCTTCCCCACCACATGTACACACCACTTCCCTTCCCTTGCAAGACAGAAATCCAAAAACTGTAGGACAGAAAATAAAAAAGACAACCTAGACTATTTGTCCAGCAAGGACAATTAGGAAGCAGGACCCTTCAACATGTCACTGTATAGAGTCCCTTGAGTGCATCCTTTCTGTTCTTTAGACATCAGGTGCTCAGAGGTCCAAGTCTTCCTCTCTCTTTTAAATCTAATTGCTATAAATTCGGTAGTGAAAGGGGATGTTACCCTACTACTTACGCTGCCAACAACAAAGAACAACACAAGCTGTTCCTCAGAAGGTGCGGAGCAATGTATTCCACACTCGTAAACTCAAGGCACTATGACCCATGTTGCACTTTTTTTTCTACAGGGTTTTATGTAGCCTTGCATGCTCGCACTATATTTTTTAGAGCTTAGAAAATCTAGAGGACTTGAAGTCTTAGCCATCTTCTGACATACTAAATAGGATCTTCCCATTTGCATTACTAACAGCTGAGCTAACCTCTTAAATGTAGTTAAATGTTATTAGTCATTATACAGAGAAATTTTTTTTGCCACTTAGAGAATCTTTATATTTATGGTTTTAAGAACAGAATTACCTGATTTCATCAGTTATTATCCACTAGCATATTCTTCACATTCTATCTAGTGTTGCAAGTTTATTATATTGACCTCATTTCCACTGTCACTGCAATTTAACTTCTGTATTTATATTTCACAGATATTTTCTATAATTTAAAAAATTACAGCTGCAGTATGAGAGCAGTGACAATCACACAGTAAACTTTGCATTCAGATGATCATCAGTGTTCCCAGTTTAAAGACTCAAGAGGAGACAACCTGAATAAAATCTGATTAAAGTGATAAAAATGGTCAGACAGAAAAATGAGGAGGAAGAATAGGATTTGTAGTATTAAAATCCTGGAAATGGTTTCTCCTGAAATATCAAACATCAGAATTTCTTCAACTGTGATCCAGAGAGCTCTTGAAATAGTGTGCAGAAAGGGAATTTGCTAAAATGATGACCTTTCCTCTACTGTAAAGAAACAAAAGGAAGAAGACAGGTACTTAATTTCTTAATTTTGTCCTGATCATATTACAGAATCACAGAATATGCTGAATTGGAAGAGATCTACAAGGATCATCGAATCCAACTCCTGTCCTTGCACAGGACCATCCCCAAGAGTGGCACCATGTGCCTGAGAGTATTGTCCAAATGCTTCTTGAACTCTGTCAGACTTGGTGCTGTGACCACTTCCCTGGGGAGCCTGTTCCAGTGCCCATCCACCTGCTGGGTGAAGAACTCTTTTCTAATATCCTACCTAAACCTCCCCTGGCACAACTTTAGACCATTCCCTCTGGGCCTGTCACTGGTGTCCACAGAGAAGAGATTAGTGTCTACCCCTCCTCTTCCTCTCATGAGGAAGTTGTAACTACTATGAAGTCTCCCCTCAGTTTCCTCTTCTCCAGGCTGAACAGACCAAGTGACTTCAGCCACTCCTCATACGGCTTCCCCCCAAGGCCCTTCACCATCTCTGTTTTCCTCCTTTGGACGCTCTATAACAGCTTAATATCTTTTGTATACTGTGGTGCCCAAAACTGCACACAATATTTAAGGTGAGGCTGCATCAGTGCAGAGCAGAGCAGGACAATCCCCTCCCTCGACTGGCTGGCGATGCTTTGCCTGATGCCCCTCAGGACATGGTTGGCCCTTCTGGCTGCCAGGGCACTGCTGACTCATATTTAACTTGCCATCGACCAGGACCCCCAGGTCCCTTTCCACAGCACTGCTTTCCAGCATCTCATTCCCAGACCTGTACGAACATCTAGGGTTGCTCCATCCCAGGTGCAGAATCCGGCGTTTTCCCTTATTGAACATCATATGGTTGGTGACTGCCCAGTCCTCTAATTTGTTGAGGTCTCTCTGCAGGGCCCCTCTGCCTTCAAGAGAGTTAACAGCTCCTCTCAGTTTTGTATCATCTGCAAACTTTCTTAGTGTCCCTTCCAGTCCTGTGTCCAGGTCATTTATGATGATGTTGAAGAGCACAAGGCCCAAGATGGAGCCCTGTGGAATCCCACTAGTGACAGGTCACCAGTCCAATGTTCCCCCATTCACTGTTACCCTCTGTGCTCGACCCATGAGCCAATTGCTCACCCACCACATGATGTGTTTATCCAGCTGTGTGCTGGACATTTTGTCCAGAAGGATCCTGTGAGAGACAGTATCGAAAGCTTTACTGAAATCCAAAAGATTACATCAATTGGCTTTCCTTGATCAACTAGTTGGGTTACCTTCTCAGAAAAGGAAATCAGTCAAGCATGACTCTCGTCCCATGAAACCGAGCTGGGTTTGACCAATGACAGTGTTGTCTTTCTGGTGTTTTTCAAGAACTCCCAGAATAATCTTCTCCATAACTTTGCCAGGCACTGAAATGACACTGACAGGCCTGTAGTTTCTGGGGTCCTCCTTCTTGTCCTTCTTGAAAACTGGGACAACATTCTCCAGCTGGGACCTCTCCAGATTCCCCAGACCTCTCAAAAATCATCAAGAGAGGTTTTGCCATGGCATCAGCCAGCTCTTTGAGGATTCTGGGATGAATCTTATCAGACCCCATTGATTTGTAAGGATCCAGCTGGAGCACCAGATCCTGCACGGTTTTGTCGACTGTGAGTTGATCATTCTTGCAGTCATGGTTCTCCAGCTCAGGGCACTAGAACCCCCTTGGTCCATCATCCATGGTGAAGACAGAGGAAAAGAAAGTGTTAAACACCTTCTACCTTGTCTATGTCCCTGTTTGTGAAGTGACCATCTGCATCCTGTAATGGGCCAATGGTTTCTGTACTGACTATTGCCATTAATGTATTTGAAAAAACTCTTTCTATTGTCCCCCACATTTCTGGCCAGTTGGAACTCCAGTTGAGCTTTGGCTGCATGAATTTTCTCCCTACAGCAGCAAGCAGCATCTCTGTATTCTTCCCGTGTCACTTGACCTTGCTTCCTATTGGCAATCACCCTGAAGGACTAGAAAAATAAGGTAGAGGAAAAACTTGTGCATCTACAAGGCTCAGTTAAACAATCTCCCCATTAAATATTAGTGTGGACAGAAACCTGCTGTTTCTCATAATTGTTGGTGCAGGGAGGGAACAGGAAGATCCAAACTTTGGATCTGGACGGTCAAGCTGAAAAGATCTGCAAGTATGTAGCAGCATGACTCAGTATGTAAAGTATTGAGTATGAAAACTAAGGATAAGTAACAAGGCAGTTCCTTTGTATGAAATAAATTTTAGAAATTTAGCAGTTCAGACTTCTTTGGTTAGGACTTGTAAATGAGGCTTCTCTCTCTCTACAGGTATGTCACTTTCTCATTGCCATGACCCATTTGCATTCTCTTCATTGCATACCCATTCTGAGAATTCCCAATTCTTAGTTGTTTGAATCACAGCAGCAAGCTGGTCTAACCACTCAAAAGCCAGTTTGTCCTTAAATAACTTGGATGGGAAGCTTTGAAACCACAGTTCAAAATAGATGCCATCAAGAAAAGAAAGATAAGATTGAACTAAGAAATAATTCTAGATTCAATGTGAGAATCTCGTAGATCTTTACTGTCTGCATACGTACACACACTGCCAAAATGCAGTGCTTGAGCAGTAAAGATATCTCATTGCAGCTGCTGAGGCACAGGTCCAAACCATACTCCAGTTTTGTGCCCAAAGATGTTCTCAGTCAGCTTAGATGAAAGTGTTTGGCCTCTAAGTCTAGAAATGAATACTGCCCAAAAGACTCACTTCTGTGGCCTCATTTATGGGACACTGTTGGAGACCCTGTTCTAGTGACTCATGTGCACCATGGAGATCAGCATATAGACTGTGGGCACAACTATTTAGAATAATCAATCTTTGCTGACAAAATAAAACCAGATTATTTAAATTAACCTACAAAAAATATTGAAAAAATGCCTGAAATGGACCTATAATTACCAAAATGAAATTAACTACATGATATAGTGACTCTGTCTGAGGGTAGGTGAAAGATATGGAGCCTCAGTACTGTGCGCTTGATTTGCTTTCCATGTGTCCTGGCAATCATGACAAGACATGACAGACAGAGAAAAGGAATAGTTTCCTTCAGCTGTAAATTCATCCAATCCCAAGTCCAGTCTACAGTAAAGCTGTACCCAGTAATTACAGTCTGTACATTCAGTATCTAATCCATAAAAGTCTGGTATTGCAGTTTTGCTGGAATTTTCTTTCTGTGAAAACTACTCTTGCGTGTCTTTCTGCCTAGTGGCTGAGTTTCAGGAGGAAAGATGATGAATCACAACAGAGTACAGTCTGCTGAAAGGTGAAGGATATGGGTAAATACTCCCTGAAGCTGGGGAAGGAATTGAAAGTAGGTCTTCTACATCTGCAGTAAGTACCCTAATTTTAATTACATCACAAGTATGGGGAGTATGAACAATCTTTCAATACTGCTCTGTTTTTTTATTGAGCTGAGCAAGACTGTTGCCTAGATAAGCTCAAATTAAATCTACTATACTAGGTCCATTTGTTGTTTAAGCAGAATTTGTGGATCCCAGCTAGACTCAGATATTAGAGATATCAAACCACTTGATTTTTCTGCTAAAATGATAGTACTTCTGTTTAGGCACAGAAACAGAACTCCAGACATCAGGGGAGTTCTCCGAGTGAAAATGTTGACATCCACAGATTTCCCAATAGGTTTTGATTCAGGAATCAAATTCCACCCAAGAGGACCACTGCAGTCAGTAAAAACCTTCTATGAACAGGTTCTAAATAACTTCAACAACATACCAGAAGAAACCCTTGTTGGAGTATGAGGTAGGACCAAGTAATTAATCAGCACCCTCACAACTGGATTCTTTTTCCTCCATGCAGCAAGAAGCAGCATTTGTAGGTGGCTCAAGAGCCTTTTGCAGTCATCAAGCTGCTTACTTATGCAGCACTGGAAGACATGATATCCAGTAAAGCAGATTCTCAACTACAAGTGCCTGTATTAATCCAAAAAAATTATGTTGCCTAACGAGAGAAGTAGTTGATATTTCAAAGTGTCATGTATTTTTCCATGCTAAAGCAGGTTTAAAAGGCTGAAGGTTTTTTTGAAATTACATCTTCTGCCAACAATTTGTAAACACTTCTCAGAAAGTTTCCAAGCACTATAAAAACATAAAATCCAGCCATGCCCTTGAGATGCTCCCCTGCTTTATGCTGAAGGAACACAGGAATTCATAGAGGATCTCACTACTTCTGCAGCACATGCACTGCAGTTACCATGTAATTCTTCCAAAAAAGATTTGAGAATCTGGTATTTTCTATCATTTATGAATAGTCCTTGCCAAAAGTCTGGAGTAGTTTAAGTCAGTAGACTCATCTCCATCTCATCTCCCCTCCCATGATTAATCTTTCACTTCTTCTAAACTAATTCATTGATTTTGGATGCAAATTTATCATAATTCCATTGCTCATAGCAAATCTGAATATAAGTGAACCTTGCCTATCTCAATATCTCTGACGTAGTAGAGGGAGAAAAGACAAGAGAAGTCTAGAGGGGAAATCCAAAAAAGTGTCAGAGGAAAGCAGAATGAACCACAGTGTTTATACTGGATCTGATCTTTTACTTACAATAACAGAAACAATCCAGACTTCAACAGTAGACATGAGTCTAAATAGCCCAAAGCAATCTGTGTTGTTCTGCTCTGTGGTTTCGATTCAGGTTCAATGCTTGTTCTGAGAATTAATCTCATTAAGATGAGTGTAGCAGCTAATTCTACCAAAAATTTGCCCAATACTTTCAAAGGCAGTAGTAAATCCTTAGTATGGATTATTCGGTAGAACCACAGAGGAGTTGTCTGAGCTTGCATTCATGGATTCATCAGAAAGAAGGACATTGCACTACTTAATCACCAGTTACTGAATCACAGAATTACAGAATATGCCGAGTTGGAAGGGATGGACAAGGATTGAGTCCAACTCCTGCCCTTGCACAGGACCATCCGCAATAATCACACCATGTGCCTGAGGGTATTGTCCAAATGCTTCTTGAACTCTGTCGGGCTTGGTGCTGTAACCAGTTCCCTGGGGAGCCTGTTCCGGTGTCCAACCACCTTCTGGTTGAAGAACTTTTTTTAATATCTAAACCTCCCCCGGCACAACTTCAGGGCATTCCCTGAAGTTGTGTCAGTTGTGTTGTCTTGGTTGACAGATTCAGTTTTCTGTCCTCCTGGAACCCAGATATCTGTTGAGCCTATTTTCCCCAGAGGAACCTTGACATTGCCAGGTTCCAGTGTCTTATCTCTTGTTATGAACATATCCCTGCAACAAATGAACACTCAGCTAGATGCCTTTTGTAACTTCATTCCCCCATCAGTCTCCGAAGATTAGTTCATAGTATTACAGATATTATAATGGACATTAAATGTAAAGAAAAATTGAATTAAATCAATTACTTCACATTTGTCTTATACATGTAGTGTTATAAATCACTACAGTCCTGAAAAATAAAATATATTTAAGCTTTTTCTGCAAAATTTGAATGCAATTTTACTACCAGCTTCTTCATGTTTGCAGATGAGCAGCAATCCCTGTATTTGCTATGAACATAAGGACATACTTTTCAATGCTAAGACACAATAAATATTATCATGTACTGAAAACCTGTATTTCTCTCACATAATTTGTAGTTTTAATATATTGCAAAGGAGAAAAGGTGAATAATATTAATGTACATGATGAGATGAACATGATGAGACAATGGTGACACAATAAGAACTGGCAGAGAAAGCACCATCCTTAGTCAGCACACTGATTTTCTGGCCATTACTTGGTGCTCCACAGCAGAACAGGAATTGATGTGAAGACGTGACGTGCTGTTGGGTGCAATACACAGGGAAGGAACAGGGGGGTTGATAGAAAACATTACATGGCAGGTGGTGAAGGCCTGCTGAGGTTACTTCAGGTTAAGCTCTTGTGGTGCAAATTTGGTAAGACTGTCTACTCCTCGGGAGTTCAGTCTCTGTGGAAGGACAGGTATATGGGCTGCAAAACTGATTCCTGAGATTGTGTGCATTTGATTGTACACATTGCTCCTCTCTATGCCTTCTCTGCAGTCCCAGCTTAACTATGGAGAATAAGTCTACTTTCAGATGAGACCAGGGTTCAAACTGAGTATTGTTTTTAAAGGCACCCAGGAAATGTGCCCTCTCTAGTCCCCTACATTTCCCAGTGCCAGTGTCTCTGGAGATTTTAATGTGAATCTTATATTACTTCTGTGTTTCAGTCCAACCAAAATGAAATACTTTGGAAAGCTTCTTTTTGTGAAAAAAACTGAGATTTGGACTTGTTTCAATTTGGAGTGAATCCACATGTTAAGTTCTTGGAATTTCCTGTAGGAAATACCATTTTTCAACCACAGGGTAAGACGAGGCTCATTGGCAGCAGAGCATGAAGGAGACTCTGTGTCACCATCTTTGTTTTAGCTATTCTTCAGACAAATTGAAGTTTGCCAGGTCTGTAAGTAAGAAGACCCATTTATTTCATACAAGCTGCAGACTCACAAGGTGTTGTGGCTTTCAGTCATTACCAATCTTTTGATTTACAAAGGGAATAGACAAACTCTAGTATATTTCAATTTATCTCATGTACAGCTCCACAAAATTCACAGAGATAAACCTGAAAAGACTATATTTTTTTGTTTCTTTATTCCTTAAAAGCAGGTTAGTTGTTTTTCAGTTTGGTCAAACCCTAGAACATATTCACAGGTAAATTGAGATCATTTCAAGAATGCCAAGTAATCACAAAGTTAATTTGATAGATTCATGAGCAGTTTCTAAGGAAAGTGAGGAAGTCTTTATTTAGGATTAACCTTGCCTAGGCTGATGCTCTTGATATGTTGCGTTCTTGAGGTCCTTTGGGATGAAGGCACTAAGCAACTGGAACAATTATATACAGTGGAAATATCTGCTTTACCCATAGATTGGCAGATACTGTACTCTCATGTCTGAATATATTTCTCCATACTGGTTCAGATCATAACTTATTATGAACATTTTTTATTCTTTCTTTCTAGCATATGTCTGCTTTTATTTCATCCATTACTGGCACATGTATCCTCACAATATAATACCATAGCGACCATTTTAGTATAACAGATGGGCAAGAGGATTATTTGTCTTGATACTTCAGTCAGAAACTACGTTTTGTTTATATTTTGTATTGACATTAAAAAGCTTTGTAACCAATGGGGGTTTCTTTTGAGTTAGTTTCATTTCATTTGATTTTTTAGTGATCCAAAAAGGCAAACTCTTTTTTTTTTTTTTTTCCACTTCAAGAATAGAATGATAGCACTGCCTGGGGGTTACCCATAGCAGTAAGCTAACACTTAACACAAATCAAGCACAAAGGCTGATGAAGAAGAGATGCAAAATTGCTACTGTAAGATTGGAAATAAACTTGGGATTCAAAGGCTGCATGCTTCATAATACAACGGAGGGAAAAGAAAAACGTATTAGGAGAAAAATTATCGGAAATAAACCAAAATGGATTTTTGAGATTTATCAGATACATATTTTTTAACTTTTATGCTAAAATCAAACAGTCAGGCAAACCAGGGAATAGTTTACTCCTTTGGGGAGGAAGGTATAGTTTAGGTTATGGGATTTCTGACTGCATATAACTGTATGTGATCTGTCTTTTTTAATTCCTTTGAAGCACTGAAAGTTTGTGCTTCAGATATGGATGACCTGATGGTCACGCAAATGCTCTTCATGGTGTGTAGTTATTGTCCCTCTGCATTGAAGGTAGGACCTTCTCTGCACCGGCCTTGTTCAGGTTTTCCCACTTTTAGCAACCACTGTACAATAATAAAGCTAGATTACTGTGCTTAACATGTATCTGCAAAAAGCAGTTCATATTCCTAGAGTATGCAGTCCTCAGTGAACACATAAATCAAAGGAAAGTTTTACTGTCCAAGTAATAGTATGGCTGGAATGTACCACTAGGGGATTAATATTCCTTAAGTTAAACAATGGACACTAACTAAAAGAGCAAAAACCGAGTTGAGATACACAAGTTTAAAGTCAATATGTTGCAGAAACCTCCAATTTGGGGGTTAGATCTGCCAAATTTTCCACTTTTTGGATTGGGACTGAAGTCAGAAATTTTATTAACTCTGATCCTATATGGCTATTTATAGCAATTTCTATGTAACTACAACTTAAACCCCTTTTTGAGTTCATTCAGTTAATGAAAATATCAAGACTGACATTATGGAGAACACTATAAAATTATTGACTGATATCAGTGAGGTGGTAAATTAAGGTTCACTTGCCTATCAGAAGACTTTTAGGAGCATCTAGAAAAGCTAAAAACATCTGCATGGACAATTTAACCCTACATCTATAGGTCCGTAAAGAGTTTCTCCATAAACTTGTGTATAAACTAAGACTGGGAACATGCTAACCTGTACTTTACATAGCACCATTCCTTTCAAAAGAGAAATAGAATATACTTGATTTTTCTGTTTTCTTATATAGAACAACTGAACCAGAGGGTAGAAAAACAAAATACCTGCATTGATAAATTATACAGAGATTGTTCTTTGTGGAACATTTTTAACTTTCATCTCACAGAGCTCTACTATTGAATATCTGGAATATACCATGAATAAAATTGCTACACAAAGTATGATAAAGCACATAAGTAGACTGCAGTTTCATTGTCCTGATGACATCACTATAACAGGTAATTAAAGAAACCCTCAACATTTTTACATTTCCCCTCATATCTTTTGTCTAATTTTAGGTCTTTAGTGGGCATCAAAACAAAGATATGTGAACCTAAGTATTTGTACTAGTAAACTTTTGAATGTTGCTATCACCCTGACAATCCAATTACTTCTAGAAAGTTTGGGTTATCTAAAAATGTTTCTTTTTCATTCATCTTCTACCCCACCTTTTCTGATTTTCTGGATTTCCTGGTTATTCAACTGAGCACAAATTGCTGTTCATACAGATGCACTGCCATGATTTCTGATTTGCAGGCTGTCACTCCCATTAATAACCTACTAGGCTGTCATGCTGTCATTCCTTGTTGCTGCAACGATTTGTTTCAAACATAGGGGCTGATTCATGAAGAATAAAAAAAGCAGTTGTCCTGTTTTACAGGAACCTCAAAATATTTATACAGAAAATGTGTGAAAAGCACACACACCACTTTTATCCTGAAGAATGTGAATGCTTAATACTCAACTTGTTTTCCTGAGAGGAAAAAGAAAGAATATAGACTCCAGTCAATTTTTTCTACGTGAAAATATAATGCTTTTAATAAAATCTTCTCCTTGTAAGATATACTAAGTTCAGTTCCAGAGCTATGATATGATAAATCCCCAGGATAATGCAATGGCTTAAAAACTGATAGCAAAGCTAATTTTAGGATTTTTTTTCATTTCTCACTCTATCTTATCCAAAAGTATTAATGGCAGCTATATTAGCAAAAAAAAGACAAAAATATATCAGTGCCCTTCAGTCTTTTGTTTTCCTTTCTTGTTTCAGGAGTTCTTGGATAAATTTCACTCTTGATGATACAGGTGCAGCTTCATTGCCTCTTACGGACTTGTGCTTTCATAAAAGAGAAAACAATATGATCCACTGGATTCAATATCCCTCTATACCGTTGGACTACTGCATGACTGGGAACGGGGAGATAATTTCTGGGATGGGATGATATTGCTGATAAATAAACCAGCACATGCATCCGCACAAAGCAGAAAATGAACTGGGACTGAACCAAAACCTGCAGAGGTTTTGACCCATTGGTAGGTGTCCAGGGACTCCCCTGTCCCTGTGGATTGGAGACAGACAGCTCTTTGACAGGTGAAGCTGGCGACTGTGGGAGAACAGGGCAGGTCCCCTCTGCTGTGCCTGCTCCCCTGAACGCTTCCCAGTGCATCATGGATGTCACGCCGGGATGTCTGTCTCAGCAGCAGTGGGGCTGGCCAGCCAGCCCCGTCTTGAAACACCTCATCCCAGCATTTGCCATTCAGCTCACATACCCAGAGCATTTCAAGGAGCTGGAGCTGCCAGGAGCTGAGCTCCTGCACTTTTTCCACCACCAAGGCCCGACAATTGGCACATGTCCCAAAGAAACAGGCAGAAGAAGGTTTCTGAAGAAGGAAAAGAAGTAAGAGAACAACACAGGATGCTGACATAAATCAAAATGGGAGAGAAGACAAAGGTGGAGGCTGTTTGAATCTCAGCTGCAGTGCTGGCTCCTGGTTTCCCATTTTCCCTCTGTTATCCCTCAGTTGCTTCTCTCCAGCCCAGAACTGCGCTACTCAAGCAGTGCAAAAGTTTGTGCTCCTGTTACCCTCCTCTCCCCACTCCTCTCTCTGTCTGCTCCTAGTGCTGCGTAGAGATGGCTTCTATTGAGTGAACTACTCTAAAATATCTACATAAAATACTTAAATCATTAGGCTGACTTTGTACACTGTAATTTAAACCAATATTTTAAAGAGGTAGTCTCCCAATTACAGCATTATTGTTATCTTCCATAAGACTAACACATTAACTCACTTGAAAATTTGTCCCTGCCAAACAGTATCAGCAGCCAGTCCCAAATCTGTCAATGCCATAGTAGTTTCTAAATTGATGTTTAATTAATGAAGTATGATAGCAACAGGTTCTCCCTCTCCTTTTTTAATTTGATCTCCATGGCATTATAGGAACCTAAAGCTTCCACTAGGCACATATTCCTACTGTTTCCTTGTCAGAGGAAATGTATATTCATTTCAGACTTGCAGAGGCAATTACAGTAGCCACCAGTTGCCTACAGCAGCTAATCAAAGTGATAACCTGCGAGTTCTCAACTCCCCATGAGACAGCCCACTTGCCTCCAGCTGATGAATGCCAAAAGAGCAGCATGGGCCCACCAGTAATGACACCATCATCTAAGAGAAGTTTTTAACTAACCCATGGTTTTATAAAGACTCTATTAATGTCTCATGAAAAGAGGTCTAGATAAAACATTACAATAAAAATTTTTTTAAAGGGAAATACCAGCACTGATGTAAATGTCCATTGTAAAATATTAAGCTGGTATTTGCCTACTTGTAACCTTTGCGCTTCTCGTGTTCTGAAAAGCGATGAAGCCTTCCCTGAGTGTTTTCAAGCACGTGACTAACCTCTGACTAATAAGCTATCATGTCCTTGCCTGTGTCCAGCCACACAGTCAAGCACATGCTTCATCTTAAACAAATGCACAATTCCATCAATTTCAAAAGGATTCAGAGGCTTAAACTTAAACATATAGAAGCACTATAGAAAAGTATGCTATTATGCAACTGGAAAGTAGTATTGCATCTTGTTAGTTTAGATATCAATTGGTGTTGCCTACAACTACAATAAACAAAAAAAAATTTGTAAGTAGAAGAAAACAGCATTTATAAATAACTTACAATTATTTGCCAGCAGAATGGATTCACCACATTGGTAGGAAACCTTTAGATTCTTCTGCATGACCAGTCTCTTGCTTTTTCTGGAATTTTATTATTTACAACATAGGCATACTTGGCAACAACATTGACCCCCTCCACAATCTGCCACTCTATTACTGATAAAAGCAGCATTAAAGATACACACTATATTATTGCTTTATTCCATCAGCATATTTCAGAGAGTTCACTGTATAAAATTTAAAGTAAGGAGAATTAAAAGATTTGAAGGTTGCTTCTCCAGCCTTTACTTGTTTCAATGTAATAGGCTTTATAACCAAACAAAACCACAGCTTCGTGGTCTCATTAAGATTCTCTAAAAAAAAAAAAAAATTGAAAAAAATGCCACAGAACTTCCTTAGCCCTGAAATGTAAAAGCTACCCACATGAAAAAATTCTCTGTGGCTGTTACTCTAATCGAGTTATTAAATATGAGATTTCTCTTTAAGGCTTCTGGCCAGGTTTTGACATTGAATTTCGGGATATTCTAATTAGCCGTAGTCCCAAAGGAAGTGTTCCTGGCTTCCTCCCTGCATAGCTGGGAGTCCTGAAGGACTCCAGGCTGCAGGCTGCAAAGAGAGTGGGTTAGGTTAGTACATTTCCTACTCATGTCGCTATCATCGTCCAGGGAATGGACTTCTGCTCTACCATTTCCTAGTCTCATTAAAAAGTTGGTGAGCTTTTAAAGTTTCCAGTTTTTAGGACTGTCACCACCTGCAGTGGCCATTTTGTTCTTTGAAATACACACATCATCATGCTATTATTATTACTTGCTTGCTGTAGCACTCAAAGGACCTGAACAAGGCCAGACCAGAACTCAGAATCCTCCTCCACCACAGAGGAAGATGTGATGGCCACCTTGGGAGCTTAGGTGATACCCAGTTTGAAGATCACAGCAACTCAGTCATGTAAGCAACACCAATTTTTTTTTTCTCTGTAACAATTGTGAGTCATAATAGTTTATCTTAATTTGAAAAATCAAGATGAAAAAATCTTCCAGCACCTTTCTCTCTGAACAGCAGCAAGACAGCAGGTACCCTGCCAGAACCAGCCTGCTTGCTCAGCTCTCCTCCAGCACCAGGGAGACAAAACCAGGTGTGAGGTGTCTAGCAATGAGCTCAGTCTCTACATCCAGGGCATGTGCTCATGCTCCACAGAGGTGTCCACAGAAGCTTTTTGGACTTTAGCATAGCTTTTGATACTGCCTCTCACAGTATCCTTCTGGAAAAATGTACTGCATACAGCTGAATAACCAGGTTACATGATGGGTGAGCAACTGGCTCACGGGTCAAACACAAAGAGTTATAGTGAATGGGGTAACATCAGACCAGTGACCTGTCACTAGTGGGGTTCTGCATGGCTCCATCCTCATCCCAGTACTCTCCAACATTGTCCTTAATTATTTGGACACAGGACTTGAAGGAATACTAAGTAAGTTTGCCAATGACATTAAATTGGGAGGAGCTGAGTCCATCGAGGGCAGAGAAACCTTGACAAATTAGGGAGATGGGCAATCACCAACTGCATGAAGTTCAACAAGGGTAAGTACTGGATTCTGTGCCTGGGACTAGTGTCTATACACCCTGGTTGTGTGTATAGACTAGGGAACAAATTGAATATGAGTCAACAGCCCTGACATCCAGGAGGGCCAACCATGTCCTGGCTAAAGGAGATGATTGTCCTGCTCTTCTCTGCCGTGGCCTCACCTTGAGTACTGTGTGCCAGTTTGGGCACCACAATATAAAGAAGACATTAAGCTATTAGAAAGCATCCAAAAGAGGGCCACGAAGATGGTGAAGGGCCTTGAGGGGAAGCCTTATGAGGAGTGGCTGAGGGCAATTGGTCTGTTCAGCCTGGAGGAGGCTGAGGGGAGACCTCACTGTGGTCTTCAACATCCTCACAAGGGGAAGGAGAGGGGCAAGTGCCGATCTCTTCACTCTTGTTACCATTGACAGGACTTGAGGAAACAGCATGAAGCTGAGTCAGGGAAAGTTTAGGTTAACTATCAGGAAAAGCTTCTTCACCCAGAGAGTATTTGAGCGCTGGAACAGGCTCCCCAGGGAGGTGGTCAAAGCACCAAGCCTGCCAGAGTTCAAGAAGCAATTGGACAACACTCTCAGGCACATGATGTGACTCTTGGGGATTGTCTTGCACAGACCCAGGAGTTGGACTCAGTGATTCTGATGGATCCCTGACACTGGCGCTGCTCCGCTTGCTGAAACACTCCTGAAGAGTCTCTGAGACAAAAACAGTATATAACATTTTAGTGCTAGCTATTTTAATCTTTTAAGAGATTACTAGGAATAATGAATAGAAGGCAGGTATGTTGGTTGAAATGAAATGACAAACCTTTAATTAATAGATAGCAGACATCCTTACAGGAACAAATATGCATGACACAGGTTTTCACCAATGGCCCCAAGTACACCAGCAGTATCTAAAGCCTGTCTTTGCCTATCATGCTTTCATGAGTTAGAACTTTGTTTGTGGGCTCATGATGGGCCTGTCTATGAATTCATCTTTAGTGAGAGCAGCATCTTGTGAGCAAACCAGCAAACCCCATCTGATGGGATGATATGATGAGGATTTAGCCATCTTTTCATTTCAATAGCAGCTGTGCTCATCTATGCTGAGGCTTTCCTCATTTCTTGCCTCCAAATCTCCCTGGCAGCTCAAGGAAATAACAAGTGGAAAGAAAGGTTCAACCTCACATTTTTCTTCCCATTTCCCCAGTTTCCATCAATGTTGAATACAATTACAACACAGTGGAAAAAATCAGGTAGAAAGACACTTTATTACTCAACAGTCCTGCTTTCTCTTCATGGTGCAATCAGCACCAAGGAATTTCTGCTGATTTTGAAAGCAAAAGCACATTTATATAATTTTTCATCCTCTCAGCACAACATGCTGTAGCTCACATATCAGGAGGACAATCTGGCTAGTTTGGGAATAGAAGCTCAGAATTGCCAGGAAAGTGGGATAATATTTTTGTGAAGATCTTGACATTTCTTTTTTTGCATTTCAAACTTCAGTAACACAAATATAAACAAGGACTCAGAACTACAAACTTCAAAATATTTTGATTCACTTTTCCAGGTAATGTCTAGCTGAATTCTACTTGCAGGAACAAACCCTCTTATAAACATTTTATGTGAGATGTAAGAAGGAGCCATGAGACAAATCTGAAGACAATTTAGAAGCAAGGAAAGCAAAACTTGCCCAGTATAATCTCTGCTACAAATAACAACCCCAAGTAAGGAATGGCTTTCCTTTCTTGGCGATAGGAATACCTTTTGTGAACTACATATGTTTGATGTGAGACACTGAGAGGGAATAACTAAAATAGTTCCCACACTTAGAGTTCTACAGGCACTTTTCAGAATCAAGTTTAAATTTTCTCATTTTTAGAAAGTGTGCAGTAAGATATTGACCCCCTGTATTTCCGATATCTATTGAAATAGAATGGTGTTCTTAAAAGTCTGATTTCATTTTCCTACAGTAGCACATGGAGATGAAAGCCAACAGATGATACTAGCTGTCATCTTTACACAACTGTATCTGTAGACTTCAACAATTATCTGTAATCAATAGTTGTAGCATCATGGTAATAAAATTATAGTACTCACATATAATTACACTTACATTCAAATATACCCAGTTCCATTCAGAGCATATGTCAATGGAGTAAATCATGGTAAGTCAGTAATTCTCAAAAGAGAGGAGGGAAGGTCAGATCAGTGCTTTCCAAGAAATTTAGTTCAGCAAGGACTTTCCTTTTCAGTTAACTTTCTAATATTCTAGTTCCTTTAGATTTTAAAAGAAACTGTTCTGGATAAAGCTTTTTCAGCAGTACTTTTGCTAATCCTACACACATAACTCCTTATTTTTATACTAAATAAAATTCTTACAATTATATGCATATGAATGAACATAAAATAATTTATCACATGCTGATTTTGTTATTTAAAGTCAGAAATTAGTGGACACTCTTGAATTCAAAATTGCTTGTAAATCCGCGAAGATGAATTTTTCATGTGGGTATGAAAATAGGACTGTGTTATATCTTTCATTTTGTGCTTTCCTCATTCAGTTTCAATACCCTCTCCCTGCTTCTTTTCTGTTCTCCTTCTATTCTTTCATTTCCTGGTCCTCTATTCACTCTATCTTCATCCCCTAATTTTCTGTCCTTCTACTTTTGATTCTTAGCATTAATCTTGAAGATCAAATTTTGTACTGAAAAGGTGTTTGTATTGGTATAAAAAGACTTTTGCTCTATTACTTCCTCCCCTCCCCCCCCCCCCCATATAAAGACACTGTAATACTTTGGTTGTACCACAGACCTTGATTTCAGTAGTTACAAGACTTTTCCCTGTGTAATGAAATCCTGAGTCCTAGTTACCCTGCTGTTGAAAGGGGAAAAAAAAGAGACCCTTAAAAAAATCCTAATATGAGGGTATCTGGGCATGTTTCTCACCACTGATGTTTAAGTACATTAAAAACCAGATCTGTGAAAGCAGCAACAGGTGGGAAATGAAAGACATTATAGGGGGACTGAACAGGATCAGTACTTTTTCCTTTATGATTTACATGTGCAGGTTGTTCGCAAGAGTTTCTCCTCTTTCTAGAAGAAGCATCTTTCTCAAAAAGTGCAGTGTTTATAGTGAAAGCTCCAAATTTCTACATCTTTCATTACAAAGAATACTGTTTAATCATACATTTTACACAGAAATACATAATTATTTCTCTGCCATCACTACCTACAGCTGAGAAAATTAAAGTGGTGAACATTGATAGAGAAACTGGTTTGGGTATGCTTATGAAGAAGGTGGATCTGTTATTCCTATTGGCATTTCTGAGTCCACTTTAAACCAGCTACCTTGGTCCTGCTGGCAGTACAAAGGCTTCTTGCCTTCTCCCGTGACTTTTGCAACCCACACAGGATTTGGTGCTGCAAATGCGGCAGTACTAGTGGGACACAGGACAACACAGACTGCAGACAGACTGCAGCTGCTGTGTACCTCTAGTGGGTCCCATGGGGCTTAGAGAGAGGATGTTCTTGTCCTGGAGAGTATGAGAACAAATGGCAAGGAGAGGCAGCTTACCTATGGCGTGCTTCCAAAAGCTCTTCTTACAAATTGTCCTGATTCCCACTGAGAAAACTGACCCTGACCTGACACAGGAGTCAGGGTCACTCCCATTACTCCTATGTCAGATTTCAGTTGAGTAACATCAAATCTGCAGCATTTCCTGAAGCTGCAACACAGAGCTGTTCTCAAAGTGACTTTGGGTGTATAAAGGCTACAAAATGAACACTTTGGACAAAGATTTTCTTTGGGGAAAATAGGTCATATCCTGAAAGTCAAGGATAGTCAAAAGGTGGTCAGCATCTCTTAGGAAATGGTCTATAATTCCTCGAGTGTTAGCTGAAGAAATGATGTGCAGCCAGAGAAAAAAAAGCTAGAGCTATCAGAAGCTGAAATATCTGATTTATGAGAGATTTTTAATTTTCTTTTTCTTTTCTCTCTTCTTTGCTAACTAGAGTTAAAAACAAGGTAATCACACTAATTATAGCTTTGATCAATTCTCTGCTGAAGACAAAAATGGTTCTATGTAGGTCACTTGCTGATGTCTAAGTTTATAAAAACAGACTTATATCATGATAATATCAATTTAAAATCATCCATGGCATGCACATACAAAATCTGCAACTGTTTCAGGTATTTTCATTAGTCACTTGTTACATATTTCTTTACAAACTGTTCATAAATTATGTTTATTGTCTTATAATTAGTAGTACTAACAATGCATAATATCAATAAGGTCGTTATATGTATAAAGAATAAATAATAGTAATATTAATGCCACCAAGTAGCAATGCTTGACAGCATCATGTATATTCAGTCAGCCTACAACTATATTTCTCTGTACTTCGATGATGTCATGGAATGGTGCCAGTCACTGGTTTAATGAACATCAAGACAAGAGCAGAAGTTGAAAAGTTAGATAGCAGTTGGTTAAAAGAAGAAAAGAAGAGCTAATGAAATAAATGTATTCTAACTCTTTCAGAATTAAGATGTGGACTTTTTGGATCCTTTTACCGCATCAGTTATTACATGCTCATCCTCTTTTCCTGGCCAAGCAGGCAAGGAAAAGCTTCCGGGTTGTAAAACCCAAACTGTTGGACCTATCTAGTTTGCTAGAGAGATAGATTTGACCTCTAAATTGCATGAGGATAAATCAACAGCAAATAATGAAACATTAAAAGGTAAGTAGATTTTCCCCTGACATTGGATGTTTTAATTCCTAATTATTTTTTTTCAAAGTTCCTTTGCAGAGGGTCAGGTTGGGGTTTTTGTTTTTCTAATGGGAGTTGTACACTCTGCATAGATTTGCTATCTGCCAAATTTGGCTGGCATTATTGCAGAGGCCAGTTATGGACTGAAGGAAAACAAATTATTTGCAAATGGATGGAAACCTTGTAGAAGCTTTGCATTAGGTGCTATATTGACTTTACCTCTTCAGGTAGAGAGGGTATATAAAGATGCCTTTATACTTACAGATCAATACGAAGTGTTTCATTTTCCTTGTCTCTCCATCTTAGAAGACTAGAAATCTGTTCTAAAATGAAAATGGAAACTATTTGTTGAAGAAAGGACAACACCACCTTTTTGCCACAACTAGGATGGCACATTGAGAGGGACTGTGCACTCATTAGCATTTGGCATGTGATTCTGAAGTACACTGGCTCTTTTAAAGCTGTCTTGCTTTGTCCATTTATTCCAGGGCTAAAGAGCAAAGACATGGGATTTTCTTTTTCCAGACTTTTCTTCCCGTGTGTCTTAAATGAATGACCTTTGTCCTTTCAGCCCTGGTTGCTTGAAGTACTGGGAGTCCTGCCCTGTTATAGGTCAGCTCCTCTGTAAGAATTAGCCCCACATGGATTGCCCTGAACTCCACCAGCATGGCAGGTACTAAGAGGTTTTTTGGTCACTTGACAATTAAAGTTTCCAAGAATTTGAGTAGCCAGGGAGCTTCTAGGGCAAATCCAATAACATTTAATGCAAAAGCATAATGACGTACACTTCAGCTCTTCTGCACCCAGGCTACTTGTGACACTTTGCTGGACATAGCTCAACTCCATTCAACAACATTAACTGCATCTCAAAAAGTCCTTGATGCCATTCTGCTCTGTTTAACAGGAATGATGAGTATGTATATTCTTGTCCATGATGATAGTAACAATGTCATATCTGATGGGTTCAGATTGTTAAGATTGTCTTCAGTTGTGTTACCATCCTGGGAAAAATAGGGCATGCTACTTTGTCCTACTATGAGTAAATGACTACAGAGCATAAAAACTGCTACTCCAAGCCTGTCACCCCACACTGCCAGCACAGGCTTACTGTTGTCATGACCAGACTGTGTAATCTGAGATCCACCATGATGAGATGATTGAAGATCCCAGTGGACAATGAACTGACCATGAGCCAGTGATGCACCCTTGCTCCAAAGGAAGCCAGTAGCATCCTGGGATGCAGTAGAAGTGCTGCCAGCAGGTCAAGAGCAGTGAACCTTCTCCTTTACTCAGCATTGGAGAGACATACCTGGAATTCTGTGTCTAGTTCTGGGATACCTATCACAAGTGAGACATGTTAACCTGATGAAAAGGAACAAAAAAGAGGAAACCATACTGTTTTCAGTGGTGCCTAATGACAGGAAAAAAGACAATGGGCACAAATTAACATACTGGAAATTTAATGTGAATACAAGAAAGCACTTTTGTACTGTGAGGATGGTAAAACTTTGGAAGAGTTTGCCTAGAGAGGTTGTGGAGTATCTATTCTTGAAGATATTCAAAACCGTATCAGGCATGATCCTAGGCAACTTGTCCTTGGGGTCTACGCTTGAACAGAAGGGTTAGACCAGCTAATCTCAAGAGGTCCCTTCCCACCTAAACAATTCTGTGGTTCTATGAAATCCCCCGGGCCAAAGAAGAAATTAAATTTGAGGCTGTATCTGGTCTTAGTGTGCCAGCTACTAGTCCCAGTACATTAAGTAAAATACTGAGCTGCTGAAAAACTATATATATATATATGTGTATACATATATATATGTGTGTGTATATATGTGTATATATATATATATATACACACATAGGCTGAAGAGGAAACACTTCCCAGCAATCCATGCCTCAAACTTTAAATCTATTGGGTTTTCCAATAATTTCTTTACATTTCCTAATTTCCTTAGGAAACATTGCTTAAGTTTCCCGTACAGCTTGGCTACTGTTGTGGATGCTGTTCTGAGGTCTTAGTCCTCTCAGCTTATTGTAGGAGGAAATCTGCATGTCTGTCTCAGTGCTGTGAATTCTCTAGGTAGCTGGACTGCTGAATTATAGGATTTCATTCTGGAAATTGTTCAGGCTTCTACAAAATAGCCATATACATCTAGTAATTTTGCTGCTTCAAAACACATGAACATAATAGTAAATCCTGATAATGCAGAATCCTGCTACTGCTCCAAGACAACATGAGGACAAGCTAAGTCTTTCACATCAGATACTTCATATTTTCTCATCAACATTCACCTGTTCTTGACAGCCAGAACTGACCGGTGCAGCAGGAATACTTCACATGATAATGAGTAGAAGTACCAAGTGGCAGGCACACCTGGCGTAGCCAAGATCATGGATTAAGCTTCAAATATTTGGGCTTGATTGATCTACTGAATAAAGACATCTTGAAATCACTTTTTTCAATAAAGAATGCAATTACATGATTATTGCTTTAAAGAATACTTAGAAACACTACAGCTAAAATTGTTTAGGAACATATGTCTGTTCTTGTCAATGATTTACATCAAAGTGGTACAATGCAAGAGAGAACAGTTCTCAGACGCAACCTGAATATTGCCAAATTCTTTCTGAAAATTTGACTCTATTAATGACTTAAATAAAATTAAGTTATCCCCAGTCTTTTCCTTGAGACTGGCTGTTCACTCATTTTCTTAAGAGTGCTTCCTAGCTACGGGCTATATAACGAATACTGTTTATCACCCCATCCCAGGACCTCTTTGTTTCCTTTTGAGGATGATTTTGTTACTACAGGTGAGCTCCAAGATCCACTCCATCCATTCTTTAATCCTGAACTATAAACTTTGGTAGAGTCCAGATACAGTTTTAGGTCTCCAGAAAAGGTGATTTAATTCTTTTTCTATAAAATATTTAAAGCACATTCTCTTAGTTTTCCTGTTCTAGCAAAATTTTCTTCATAGAACAGATTTCAAACAAGCTTTTTTCTTTTCCTTTCTCTTACTTCGCTATTTCATGATTTTGCCCATATTTTGTTTTTCCAGTTGCAGACAGTCTCATGTTTTCTGGCCCTCTCTGCTTGTCAGACTCTCACTTTCAGTGCAGAGCCTTCCTTCATTCTCTCACTAGAAATATGAAGCTAGATGTTTAGCATACGGATCTTTGAAAATGCTGGGCACCCACTAACAGACAGTGATAGATCTTCCCTAGTTTCTGCTGGAGTTGAATTTCCTTGGCACCTTCTACTATCATGCCTGTATACTTAGGGCTTTTCCATTTTGGAACTCAGCCTTCACTACCTTTCAACACTTCTCCTGTTTCTGAGGACTGTCTTTCATGCAGTTCCCATTGCTCTCTTTCAGTCTGCTTAAACTGCTATCTTTAGCTGTCTTCAATTTTAGAAGACTCCAATTTTGTTTGGAAAACTAAATCAGACTTTAGAGGAAAAGCTCTACATGAGCATATATTCATGCATCTGATATTCCAGGCTGCAACTGAAATGGGTCTCAGTTTCTGAGCGTCATGATTGCATCCACCCGACAAGGGTTAAAACAGAGTCATGTGAATAGGAAACAGACGTTCTGTTCTTCCTTGTACTGCACCAAATCCTAAAAATGCTGACTACAATAGTGCAGCTACATTGCTTGCTCTTTCATCCCAAATTGCTGGCTTGAAAGTTCAGATGTTCTGATCTTGAATTCCATGCTCATTTCTAGTACCAGTATGAGAGGAGGGCCATGGAAATAAGCTTTTTCCTTACAGCTGATCAATAGAGGGCATAATTAAGGACTGTAGGCCAAACCTCAAACAAAGTAATTCACAGGGATCTACTCCACCTGCAAATCTGGCTCACAACACAGAACTGCTGTTGTTAACATGTTAAATCACTCCCAACCAAGAAGATAAGCTGTATTCTGTGCTTACATCTGCATTTGCACTTCTTTGAATTTTTCTTGATTTGAATGCCTATCCCTCAGGAGACAGGAGCAACCATTTCCTGAAAGAAAAAAAAAAAGTTAATTTTAATAGGGGGTCTGCTTGATCCCCCAAAGCAGGTCAAAGCTGGGATAATTATGGGTATCTGAGTGATGTTCAGATGCTTACATTCCACATTCCCTGATGAATTTGTAGTTAACTGTATGCGATAGAAATATCTCACATTATTCTTGCATTTGCCAGCTTGCAGTGTCATTCCAGATGGCAAACACAAAAATAGCATGAAAAAATTCTTTCTGAAATTCAGGTTCTAAAAGGATTTTTTTAATCCTACAGCAGATTTTCCAAGATGTTCAGACTACCCATTCCTTACTCACATAAAACATCCCAACAGGAGTATCTTGTAAAATCATTGTTACAGTAAATTTTGGGCCATTACTAATTTTATTACTGGCTACTTACTAAAAGTATATTTATTTCTTCATCACTCCTCTTAGAAATCTACCTCTGCTACATTTTATTCTTTGCTCAATGTTACTTTTATTAGAGTAGGAGTATCTTCAGAGCAATAGAATTGGAAAGGTCTTAGTTGTTAGCATGAAAGTGGGACTGCTTAAATTTGATTACTGTGTTTAATGAAGTGTCACATTTATTTACAAGATGACATGATGAATCACATTACAGTTATTATAAATCCGCTTATAAGAATGGACAAATGGTTCAATAAAGCAATGGATTTACAAATCTAAGATGAACACTTTTGGGTTCTTTGTCATATTTCCCTTTAAAAAAATGGCAACGCACTATTTACTTAAGCCCAGGAGCTAAATTGGCAATTTGTTTAAAAAAAGAGAGAGGGAAAGAGAAGAGAGGGTTTACATTACATTTTGCACTAAACTTTCTGTCTCGCTGACCAAAAATGTCAGATCATTCACATGGATAAATCCAGTTCACCTCAGCATTTGTTAACCTTAGAGCCATACATATGTGCTGTTTTCTTCCTCTTCCAATACAGTTCTGTCCCACTCCTAGCAGAAGACCCTTCCCACATCCATACAAGATACAATATCTCCTGAAAAAATTGTTTTGCCTGTCTCTTTCATTTACCTGAATGCTGGGCCTTTAACTGGGATTCAAATTACCCCCAAGTCCTAAGATTAAAATAAAATTTTATCTGCTTGCCTTTTGACACTTTCAACACCTTGCCTTGTCTGACAACAGAGTTGCCCAAAGCCTCAAGAAAATCAAAAACTAAATAAGCATCCACTCAGCCCCCCCTCTCCTCCCCTCGCCGGCCTTGGAGTCTTCATTAAAAAGGTCTTAGTTCACTTCCTTATGAAGGAAATTGGCTCATTTGTGTGCTTTACTCTCTCCTTCTCTCTCTCTGCCTGACTTGCAAAGGAATTTGTTTGAAACATTTTTTTCATCACATTTCTGTTTATTTGTGTTTGCCCTGCAGAAATGCTAATGCAGGTTCATTGCATTAAACAGGCCTGATAACGTCTGAATGCACTCACATATGTGTAGGCTGAAAAACAGCCACGTCCAGGGGAGGAGGGGGGCTGAGGAAGACATGTGTGTGTTTTGGGGTGTGCATGCACATGGAGCAGGGGAGGCTTCCAAGTGGCTGAGCTCAGGTTTTTGTGCCACATCTGCATTTTGCCCTGTTTGAGTGACAGGTGTACATGGATGCCACATTGGCTGCCAATATGCTATGAGACCATGGTAACAATCGCTCATCTCTGGGGAGCTATGCTGCCTCATTCCTCACTATCAGACATGAAAGAAATAATTTCAGGTGCCAGAAAAGGAACTGTGATAAAAGAAAACATTTCGGCTTTCATGGCACTAGAGTTTACCCTGAGGCAACAGCTTTGATAAAAAAAAGTGTCTCTTTCTTTACATTCACAATTAATCCATGATTATCTACAAGCAATCCTTTGCCCTATAGGATACTGACAGAAAAGTTGGTTTTCTTTTTTTTTTTTTTAATTCCTTGTACACTTCACCTCTGTTTTTTCCTGCTACATGCACCTATTGTATCATGCAAATCTTCAAACCCTGCTGAAGTTAGATACAGCTTCCCACCCCCACTTTGGGAAGTTATGTAGATATCTGTGTAGAATAGCTATTGTTAGCTGAAGTATTAGCATATAACGTTTCTTCAGTTGTATATTTAAGGAAGATACGAAAGAGGGCTATTATAACACAAGGAAAGTTGAACTAAGCCCACTTTTCTGCAGTGTTCTGTGTCATCAGCCAAAATAAAGTTTTGGTATATTTTTAAGAGCAAAAAAATGAAAAAACTACTCAAAAGTCAGTATTATCCCTATCTGTATAAGTTCACTTTCACTTGACGTTGGTTGGATCTAGCATTTATCATGTCCATCTGATATAGATAAGACCATGCTTCATGTTGAGGTCAGGTCCTGGGGACCAAAGGACATGAGAGGTCACAGTGTAAAGCAAATAACACCAGGCTTTTGACCCAGGCAGCCTCACTATTCCCTTGGGCCTCCTTGAGGACTGGGAACACTCAGCCTCCTCCACAAAATCTTCACTGCCCAACTCTGTAAGGGAGACTAAGGAAACTTATGGTCCCATTCCCCAGCAGCCATTTCCCACCCACCAGTCTTTGTCACCTTGAACGCACAAAGGGAGAGAGGGTCTCTGGGCACAGATGCCTCTGTGCAAGTACATGTACACATGCATACATATATGTGCACCTATATGTATAGCTGGGCTGATCATAGCTCCTCTGCTGGCACATGGCAGCTTGGCACAGCATGCCCCACCTTATCCTGGACAGTGCCTGGACCTTGCAGACCATGCCTATTCCTCAGGTTCCCTGAGAGGCAGGCTGGGGCTCCTTTTCAGGGCTTGTACAGGCAAGCCATTGCCTAATGTGAAAGAGGTCCAAAATCACAGATGTAATGGCTGACAAGAACTTATTCTGGGCACAAACATTTCTGCCACAGGTCCAGTGTCTCTCCATTCCCAGCCCTGGTGTTCCATGTCCCGGATTACCCCTCACCTCAGACAGACCAAGCCAGATCCGTAGGGATTTTTAAATGCCTAATCAGTTTTTCACCCTGATTAGGCACACATTGTGAATCTAACTCTATGCACTTCCATTTGGACTTCCCCAAAGGGATGAAAATTTTACATATATAGACCTTCACACCTCTTTGCCTCTAGTTCTTCATCAGGAATGTTTTACCTCATCTGAAAACACATACAAAAATCTTTGAAAAAAATACCAGGACTTGTTTTAGAGACAATGCTTAACATGACATAACCATCACTAATAATGAGAGTTCAGATTTCTCTTCTCATTCATCTCAGTTATGGTTGACTTCTTGAGCCCCTTCCATCTTTTGGATTCTATACCGGTGACTCCTAGATTGCAATAAGGTGGATTCCTTCACATTACTTATTTCAAGGCTTTTTAAGGGATACAATGACATAGCTCTCCTACAGCAGATCAACTTTGGCAAAAACTGTCCACCTACAGGGTCTAGTAATTAAGCAGTTTGAACAAGATAATGGAACAAAAAGCCAGGAAAATTACTGAACTCATCAGCTACCACAGATGCAGAAACTCTGTGTTTCTGTTTCCCATTTTTCTCCATTTAGATCTATCTGTCCATATGGATGGATGTCTCTTTTTGTTTATCACTTACTCTCTTTCTCTGCTTTTGTTTTTTTTTTCTGCGTCAACATGCATCATTGTCCTCCCTATGAACAGTTTCATGTTGCTGTCTTCTGACGAATCCAACCAGCAATATTTTCAACAATGGGCTAATTAGTGGAAAGGAAGAAAAACAGTCTGCAGGATAATAATAAACAGACTGGAGAGATGCAGGATTATCAGGGAGCAGAGCCCTAACACGGTATTGCTAAGTTATGTACTCATTGCTCCCTTGCTCTAACAAGCAGCTACATAAAGCTAGGTAGCTTTTCTTCTCAAACAAAGCTAAGGGAAGAAAAAAAAGCAAGACTTCTGTGTATATGTTGGTACGTGTTTCAGAGGGAAAAAAAATCATGACATTGTGAGCAAACTGGCTCTGCAATGGATCGACAAGGGTTTATTATTCTGAGCAGCACTCAATCAAATGTGGCCCCTATGAACAGAGAGTAATGTTGGCGAATCATCCTGGGGGCTTTTTTTCTGTGTGTGAGTGGTATCCATCTGTCAGCTGTCAGTGCCAGTGAGAGATATACAGAGCTGTCACTTCTTGTCAGCCAGCATTTGTGAGGCCTTTTGCAGCTGCTACACAACATATACTGTCCTTATTGAAGGCCAACAAGGAGTCTTGGAGAAGATTCTGCTGGGCAGGGTGAAAAGGGGAAGAGAGATGTCAGGACCACTCTAGGAGAACAGCCTTGACCCCTCAAAAATTTTTAACTTCCCCCTCAAAATCCTATTTTTTTCTGAATATTAATGATAATAAAAGGCAGATGGAGAGCTGAGGCAGTGGCACAGCTACATGCTCTGCATTTTGAGATTCAAAGCAAGTCTTGTGCTCCCCTTGGTACCCCTGGAACCTGTAACAATAAACATGGTGGGATGTGGGTGGTGATGCGTTCCAAAGAGTCCAGTGCTGTATCCTGAATGAAAGGAGAGAGAGAACAAAGTTATTCCTCCAAGGAAAAAAAAGCCCCATCTATCACTCCCAAGATATACATATATGTATACACACACACACACAAGTGTGTGAAAAACTTAGATGCGTATCCACACCTTTTAGAAGTGTTGGAGTTGTGCTGGGCTTGTGCTGAATTTAGGGCTAAACCAAACCCCAGGTTCCAAGGCACTGAAGTCTTGCCAACTGTTTTCTGAAAATGTTGGCTCCAAATGTTGAAAATCTCATGAGATCAGCTGTTCTTCTGAGTTTTCCCTCACCATGGGCTGTATCAGAACCGGCTCCAGAAAAATAAGAGGACTTTTTTGTTTGTGATCTGCTGCAGATTTATAGCATTATAAGGACCAAAAGTTTTGCATCCAGCCTGTTTGATTTCACATATTATCAGTTACAGATGGAACTGAAATACTGTTTTTAAGTAAAGGATCCTGACTTTAGAATACTATTATAAATGTTTAGGTATGCTGAATTGTTTTGCATTATTTAAAAATGATAACTGTTTAAATCTATAGAGAACATTTTGGTTTGGTTTATATGTTTACTGCTGCCTTTGCAACAATGCTAAACTAACACGGCCAAAGTTCAAGGCAGCAGGATTAGGAGAAATGAGTGTACGTGGAGCTGGGAAGTGCTATATTCTACTCTTTACTTTTTCATCCAAGTCGCCTCAAGCTAGCCATGTCAATTCTCTACCTGTTTCCCATTTGGTGATAACATTTCATTACCACTCTCACAAGAGCATCAAGTTGATGGATCTCGCAACCAACCTTTGAACTTCTAAAGATCTCTACAAGCACAAATCTGTCCTAACTATATCACGAAAACAACTTGTGTGATTCTGGTTGTGGGTTCAATAATGCAAAGCTAGAAATTCAGACCTAGTTCTGCACCAATAATTTTGCAAGGGTGGGAGATCAAGTGATGTTTACAATTCTCAGAGTTCAGTGCAGCTTTGGACATGAATAAGTCATCATTTAAACAAAAGATCTCATACCAGATAATTTTCTTTTAGAAGTAATTTTGCTTTTATGATAAGACTTCGTCAAGGAATTTAGAAATTCAGGATTAAAAAATGCAATCAAGTGTATTATAGCAAGAATACATAAATCAATTAAGTATTGTTCAATAATGAGGGTTTGTACATACTACATAAACCTGATAACATTATAACAATATCTATAATGTAATAATTAAATTACAGTATTATATGAAACTGTAAACAATTAATTTTAATTATTTTACAGACTTCCATTACTTTACATATAAATGAAATGAAATCCTGCAGAATACTAAAACATAGTCAGAGTGGATAATTGTATTGCTTAGTATTTTTGACTAGGGTGACTGGTTTTCTCAGGCAGACTGCTATTGTTAAGCCCAAGCAGCAAGTACTTCATTGATTCATTTTGTGCCTGTAGAATTACTTTTTATTTAAAAGATGCAAAAAAGATTTATAATTTAGCTTAGGGTTGCTTGAAAGCCTGCTCTGTTTGGTTACCAGTTTCAGACACATATGGTATAACTCATATTGCTGCAAGTAAAACAAGACTGACTGTTGAATGAGCATAACACTGTAATAGCAGAATGTCTGCATTTAGCCCTTTAAACTCAGATCTGCTTGCAAGCCAAAATCAAATGGGAAACAATTAGTGCCTGTCAGAAAATGATTTCCCCCTTCCCTCTGAGAAAATCCAAAAATGTAAAAGAAAAAGAAGAAATTTTCAGATGAAAACTATTAATTTTATTGTGGAGATGCATTTCCAATGGCTCATGGGAATTGTAGTTCATATGCCTCATGACCCAATTACTTAATCCCTTAATAGACTGTCTCTTGCCCTTATTCTCCCCTATACCCTTCCATGAACAGTTTTGCCATGACATGAAGGATCTATTTGTGTAATAGAAGATCTAGGAAACTCCATAAGAAAAATATCATCCATAAATGACGGGGGGAGTTTCTGACTCCATAACTTCTTCCAAGCCTTGCGGCAAAGTTCTAAAGTTGGGGCAATTTCGTGATTTTGATAAGAAATTACAGATACAATTGTCCTCTCTGAGTTAAAGTCTAAAGCTTATCATGCTGCAAACTATTAAGGCTCAGGATACTCTTCAGTTTCTTTTCGTATTTTGAATAAGAGTAGCTAAAATGCTGAGAAGTCTGTCATAATGAACCCCTTAAATAAACTCTGTTGCATGAATGACAAAGAAACCATACTGCCAAAGCATGATACACCTGAAATATTTCAGCATTTGTTGAGAAAGTTATAGGTATACAAAAAAATTCTAGTGTCATAGAAGTGAGCATTTCTTCCTGAGCCCCTGGAAGTATGCTGTGTTATGGCCTTTGTCAACTAAAGCACAATTTGATGGATTACCAGAGAGTCCTTTAAAAATAATACTCTTTCCTGGGGGAGAACAAGAGAAGCACACTACCTCAGATAGCGGTGGTGAGGGGAACATGATAGGCATTATTGTGATTAGAAAGAACAGTGGATCTCTATAAACTTACATTATTCTTGGTTTTGGAAAATGACAGGACTGAACTAAATTGGAGTTGAGAAGGAGAAACTTGTTTACAGCAACTTGCTGTCTAACATCTAGTCTGAACATTCTGGTGGGCACAAAGACACTCTGGTTTTCCTGTGTTGCAATCAAAAGAGCAATGGTGCTCTCAGTAAATCAGTCATGATCTCAGTAAAACGTGGCTACTATCTATTATTCTGTTAGTGATAGATTTACGTATCCCATACCTCTCTAAACAAGAGTAGGAGGATCTTGTACACTTTTCAGCCCTCAATGTTGTTATCTGATTGCATGACTCTTCTGCCTCAATACTTTGTGTAGTTGTAAAGTTTGCTATTGGGCATTTCCCCAGCCTGTCTATATCATCTATATTTAAGATACGGATTTTATTTCCTTCTCAGGTTCTCCGTGCTTCTCAGGTTTATATGCTGTCTCTGCTGATCCTGACTCTGCTTTCCCTTTTGCATCCACTTGGACTTCTCCCCCGACTGCCTAGAAGATGAGTCAGCAGAAAAAATGGAGCAAAAAAACAGTTGTGTAGGGCAGCAGCCAGACATAGTGTAGGACAAAACACAGTCCCAAACAAGAGAGAGGCATCTCACAACAGTGTCCATGGCTCTACATTTAGACCACAGAGGCTCAGCTGCTGGGGCACCAAACCACCTGAGCCCATAAGCCTTCGTAGATGCTGTTTAGTGACCCTTTTGTTTAGTGTCCCTGCTGTTTGAGGCATGAAGAAAGGGTGGAAGTCTAGAGACTGGCTACAGTCTTGTAAATCTCTTCATTTTCTAACTGGCAGAGCCATAGAGGCACAGCAAAATCAGGCAATCAGAGCTTAGCACAGCCAGAAGACCTTCCCTGGCCTTGACACCCAGAGCTTCAGAGAATGGTGTGGACACCAGGGGATAATTACAGGACACAGACACAGAGCCAACATACATGTCTGATTGACAGTGCCAGAAGCTAAGATGACGACTGTTTCTGCCATCATTTCCCTGAAGGTAGCACTGTCTGGTGAAGACTCACCGATTTCCTCATCACCTTTTCATAAAAGCAGAAAAAATGGAGAAAAGAGGTATTCAGATGCCTTCAGAGGAGAAAAGGAAAACAAGTGATTAGAATTTTTCTCTAAGATGGAGCCAATGTATGCCAAGTTACACAAATACACACATTTTAGTGGGATTGACCCCAAGGAGTGGGAATCGGGATCTACAAACCATAAATGAGCATATTTCCTTCAGACACCCCGAAAGAGGAAAAAGCAGACCATTTTGATTGCATAGTGTCACCTATTATTCAGCGTTGCTTAACTCCTGGCTTTGTGAGAGAGTTTCCAGTTGCTCAAAACACTAATAAACTTTATTCACAGTGGCTGACATTTTCCATGCCTCAAGCTAAGTGCTCGTGGAATACTGCAGCCAAAATGAGGCTCAACTATTTCTAAGTATTCGGCAGTCGTGCTTATAGCTTGAGAATTACCCAGCTTCATCCTTTGCATTGTGGCCAAAACAGTTGATGAGTCTCAGACACCTGTGCATGTCCATCAGCTTGAGACTCAGATATGCGTTTGTGCCATCTAGAATGTGATATCGATATAACTCTTGATATTATGTAGCAGTTTAAGCAGTTTCTTTGGCTTGAGTTTGTGACTGACAAAGTCATTAATATTCCATAAAGGCCACACCAAGTTAGTCACAGGCCAACACCTCATAAAAAATGTTGTCGATGCAACATGAAAGAGAAAAGCCTAAAAAAGATTAAGATTTATATGTATATATATATATATATTGCCATATTTATAGTCTTGTATTTCTTTATTTTTAAAGTCAATTTGACTGAATTGTCCAGATAGTTATGGAAGGGGAAAAATATTAACGTAAGTTTGAAAATCCCTTCTCAATCATTGAAGATAGTTTTTCTATGCAGTAAAAATGTATTGTGAATATCTTTAACTAAAAGGTTATATTTGCTAGAAGCAAGCTGCAGTAATCAAAAGCAATTACTGAAACACAAGAAATTCTGACTTAAGGTTAAACTTAAAAGGAACTTGAGACAGATGCTAGGCCATGACTTCAAGGAATAAGTGTTAGTAAGATTTATTGGGCCAAATTAATCCTATTCAAATCTAGTGTAGGCCAATAAAGTTTTTAAAGTTACTGATAAGAAACCACTACTATGTTGAATAGATAAGAGACACTGACTTTTGTTTTTCTCAGGTTGTTCAAATAAACTGACTTAAGGTTTCTTGGATATCCTAACCAGTAACTTTTATTACTAAAATTTTATATTTATATGTAGAAATTCATATTCCTATATTTTCTTTTACTTTTCTGCACATTTAAAAAGATGGACTTTGTCTTTCTTAATCTTAAGCTGGGCACAGCTTTATTTTATCAATTTTATGGGGTTTTTTCCTGATTTCCTTTTCCTGATTTTCTTCCTATCATTTTAAAATACCCTTTTATTAATATCTTTCTGTGAATATGATACTATATGAGAGCAGGAGCAATACTCGGGGATGAACTAGTCTTTGTGTAGAAACACTCATTTTCAGATCCTTCCCATTCTGGAGACCCATGCAGTTGTTCAGTTCCAGAAGGGTGTTCCATGGAAGTCATCCACACTTTGTGAGGTTCAGATTCATAATCTGAGATGCTTTTCTGTTAGTGAATAGGAAAAAGTGAGTAGGTGAATGCAAGATAAATCCTTGCTTGCTAAGAGGCCATCTGAAGAGTCATCATAACATTTTTTCTAATATTTTATGAAAAAAATACATCATTTCATTAAATTTATTACATTTTCATCATTTTTTTTCAATAGTCTGAAGGCAAATGCAGACACTAAAAAAAGAAAAAGTGAAGAATAACATATACGCATCAGTTTAACTTTACTTGAAACCTATCTGAACAGCTGTCTCCCACATGAAGTGTTATTCTTATTAGTGATTGCTAAAAAGAGAAAGAAAGCCGGGGTATTAGTGTATAGGGCATTCTAGATTTCCCTGGCACTATAGTAGAACAAAGAAATAAAAAAAAAGGGTGCAAAAAAAAAAAAAAAAAGGATAAAGTACCCCAAAGCAGGTTGCTTGCTTGCTAACAGAAGTGTCAGCAATTTTTACTGACATAGTCTCTTTGAACAGTACAGAAGCAAACACAGAACAAGAAAGATCAAAATGTGTCTGTGTCCCCAGGATCTTCGTCCCTTTCCTTTACCAACAACCGCAGGATATGTATCATGTACACCAGGGCCACCAAGCCCTAACAGCTGATCTCTGCTCTGCTTTCCTGGGAAAGGAGACACTCTTTTCAAATTTCTCTGTCAACATGTCACAGGGGAAAGGAAAACCATGCAAAAAATCAAGTCAGAGCTTTCCCAGTGATGAAGCTTTTTTACAAAAAGCAAATGTTTTCCTTTGAATTATTACCATCTGAGTTATTTCCTTGTTGCAGCTGAAGGCCAGTAGTTTGCAAGTGCAAATACTTGGTGGGGGGAGGAGGAATAGGGAGAGAGGGATTGTTTCCATTTTTGCCAGTGTGTAAATCTTGTTTTCTGTTGGCTGCAGTCACCCTGATGGACTTGCACTCAGTGAAGGCCCCACTGTTTCATGGCATGAATATGATTTTGGAGTCAATAATGTAAATGCTTTCTTATACTCAGCATAAGCAAGGCACATGAGCAAATAGTCTGATTTACTGTGAAGGTGATGTTTAAAATAACCATTATATGTGTATCTATGCAAAGCTTTGAGCCTCAAAAGATCTGTATATGTGTGCCTACTTTCCACTGAAAGAGCTGAGAAAGTATGTAAGTCTCCTTGAACTCATCAACTATAATGTTTTTGGCACAGTTCTTCATCACACCATCCTCTTTTGTTTATTTGTTTTTTCATTATCTGCCTATATCACCTGAACCTGTAAATACATTGAACTCACAACATTCTGTGATTAAAAACAGGAATATTTTCTCTTGCGGTAAGTAAGGTTAATCATGCTCAGAAATGGGCTCTTAATACAGTATCCCAAATATCTTCCTTGAAAATGTCCTATGGGCCCTAATTATCTCTCTCCAAATAAAAAGGATTGAGTCAAGAGTTTTATGTATCTGCTTAGTTTTCAACTGGATTTTGCTGGTGGTTTAAATAAGCATGCTCATTAGCATCTGTCAGCTGCCCAGACTTATTATTTCATTGCTATGTGTTGATTTGACTTTATTAAGACCTACAAGCCTTGATCCTGCCTGAAAGATGGACTCCAGAGCAGATCTGCCACAGCAGTTACAGTCATCTGCACAGGCTATGTTAATGCCCACAGTTGTGTAAAATCTGCTGCCATACCCTGCAGAAAGCTTTCACCTGAAGATTTTTTTCTTTATTCCATCAGCTGACTCTACAGCTTCTGACTGTTAGAGTGCAGTGTTGAAACATTCCTTTTTGTCCAGCTTTTGATGGAAGCTGCCCACTTCTTTCTTTAGCTTAAAAAGAAGAACAGATTCCTGGAACCTGGAAGAGCAGATTAATACATCTAACAATAAGAGAAATCAGCCAAACAAGTAGCATATTCATCACTTTCCCTGTCCTCTTCTCTCTTCCATCCTCAGCCCTTTCTTGCTTCTTCCCAGGTGAGAAATGCTAATATGCTGTGTAATGTAGGAGCAGCTTGGTATGTTCCTTGCCTGCCCTGGAGCTGAGGGCTGTTTGGACTATGGTATAATTGCTTCTGTGGCTGCTCTCAGCACTGTGGCTTCAGTTTTGCAGACATTGTTCTGGGAGAATGGGAAGAAAAATATTCCTGTGGCAGCCCATCCTCTTTTTCCAGACTGGGGAGGAAATTCACTAGTAGTTTTTGGTCATTCTTAAATAAGTTTCTGAAGGATTGCTTATGGAAAAGGATGCCAGACTAGTGAGAGAAAAATCTGTACTTGGGCCTTCCAGGTGACCATGTAATGGAAATGTTCCCCTAAGAAATGCCTGCAGAGTACGAGGGCTTTTTCATTCAAATTCTTCTAAAACTTCATCAACTTACACAGTTATCAGAGTGTCTTCCATGGACATTGATATAACCAATATCTAGTTTACTTAGTTCTTTCTTTTCCAGTATTTATCCTCTCCTTGCTTTCTCTGCTCCAGAGGGAGCCTTTCGTTTTCCACCCAGGTCCTGTCAAACGTTGCTATGATGCTTTTCAATCCATCTCTTTTCTCTCAAAGCTTTGGAGTCTGGTCATGTTCTGGAGAAGGAAGATCATCCCAGATAGTTCTCAGCTGATGAAGGCCTGAGACAGAGCTGAAGGGTAGTAGAAAGGATGTGATCCAAGGCAGCATGCAAGGATCACAATGCTGTTGGGAAATCAGAGGTACCTGACACTGGGGCCAGTCTGCAGCCTTGCCTTGCCTGAAGCCCACTTGGAGTTACCTGTGATGGCAACAGAGACAAACTCTTCTCTGGCAGTCAGGCATGAAAAGAGTCCAGCCCATATTTTGTACCAAGATAAGGATGAAGAGGTAAATGCTGGTTCCTCACAAGAAGTAAAAGCAGCTCCTTATCATCTGCAAAGAGCTAGTTATGATTTCACCACATATCTTTCCCTGAGAGACAAATACTCACCAGGACTGATGAGCTAATCCCAGCCTAAGAAGAATTAGCATTTATGTACCTAAGAAAGAAATGCTGAAGCAACAACCTGCTATGCCACTTAGCCAGGGACAATGAGACATCAATGTTCTTGCATTTTAAGTCCTTTCACCCAGCAATGTTTGCAAGCACTGTCCATTAGCCCTCCTCCAGCCCCCCAGTGCCACCTCTAGAAATGATGAAGTAAAATTCAGTTTGAGATCACACTTATTCCTGCATCCAAATTCATCACATATTATAGCCTCTCATGTTAGCAAAAACATCCTTTAGAATGAAACTTTCCTATTACCATTTCCATTACAGAATCATTTCATCTGTAATAATTTTCCATCAGAGGCTGGAGAGGAGTCTGCTGCAGCTTTACCTGCTGTTCATACCAGGCACGATTGAGAGATACCATTTTTCTTTGTGTTTGAAACCAACAGGAGGAGGAAAAGGGTCTATAAATACAGACAATCAAGAGTATTTTACATCTAGTGGTACGCTGTGAAGCCCACCTGTAACAAAATAGGAGAGCAGAAGGGGGCGGGGGGAGATTTAGGAAAAATCGGAGTAGAATTAATCCTTCAGGCTGAACCGCCTCTGCGGAGCACAGCTATAGAGTCCTGCTGACTCGAAGGGCCATTATTCAAGGGTTAAATGTCACTCAAATCAACCTCATTATGAACTGAGGGATGAGGAGGGGCTCGGGGGAGACACTGCTTTCTTATGCATTTACAATTGAGCCGCTCTGGCCTGGAGATGACCCGCTGCACAATTTTTAAATTATCTCTGTGCGCTCTGCTTGTTTTGGAAATGCTCTAAATAAAAATAATGGACTGTCTTTTAATAAGTCTCATTGTGAAGATTCCACATATCAAACAACGCAGCGCAGCTTGGAGGCAAGCGACGGGCATGTGTGATCTAGCTGGAAGAGAGACAAATGGTGATGGGAGCAACTCCATCTAGGGACCGCTGACAAGAAAATGGCATTCGCAAACTGACACATCTGTCAGGGTGGAGAATATTGGCACCTGTCACGCAATTTCAGTCATGACTTTTAATAAAGCTGCTTTCCCTTAGGTAAAATTGGAACTTGACTGTAATATTAGCTGCAAGCACGTCTTGTTTTCCCCTTCAGAGCTCTTTTGTACGTGAGACGTTTCAAATGAATCTTAAAGCTGAAGTAATGATGTTTACTACTTCTTTCCTCCTCCCCCCCCCCTTTCCCTTTCCAAGTCTGGATTTGAAAGAGATGTTGTGCTGAGTTTTTTTCTTTGCAAAATGTCTCCCCTTCATCTACCAATACCAGATTTTTTTTGTATGTGAGTGTGTGTGCATGCGCACGTGTGTAGCGCTTTTTCTCTATCACTCTTTTTTTTTTTTTCCTTTCCTCCTCCTTTTCAGCTGGGCTGTTGTTTGAGTGAATTTAGCCTGGGGAAGCATGTATATCATAAAAACTGGGTTGGGATTTGTTGGCTGTCAGTCAATAAATCAGTCAGAGTTTAATTACCAGGCATGTGATGGGAAGCGGTGACAGGCACCAGGTCTGTTGGATAGCATTTCTTATGGGGCAGCAGCTACTAAAAACAAAAAGTTAGAGAGTATGTGTGCATGAGTAGATGCCGGATGGGAAAGAGGGGGAGAGATGGAGGGGAGGAGGGGGAGAAGTGGAGAAAGAGGAATGGGGAAAAGTTGAGGAGTCCTGCAGCTGGAATCCACTATTACAAAGGGGGGGGGGGGGGGGAAGAAGTTCTGTGTTCTTAAAACAAAGACTATGAGTGTCTGTTTCAGGACAAAAATAAGGTTTTTAGCTGAAGCGTTCCTATGTTTTGCTTGAAATATGTCATCGTGTTCTGAGTGTCACCTGATGCCTGCATTAACTTACGCTGCACTAAAGTGCACCCCTTTGTTTAACACTTGCAACCATTATATCAGAAATATTTTTTTAAAAAGGAAAGAAAATAACTACAGTTGAGAGCACACATTGGGGAGATGGGGCTGGAGAACTATTGTATTACAAGATGACATAATGTGTTAAAGGACCTTTCACGAAGTGAGAGTAAAGTTTTTTAATAAAATATGAAGGTTATATAACATTCCCAATGAGGAAATCAATAACATTCTTTTTTTTTTCCTTTTCTTTTTCCCTTCCTTCTTCCCTCTTTTTGGAAGTTTTCCAGGGTGTCTGACCATGGAAATGATGTACAGTTTTTTTTTCAAAGGCAATTCATACTTGACATGGTTTTTATTTTTGACTAGTGATGAGAGATGTCATCTTCTTCCTGTCATATGCCATGAAGCATTATGTGGAGATACCGCAGGATGTTTTGACTGAAAAGATGCTCTATTTTCTTTTAACTATCCTCCTGTGGTGTGTCTCAGTGTGTGTTTCAGAAATCTTTTGTCCGCTTTAAGGCATTATGGGTAATGGACACAAAAGTCTCTGGCTTGAGGTAGTGTAGCTGCTACTCTCCTGGTAAAGCATTTGTCCGTGAACGCAAGGGAGCACAAGGGATTTATGAGAAGAGGAGGAAAATGTTCAGCAGAAGAAGAGCTACTTATAACTGGACTTCAGCTGTGAAAATTTAGCTGAAAAATGTATTGGTTCAAATTTAATAGAAACATCTACACATAAAAAATGTCAGATCGAATAGGGAACTGTGCTGTATTTAGTCATCTAATTTAAAGAGTGCCTTTATTAAAAAAAAAAAAAGAAACCAATCTGGTTTGCTCAGTTAGGTGGACTCCCATGCTGACAGCCAGGAGCATCCTTGTCAGGTTGCTCCACAGCTGCCTCTGTGACTTCACCTATGTGAATCTGGTTGCCCAGCAAGACATCCCAGAGATCACCTGCAGGACCTCTTCCCATCTTTACTTTAAATTGCTCCTGTCACGTCCAGCTGACTGTATGTAAACTCACTATTGCTTCACCCCTACCCTCTGTCAACTTTTGTCACCACTCTTAGACGACAAACTCCTTGGAGCAGAAACCTTCCTTTTCGAATGCTTTGCAAATGCCTAGCACACAGTGCGGACTACTACAAATGTATAACAGTAACTCCATACCCTACACTGTGTGCATATTCAAACTACATGGAGTGCAATATCCAGACCCGTGTTGCAGAAACTGTCTCTCAGTTGAGTTCACAAAAGAGGATGATGTTGGAGAGGAAGAAAGTAAGTTGCAGGTGGGAAGGGATACAGTCACATGAAGATTTGCATTCAATTAAAACTTTTGTGAATATTCACCCTTTAATGACCTTTCCTCCCCCATTCATTCCCTTTCCTGTGTCTCTGATTTTTGCAGCAGAGAGAAGCAGTTTTGAAATTTATGCCTTATTCCCACTCACACAAGTCACCAGCAGCATTGAGTTAATCAGTCTAAAAAGGTCTCGATCTTAAATGTCTTATGGGTCTAAAAAAAAATAAATATACTTATTTAAGCCTTCTCTTAGGAGTTACTTGCTCCATTCTCTAATCCCACATTAGCTACTTTGTAAGTCCTAGACTCAGTTTTCTCTCAGGCTACTGTAAAGTCCCATGGTGTCCTTCCAGAGTTAGTTTATCCAGTTTCAGTAAAATCTGTGTAAACAACTCAATGGTTAAACACTATTTAAACAGACTACACAATGGTAGCAGCACCTTGTGGCTGGTAGGAATTCAGCCAGGTCCCATAGGGCATCCCACTAACTCCTGCCATCAGGGCCCTTGGTTGCCTTGAACAGCATGGAATTTCATTACATCAAGTTTACTCTTCATGGGATAACCATCCTGAATCTCAGCACCATGTCCAGAACTGGAAAAAAAAGTAGCAGCAACTGAAGCAGGGCAGGATGTCCTCTTGCTGCCAGCCATGGCAGGGAAACAGGGAATCAGGGAAGCAGTTGTGTGACTGGTTTAGTCTCCTAGTACACACAAAAGCTACATGGAAACCCACTAGGCTTGAAGCCTTAAGCCTCATCCTAACACAGAAATAATAACGGGACACAGAGCAGATTTTCTCTGAAGTTGTAAGTCAGAATTTACCTCCCAAATGAGTCACTGGCTATTAATGCAATGCAAGAATGTAAAATTATTGTAATCTTTGTCAAAGGTCAACCTACATTAGAACAGCAGCTCAACAGATATAGGATAAATACCTCTTAATAATATAGGATTTTTTTTGCTGCCGATAATTGACTTTACTCTCCAAACATTTGTCTCTGCCCTGCTGTTCTACTCCATTGTGCTCTTCAGTATGGAGTTCAGCTTAATCAGAGACCCAGGTGAAAACACTGGTAGCATCTTTGAAAGCTCTGCAGGATCAGTGACACCAGTTTTGGTTAGTGAGGTTTTACATGTCCCCTCTACAGCTCTGAGTGTGGGAATAAAATCCTTTCATGATTTTTACTGACTTTTTACTAGCTTTATATCACAATCAGGAATTTTCCTGGATTTCCACTGAAAATTTAGAATGCCCAGGACTACTCAAGTTTTACTTATCAGAAAATCATCTGTGCCTCCAAAGGTCAGAAAATGTTTACTTAGGCCAAATAACTCCTTAGCTGCCCAGATCCATTACAACTAAGTCTGTGGTGCAAGTCACAAGTAGTGGGGTAGTTTGAATGAAGTAATCCAGTCCAAGCCTGTTTCTGCAAGACAGAAGAAACCTGCCAAAAGTGGAACTGAAAAAGGTATAAACTTAGAAGCAGGTCAAGTTTCCCTACTGCCCCATTTACCTGCAAATGCTGTGTGCTGTTCTTCTTGATAGCCAAGGAAAATGTACTCCTGACCTGCTTTTTCATTTTCATTTTTTACCTACTTGACATATCCAAAGGAAAAGAAATATCTAAAATGTCTGATGCATTCTGTGTATGGGCCAAAACTTCCTTAAAACAGCTCCACTCTTGAAGTATATCTTGCACAGATCTGTGAGCTGAAGGACATGAACTCTGAGTACTGGTGCTGAGAGAGTAAATTAAGTGGCCCAGGACTGAATTTCTCCAAAAGCAAGTGCATTAATTGATATTTATTTAGGGAAGTGTGTGATGGCCTCTAGTGGTGCACACTGTCGATAAACACTGAAATATCACAGTTTCTCTCCTCATTTTGAGTGGCACTGAAACAATAGTGTTCTGTGTGTAGTAACATGGTTATATTGCTGCCATATGAGTAACAAGACAGCCCAGTGACAGACAGGCCTGTTCCGTTTATAGCACTCTCCTTCCCCTCTCCTCCATGCGCTGAGGAGGAGGTTGCACAGCACAGTAGGAGCAAGTGCACAAACTGATATTTAGCAGTGACACATTAAGTACTACAGATTTCCTGTGAATACACCACCATGTTCCTGTGTCCAGTATCAGGGAATAACAACAGACAGACTTCATTACGGTTTTCTTTTCCTGCTAACCCACCAGGCTCACACCATGCTCAGAAAAAAAATCTCAGTTTAGTTCTTTTTTTGCTGTGGAATTTTCCCCCCTTTATCACGATATATTGACAGCATCATCAGATCAAGACCGTGACAGAAAAATCACGACTATGGGACATTTTCTCCCAGTGATCAGATGGACTGAACCTCAATAGCACAAACATACCGAGGCTTCTTTCTGTGAGGGCAGTCTCTGCCATTACTACAATGAACGTGATAGCCATTAACTAATCGTCATAAGAAAAAATATAGTGCTCTCTCCCTCCTCCACTGCACACTGAGGCACATTCCATATAAACATCATAAAGGACACAGTGAGAGAGAAAAAACACACCAGAGGCCATGCAAAACCACATATAATCCCGATCTGAGAAGAGACTGTTATTCAAAGCAGTGAAAGCTTTCATATACTGTATGGCCATAGAGTCGGATGTTTTCTCAACAGTTTTCTAAGCAATAATACATAGATAAAGAGGCTGGAATCTGCCATCCCCTTTATAACATATGCATGTCTATTTATGAAGACACTTAAGCATGGATTTAGTAAGTCCGAGACAAAGCTCTAGGGGCGGCTGTCTCTTTAAATCTGTCTCCTACCAAGTGAAATTTGTGGCCCTGATGAATGGCAGAGCAGAGTCATCCATAAAAGGGCAGAGGAAAATCACACTCATTTGCATACAGTAATTATTCTCTGAATCGGGCCACCTTTATTGCTGCCAGAAAATCTACTGTCAGCATCGCTCTATAGATCATGTTGGAAAAGCCAGCAGCTGAGGAGCGGGGTGGTGGTTTGGGACCCGTCGACTAGAACCCCATCCTTGCCACTGGGGCAGGTTGTGCTTTGCCTCACTCCCCATCCTGGGTACTTATAGGTCCATCTTCTTTTGGGTCCTATGTATCTTCTGCAGCATAGCAGCGTAGCAGGAGGGTGAATGTTTGCACATATAATAATAGCAAGGTTGTGGGAGCCATGCAGGGTGGCTGGGGAGGTTCCCAACTGCACCAAGATAGATTGGATACTTTTTCACCTTTTTTCCTTCCCACATGACATCTTCTTTAAAGAAAAATAAAATAAAGAAGCTACATTGTACAGGCAGAGTAGCATCACATTACCTTATCGGCATGCTACCTATGCTTATGCTCCTGCTTGGCTCTACATCAGTGAGCACTGGCAGATTAAAAAAGGGAATAGCTGACTGACATTTCAGCCTGCTGGCAGGAGAAGTAAGAGGGGAAAGGGCACAGCCAGGGACTGCACAGGAAAAACTCAACCTGAAAAATGAACAAAGACCTATGGGGCCAGATTCTCATCACAGCACAAACAAATGTGCCACCAGTCTGGGACTTCTCCCCCAGGTCTTCTCCTGCTGTGACCCAGCAGGAGGGCCTCAAAACACAGAAACAGAGCTTATTCAGGTACCCATGATAGCTTTAGGAGAGCACTTTCCTATCCATTTATGTCTGTCTATTTACGATGCTACCAAGGAACTGAAGTCTGATAGAAGCTCTGTAGCAAGTATGTCCTTGGCATGGATCCAGTTGTGATCACGCTTTTTGTGAAACCAAAACCTGACATGCAGAAACACTCACTCCCAGTAGTGAATTGCAAAGATGAGAGCAGTTTGGAGCTGGAAGTGATAACAGCAGCTTTGGTGCCAGTGCTGCAATTTGCCACATTCTGGAGCAGGGCTTCCAGCTACCACCCACATGAGTGCTCTCAACCACTGCAACAGCTGGGAATAGAATGGTCCTCATTTTGCAGGACCTGTCCACAAGCTCAGGTGTGTTTGCACAGCAGTTTTTGCATATGCCCGAACTCACAATCAAATGCAAATTCAAGTTTCTTGTGGCTGCAAGAGACTTTAGGGAGTCACTGTGGATACTGGGCTTCCCATAAGGGTGAATGAAAGGATTTCTTGGAGAGGCATTATCCTATGGCACCATGGCACTCCATGGCATCATCAGTTAGGCAATATTTGATGGAATATTGAGTCCTTCCTTAAAAGAATGCAATTCTATAATGAAGGCAACAATATGAGACTGAAATAGAAAACTAGAAGTCCTCTGTTCAAATACCACAACCACAATCTTCTGTTCTGTCCTAGGAGGTCTATACCTAGAGGCTAAAGACCTGGTAGCTGGTGACTTCCCAAATACCATAGTAGTGTTGCTTGCATATTCTGTTTGTGAAAAGTTTTGTTCGTCATTATTAATGAGTACTGGAAACACCTGATATGAGAAAACGGAGTAAGAAGTACACTAGAAACTCCAGGGGTGAGAAGTGTTTTAAAACATGACCTGAACAAACCTGACCTCAATTCTGCTATAGACAGAGAATTAGTTGATCAAAATTCTGCCTGACATCACTGAACATAATTTTTACTTGGTTGACTCGAAGCATCCTGAAGTTGGAATTTTTCTCTACACTCTCCCCTCAACTAAGAGACAAGCTCAGTACCTTTAATCTTTATTTAATTTGTGGTCTAACCAAATGCTTTGGATTTCCAAACAGGCACCGATAGAGAAAAAGCCATCTTCCACCATTTTTATGGTTAAGCCAAAATGAAAACTTCATGATACAACACAACGGCTTTTCAATGTTTCTGGTGGCTACTTTCAGTGTTATCATACCATCCAGACATGGAGTTACTGAGAAGCTGCTTAAGTAAGGATGTTTTCTATCCAACCAGAACTACTGAGCTGTTATAGATTTTGTTAGTGAACTTTTTTATGCTTCAGATCTATAGCAAAAGTTTCAGTCAAAGCAGAACCTAGTTTTTTCCCCACTAAGTTAGAGGTGATGGAAAGCTGTTTTGAATTAGACAGTATTTTCTGTACTCAGGTATATAAAAATTATTTATATATAAAAATAGAAAAATATCTTCAACGTAACATGGCTTCATGGATCTTCACTGGCCTATTTAAAATAGACAGTACTTCACAGTCCTGTTTCCAAAGTAGACATCTATCCACATAAAGTCCATAGTCACCATCAGCACTAATTTTTTCCTTTGTGCCTTCTCTGATTCCTCAGGAAGGGAGTATAACATGCCAGAGTGAGTGACCTAGTCTAAAGCAAATTTCTGCTGACCAAAACATGTCTTGCCATGTGCAAGAGATGGGCTTTTTCCTTGATCAGGCTGGCAATGCAGCATTTTGCAAACATTAAGTTTACTTAAATAAGAAGCAGTAGAAAGAAAGAAAAAGAAAAGGAAAAAAAAAGAGAGAAAGGAAGTCAGCATTGCTAAACAGTGATACTTTGCCTTGCCTAAAGCTCTGTCAAAGTACCTGACCCCTGCAGATCTAAAGTAAAATCATTTAAATGATGTAAGGGATATAAATTTTTTTTAAGCAAGTGGCTCATGGCTTCACTGTTTATTAGAGGATGAAGCTTCCAATATTGGCTTGCTGAGATGAGCACTTACAAAACCACACCGATATATGTGTTTGCATTCCTCTTTGGGTAAAAATTTGTCAGAGAAGAAAGGCATTAAACCTGTCACCTCAGATAAAGATCAGATGTTTGATTTCAAACAGAAGAAAGCAAACACTCCACTGTAGGCTCCATTAACCCCTTGAGTACCCCACAGAAACTGCTAGACGGGACGGGCAGCTGGTGCTGCCCGCGTCACTGACTCACAGCCACAGAGTTTCCTTGGGGAACATGTCATCTACACACTATATCTTTCCATCTTCCCTGTCTCTCCAGCATTTGCAAAGCAGAATGCATCTGCTGGCTGCAGAAAAGGGTGCGGTTCAAAACAGAAACTAGTCTAGTTATCTGTTTATATTCCTTGCTGGGTCTGCTTTTATTAAAAATGTACTTTCAGGGCATCTGAAGGGGAAGCAGTGCTTGGATCCTCTCCAGTAAAGTGAGAGACCTAGGGTATTTTGGAGATCTCTCTATTATTTCTCTGGCAACAAGAAGCTTCACTTTTTGTACCCCTTTTCCCCCTTACCGTATATCCATGCTACAGCTGTTGAAAATGTCCATTCATGTGGCATTACATTCTGAACTAAAAGTCTCTGAAAAATCTACCTATTGTAATACCTGGAACCTTCCTAAAGCTAACTGGCTTAGAGTGAAGTGAATAAACTTTACTGAAGAAAAAAAGAGAGAAGAAAAAAAGCAGAAGTCAGCCTCCTGTTTCTAAACACCTTCATGCAGAAGTCAGGAGTTAAAGCATACAAAAGAGGGGCGTAATAAGAAGTGCTAATAAATATTTTCACCTGGAAAATCTGATCCATGCAAGGCTGAGAGGATCAGCCATGAGGCAAACTTTTATGGTTTCCAGTTTGAGGCAGATCGTATGGAACATTTGGAAGTATGTGAGATCACGCCACACAAGTGTTTGCTATATTAATCAAAGAGCACAATAGTTGCCTGGATACCCACATCATTTCATCAGCTGTGGTGGCCTGTTACCAGTTTTCAGAAAATGAAATGTGACCCCTGAGGACTGTAATTGGGTGAGTATAGTAATTTAGGAACGTTCAGGGGATCTGGAAAATCTGTCCAGCCAATTCACTTACAGCCAGCCATGGCAGAAGGGTATTTCAGCACCAAAGAATCATGCAAGTTGCCTGTTATCGTTGCTGATACCCAGTTCCTTTTCTTTGCCTGTTTGCTGCTTGGTGCCAGTTACAATGAACTCCAGAGTCCTAATGAGCCTAGAGATAATTTTGTTTAATGAAGGATTAAGGCAGTGCCTTGGAATATTTGAAAAAAAAAAAAAAGAGAGTGGAAAAAAAATAAAAGCCAGTTCTGTGCTGGCAGAAACTGTGGTGCATTTGCAATATAAACTGCTGTATCCTCTTACACAGAATGTTTGCTGTGATACAACTTGAAACATAAAGGGCAGTGATCTCATATTTTAGTGCAGGAAGTAAAAGCTCTTCTGGATTCATCCAAGCTTGTGGCATTTAGTTTAACCCAGTGTAACCTGATGCAGTTTTGAGGCAGGTAAACTGTATGCGTGTTTTAATTACAGCTGGTCTATGTAACCTGTCCAAAGTTCAGGTCAAAAGAATGATGAATTCTCTAGCCACACAGTCTTTAATAAAGACTGGGCTGGTTATTAATTTTCTTTATTTGTACTGTTAAAGACCTATATAATTTGTAGCTTTGATGGTTTGTTTTTTAAAAGCTCAGAAATGCTCACACACTGCAATCAATTTATTTTCTTGGGATAATAAATTTATTGTGTGCTGTTTTCATAATTTATACAGGGCGCTATTGTTTACAAATCTTTTATTTATTCTATTTCTAGTAGATTATAAGGCTTCCTATTTCTGTGGCAGCAGATTGCATTAGATGCATAATATAGGAATACTAAAGGGCAGAAGAATATCATATGCTCCATCATGGACTGCATTTAATCCCTGAAATACCAAATCATCAACTTAATCCTTCCAGTTGACTCAAGAGTGGTCTATTATAACCCTGGAACTGGTATGGAAGACAAAAGAAGGCATAGAGCCAGAAATTCTGCTAATATAAATCAGTGCACTTCCGCCAACTTCAGCAGTAACATCTTTGACACCAGCTGAGGTTATACTCCAGATTATTTGGTTTAGTGGTGTTGGAAGAAAAGGTGGGCTTCTCAGAACCTGTTTTCCAGGTCAAACACTGGTAGCACATTATTCAGAGGTAAACCAAACCGTCTGAAGTGTTCTGAATACTTCTAGATGCATATTGTTGTAAAAGGTTATAAAAATTTAATATGCTTTTCTTTGGAAACCTCCTTTAAGGTTTTGTCCAAATTCATCCAAGCATAATGCATCCTTCATATTGTATGAAGACAGCAAAAGTGGCAATATTCTATGTTTTGATTTGTGCTGACCTAAGAACTTGAATCATACATGCATAGAATCATAGAATGGTTTGGGTTTGAAGGGACCTTAAAAATCGCCTAGTTCCAACCCCTCTGCTGTGGGAGGTGTTGTCCATGTTGCTCAGTTATATATAATTTGCTGTTTTGTAGGCCCAGTCATAAGTTTCTAGTAAAGAAAACTTCTTATTCTGCCAAACAACTCATGACAATAAATAGGCTTGCTTCAAGATGGTTTTGGACTGCCACTGTTTGGATTGTTGGGAGACTTTTCGACTGTTCCTTTGAAGACTGCTACTCAGCTAGAAAATGCTCTGGCAAGCATGGCTGGACATTCTAATTCTGCTGCCAGAAATTGCTTCTTTCCATGTTAATTTCAGCTGCAGTCTATGTCCTGTTGGCAATCCCGTGGCATGTTACCCAGGAAATTTGTAGTTGGCTATCTTAAGGGTAGTCACTCTCTCTAAAGTTTTCAGCGAATATTGCAGATGACCATTTGTGCTTCTGCAATACATGATGCCATTGCCACGAAGCTATTCTATCACATATGGTAGCATTTTGAACAAGCTTAGGCTGATTCAGTGGGGATGCTCTCTCAAGGAATATTTCAAAAGAGTTAGTATCAGGCTGCGGAGACACCACAAGTGCAACTTTTCAAAGTGAAAAGTTGCTTTTTCTCCTTCAAGGCTCACCAATAGCATTCGAGTGGGAATTAAGCAGTACACTGATACTGTACATGATTAGCAGCACGGTTGGGGGATGAGAACAGTTATATATTGGATAAATTTAGGATGACAAATCTGCATGTAAAGCAAGTGACTCTTGTCAAAAGAAAGAAATCCATGAAGAACTGTCCATCTGATGACAGGTTGCCTAGCCTATCCATGACAGCTGAAACAACTTTAAATAGTCTGTCACAATGTATTTTAAAATGTTTTGGGAATGTATTAATTGAAATTACTTAAGATTTTTCTGTATGAAACAACTTGGTGGTGAGCCTTTTGAGAAACAGCTGGGGAACAGAAAACCTTTAACTCACTTTGTAAATATTCTCAGTTCCAAACTGTATGTTATTTTATTGATATACCCTCACTCCAGAAGGCAGACTTCACTGCAACAAGGCTTTCTTACCCCTAAAAAAAAGAAAAAACTGAAACAAGAAGATGGGTGCATAATACATGTCTCCTCTGAGGCTGACATTCCCACAGTTATTCAGAGGTTTCTGCAAAACAGTATTTTGTATTCTCTGTACTGGAGAATAAAAAGACTAAATTTGAAACATCTCTCTATGCACTTTTGTGCACCAATAACATTCCAAAATAACACTCCAAAAGTGAAGAAAACATTAATGAGTAATAACAATATTCTAGAAGCTACTGAAATTTATGCTGATCAAACAAATGCACCTATTAATGTAGTCCTCAAAATATAAAAGCTAATAGAGGTATGATAGTGGAGGGGTAGGGAGGGAAGAGAAGATATATTTCATTACATTAGGTAATTTCAATGAAGACGTTATGGTCTTGGAAAATCTTTTTTTCAGAGCAATGCTCTGAACGTCTGTATTCATTTTAGTCAGTTAATTACTTATTAACAGTTTTCTGAATGTGTTAGATATTTTTGAGTCAATATTTGCACAGATTATTTGATCCTCTTGAAGTCGTATGATATTATATTAGTAGCTTTATGCAAGCCCTCCGTGGAACAATGTAAATTAGAAATAGTTTCCTAAAAATATTTGTAGGCAGAAAAAAATCACCAGCTGGAATTTTTGCAAGAAAAAATGGCCACAGATTCAGGAATCTTAAGAATTTTTTGCGAGGACCTTTTGAGACATAGTTTTCTCTATTTAGACACATACAGGTTGTCATCACAGTATTTAAAAGTTTCAGTTCTTATTGAGTTTATGTTGTGAAAACAGATTTCTAAGTCATAAAACTATATGACCCAAAGCAAATTAAGGTTTCTTCCCACTTAAATTGTACAGTAGTATAACTTTTCAAATGCTAAATGGAAACTAGATTTTTGGATGCTTAATGCAAGCCCTTTAATAGGCTCGATTTTCAAAAATCATTGCACTTTAAAAATCATTTTTTTTAAAAAAATGATTTTTTTATAAAAGCTCCAAGTTAGGTGTCAAAGTGTAAGGATCTAGCAAAATACTATTCAGCCCTGTAAATATTACCATTCAATCTTCTGGTGATTCATTATAACAGCCTGTATTTTCCATTTGTTTATATAAGTATATATAGATATGTGTATGTCTATGTATGCATGAGTGTGTACATATGTGCATATTTGTGTGTTGGGAGTATATATAAAATAAATATTCTGAATTAGGTTACCAGAAAAAGGTGCTAAACTGGTCACAGTGAAATTTCTCAAAGTGGTGAAACTTTCCCATAAGGCCTTGTCAATACAGGAGCAACATTAAATATATATACAACACATATAAAGTACCAGAAAATCTTCCTCAGTGACACCATCCAGGTCCTTCCTTTTCTTGAGTATTAGAGTTCTTCATAAATACATTGATCTTCATCCTAAGACCTTGCCTTTCTGATTAGCGTCTGTTCAGAGTGCCATTTCTCTGATGACTAGAAGTCTTCTGAAAATATCTGGGCTACACTTATTTATACCTAGGTTTACATTAATTTGTTCTTGTCTCAACAGTTTTAGTATATGTATTATGATCCTGGGGTATTTTCTGTTTTCAAAAGACCTCAAAAGTTACAAAAGTGCAACTACAAGAAGCTTACAGCTCATCTCATTTTTAATTTATTTCATGTTTTCTAACCAATATTTATATACAGAAAATTTCAGGGAAACTCTGAGCAATACAATGCAACCATATCCTGCCACATCTGGGCAATGCAGAAATATCTAAATTAACAAAAAGGATACTGCCTGCTGATGGACCAAGCTGATGATTTGCTCAAACTGATTTGCTCTGCTTGAGAGCAAATAACCCCTTTGCTGTTCCCACAAATTCCCTTTGTATGGAGGTGATGCCAGCAGACAATAAGGTCTGGTTGCTCATCTCATTTGTTGCATAAGGTTATGTGAGCCTCCTTTAGCCATGTAAGATGGGTAAACCCTCTATCTTTGCTCCATCCCAGCTGGCCCTCATTTCTGCAGCACATTGATCCTCTGATGGGTTCCTCAAAACTCTTGCTTCATCTCCCTATCCTAACCCCTTTGGCCTGTTTCAATGCTTTTAAGAGCATTCCCTTTCTGTGCCCTGGCAAATATCCTTGCAGTTTGACTGCAGCTGGGGTAACATGCTCACTCAGGGGCCAGCTGGTCCTGTATCCATTCTCTTTTGTGACCCACCCAGGAGCTTGGGTAAAGTTCACCATTTTATATCAATTACTCTCATTCCTTCAGAGAAATCTGTTGAGTGCAAAGACAGGCTTACTTCCCCATCATTCAAATGCATCCAGACCAAGATAAAATGCTCTCTGGCTCTCTCACTGGATCTCCTTCCAGTGCCTACTTTCTCCAAAGTCTGGATTACTAGCAGACTCTGCAATATGAAGAAAAAGTAATGATTAAAACAAGTACCTAGAAATTATATTTTATCAAATTTTTGGATGTCAGAATCTCAGACTTATATCAGAGTTTAAGGAAGTATATATTGAAGAGGCAAGTGGTAAACAGGAAGTACTTTGGTTGTTCAAACTCTTGGCACTGGAGAGCTTTTAGTGTGATGCTTTGGCCAGATCAGCATCATTGAGAGGGTGATCTTCTAGATCAGTTCCTTCTGAAGTTGTTTGGTCATAACTAGGGGGGATTGTTTCCTCTCTTTTCCAGATGTGACCAAATTACCAGAAAAGTGAATACACCACAGACCATAAACTATTCCCCTCCCTTCTTTAGTGTCACCTCTGATATGATCAGGCTAACTAATTCACTCTGAACATCCATTATTACACTGATGAGGTCTGACTGACTGCCCTTACTGATTGACAAGGAAAAATGAGCCTTCTGAATATGGTTCTAATCTATATTCCAGACAAAGAAGAAGAAAAAAAAACATGCAAGAGGAAAAAATTGGTTCTGTCTCTTTAAATTTTAGAAATGATGACAATTATGCCTCCAGGTTTTTAATTTTCAATTTACAGATGTGGTGAAGTACACTGAGTCACTTGACCTCTCTAAGAAGCAGTCTTGTCCTGGCATCCTCACAGGTGTCTGTGTCCATCTGGCAGAGATATTGTAATTCAAATCTCAAACTACAACTGAATGCTGAGCTGTGAGCTGTGCTGCTTTCATGTGTTCTGTCATTTTCCCCTTCCTAACTTCAAAAGACTTAGAAAAATGCAAAGGGAACAATATCATATGGTGAATTCTGTTTATGTGGCGTGGCTTAGTCATCCTTATTTACATCACCCTGCCACCTAAACAGACCTATTCACAATGCGTAGCTGTCACTCAGCCTGAACCTTAGATTACTGTTAATGTTTGCAAAGGGATAGTTACACAACACTACACAACTGTACATCAAATACAGAGCCCAAGGCCAATAAAACTTGGTCCAAACTGACCTAAGAAATCTCAGACTTCTGCTCTGCGTAATGATGTATCTGATTACACAAGATAAAATATAAAACTTACATATTTTAAAATATATCTTTTTTAAATGTTCAACTTATCTTCACCCAGGCCATCTTTCTTCTCTCATGTTGTCAAATACACTGTGTACCCAACCGCTATGAAAAGCAGTCAGGTCAGATTTGCCCACAAATAGAGGATGTTCTTTAATTTCTGTATGAAGTCACTATAGCAATTTTATAGACAGGAAACTTTGTAACAGTGGAGTGAATGACAGGACATTTAATGAGCAAAGAAGCATCAGTAGAAGAGCAGATTACACCACAGGTAGGAGACATAAATGTAAAATTTCAAATCAAGTTGATTATCATTAACCTGAAGTCCTGGTCTGATTTTCTACCATGATGCCATTCAGTCCCTCCTCCCCACCCCCCAAAACAAGCATAGCCATCAACAACAAGGGGATAGAGTGGATGTCCTGGAGCAAGCTGAGGCAGCTCATGGACTGAAAAACCCAAAGCTGACACAAAGGCAGTGAGGCATGACAGAAAGAGGCACGATTCCAAAGTTAAATCGACCCTTTGTAGTGCCCAGATCTGTCCCTGGAGGGTGCTGGCACCAAGGAGCAGCCAGCAGCCAGCTCTACCACGTGGGTCAAGACCTGGTTGGTACACCTCCATACTAAAGCTCTGTGAGAAAAAACATACAATTTTTATAGCTGGCCATAGGCAACGATTAGGGAGATGGGTTTTGCTTCTTCCTTTACAGATACCCAGGCAAACTGTCTAAACTACTGACTCATCCAGTCCTGTGATACTCATGACAACAAACCCAGCTGATCTGTTCAACCCAGAATTCAAAGGGGAGACTTTTTCCTTCACACCCACCCTGAGCAACAATAAAGGACAAGAGGTGACATCAGGCACAATTCTGCAGCCTGACTGCTTACTAAGAGCTTTGCCCAGATACCATCTGGGACTTTAGAAACAGAGTCTTGCTGATAATCCTTAAGAAGAAAGAATCTATGGAGGGTTTTCCGTCAAGTGTGCATTACCCAATACACTTTGTTACAGTTTTGAGTGAAACTATGTACCTGGTGCAGATAAGGGAAAAAACTCTTAAAAAACCACTCTTAACCAGCCCTAGTTCAGCTAATCTACCATTTCTACTTCAAACAGGCCTAGTACCACTTTCCACTCAGAGAGGCCACTGTTACTTTTCCAAAGGAAGATGCCAATGGACAGAAGTTAAGCACCTCCCAGCTGTGTGTTCTGAGCACACAGAAGAGTTACACTGGTGAGATTAGACTGACGAGCTAAAGGGGGGCTAATAATAAAAATGCTCACAAACAAGGCTTACTCTAGCATTAAAAAAGGCAGGGTATACATCTATAATTCAAACTTTATTCTTGCCCAGATCAGTTTGGCATGGGGGATTAAAGGATACATAAAAGGTCAAGTCCTCAGCTGTTATAAATCTGAGCTGTGGCAGTTCCCCTTAAAAATGTGGAGTTGACCTCAAGCAAACCCATTGGAAAACTTCATGACAGATTTCCAGAAATGCCAAGGGTAGAGACATAAGTGGAGAAAGAAGAAGCGTCTGGGAGGAAGAAGAGAACAGGACTTCAGAGCAGGAAGCAGGAAATTCTCAGTAGTTTTGACACTGCCACTGCAAAGACTTTTCTAGGTGGTTATTTGCCAGGGACCCAGAACTGCATCGTTGTTAATAAGTTATTACTTATATCTCAATAAACTGAGACAACCAAGTAATTACTTAATTAGGTGATTCCCTTCCCCCCCTTACTCCTTTCTTCAAAGAAATTTTAATGTGAAAGCCATCTTCATGTCTCTGAGCAGTAATATACACTTGAGCTTTCAAGCCCATGTATCATAGAATATAAGAAAAAAGCAACAAAATAATAGAGAGTTGTAATTCTACTGATGGTTTCTGGTGATAAGAAAAGCTACAGTGGTGTGGCTCAGAAGGGTTTGTCACCATAACTCCAGGATCAAATTTCCTCATATTACAGAAAGATGGCAGAAAGAGTCTGCAAAGGACGCTCAAGGAGACATGTAACAAATGCCATGAAAAGAGCAATTCTTTCTGATAGAAAAGCTTTAACACAAAGTGCCTAATCATGGAAGTGCTGAGTAACTTCACCCCCTCTTGAACTTCAGCAGGATGCATGGTGCTCAGCACCCCTTTGCAGAGGCTCAGCACTTCAGAAAATTGGGTTTCAAAGCGGGAGGAAAAATCATTTCCAGAAATATATGTGGCAAGATATAAATTCCTACCTAATAAGATAAATCAGGTTTTATTTAAGCATTGGCATACAGAAGAAAGAGATCTTAGACAGGACAATATATTTATAACAATCCATGTGTTTTCTCCCACGGAGTAAAATCCAACGTAAGAACCATTTTGAGAGTTTGAGAGAGATTTAAATGGCCTTAACTTGTACTAGCCTTCTGCATAGGGGTGAATCACAACCTTCACAAAACACTTCATACATGTGAAGGGCCACAGCTCATGAAAATTAGAAGTAAATAGCATCAGAGTGTGTAAAAAGAGATTTTGTACAATAAAGGCTATCTCTTGGTCATGATTTCAACTTTTACCTAATTATTTCATAGTAAGATTTTTCTTCAACAAAATCACCAGTTGCTTCATTGTTTTATTTGTTTGGGGTTTTTTTTAGATTTATGAAGATCAAAACCAGCCTAAGACAAAGATCATATGTGAATGAATAAGTAGCCTATGAATGGGAAGGAGGAAATGGTCCTAAGGATGTCACAATTAGTTTGGGGCTTCCTACAGACAGCATGCAAAATATATGAAAATTCCTTTACGATAAGCAGGACGCTCCAGGGAAGTCAGCCTCAGCAAAACTTATCTCTTTCCCTTTTCTCTTTGGACTGTTGGAACAAACCATCTTTGTGGTGCCTTCAGATTTTTAATTTGCTTTTCTATCTGGTCTTTAAACAGCTGGGTCAAGTACGTCTGTGTATGACTTAGTTACTGTATCATGAAATTTAAGTCTGGATCCATTCGTGAAAGGTCAAGATAGCAAACATGGATGAAAAGCATATTTGGATCTTCCCCTCTGTGGTGGGGGGAAACAGTTTTCCCTCTGAAGTTATAAAATGGTAAAACCCCAGGGGGTGGTGACCCTTGAAGTTTTGAGGTTTTACCCAATGAGCGCTTCTGCAAAATATAAACATATCACAAGCAGAATGGAAGAGAAGGTTAGTGGTACTTGTTGTAGAAGAAGTAGTCATGTTGTAGAGCCACGAGGAAGGGGCTCAGAGCCCCTTGGGGCCTCTGCCCCTTCCCCCCCCCCCCCCCCCCAGCCCCGGCTGGGGGGGCTGCAGAGACTTGGAACAGCATAAGGCTGAGCTAAGTATCTGTGGCTGAAAGCTAAAGAAGTTTTCTCCACCGTGAGTGAGCAGAGACAGAGCAGAAGCAGCATCCAGAGATTGTGGCTAAGAGCCAAGAGATAACTGAAGAAGCAGCAACAAACATGTAGCCAAGGAAGACACAGAGTTTTCTGAGAGAGCCGAGAGAGAGCCAGCAGCAGAGAGAGCACAACTAAGCTCTACAGAGATGGAGTTGGGGTAAGAAACTGAACCAAAACCCCCAAACTCCTTTTGTGACCTTTCCTAAGTGGAAAGGATGGACTCCTACTGAATGGAAGTCCTAAAACTGCAGCAGTACTGCAGAGAAAGAGCTGAAAAGCTCAGGCGTCCTGGAAAGCTGGACTGGGACGATTAAAGGAATGCAGAGGGGGTGACCTTGGCCCCCCCCTCGCCGCTGCTGCCAAGCTAAGCTAGCAGCCTGAGACAGAGCACAGGAGCTCTGGTAGAACTCTTGAGGCAAAGGCTTTCAACTGAAAGCTGCCCGAGATGTTCTGACTCAGGGGTGAATCCCCTGAGGAAGGGACCTTCATGGGGGTCTTACACTCCATGATATGACCGTGGTGAAGCGAGTTTTGTCCCTGCTACGCAGTCCACGGAAGAGAAGACCCTCGTTTGGAGACGATGGGCCGAGGGGCTTGGAGACCCCCTTGTGTGTATTGAAAAGAGATCCAGCTACAACAATCCAGTTACAGCTGCTGCATGGAAGAGAGAGACAGAGAGACATGCTGCCTTAGAGACATTGCTGCTCTGAGAGTGGAAAGGGCTCTTTTCCTTCTTCCCTCCTGGACTTTTATTTGGAGGGGAGAAGAGATTTGATCCATTGTAAATACTTATGTCATGGTAGAGATAATTAAGATTGTAAATAATGTATTGTAGTATTTATTTTGTACAGTCATTGTAATATATATTCCCTTTCCCCCATTTTGAGTCTCGTGTGGTGTCTAGAAAAAACACATCTCGCACTGGGTTGAGATGTGGGAGGGGGTTTGGACTAGGGAATTGGATTTTGGAGCTCTCAAACCATGACACCCTCAAACTGCCATGGTGTACAAGACATCTGTGAAAATTTCATATGATATCTGCAATGCTGCACTGGTTCAAGAGGCCATAATTGCAAGACATCCTACTAAATAAATTCAAATCCTCAAAAAGAGGATTTGAAAAGGAAAAAAAACCCACCTATTCTTTCACATTGCAGTTCTTCTTGCATAGCCAAAGTCAGTGAGTATGTGTAAATTGTTTTTGAAGAGCAGTCTTAGAAGCAGCCGTAAACATCGAGATATTCTAGGTCTCTCAACCTCTCAAGAGTCCCCCCACAGGCAGTCACAGTTAAGGACAAGCTGATACTCACTGCAGTTTCCTGATTATGCCAGCAAATGGTCTGATAGGGTTTTCACATAGGCCTGGAAGTAGTCTAGACTCACTCAAAATGCGGCTCAATGAAGCTATGCCTAAAGTAAGGAATATCTGAGAAGTTATTGGTCATGTTGTAACTCCACGGCAGGACAAGAGCTGGGCACAAAATAGTCCCAAAAACATAAACCTGAAATAAGTCTGATGAATGATCTGAACAGTCAGAGGGGTCTAGGATCTAAGGTCACAAAATAATATGTACAAGTGCAACAACAGAAAAGCTGCGTAAATGAATTATCATGAGTTTGATTGGGAAGATCTATTAAATACAAAATCCTATCACACCCTGTAGAAAACTGTATTTTTTTTCTGCTAGCCTCTGCTCTGGGCAGGCATGGGGAACTGTCTGAAGCCAGTATCACGATGCTTGTCCAAACACCTCTGGTTTCATGGCCATTCAAACCACATGAGCATTTCTGGTCTTCGTTATGAGAATTAGCGTATTCTCATTTTTCTATTAGTCTTTCTGAAAACTCCTTTGTTTCATTTTCTGCCCCCCATCATATTCTGAGGATTTCTCTGACTCATAGCAGCTCTGCATTACAACCTCGTTACTCATCAATGGAGTGCCATACCTCAAGCTAAGTAAAATAAGCTGTGTGTCTCCTTCTAGTTTGAAATGCTAGGGTGACTTATGGATACTGGGAATTCATCTTCAGGAATCACACCTCATTTTCTGGTAATGAGCTGTAGGGTCTATGCCCTGGACTGCCTCTCACTGATTGCTAAGATTCTAACATTAAAGAATCCAATTTGCCCCATAAAATCACACACTTGTACATAGAGGACTTTCCCACTGAGTTATCTTCATAGATGAAGTTGCTGTAGCAAGATTTTCTAAGAACTTGTAGTCCCACATGCTGTAGTTAAACTGGGATAATGATTTACAGTGTATGAAATAACCTCCAAAAGCTGAACTTTTGGGATTGCACAAGGGACTGTTCATCCACATTCCAGGTTTGATTGCTCAGAATTTATCTTAATTAAAAGTGGTTCAATTAGAGTGAAGGGAGAAGGACTGAGAGGGTGCGAGTGAACAATATTAGAGCTCGACTCCGAGTGACTGACGGTGACATAATGCCATCGAGTAACTAATATGTTGCAGCACAGCATTTAAGTAGGCCCCATTCTTCAGGCAGATATGAAAGGTTTGCTTGGTTCTGCTGTCTCTTGAAGGTAGCACAATGGGTAAAGAGGCAGAGGTACACTGCAGACACACTGCTTTATTGTTGCTTGAGTAACTACAGCTGTTTAAGCAACAACACTCCACAAGGTACAGTGACACTTCTTTATAAAAGCACGCCTGTGGTGCACAGTGAGAGACTATTAAAAAAATAAAAACTCTCTTAATTATCCATCTTAAACAAGGTTAAAACACATCATGCCATGTATTCTCAAACAGATTCTGAAAGATCTCCCAAAAAAGTCTGATGATGATATGGTCCCAACCAGCTTCTCCATTGATTTACTGTCTCAATGGTTCTTTATTTTCAGGTTATTGATTTAAAAATATATGATTCACCTGACATTACTGTCACAAAGCCCAGATATCAGAGCCTACAAACACCCTGGACATAGAGCAGTGGAGTCACAGAGCAGTGGGCAGAGAACAGGAGGAAAAGACACAGACGCAACAGTGAGATCATTCAGTTACTCATCACAGGCACACACTCATGATGTCAGAGCATTTTTTGCAAAATGTAACCAGGTGAAGCAGAAAAGAAGCTGTTCCATATTGCCGTGATGATCTTTAAACATATTTTGAGCCCTTCTTTAGCGATTCGAGCACACATCATTTATACTTCACCAATAGCATCACCTGAGCAGTATGCACCATCTGGCCTTCAACAGTGCCCCCAAAGTGTGTGGGACCAACTGGGAACAGCTGGTGCTGTCCTCATTATTGCCATGGCAGCTGAGGATTCTCCTGCACTCCAAGAATCCTCAGCTGCTGCTTTTAGCCTCCCTCCCATTTTTTTGCAAGAGGGTATATATTTCCTTTGAAGAAGCAATGGGGGCTCATAAATTAGAGTGACTTCTCCCTGCAACTGTTTCTCCTCCATTTTTCTGCATTCATTTACTCTTGTCATATTTTTCAGTAGCAACTCATGAGAGCAGCACTGCTGACTAGGGATGTATTTTTCTATCCACATAAGATGGAACCTTCGCTTATCACAGCAGTTCTGAAGAGGATATCACAGTGGATTTGCCATGGCCATAAATGTAGAACCTTGGTGGGACTCCATTCTTGTGTCTAAAAACAAATATGTGCAGAAGAACATGACTACAGAGAAGAGAGGAATACGGGTTTGGACAGAGATCATCTCTTCTCACACTAGCAGATAAAACATTCAAAGCACCAAAACATGATAAACTGTCCATGGCTTTGTGGGGGAGGCTATACAATTGATTCGAGTCCCTCCAGCTAACAAAACTCAGAGGCTCACAGAGAAATTTTCTAATAAACATCTCAAATTAAAGCTCCACTGCTGACAGCAAAATTACAATTTACGGTTTAAAGACACATTCAATTATAGTTACCCAGAGACAAAGAAGACAAGAAAAATAAAATAAATCTGGAAAGAAAAGGAAGGACTTCAAATTTGCATCAAATCTTAATCCAATAATCTGCCTTTAATTACCCATAGCAGACTCTCTCCTAAAGTGATCAGTTTTGCCTCAGATCTCCAAATCTTTTGGCCCAAAGCCAAATGTATAAGTGCTTTATCACTTGAGACTGAGAGAGCATCCATGTCCGCAGGCTCGATGACAGCATTTATAGCTGGTATGCTTGGCTGCCATTGTGGATTTGGTTTAATCCACTGAGAGTTTTTTTACATTTTTGACTCTGTTTCACGCTTTGAACCAGTGGTAAGATTTTACTGGATTACTCCATTTCTCAGGACAGAAAGAGTATTGTTCTTTAGCCAACTTCTGAAAGTTTGCGCTTTAGCCTGTCTACATTTTTCTTCTATTTGTGTATCCTTTGTTTGATCCTGGAAAATTTTCCAGTGTCGCAAAGTAAAGGAGCAGTATGGATGCCTACTTTGGGCTTTTTTACTGAAGTTTTTTATGTCCTAGCCATCTGATATATTAGAAACAGTTAAATATGTGGCAGAAGAAAAGCATTCTTAAATGTAGTTCCTTCTTTTTCTTCCATTTCATGGTATTAAAGCCACCTGATCACATGAAAGAGCTGTTCAGATTTTTCCTTTAGGGGAAGAACCTGAAAGCAGTAGCACTTCTTGGTGCTGAGAATCCTTGCAAGACAAGCTCAAACAGCATTCTGTTGTAAAAGCACCAGTCACAAAGTGCCAGAAACCTGCATTTATTGGATGAATTCACACACATCTGAATGACAATACCAACAATTATAGTCCTGTCCCATCTCTTTATGTTTACACCAGCAGTTAATGTTATAAGCTACTTTCTCCTCTGATGATGATAAATCAAAGAAATATAAAAACTTCTGACATCAAAAATGCAATCAGTAAACAAAAAACAAAGTTAAGAATTAACCAAACTTTAGGACAGGCTGGAGCAGAGTGGCATCCTTTAATAACCACTGTCTTAGAATGATCAAAACCTGTTTCAACCCAGACTGATTTCTATGGCCTCAGAACCACTGCTGGCAACAGGCAATTACTTGTGGTTGGATAAAGAATTGGTAGGATTGGAAGAAAATTTTTTCTGCTCCCTACTGTGCTACCAATGTCTTCTGCATTTCCTTTGTTCAAGAGTTTGTTTGCAAAATAACACTTACCTGTTTAGCACAGGTAAATGTGACAAGCCTGATTGGCACATGCATACTTTTTTTAAGCTGCTATATAGATATTGTTGACACCAATCCATCGATTAATCTTTCACTCTCCCAAATATTTAGAAACTACTTGCTAAGTTCTTTTCTATCTATAAATCACAGAACAAGTGTTAACGAAACTAGTTTGTTTCAAAAGAATTGAATCAGGTAAGTTCAGAGCAAAAGTTGTCTTTTACTAACTGGGTTCCCTTTAGCAAGGGAGATCTTCCTCCTTACTTCAGTAAATATGTTGGCCAAAAAAGGAGTCACTGATTGCGAACTGCCTCTTATTGTTAGATTTGTTCTCACTATAAGGGCCTTTCTAGCAGTAATCTGTGATGAAGCAGCATACACTCTAATTAAATCAATGCAACCCCAAGTTTTTTGATTGAACTGGCTTTCACCTGCTGTTTTTTGTCTGCTTTGACCATTATTGTGCATCCAATGTTTTCCACATCCAAAACTGAAGCACATTAACTACTGCACCTCCTGCCCATGTTGTTTCATAAAGTTTTACACGTATCTCCCTTCTTTTCACTTCCCTTTTCTGGTGCATCTGTGCACTACCAAATGCATTTGGCATTCAACTCCACCTATTATTGAATTTTCAAGGTTATTATTATACTGCGGGTAAGACATATGTTCATATCCAGTGTACTGAACATCATACCAGTATTCAAGAAACAGCACGAGTTGGTCAGACCATGGATGAGACGCAGGAAACAGTCTAAAGAGGTTAATCATCACAGAAGATATTGGAGGCTCAATTCTAGTACAGATCAGTAGTAACATTTTTCTTAGTCACCAGTTGCACACCAAAATAAGACCAACAGAGATGAAATCAGAATTGGATCATGGTAATAAGGATTCAAGTTATAGCGTAGGTATAGCACAGTTTCTTAAACCTAATGTTATTTGTCTATCAAGGTAGAACAGACTGAGGGATGTTTTTAAGAAAGGACATGGGTTATATTGTGAGCGCTGTAAAAAGAACTATAGTGTAAAGCACTGTAGCATGCAGAGGGTAGTACTAGAACATACTGTTATGGTTCGCTGTACCTGTAAAATTCATGAAATTATTGGCTTCTTTCAGCTGCAGTACAGTACTTTTACAGTAATTTGTCACTCTGTTTTCAGCAGGGATAATGGACCATGCCTTTTTCTAGGAGCACATTATTTGGCCACTGGCAGCTCTTTATATTTGCCATGAGATCCCCGGTAGCTACATGTTCACCCTCATTCTCCCTCCGCGGGACACTGCAGGCAATAATAGATCTGTGGGATTAACGTTTCTTTACCAGAAGTTAATGGCATCTGTGATGATTGGTGTTAATTGGCCTGGCTACATCCAGTGTGTCTGTACTGTTCCTTTCAGTACACTATTCCTCCACTTCCACCTGCACACAATAGCATGACAGCACTGTAGCCAAAATCAGTTAGAAAAATACCACAGTCATTGCTCCTCCCTATCTCACCTGACACTGCCTAATATTGCCATTTCTATATGGCCAGCATCTAGAAGCCCAGTAATAACCTTTCCTATGGCTGGAGATAAATGCCATGTAAAAATGAATGAAAAGGAAGATCAGGGAAAAAGCCCCTTCTGACCTGAGGGCTGATATTTTTCAGCTTTAATGTGCTCTTCTACCTACACCATAACATCAGTGATAAAACTACTCTTTTTCATCTTATTCAAAAACCCTAACATGTTATTGGGATTATTTTCCATGAAAAATGGTAAATCGTTAGAATTAGGAAGAAAATTGTTTTCCTACCTAATGACGTGTTGTGAGATTTTCAAATTTTTCTCTGTTCTGCAGGGCAACAAACCGAAAATATTTCTGCACTCCTCATGAGAAAAATTAGGTGATTTTTGCTCCACAGTGATGTGGAGGCTCAGCATCCTTCTAGCATAGAGTAAAATGGACAGCAGGGATCGAACCCCTTCCTCTCACACAGCCCCTGTTAAAGATATATTCTCCACATGACAAAGTATTTCATTCTCTTTCCCATCTGGGTCATATGGTCTTATGGTCATATGGTCTTTCCCATACGTGGTCATCCGGATGTTAAAAATGAGGCAGCTCCCTTCTCCCCAGGCACCAAAAGGAATTTTTCACAAAGTGTTTTAGATTTGCCTAACCATCACTTTTATAATAATTCTTCTGTGAAGTATGATGCAATGCAGTGTTCCAGAGCCAGAAAGCACATGGTTATTTTGGAAAAGGTACTTGATTTCAAGGTCAAGTTCTTTTCTCCCAGGGTAGGTACCATTTACATGCTCTCCAGAATCAATGGAGCTAAGCACGTTTCAGAAAGAAAAGGGCAAGGATTTTTTTAAAATAACAATGAGGAATATTCCTAAATGCAAATAACACCTTTATTTTAATTGCTTGATATCTACCAAAAAAACCCAAAATGAGATGAAGCAAAAAAACCAGACATCACAGGTAAGCTTATAAGATGGAAGAACTTTGCCTATTTGTTTTTTCCACACGCTGAAATATGCCACTTCTCTTAAATACATGCAGCGTCTTTCAATCTGCCTGGAGTTACTCAGACGCTAAACAATGAATATGTCAAAAGATAAAAACACCAAAGCACTTTCCTGAAGTAGGATTTTACCATTTCAGGAAAGGGAAAGGATTCGTGCCAATCAAGTAGTGAAGCTGGCAGAGTTAGGTGTCGTATACAGCCATGGAAGAGAGACAGGCCCTCTCAGAGCTCCCAGCTTCATCTTCTGTACTATAAGCATCTATCTCTTTCCATGAATTACCCTGGGAGTCATGGGAAAGTGGTGCCTAGTTTTGGTACCTGGATTACTCATGTAGGTTGTGTTACACATAATCCATTTGGTCTTCTTTTAAAAACACCATTTGCCTGTTACTCCTGCTAATTCCAGTAAAACAAATATACTCACCTTTTGTACCTAATTAAGTAACTCTGATCATATTTCTGAGAGCAGTACTTGTTAACTGTTGTTGCAAAACACTATAGAACAGACAAAATTAGTGAAAACCTTGACTGTATGCAAACGTCAGAACATCCAGCACCATATACAGAGGTTTGTGTGTTCTCAAAAGCCTCTTTTAAGCCCAACATAAGAGAAAACCTTCAACCGTCACCTGCTGAACTCAACAAATACATTCCTATTGCCAGCAACAGGCCTTTGTCATACAAGTGACTGCTCAACACAGCCTAGTCTTAAGATGCACTCTCCCATCCCTGATATTACATGTGAAAAAGAATTCCACTTAAGGTTGTTAAATGCCAAGAAAAGCGTAAGTAGCCACTTAAGATTCCATTGTCATAAATATTTCTGGTACTTAGTTCTTCTCATTTATCTATAGTCAAGTTGAAATTTTCCAAACTTGCGCTTTGAGCTCGAGACACTGGCAAAGAGAACGAGGTCACTGTCTGGAGGTAAAGCCATTCATTTATTTATATCTGAGCTCTAAATTATTAGAGTTCAGCAAAATCCTGAAGAAATAAAATTTGGTAACATTGCTGTAAAACTCTCCGGACCAACTTTGTCATGAATTCTGAAGGAGGATCATTGAAATGGAGCAAAGGGATACGCTGCTTTGGGAAGCATGTAAGAATGCCTCAATAAAACACAGCCCTGTTGCTGCCAAACACCATTGTTTGAAGACCGTAGATTGTGAACGAGCACTAGATTTCCTCTCTTTTTCTCATTAGAAATTCCATACACAAGCAAAGTTGCCCTATTCAGGCATGTGTTGTTAAACTGTTATTTGCAATAAAAAGGAACTGAGGCAAAGGGCAGGCACCATGTCATGTAATCATATTTGCTCTGCAATGTCTGTAGTGAAGTGATACCCTAAATAACCAGAAATGAGTCTTTCAGGTACCAGCTGCGGGACTGTGTCTGGACATACTTTCCTGCTGTTGGACTGCACCAATACCATCATCAGCAAGATGCCAGACAGCACCTCATTGTGTTCCGCTTACTCCTTACTAGCTCTGAATTTCTTGCTCTTCTGCAAACAGAACTATGTCAAAAAATCTTGAAGGTCTTGTAACGGGGCAGAGGAAAACCTTTATGTTTTGACTTCATTTAAAATACTCGAGTCATCCTGTGACTACATAAGAACATGGGCAAGTTGTTCTTTTAATTATTAAGTGAAAGGACAATAATGCATTTTGCAGAGTTTATAGCATTTCCACAGCAGTAGTCTGTAACACTGAACACTGCAGTTTGTCTACAGGCAACTCACCTTTGGATGGATATTTACAAAAAGTTACCTCATTCTTAAAGATGTTCCCTGTGACCTTCTCCCGTATGTGGCATGTCTCATACCCTCCCCCACCTAAGAGCATGACTGGTGGCCCTGCTGTAAGCTGTGCAGATGTTTCTACCACATTATTGCAGCTTTATATTTGCAAGAGCCTTCTTAGAACAGATGTTCTTTCTGTGTGTATATACCGTGCTTCCCACTGCAAACACTTTTACAACACAAACAGCAGATTGTCTTGCTTCTGTCGTTCGGATCAAGAGAGAGTAAATGCCTCATTCTAATGATGTCAGTTTTCTTCCTGGGGAGCTTAATGTCTTCCCTTCTCGCTGGCCCTGCTCGCTTCAGGTGTTTTGTCTCTTGTTTCTTAGGCTCTCCCTCACTTATCTTTACACTAAAGGGTCTCCCTAAAAATATCCTCTTCCTGAATCTCCTTTACTGCTTTCACTCTCTTTTAATCCCTTCTACTGCGTCCTCCTCCTTTTGTGAAAGCTACTCTGCCTTCTTCAGCTCTGCTCAATGAGGAGCTAATTCAATGGATTTAGGAGAGAGCATATTTTCTTGAGTGAGACTCAATATAAATTGATGAATATAATTCCTACAAATTGTAAAATAGGAGGCAATAATCCAACAATGAAAGAAGGTTTGTGTTGGCTAGATATTGCAAAAACAAGATTTAAACACACTAATCCCTCTGATGTTTAATCAAAAACCTAACTTGTAAGTAGAGTAATTTGTACAGAGTCTTGTAAAATTATGACAATGTTGCATAGATCTTTGGCCTCTTTCACAGTGATTATGATTGCTTTCAGAGGACATTTTTGTCCATGACTATTTCTGATTAAAATTTATCTGTTCCTGTGCTTTTAGCTTCTCCTGTTTTTCATAAAACATTTGTCAGTAATATAGCAGCAATAATATAAATTTCATAGCAATTACAAAAGGTAACATTCGTCATTGAATAGTTATATATCATGAAGAAACAATGGTGTGAAGATTTCTGCTGCCACAGCTAGTATGCTTTGGATGCTTGAGCTGGGCTATTTAGAGGTACCTGAAGTATTCTTATGGCAACTTTGGCAGCATAGATGTGACAGTTCTTCTTTGAATTTCTTCCAGCCTCAAAGTCATGAAAGATGTCATTCTTGTGCTCTGCAATCTACTGAAAGAAAAGCTTTGTCACAATCATAATATGTGTGGTAAAAATCCTACGCTTTTCTTCCTTAGCATAATTTCCCTCTTTTTAAATCCTTTAAAATCACCTTATGTATGGGTCATATTGTCCCATTCTGCTCACATTGTTTTCCTCTGCATTCTCCCTGCTATAACTCTCTCCCACATAAACAACACTGCTGAAAAATACTCTGTCACTTCCTCGTATATGTTTCAGTTCTCCCATTAAAACTCTCTCTTACTCCTTACACAGATGGTCTAAAAGCTCTTGGCCTGATCACTTCCAGCTTCATGGATACAATATTAGGTGGCTGACACCTACTATGCAGGCAGTCTTTGAAGGTTTTGCATCTAAAAGCTGTACTTAAAATTGGTAGTCATACAGTCTAAAAACTAGATTAACTAGAACAACATTAAGTTCCACTGATGGTAAAATCAGACTATGGTCATTGTGAATATAAGAATTAAATTACTATAGGCAGAAGACACAGCTCAAAGTTTCATGAAAAGCTCAGTGATATCCTTCTTTGCCTTTCTCAAGGCACTGTAAAATTCATGATAAATTTCAGTTTATTTGAAAATCACTGATTTCTGAGTCTGGTAGTCTATGAAATATTCTACAACTGCTTGCAATTATGTTGGAAATGGCAATTTTAATACAGATCAGTTTTTCTCCTTTCAGTCTTTTTGCTTGTTCACAAATGAAATCTAGCCATTCTTTAAAAGTAGATACATACCAGTGAAATAGTAATAAAGTCTAGCTGTAAAATTTTCTCTCTTAGAAATTTTTATAAACCAGTTCTATTACATCTTATTAATGCATTACAAATACAATCCACACTACACCCATCTACTTAGAGATTATGACCTTATAAAAAGTGCACAGCCATTTAAAGGACCTGATGTTTAAAAAGACTGGGATGCACACTTGTCAGTTCCTGGAAATTCATCATGAATGTTACAGTGCATCTGATGTTTTTCCACAAAGTTCTGAAAAGGAAGAATCTCTGTGCCTACTTCAAAAGTGAGTATTTGTAAGGAGAAATTAAAAGATGTGCATCAAAAAGCTCAAAAATCTGAAAGAAGCAGGTTATTGTTTTTCCTTTCTATTTTTTTAAGATCACATGATTTGTAAACAAATTATTTGAATTTTGCTGACAAGACCAATTAATGAGGTTTTGGGAGTGGTTTGGTTTTGCTTGTTTTTCAAGCTGTTGAGGTTGATGGTCATGGCTTATCTAACACTATCACTGCCTTATAGTGCCCTGAAAAGTCATGCAACTTATTCTAAAGGCAGAAGGAATCTACAAAGTAGCTCAGAAGTGCTCCCTGCACTGTTTAATCTAGCACTTCCCTGAGCTAAGCATTAGCACTAGTTAAAAATTCTTTTGAAAAATAGCAGGTGGGAAGAGTGTGTGTGAAAATTGAGGAAATACAGATTCCTGCTCTCATCCTCTCTCCACCGTGCCCATCCATCTCACTGGCATCCACCATGGACCTACTCAGTTCCCTTCCAAGATGCCCTGAGCTGGGTGCAGCACTGAGGAGGAACATATGAGTGCAGTTCTAAAATTGCTGCTCAGTTTGATCATGGATTGAGATGGTTCTATTACTAATATTACCAATGCTAACTACGGGTTCCCTACTGGATAAGGCAGTTCTACTGAGCTACACCCATAACAGAGACTTTTAAAGGTGAAAATTAGTATTTTGCAAACAAGAAATAGTTGCTAGATTCAGGTAAATGCAAAGATATTCCATAAAATAGTCATCATATGTTACTGTTGGAAATTAACTTATTGTTGGAAATAATAATTGTTGGAAATTATTATTTCTGAGCACTCAAACAGATCTTAGCACTTGTTATCATGTAATAACAGAGGTGTAATTGTATTTAACCTTCTTCTCCCCATAAGGAAAAATAAACAAATAAATAGTCAGATGTCACAAGCTTGATAGTTCACAATATTCGTATTTAAACAATAGTTATATTTCACTGAAAATGAAGGAAGACTCACCTAACTCATAGATAACTTGGAGTTGGAAGATGATGATGTCGCCAAGATTACAGATGTTTCTATCACTTCTTCAGGAAATTATATTTTTATGGAAGTATGAAAAAGAAAGTGCACACACACATTTTCTCACAAATCTCACATTTTCTTAGCTAGTGCTTCTTCTGAGCCGTCCTCACCCACAATCTCAGTTCTGTCAAACCTGAAGAGAATGAGCCTCATCTTTTCTGTATAGTGCTTCCTCTTCTACCCCAGATTTGCCAGCTCCTGTTTCCCTATAAGATGGGTGTTTTCATATTTTTCAGAAGGCGGATAGTAGATCAAGTTAAATTTGTTGTCTGCTGCATCCACATAAAATTAGAAAAAATAATTTAATTTTGTGGAATGAAACTGTATTTATCTAATTAAAAAAACTCCCAAAACTAAAAGCGGTATCTACTACATACCAAGAGCTTCAATTCGCTGAAATACTGTAATGAGATTGATGAATTGGAAATATTTCTTCATTATGGCCAGCATGTAGGGCATCAGCAATTAAGAAATTAAAGTCCTGAAGTGACACCATGAGCTATACGAAATTACATATACTACCTGAAGACAATACATATGTTAAAATATTAGTGTAGAAAGTGCAGTGTATTTCCAGTACCAGTGTGCTTAATTTGCTTACTAATTCAGGAGAATTTAGACTTCAGGGATGGAACAGGCGTGGAAACACTCATTGTAGGAAACTGTTTCATCTGGATAAAGGTGGTGGTTTTGAGCTCTTATTTTTAATATTTTTTTCTTTGAAGTGAGGAGGATATGGAGCACCTGCCTAAAGCACAAATTCTACAAAACTCATTAGCCATAGTAAAATTAAATTAGTGCTCTCCAGATAATCCCAAGTTATTATCCACAAATCTTTGTACAATAGTGCTCTGCATCTCTTTTCCTCTCACACATATTATTTCTGCCTTTGGACTGCTGTTTGGCGCCTTTTGGAATGTCCGTGGCTGAGCCACTGCATGAGCATCATCCCTGCAATGAAAAATTGGGACAATTTTTATCCCCCCTCTCCCTACAGCTGCATGAAATACTTCCTCTGTAGTCCTCTGCTGAAACAGGAGATCAAATTCTCCGATATCTCCTATTCCATCTAGTTTTTGGATCTGCAGGAAAAGTCTCCAGTCCTTGCCTACAGTTGAGGAATTCAGACCACAGTTAAAGAGGAAGACTGCTGAGATAGGCCTGAGACACAATTTTGAGCAACTCAGTTATAGTGGGTGCCAACTACAGGGGTCAAAATGACCCACAGAGCAGAAATCACAGCTATGGTTCAACAGAGCACTGGGATATCTTACTCCTGCTCCCTTTCTCCCAGCATCACGGACGGGGTGAAATTTAAGGGTCCTTCTAGGAGGTCAGACCAATGATCTAATCCCCTTCATGTCCTCCAGTTCCCTGAGACTTTTGGCATTTCCACTGTTCTCAGTGCTGCAGAACTGAAGCTTCAAGGACTTTCCCCAGTAAATTGCAGGAGTATCCCTACCTCCTCTTCAATACATGGGAGAACTGTTTTGGAAGCTTTCAATAATTTTGATCTCCTACTTTCCTGCAAAATAGATTGGCTACAATACCACATGAAGGCAACACCTGAGTCCTAGCCTACGACCAAATTTGAGGCAGCTTGCTCAGTTAGAAGCTCTGCAACACTTCTAAGCTAGATACCTCATAGGTGATTGGGATATGTTTGAAAACACACTTGAGTTGCAATTGATTCTGCAGTACAGATGCACTCACAAATTCTTTCACTCTCTTTCATTACTCCCTTAATCAGAATTGCATAGGCAGCCAATAGACATTTTCTCAGTCAAAGTGGTTTTATTTTAATCTGAAAAGGCTTTTCATAAAAAAGGTCTTTGGATTCATTTTCTACTCTTTGAATAAAAAGCTGAGGGAATTTTTATTTTATTTTTTTTCTAAGAAGTTGAGTTAGGACATCCGATCCTATTCCAGACTAGCAACACTTGAGTGCCTAAAGGCAGTCTCACAATACACCATCTAATTAACTTAGAACCAATCTGGGCAGCTTTCAGAGAATACACACTGAACTATCCTTAACCATCAGAACGGAAAAGTCAAGGGAGAGGATGCTTTCAAGGAACATAATAAGTGAAAAAAATTAATTGAAGAATCATCTATAAAAGAATTTCCCCTTGTAAAGAGATGTTTAGTCAAAACAAAAAATAGCCGAAAGCAGAAAAAAGTTAATTTTGACAAATCTCAGTAATTATGACTTTAAAATCTCATGATTTTTTTTTATTTTATTTTAGCTGTATGGCCCTGAGAAACACACAGCAAGAATAACAACATAAATATCTAAGTGTCTCTGAAGATAATTTTTACACCTCTTTCACTACATCTCTGTGTCATTGTGAGAAGTAAAACACTCCCTCTGATATCAACATCAACATCTACACTAATTGACTAGTAGAGACCACTTACATCCATAAAGATCATATCAAATGAGGTAATGGCAGCACAAGGTTCCAGGTACCTTCTGCTCAAAGATCTGTTACTTGCCACTGTTAGCAACCACATCATAGTTTAGATGAATGCTTCCATGAATCAAAACAAGTATCCTAGAGAAATGTTTCCTGGACTCATTTTTATGGCAGCTCTTACAGAGATGATTTTTGAAGCTTCTCTGCAAAAATGGAGGAAGGTATTGGCCTGCCTCTTCTTCTCATTGAGAACCATTACTTTTGAAGCAATGCTAAACCATCTGTGCTAGGTAGCATCCCTGGAATTTATCATTGTGATGCTAAAGAACGTGTTTTAGTCCAGATTGCACCAAACCAAGATGGCAGAATGTTTTTAGTTTCCTGGTGAAGGAGCTTCTGCTTTTTCCCTACTTTAAGTCTGCTAAAGCTATGCTGTATGTCATAATATAAATAAAATTGGTACATCACCAGAAATCCGTGGTCTTCAATCTTTGTTTCATGTGCAACATGTTGCCCACAAGACTTTCTGATATTGCCTGTTGATACAGTAAATTAAAAACTCAAAACCAAGGCAAACAGAGAGAGCAAACCTGTCCACAAAATGTAAGTTGCTCAGTGTTGTTCCTCCTGGGACCACTGTTATAGAGTAATGTGCAAATATTCTCAACAAATCACAGCTTAAATATCAGTTTGTTTGCCAAGCGGTTCTCCCAACTCCCTGCTTACAGCCATGAGAAAACATTTTATTTATTAATTATTATTTGTAATTTGGGAAATTGAATGGCTGTATTCCCAGTCAGTCCATTCTCCTATCCACATATGTGCATTCCAGGAATGCAAGCTTTACCACTGGCTTAGAGAGGTATTTTTTTCCCTGGGATCCTTCATTAAAACATTAACAGCACATTACTGCTTAGCAGGTGCACAGACCCCATAGCCAAATGTTACTTGTTAACCATGGTGCAACATATTATGTCCATAAATGTCTAGGTATTAATCACATGTTTTGATTTGTATCCAAAATGTGATTTATGCACGTGATTTCTAAGACTGTATGTTAAACTAACAGGGAAAAGACCAAAGGGATTTAGTTCAGTCAGGAAGCTCCCTGCCATGAAGTGGATGTAGCTGCGGGCAGGCAGGGCAGTGCTGTAAGAGCAACTGGAATCAACTACATCAGCAATGGGGGAGGGAAGGGAAACAAAAGCCAGCTTTGATTCAATCAACTTCTTTCCTGTACTAAGGAGAGAAATATAAGGACAGCAGGGTTCAGAGGGCGAAGAAAAATACAAGCAAACAACCCTTTCAAATCCAATTTCCTTTCAAGTAAAAGAAGTGGGGTGTTCCCACCAGAAGTGGAGGTCTTCCGTTCTATTCAAAGCAGGGTTTGACAACAATATAGCTGTCTGTTGGCAAGTATAAGCTAATTTGTATATGATTCCAAGAGGGGACATAGCATAGCCTGGCAGAAGGTCTGTAGTCCAGTTTCACTAAGTCTTTCTGCAGTGCTATTTATTCTACTAAAATAGAAAGATCATACTTCAAGCACAGCACCTCAGGTGGGACATGGATGCACGAGAGAAGAGCACTAAGCAAAGCTGCAGAAAAGTCAGAGAGGAAAGCCCATAGAGGGATGCTGGCTTTCCAAGCAACTGTGATTTGGTGGTCTTCTCTAATTTTAGGAGAAAGTCTCATATGATCTGGCCTGTAGCAAAGCTTAGGAACAGATGAGGTTAATCAGAAGTATTTTTGCAAAATTCTCTCTTCGTTCTGCTTTTGAACTTCGTAATTCGTACTTTGCCCTAAGGGCTGAATTGACAAGGTCATTCATGGAAACAGATGAAAGCAGTACTTGCATCCCACTTGCACATGCAACATAGCAAATAACTGGCAACCGAACTCCAAATCAAAAGAGGAGAAAAGTATAGGATTCCATCCCAGAAGAAATACCTGAGACAATGTACTTCACAACACCTGGAACAGGACAAAAGTCTATCATGGAGATATCCAAAGACTGACTGAACTCCATCTCATTACATAAAGACTCCTTACTTTCCAAAGGATTCAGTGTTTCACTATATTCCTTATCTTTCCCAGGCATTCAGAATCCTATTTACTGGTGCTGATTTTATCTTCACCTCATATTTGAAATGACTTTTACCAGGGAGGAACCCTGTTGCTGGCCTGAGACATTACCCAGGACAAGGCATAACATACACAGGATTTGGTATATCCTTCAGCCTTGACTTCCACCTTCCCCACTCTGACATTCACTTTCTCTTATAATTTCCAAGACCAGTTAAGCAAATCACCATAATCAATTATAGTCTATGAAATTTTTTATCTGTGACCTCCCTTTTGTATGTGTGTTGCTTCCTATTAGCTAATGCCACACAATTAATTTCTTCTTGATATTCCTTTTGTGCTCAACAAGTAGTCGTAGTTGTGGCCAACCCATCTCTTCAATGTAAACCTTCTTGCTCTACCATGGGAATGAAATCACTACAGATCTATTATTTCTCGGAACAGGATATTTCATTTGCATAAAATATTCTGCACTTGACACAGTGCCAAGAAGAAACACCTAATGTCCATTCTTCATTACGCTCTTGCTGTGGCCTTAGGAGCAGAAGGAACCACTGTGTTAGTCTTACACCTATTACTCCCATCTTCTTACTCTCATCTCTGACTTACACTCCCATGACTCTCTAAGAGCCCTGTCGAGTCAGTGACCAAGATAATGGACAAAAGGGAATTTCTTACATGATGTAATTTCACATTGAACAGGATGGTTCACAGGTTGTAATAGAAGGTCAACAGCAGATATTACAACCCCTAAATTGGATGGAAAAAAATGGTTATTTGAATCAAAGCCTAAATAAAGTTCTATACAAGTCAAGATAGCTGAAAGGAAATGTCTTCGTGCGTGTCAGTGATATGCCTGGTCTAATAACCTCAAAGGAAGGCAGATCCCAACCTTGTTAATTTTCATAGCAGCAGGATTTACTGGCAGAAAATGGCACTAACACTGTCTTCAAATGTACAATATCTCTCTTTACTTTTAAGTTGGATGGCTATATTCCAAATTAAAAAAATTATCTAAATGTCATTAGTCCAATGGGAATGCAGAAAATGTACAATTTGGAGACAGATCAACCTGTTAAGCAAGAAAAGGAGACCAAGAAGAAATTAATTAATAGAATGGATTCATGAGTCCCTCATTTGTTATTAATAAAGCACTGAAGAATAAAATGTTGATGAGACACAGTCATTCACCTTGGATCAGTATGCAAAAGGAAAATTCACCACACTGTAGATAGTTATCAGGGCCATATGCACAGCTTTTTGTACTGAGTTATGGATGTTATAATAAATGGTAGACTCAACATCATGCATGTATACTTTTGCCTAGGGATGAATTTTATCCTAAAAAAACCAGTGAGGCAAATTTTAGAGGAGAAGAGAACTGATTTAATACAATGTATAGCGTGCAGTCACTAATGGACTTTTAGTTATTCTCAAAGATAACCAATCCTATGAAGGGTCTTAAGTAATTCTTAACATTATTTTCATAAACCTCAAAGATAATCAGTCTTCTATAATTATTTCTATATTTTTCCATATTACAGAGCTATATGCATCATAGAATATTACACAATTCCATATACACACTACTTTCTGCTTTCATGGGCAAAAGTGTCCTGTGATAGTGACAACCACAGTATTAAACTTTCCAATTTCAGAAGTCTAATGTCTTCTGGCTCAGCTTTTAAGTCTTCTTTTTATCTTATTTGTGCTTTATAGATATATTCTCTTATTTACAGCAGTCTGGATGTTGTTTTTTTATCTCTTAACAAATATTATCAAAATTAATATGATTTTAGCCATTGTATGATATAGCCAAAGCCTACTCCTACACAATGGTGTCCATCTGCAAGATCTGCTGCAGTCCATTCTCTGAAAAAAACAGAAGTTATAATTTATTAATTTGCTAAAAAAGACTTAAGTTACTTGAAAGAGCCGAGGAGTGAAATCAATTCTTGAACACAAGGCCAGCACAAGGCCTAAGAAGTGCTTAAGCTCATTTTGAGGATATAAGTGTGATTGAAGTGGTTGCACAGGACTGGTGCTTGTACTCCCCACAGGAGAGGAGCTGACCATGTGTAAGCACTTCAGGAAATCACACCAGGTTCTGATTTCCCCTCAACTTTCACCAACTACACTAATAATTCTACCAGGCCCTCACAGCCATGCTACAGCTCAGGACTGTTTCGTTTTGCCTAAGTAATCACAGAGGAGCAAAACCACTTTAGGTTATGGTAGAAGCTCAAGTCATCAGAAATACCTCCCAATAACTTTAGTGTCATGACTGTTCAAAAGGAAACAAAGCCCTCAAGGAAATTTTAGGGAAAGGAAAGAAGGGATAGATTCATCTAATCTACTTCTACTAAAGATTTAAAGAGTACTCTGCTTTTTGCCTTTGCTTGAAACCAGATCTCTCACATATCCCTGCACGGACACATGCTGTGACTGGTTAGGACCAAGCCTGTTAGTCTAGAAATGTACTTTTTTTTGTTCACTAAGTAGGCCTAGACAGTATTGAGTTGCAAAAGGCAGAATAAGAAAGGGGGGAAGAGGTTTTTTTCCGGCATGGAACAAAATCAGAAGCTTCATTGCATTTGTTTACTGCTTTATTTCTGAATTTCTAATCACTGGCAAATTTAAAGAAGGGTCAGCTAGTATTGGAAGAGATTCTGAATAGTCAGCAGTAGTTTAGTGATATCAGTCAGGCCCCATAGCCTTGCCAGAGTTACTCCTCCCTCAGAAATTTTTGAATCTATATTTAAACATCCTTGATCTGGACACAGGGCTGACAGCAAGGGAAGAGAGGCAAGGAGGAAATTAGGGTTTCCAACAGAAGGGGAGGTGGGACAGTACTTCTAGAAAATCTGGGCACTTTGGACATAATTGTCTGGCAGTGTGTAGGTATTACTAAAACCCAGGATTATTTCCAACACTACATCATCATATCCACTACTACTGTCTGCCAGTGTGTTAGTAGTAAATCTGAAGAGCCAGGAAAATAAGTGGAGCCTGTCTGCCTGGAATGAGGGTCTGGCCTCTGCTCTGCAGCAGCCAATGTCTTTCTCAGAGAATCAAATTATCTACTAAATATCTAAAGTATTCCTGAGACAATAAATGCTCTTTGCTAAATTTCTGGGGGTGGAAGGTGGGAGAAGGCTGGGATTTGAAGATTACAGCTACAGGTATAAATGCAAAGTGCTCCTGGAAATGAAAGGCCTGGTTGGCATCACTACATGAGCTTCATCAGCAGCCAGTCCCAATCTGGCAATGGTGCACACTTTGTGCTTTTCTTTCTCCTCTGGCATAATAAAACTGCTGTAAGATTTGGGAGAAACTCTTTCCACTTGATTCTCTTTGAGGTTGTCACACTTCAAGTCAAGACCTTAGGGGTGAGAAAACCAGTGCTCCTCACCCAACCCCAGAAAGAATTTCCTGTAGGAAAGATGCTCAAGAAGAGGATAAAGAGATACACAAACATCAGATCTGGTGGATTTTGGGTAAAGGAGGGAAAGCAAAGCTCAAACTGAAGGCAGTTCCATAGGCCTGTGAGTTCAAACAGGAAATACGCCAGTTTCTGAAGTCTAGCTTGGAAGCAAATAATTTTCTGATTTTTAACAAACCGGATCTTTTTTGCATAGTTGCAGCATTAGTGGAAGAGAGATTGAAATAAACTTAACCCAAAGTGAGCCTACTCTTGTCCTGTTTTAAGCTGTTCTGTAGGGCAAGTGAGGCAGTATTGTGAGTTATAATCACAATTTTCCATTGATCTCAGTGGGAAGTTTGGCTTTAAAACCAATGTCACTCTATAGCCCTTGCATAGTGCAGTTGGAAGTGTTAAGGTAGTTACTGATTTGGTCACCAGCTGCCCTGGTAGAAACCACTTGAAACTCATACATACCAGCTTTAGGTGCTGGTAACTTCAGGTGTCACATTGACGGTTCAAGCAGTTACCTTCTTAGAAACTAGATAACATGAGAGAGGCCTGTCTTTTCAAATCCATTCGTAATGTACTTGTCTGTCCATCTGGGATGGAGATAATTTTCTTCATACCAGCTGGCATGGTGTTTCTTTCAGATTTATGATGAAAAAAAATTGATAACACACTGATGTGTTAGCTCTGACTGAGCAGTGGTTGCATTGTGTGAAGGTCTTTTCTGCTTCTCATGCCACCTCACCAGAGAACGGGCTGGTGGGAGTGGACAAGAAGCTGGGAGGGGACACAGTGGAAAGATCTCTCCAGCTGACCGAAGGGACATCCCATACCTTATGGCCTTGTGCTCAGCAATGAAAGCTGGGGGAGCAGTTTTCCAGGGCTGCAATTGCTCAGGGACCACCTGTGCATCAGTCAGCTGTTAGAGAGCAATTGTCAGTGGGTTTGCATCCCTTGTTTTTGTTGGTTTTGTTTTTCTTTGCATCTTCTTTTCTTTTTATTTTCTTTTTTAACTTAAACTGTCAACTCAACTCATAAATGTTCACACTTGTACTCCTCTGTTCACAAGCCCCATTCCACTGGGGATGATGGTGGTTTGAGCAAGCAGCTGTGTGGGGCTGAGTTGCCCACCAGAGTTAACCCAGAACACGTGTCTAGGTCTGTCACATTTCACTGTGCTCACCAGAACACTCCCAAGGGAGCCCTTTTGAGGCAAAGACCAGCCCCCTCACTCTAACCGGCTCACTCTAAATGTACAGCACAGTTCCCAGCATTCAGACTAGAATGTTCTTGTACAAGCCCAGGACTTCTCCTTCCATTTCCAGGCTCAGTTCGTTCCCATTCCTTTTCATCTATTTGCACACTGAAATTATCCTTCAACTTAAACAACTTGTCTCCCATATTGGTGTTTCTCTTCTGTCACCCAGGAAATAATTCAGTTTCTTGATCTCTATGTGAAGGCCAAGAAAACCAGACTCTTCTAGCTTTCTCTCATTTCATATGCTTCACATGCTCCTGACCATCCTAGTAGCCATCCTCTGAAATCTATATTCACTTTTCTTAAACATGGGACACACAACGGCATGCAAGATTCTATATGAAGTTATCTGCCTGAATACACTTATGAAAGCAAATAAAATTATAAATGCAGGAATTTTTACTGCAGTAAAAATCATAGCCATAAAAAGCAGTTCTTTCACATCTTTTCTTAGTATGGCTGTTTTTTTCTATGTAAATGATTGCAGGCATATGAAAAATAGTAGGTGACTGAAACCTGGAACTATTAGGAAAGTTTTTAATAAGTATTTTTCTTGGTATAATTGCAGTGGATATTAACTAACTGTTATACTTCCTCATAGAGAAAAAAGTGTTTTGAATAAGCTTCAAATAGAACTTTTTACTGAGAACATGTTAGTCACAGAACAGAGCAGCATTTTTGGGAATTTTGTGAGCCAGCAGTGAAGAGACTTGCAGGAAAGGTATGAGATAAATTGTTTGTGGAGAACAAGAACTTCATGCCACACACTTGAAGATAAGTCCCATTTTCAGAGAAAAAAGCTAACACATCTCATAGATGCATGGACATTTTGTTCAGCCCCTTAACATATCATATTACCACTTACTAGTAAGTAATCATAAGAACTGAACAGGAAAATTTTCACCTCTCTTACAAAAACTTTGAAGTCTTGCTTTAAAAATGCAACAAACCAAAACAAACAAAAAAAGAACCCCAGACAAACCACCAAAAAACCCAACCACAACACAGTAATAAAATAAAAAAAACCTCTTACCATCTCCATGTTCCTCAGCTGGAGCATTCAGCCAAGAAGTAGCTGTGCTGACTCAGCCCATAGTCTCTCACAGCACCTTCTCAGGAACCATGTCCCTTCAGAACAGAGCATTGAAGTCTGAGTCTGTCCTCTGAGTCAGACACGGTGGTTATACCATGATTTCATTCAGTCAGAGCAGTGGTTTAATTAAGGTCTCTTGCTTCCTGGGTGTAGTCTATGACCACTACACCATGGGGCTCTTGGGGGCATTGACTGCTCTAAAATGAAGTTTTGGAACCGAGAAACTTTTCTTGACATAATCTTCTTGAATTGGTTATACTTTCTGCCCCCCAAAAGTGTATTTAATGAAATTATGTGCTTCAGTGAAAGTATTTTTATTGAAAGAACTTGCTGGCTAGCTTACATGAGCATGTTGAACCATGGATGGTGTGTGCCACCCATGTAGAAGAAATTAAGGGATCAACACATTTCATGACTAAAAACTGAAAGGAAGTTTCCAGCCACATCTTACTCTATTCTCAGTAACTCTCATTCCTTGCTGGCCTTCTCCAGCAGGTCCATGAAAATCACTGGCTTTAGCAGAAGCCAGGGAAATTTTCGCAGTTCTCCGTGCCAGATTTCACTACCTTGATTCAAGCTGACTGACCCTTGCTCTAGACAAAGCCCTTTTCTTTTTACAGGCTTTACTCCCTCTGCTACTCCTTTTCATGTGGAACAGCCCTGGGTCTCCTCCAACTGGACAGTTTTCCTGTCTGGTTTGTGCAAGAGGAGAGACTATGGCCTTGCCTGCTCCTTTACATATCTGAGGCTCCTTTCTTCCCAAGAACAATTCTGCCTGACTCTCTCATGAGTTATATAAGATTGTAGTTGCCCTGAGAAGCCCTGGCCACAACTATCTTTATTTTCTGTTTATGGTATTTGTTGCAACTGTTATTCCTAAATCCTCATTTCTCTCTGTAGTCCACAAACTTGATGATAGCACAAGCGCTGCCATTCTTTCCAGTTTAATACATTTTCAGCCTGAACAGTTTCTCTGTAGAAAAAGAAACTCTCACAACATTTTGAGGATGTGCTTGATGCCTATACTAATACTTAGGGTTTAAGACTTTGTGGCAAACACCTGCCAACTCAGCTCCCAGTGCTACTTACATAAATATGCTTTTGTTCTTAGAATACGTTACTCCAGGTTTCATAAAAGCACCCATGTACAGCTATAAAAGATTTAAAAGATATAAATAATAACCTAGGAGTCATTTTAAGTTAGGTTCAGCAAATTTCAAGGAAGGGATCAACCAACTTTGGTAATTTAACAACTGTTTAAAATACATTAGCAATATCTGGTTTAATCTTATTGTAATTTATAAGCTATGAGGTTTTGTAAGAAAAAAATTCACAGTAATATAGGAACATGAAAAATTAAGCACAAGCCTACAGGTGAGCTTTTTAAAGAAAAATCTGTCATTGTACAGGATTGCTACAGACACATGAGCATGCACATAAACAAATGAGCACACAAAAATATGTACGAAAGCATTTCAAATAAATTCAGAGGGGTGGTTTGAAGAGAAGGTATATTAGATTTGTCCCTTCCTTTTCTATTCTGTGCCACAGTATTAATGAAGAGCAGGCACTCAAAATTAGTACATAAATATTTTTCATGCTTGAAAAAGAATCAAGCAAGCCCTCAGTACCCGCAGTCAAGGAGGACATGCAAGGAAGTCATTCATTGTATGCATGCCTAATGTCTACTTGCATATGTACCTCATTATGTTGTGTCTGGGGGGTCAGGACTGTTTGTCAGCTTTTCTTACATGCTTTATTGCCATTAAGAGGTTGGTTCATGCAATACTGCATCTCTGCAAGAGGTCAAAGTGAGAGCTGTTCAGCCTCCTATCCATACTTGAGAAGAACCAGTCGTTTAGTGAGGTCAAAACTGTTTAACACAGAAAACATGGTGTAAGGAAGCTTTTGAAAGCAAAGCAAGGTGGCCATACACAAGGTGCTCCCTGCTGAGGTTGTTTTTCAACCCACCTGGATGACTTTGAAGTCAAAGCCCTCTTCAGGAAAGTGAATCAAGATAGGTCTGTCTGCACAAGAGAGCAGAGCTGGCCTTTTGCTCTAGGAAGGACTAGAGGCTGGAGTGGTACCTGAGAGGAAGACTCTGGTAGCTCTAACAGGCTCCATACTTTCATGTGCTACCATGCAGCGTGGGGCCAGGTGTGCCCCACCAGACCTGGGCAAGCTGCTGTGCCCTGGGTTTGTTGCTCAGCACAGACTTTCCTTGGCACCCTGTTTCTGGTGGCAGCCAACATGGCACGGAATGGTAAGCATGACTTCTGCTTCAAATAGTGGTTTCATACATGGACATACATTTTCATGGCTGTCCTTCAAAAGTTTCCACTTTAAAACAAAAAATGGTCACTTCCCACTGGAACCAAACTAGGATTAAGGACAATTGTTATGCTTTGGAGGGGATTAATTAATGTCTTTGTCTTTCTTCCTCCTCTCTCACATAAGAATAAAACTTATTGAAATCTCAATTATATAAGATTCATAGAAGAAATCAGTTTTAAATTCTTTTTTAAAGTACTTTTCATTCTTGCAGGGCTTTATTTTACAAATAGTGCTGAAGCTAAATCTATTCATTCATTATGATTGATATTTATGATTTAAGTAATCAAGGATTCTTAACATCAGGAACCATGAAATCTAGACCTACTTCTGTTGTGTAACTTTTTTACTCTCTGAGCACCTTCCCTATTTTACCCTTTGTTTAGGCAAAGTTCTTTAAAGTAGAGAGACTTTCTGCACCCCGTTTTCCCAGTCTTGGCTATGGTTGTCAAGTCTTACCACAACACAAGTGTTTAATTTGTATTCTGTGGATAATAAGAACAGCAAACAAGGTAATACAAAACTGCCATTATACAAATGGGTTTGGGGCTGCACAAGAGGAATATCAATATTATTAAAGGAAGGACTTGCCTTGTATTATGTCTCCCATTAAAAAAATTCCTTCATAGAATTCTGCTGAGCTCTAGTGCTCTCGCATTGTAAAATATCTTTCTTTCACTTTAAGAAAATGAAGCAAAGAGGCAGCAGTGAGACTGTGTTATTAACAAAGCCATGGAATGTCAATAAGAATAGAAGATAGCAAAGAAAGTAATATAAGTGCAAAATTAATAGTGCACATTTCACAGCTTTTAAACATACAGTTTTGCAAGGGAATATAATATTCCTGAAAAGAGGATAGTCATAGATTTGGCTTTTGTAGGACTCAAACTGCTGAGAACATCTCAGGATTGGCCCCCAGAGTTTAGAAAGACACAGAAAAAGTTGCCTAACACAGCTGTGCCAGCCTACTTCAAATCTGACCTAGAAAAACCCATGCAGTTTTTGTCCTGAATCTCTCTGGAGCAGAGTCTGCCAATGTACTAGACTCCAAGGTAATTTAATGATGTGGACAAACAGTCATTTTATTTTTCCTGGGAAAATTTGGAAACCATACATTGTAGTACCTTTCAGTGTTCCTGCAAACTGTATAGAGAGCTTTCCAGGGTGTGCAATCAGCTGCCAAAGTTTCAGCAACAAGACAAAACCTTGTATCCTGTTATTAATAGTTTGCACACACATATAAAACAAATGGTCCTTTATAAACACATTTGAAAATTCAGGAAAATTGTTTCTCTTGCTGATATTTAGTATATCACTATAGAAGTAAAATTTTCACCAGAGGTATTCATAGCCTAAAAAGACTACCAATGTAAGAAAGAACTTAGTTCAGCTCATAGATATCAAAGTCTCCCAATCAGAATACAGAGGAGATGTTTCCAAAAGAGACTGAACTCCATCCTCACCTGCCCACATGCACTGTTTTCCGCATTTGCCCATGTATCACTTGATTGCCCTTATCATTCCCAGAGACTGAAAAATATCTTTTCCCAAACTTAATAGCATAAATTAGACAAGAAACAGAGAAAGACAGAATCCAAAGTGACTCCTATAACTTATAAATAGTTTTTTACAGAAGATAAGAGTTTGTGAACTGAAAGGATGCTACTGCCTCTTTCTGAGCAGTTTTCTGGTCAGTACCATTTTACGTGCCATCTTCTCATAATGGATAGTCCTCTCACCAAAGAATTGTTCCAAGTATTGCTTGTTTATACAGTTTTCAAATTACTGTGTGAATTTTTCTCTCTGTTGCAATAGGAGCTGTGCCTAATCCTCTTTGTAAATGATAATCACATTTCCCGTTTAAAATAATCTTTTCTCATACTCATAGGACAAGTTGGGGAGGAAGTTTTCACAAGGGCATGTAGTAATAGAATAATGGTGTAATGGCTTTAAACTGAAAGAGGGTAGGTTTAGCTTAGATATTAGGAAGAAATTCTTTACTGTAAAAGTGCTGAGACACTGGAACAGGTTACCCAGAGAAGCTGTGGGTGCTCCATCCCTGGAAAGGTCCAAGCTGTATGGGGCTTTGAAAAACCTGGTCTAGTGCAAGGTGTCCCTGCTCATGGCAGGGGTTTGGAACTAGGGATCTTTAAGGTTCATTCCAAACCAAACTGTTCTGTGACTCTATGACTCTATGAAAAATATGCATGAGGTAATTCAGGTCTATCTTCACAATCTGAAGGATCCCAGCTGTTCATAACCGAGAATTTTTTCACTGAAAGTCCTGTCATGTCCAAATACATGCTTGCCATTCAAAAGCCACATCTGCAGAACACAGGAAAGGGAACTCAGCTCATTTAAACTTCAAGTATTCCATTTCCTTAAGCCGTATTTTCTAAATTTTAATATTAAATTAATGTTATTTTATGGATGGTAACTAGTAATGACACAGTTGTTCTCGTCCTTCTATTCTCTATTCTGGCTCTCCCTCCACATGGAATTATATTAGAAAGTATACTGTCCTGGCAGGAAGATGAATTCAGAGATTCAGTAACCTTTTCCAAAACATATCTTGTCCAAGTTCACCTCCCTGCACACATGCCCACACATGCACTTCTTGGATCTCTGTCTTTTCTCCATTTTCCCTCCTTTCTATACCATAGTTTCTCATAACTGGAACAGCAAATTTTTTGTTTCCTTCAGAAGCTTTGAGTGGCCTCAGTGTGAAAACCCCTGTTTTGCAAATCAAAGATACAAAACTAATTTTGCCATTAGTTCTGTTGCTTTCCTTGAGGCCCTCACTACATAGGATGGGGATTCCCATATCATAATGCTGGCATTCAAATCAACAACTGAACTGTCTAAAGACAATATCCAACCACTACTCCAATGATTAATCAGCTGTACATTCACACAGAAATATTTAACGTACTGCTCTACTCACCGAAGTCTTTTATTGTTCAGTCAAAGGTTATCTGGAATTTATCCATCCCTGCCAGGCTGGAGCTCACTATTATTAAGGAAAATTCAACCTTCAAGGCAGTGAACCTGTGCAAGGAATATGGCATGTTTTGATTCATAAAAATACTGAAAAGTAGGTTTGGGACATAGATTTAGGGAAGATTGTATCAGTCTTTTAAATTAGTCCCCCACAGTCACAAGCATCCAGAATGTGTGTAGTCCAGAGAGGTCACAAGAACATCTGTTCCTCCTGTCTCTATACGCCACATATCCTAATGTCTTATAAAACATCTGAAGAAGGCCAGAAGTCACAGCTATAAATTGCCATGGGAATGTTGTCATTATGATGGATCCCTATAACAGCGCAAAATTTTCCCTTCTACTTGTCTTTCTTCAGATGGACAGTTGCTTTAAAACTTGAGCATACATCTTGAGCTCATGGAAAGGAAAAAAATGAAAGACAGTCAAATACTAAGATTACACTGTAAAGGTAGACTCAAATAAACCCTAAAATTTACACTAAAACTCAGAATCCCTGCTCCCTGTTTTGTTGTGAGAAAATTGCCTTATCTTTTTTTACTATTTTTTTAAATATAACATAGAAAAAGATACACTGTTAGTGTCTCACAGGAAAAAATATGCACTCTTAATGAAAAATGTGCATTTCCAAAACAAAATAATTAACTCCCCTTATTGATCTCTGAAAGGATGTTATAAATACATCTGGCCTTATGATTATAAACTACACATCTCAAAAGATTTTTTGAATTTCCATAAAGCACGAGGACCGTATATTCACTGAAGGGTGGGAGTATTTCACATCGAAACCCCCTCAGTGCCCAGAGACTATATTATGCTCCAGCTCTTACCATGCTCATGCACCTGTATTTCTTTCCCAAAGGAACTGGAAACTACATACCTGTTATCAGGACTCTGGTCCTGTGTTGAATGTATTTTCCTGCAGGTGGCAAATAGACAAGAAATCTTACATGGAAACCCACAAAAATGTTGATTTTTGAAGACCCAGACAGTGTCTGAAGCTGTTTGTTTGTGTGTAGCTTCTCACCTCTTTCAGCTTGCACAACTTTTCAAGCTGCAGCTATGCCAAGACAACACATTTGACGAGACAACAGAATGTCACTGCCATAAAATGAGAGCTTTTAACATCATTGGTTTTCATTCTTACCTTAAAAAATATGAAACCAGAAATTGCTAGGACACAACTCTTTCAGTGACTGCATAGATAACTGGTTTCCTAAATAGTAAAACTTAACCAGTCTCAAAAAGGTTCTGCTGTGACCATCAGTCTTCTTTGGCTTCCACAGCCTTGAAATTGAAATCCACTCCAAGGCGGACAATTTGGGAATGCCAAGAAATTAATCTTCATGCCATCAGTTCAAACCATGAGGACAGTCATGAGTGGAAAACACTGCATGAAATGAGATACTGGTCTTACTCATTTTCTTATTTATGAAGTATTTTACATAAGAAAAACATTAGGAAAATTCATACTAAGTTACCACACTTATACTCTCAGAATAAATGGTTAAGACTTAAGGAATCTTTAGCCACCTGGAAAATGCCTCTAGAAAAGGGGTGAGAGAGTGGCAAAAATGTTTCTGTACTGAGGGTATTTCAAGCTTAAGAGCTAGAAAGAGTCAGTAGTCAAACACATTGTGTCTACCTGTCTCTCTTTCTACAAAATGTGCCTTTTTTAAAATGAAAGAGGAGTTTTGATTTTATGGAATTTGAATTCATGTGGTCTAGTGATTTACTATCAGGAAATATGTGCTTCTACAATAACATATAATGTGTTAATTCTAAGACTCATAGATTATTATTTTGTAGAGTTTTATTTGAGTTTAAAAAATTCACTGTGCTCAGTTTTGAAATACCAGGGTTGTTTGAATAGCTTGCCTCTAAGTTCTTTCAGTCTCTCTTCCATATGTATTGTAGTTGCTCATCCACACATTCCCAAGTCTTAAAAATACTTCAGAAAATATATATAGGGTTGTAGTACTAAGACAACTCTACTCTGTTTAGTTAGCAACCATTTTACTTTCACCACAGGGAGAACTATAGTACTAAAAGCTAATAACACAGAGGTTATTTACATGGACAGCTTGCTGGGACCAGGAAAATTGCACTTACATGAAAAGTTTGTTTTTCCTAAGGTCTAACATTAAAGCTCAGTTCCTCTTTATTTTCATTGTTGTTTTTTTTTTCCTTTCCTTAAACCTCAGTGGAAAACAGGCGCTTACTGCGAAAGTAATCCAACCAGATAGCTTCAAAATCTTAATAGGCAAAGTGGATTGACCTCAGTTCATCTTCATGGAGCTTAGGACAAATTGATCAATTTACTTCCTAAATAATTACCATTTGAATGTTGATTTTAGCTACCTAAGATTAGTACATTAAAAAGCCTATATTCAGGAATGCTAATGCAATGCAGTTCTGCAAACACACAGACTTACAAAAAACCACAATATATTCTTTATATAGAAAAGCTTCAACTGATTCTGGGTAATGAGGATTTACTTATTCTTTTGTTGAAGAATGAAAAAAAAAGAAATAAAACAGAGAAATGGATATAGTTAGAACTCTGGAGGGAAAGACTTTATTTAGCATTTAGATTTTTGAGGTTAGGCATTAAGATTCCATGGATGCAACAACTGCAATGCAAACTTTATCTGTTTAAAATAAGCCCATGGAATAAAGAAGGCAAGAAAATTATTTATGTTTCAAATGAGGGATCTAAAATGGGATATTAAAACACTATCTAATTATTTTATAAATGTTATAAGTTGCCTAGTAAGACACCGATGAAATACATCAATTGAGCAACAAATTTTGAAGTTTACTTGCAATAAATGGCACTTTTTTTTATTCTTCAAATGAGTCAAACATTGAGGCAGGGTATGTTCTTGGGTGTGTAGCTGTTCACTTCAGTGAATGTTGAGGTAACTGAACTGATACAGTTAAGAGTTTCCCAGCTGGATGAAGACTTAGTAGCCCAGACACTTAGCTGTACCCAGGTAGGCTTCATTCCCATAATCATCCTCCCTGACAGTCATTTTCTTTGTTGAGAAGAGCTTTCTCTCCTGCAGCAGATGCTGATAGATCTTCCTCAGCATCTTAAAGGAAGAGGAGCAGAAGAATTTACTGTGCTCTGGCATCACTTAGAGCATCTGCCCCTCTGAATGTGCAGCATCAAATCAGGAAAGTCAAAAACTGTATATCTCAATTTAATGAGGAAATTCTATTTTGTCTTCTGCATCTCTGTCTCAGTTTCTCCCATTTCTTTGCATATTAAAAGCTTTACATTTTTTCTTGCAACATTTTGCATTCTGATTCCTCTTCATTAATGTTGTTTATATCTCTCCATTCATCATCTCTTGGCATTGGTCTCTCCTGGAAATTCTCCATGACACCTTTAGTATAAGTTGCTTTTTCTGCACTGTCTCTCACACAAAAGCTGAAGTATCTTTCTGTGCTTCTACTTAAAAGTTTGTGAGTTCAGATTGCAATCCCCCAGAAGCCCGTTTTTCCCCTCTCTGGAACAAATATAAGTTCCAAGGGAACCCTCAAAATCTGTATAATCTGATGAATTTTGTTTAGAGCCAGTCTTTGCAAGAGGGGTTCTTGTCTTTTATCTTCTTTTTTATCCTGAATTTTTTAGACTTCCCACAGACAGATCACAGAGATGATGGCTGGGCTTGTTGTAAAACACGAATTAGCTTATAACCCATGTAAGGGTCACATACTTTCTCCCCTTTATAAAAAAAGCTTAGGAAATCTTGTTAATAATTTTTTTTTTTTTTTAATGGGAAATGGAATTGGCTACCCTCAGGCTCTGGATCAATTCAAGCTCATAGCAGTGGTGTCTAAAAGTTGTCAGCAGTTTGATAGCATGAATTAAGTCAGTTTCTGGAGTCAGTCTTGGCTTTGGGAGACAAATGCCCATGTTACAAAAAGCCACCAAATATAACACTAATAAAGTTTAATCGGATTAATGTTCAAACAGACATGGACATTGAAGAAGGCTGTAAAGTCATCCTGTCTCATTAGAAAAATTAAGCCATGGCATGGAAAAGCTGCAGGGGTAACTAGCCTTGCTAAAGCTATTGGCTGCATTAAAGGGCCTTCAAGGACTTCAGTCTTTGGTCTCCTGCTATGAGCACTGTTCCATTCTGTGCATATGTACATATATATTGTGTAAGTGGTTTTGTTCTTTTGTTTTCAGTGGCATCTTCCTGGTCTGGATTTCCCTCTCTCTGTTATGTTTTCAGTACTAATAGTATTTTATATTATCAAATTAATTTTTATTACTGGAAAATACCTATAATGATTTAAAAATGAAGGAAACTAAACAGGTTAGTATTAAATAATTACACATGCTCTGGACTTGCCAGTTAAACAAAATCCTTTGTACCTGGAAGAATTCATGGAGAATACAGAGAGAAGTTATGACAATTGAGGCACAATTCTAATTTTATTATTTATATGCTTAATTAAGGACTGGAAAAATTATAATTATATGTAAGTTGAATTAGCACAATGTATATATTGCAATAACAATTACTTAAAAAAATATTTTCTGGTCGTCCACCTTGAAATTTCAAAGTTACTGTATAAAAGATCTAAGTTTGGCACAGGATTCAGTTCAATTGGCACACTTCAGTCCAACATCCTGGGGAGTGTGATCTGGGGCTGTTAATGCTCCATCACACAGTTACTTTCATCGCCAGGTGAACAATCTACAATTTGACTACAACCTTAATATTTCTTCTATCCAGGTTTCTCTAAGGATGCTAAGGGAACAGAAAAACTGATTCCAGTCACACATCTATTTCTACCAGTCAGTGTTTTCCAGGGGTGATGAGGATGCCTCACTTTTTCTGTGTCTTTGGTCACTAGCAGAGAGTTCCCTCATGATTATATTTACAAATACAACATTGCCATTGTGTAGCAATGATACTGCCAGACACAAAGTGATGCAACAAGCAGCTGAATATATCACATTAGATAAATTCATTTTAATCTTGCTTCCTTTATACTATTCCAGCATCTTATCAGGCCTGTTTTCATATAGCCAAATGTGCTATGTGTAGAAAATGTGTGAAATTTGGAGCAGATAGGTTGATCTTAGTCCTAAGAAGTACCACGCTGAGTGAAGAATGCTGAAAACCATTGATTTAGACAAATAGACTCCAAAGCGACACTCATATTTCGCCATCATTACAATAAATACTTTGTCTTTTTTAGGGAAAGCTTTTCCTGGATGTTATTCTAAGAGGATCAGTCACAGTGCTTTTGACCTTTTACTGTACACTACTCCATTAACATCCCATGGAGAAATTCTCCTTATATATGTAATTGATGCATTTTATGAGACACAAATCAAAATAGATAGTCAAAAAATAGATAGTATGGAACTCAGGAAGAGCTGCCTGCCTGAGTACTTCGTTGGCATATTGCCTGTAGTTGATAGTGTCAACTCAACATATGGCCCTTCAAATGCACTGATGAATCCTCTTATGGGAATAAAGTCAGACTTGTCTGTGAAGTGTTTCAAGTTTTAAAGTCCAACAAATAAAGCAAGTCGTAGCTCTAGTGAGGGGGAGACCTTACAGGCTTGTATGCAAACATTGCGGCTTTTCACCACAACTATTTTTTAAGGAACAGCCTTGCACAAGACTAGAGCAATTGTTAAAATAGTTACTACTTGAACACAGCCAAACTATGTTGCAAGCAGATTTAGCTAGATGAGTACTGCACTTTAAAAAAAGACAATTGTTAAGCTTTTTCTGAAGCTGTAGATGTATCCTCAAATTAGAGAAAACTTGAAACAGTGCAGAAAAGAAAGGATGGCAGAATTATGCAATTAAAATTCTCATCTAACCTCCTGAACAAGATCCAACAACCACAGAGTGTCTGAAATTATATATTCAGTGTTTATATGTGGCAGTGATAGAGTAAAAGAATTTGTACTAGTTTGGCTTTTCACACAGACATGCAAAACAAACACAGTCTCCATGCCAAGAAGTGCAAGGGTATATGGCAGAGGACTAGGAACAGGGAGGCAACCCTACTATCTGCTCATCTGAATGAAGCAAAGTGATGGGCATATGACCCAAAGGGCATAGACATGTCTGAAATAATGACCCAATCTCTCTTTTTAGTGTTGCTATTGTTAAAATGACACAAACACTGCTGCAAAAGCATTTTCTCTCCGTTATTTTTTCCACTGCTTCTAGTAGCCCTCTCAGGCAATGAATAAAACTTGAAGAAGGGTAGTCTGATGCACAAATGTTCTCGTTATCTTAAAGAGGTCAATGGTCAAAGGTGAAAAAAATTCATAGAGTAGTTATGATTAAAGGTAGTTTTTTATATGCTTTTGATAAAGGCTTGTGAAACAGCCAAAAGAGATCCTGCAATTTTAATGTTAAGTGGCTTTTGTATTGGAAAAATGCCCAAGGGCCATGTCTAGCACGGTCACTTACAAATGACTGATGGGAGATCAATACAGACAGAGTGGGGATGCAGCTTTGTCACTGAGAGATGTAGTTAGTATGTGATTAGCCTTAAGTAGCATTGACGTGGATGTAGATGGGCAGTAAAGTGCTTAGTATCCAGCGAACATGATAGCTGTTTGTACACAAAAGTTAATGAAAGAGGAAAACCACATTATCATTAGACACTCAAAGGGACTTCCCACACCCATTCTGAAATTTTAGGAGCAGATTAACCTGACAAGGAGCTAGGTAGACCTGCCAGTCCCAACAGCATTAATTCTGAATTTGGTTTTCTTCTATAAGAAGCAATTCCATAGGCCTTGGTAAACAACCTAGTTAAGTGCTATGTGCAACCCGATTATAAGGGGAACAAGTAGGCCACTGTCTTTCTCAGAGGCAGAAATCCTGTAAAATAAGCACAAACAGTAACTAAAGAGTGGAGAGAGGATACAAGAAGGTCCTTTGAGGAAGGTAAGATCCTCTGGCACTGATAACATATTGCACTAAATCTTCTCTGTTCCTTAGTGTGGGGATCATTATGGTTAATCAGATCCAGAATACCTCACTAGGCATTTCACTTTTCTTCCCCAGATGCATTACTGATAAACAAGGATTTAAAAATGCATTTGATTGCATTCTTGATAAAGCATTTTTCCCAGGGATGTGATAGAGTTCCTATGAAAGGAGGTTTTCAAGATGCAGTTGGACAGGGTACAAGATGATCTCCTCTAGACACCCTTTCCCATGGAAGTTTGGACCAGACAATCCTTTGAGCTTCCTTCCAACCTGAGTTGTTCTGTTTCTGTGATGTTGCTAAGCACCTTCTTATTTCACAAAAACACACACATATATGCACTCTTTTTAGTTTCAAAACACAGACTTAATGGGGAGCCATAGTATTAAATATGCAACTTAGATTTGCCCCAATCTGCCTTTCCAGAGGGTTTTGGGTTTCTTTTTTCCTATAGGAACCTCTGTATTTTTCCTCTGTTAAACAGTAAAATAACCTAATTTAGATATGAATCCCCTTTGATATCAAATTATAAAATCCCTCGTTTGTTGCTCAAGAGACAATCACACCACTGAAGAGAGCAACTATGAAATGATGAACAAGAAGTTAGTAATTTTGAGTGTTCTGATTAATATTTGCTCCTTTTTTTTATTTATTCCCTTTCCTTTTGCTACATGAGAAAGGATAAATCACACTCTGAAAAAGCATCATCTACGCTATCTCCTCTGACCTCCTACCCCGCTACTCATAGTATTTAAAGGTTTGCCTCAATTTTAGTCACATGGTGTAAACTGAAATTATTTCATGGCTAACCTGATATTTCCAGGGCCATGGTGAAGCCAGAAATCTGTGGCCTAGGGTCATCACATGCCTTTCTAATGGACTCTCAGTGTTAATGGCTAATTACAGGGAGAATTTGGGTATCCTGCTGTCGAAAGCCACTGCAGCACAGCACCAGTCAGAAAGACTCCTCACTCAGCATCTCTGCTGCATTCAAACCCAGACACCCTTTCAGAATTCAACTAGAAGTGGAGATGACCCAGAAGAGACCAGAAGGCTTAATCTTGAACAGCGCACATGTAAAATTTGGGGGCTTTATAACAACCTACATCTAAAATCATTACACCCTTTATTAGTAAAAGATAGTGCACACATGATCAGCTAATTAAAATTGGGACAAACTGCTAATGGAGCCATGACCTAGGTCATTGATTCCCAAAGCATTTCTTCTTCTACTAAGCTAAAAGAGAAGCTCTGTAGTTCAAACAAGGCAAAATCCCTGCTATACTTAATCCATCTTTTTTAACTGCCTGAACTCACTGTTGACCAAAACTCTTCTGAGGGTATTGAACTGAGTTAGTAGCTGAGTCTTTGCAATCATGGTTATTTCTTGTCTGTTTAATTGTTCCTAAGTGAAATGTAAAAAATATTATTCTTCAGTATTTACGAGAAGGAGACATTGTTTCCTCTCTGAAGAATCTATGTAAGCATACTCAGAAGACAAAGCAATTTATTTTTCAAATTACTTTGTGCAATTTATCAAAACTGAATAGTTTGCCCAGGCAAGATTTGGCTACTTGTCAAAAGAAGCATGGTTGTCCAGTCATTTTCCAATAGGAGTAATAACATATTGGCGTATTTTGGAATGTTTTGTTAAATGTGCAGTCAGCCAACACTCAAGAGTAAATATACAGCCACAGCTGAGGCCTTCAACTCGACATTTCCAGGTTCACAAGTCCCAGACCTGTCACACATTTCCTTTTTGACCCTGGACAAGATATTTAATCTCCCAGCCCTCCATCTGTATAACAGCTAATATATTACTTGCTTTTATTGCTATAGACTGCAGAATAAGAACAGTGTCCAATTACAGATATGTTCAGTGCTGGATATGATGGAGATGTTGAGACCTCAGAAAGCTGCTTTAAAAAAAAGCAATCAGAAATTACAAATTATGATTTTATCGTGTAGTTTTCTGACTGTGACTCTGTAGTCTGCTTACCCAGATCCTCCTTACATGTGAAATTTGTTAGACCCTTGCAAGGCTAGGAGGGCAGGTGAAGCTCAACCGAAGGTGTGTTTCCCTCTCCAGAGGTCTCTCAATGTATTTGAGAACCATGCTGATATGGCTGTCCAGAAATTCATAGCCTTTGGAATAGTCCTGAAATTTAATACCTTTGACACAACAAAGGAGAATTATTAATTTGGCCTTCAACTTCCATGGAAAGTATTCAATTTGTTTGCATGTTCATATATTTACTCTACTGACTTTGTCTCCTAGAAATACAATGCTTGCTAGTGAGTTGTTTCTCATGACCTGGGAAGCTAAGTGATGTCTAATATTGATCAGTGGTTCATACATTAATGGAAATAGCTAAATTGAAAAAGATCCTCTTTATACACAGAGTGGCAAATTGTATCTGTTTGACTGGAGAGGGCAACCTTTTATTGAACTACATAGTGGTTTGCTTTTAGTTGAGTTTATTCCTTTCTACAAAGGATTTTCCCCTTTCTGAATTGTTCTGCAAAAGAAGTGTTGTTTTTTTTTTTCTCTCTCCTGACTATATTTAGTACAGGCTTCTCTTAACAGTGACTCTCAATTTACCTTCAATCATCCCCGTGATGCAGGAAAAGCCAATTTGAGTTTCCTATGTCAATGAAGAACAGTGCAATAGGGGACTAATTTATTACTACCAACAACAGATAGGACTTTACTATATCCTTTCCTAGACTTTCGGCCAGGGCTGAGGCTGCAGCAGGTTTTTCTATACTTGTTTTTGTCAGGTGATACCCACTTCTGAAGTAAGACTGCCTTCCTCAGGCCTGGGAGATGTTGCCTCATCTGTACCATTACTATCCTTCCTCTGGAAAAATTGTGCAAATTGGAAATTGTTGCCCCAGAGTCTCAGCTGGTTTCTTCCAAAGTCAAGATGTATTATCTGTGTCTCACTATTTTACATCAGCATGCCTTTATCACCTATGTCCTTGCTCCACTTCTTTTCACTATACTCTCATGGTTTAACCCCAGCTGGCACACAGAACCACTCACCCATTCTGTCTCTCCCCCCAGTGCAATAGGGAGAGAATTGGGAGAGTGAAAGTGAGAGAGCTCATGAATTGAGATAAACACAATTTAATAGGTAAAACAAAAGCCACAGGCAAAAGCAAAGCAAATCAAGCAATTCATTAACCACTTCACATGGGCAGGCAGATGTTCAGCCATCCCCAGGAAAGCCAGGCTCCATCATGTGTCACAGTGACTTGGGAAGGCAAATGCCACCATTTCAAACGTCTCCACTTCCTTCTTCTTTCCCCAGCTTCATATACTGAGCATGATGCCATATGGTATGATGAGTCAGTTTGGGTCCTGGCTGTCCCCTCCCAGCTTCTTGTGCATCCCCAGCCCACTCACAGGTGGGATGGGGTGAGGAGCAGAAAAGGCCTTAGTGCTGTGTAAGCACTGCTCAGCAGTAATGAAAGCATCCCTGTGATTATCAACACTGCTTCCAGCAGAAATCCAAAATATAGACTCATAATAGCTACTGTGAAGAAAATTAACTCTATCCCAGGCAAAACCAGCATATATACTAACAATCATCAGCAAGCTGGTTGACAGGAAGACAAAAAGCAAGCCTTATAGGACAGGATAAAGGATAGCCCTTTATTTAGACTGGATGAGAAGGAGCCAGGTGAGCCTGACATTACACAATAGACATAGGAGATTTTTCAGTTTAACAGCTTTGCTTATGAAGAGACAGAACAAATGGAGTTTGTGCAAATCAAGCTTAAGGTGAGCTGATAGAGCAGTTTTGTTTCTCAGGAAATGACTGTACCCTGCTTGGTATCAGTCATTGCCTCCGATCCCATCTTTGAAAGATCCCAACATTTTATATTTATTTACCAACATGAATTACATTGGCAGCCAGTCACTTCAAGCAATCTGCCTGGTCTGGTACAGCCAAGCATACAGGGTTTTAACAAAGAAAAATAAAAGATCTGTTCTTTCTGTTCTGAGAGTGACAGATATAGCCTACCTCAGGTTCTTGGTCAGCCAGCTGGCACTGAACTGCATCACACTTTAAAAAAAAAACCAAACTCCTTATTTCATTAATACTTTCAATGTGTTAAATATTACAGAAGACAATTATTGTCGGTTCAGTATCTTTGTTTAGCTAGGCCGAATCTCTTTCTGTCTCTCACACATTTTTTGACACAGCATTGAAAAGTGATGAACTCAAATGAAGATGTATATCTGCTGTGGTCAAGTTGTGTTCTCATTTTTTTTTTAATTCTAAATAAAAGAAGCAGCAAAGAAAAAGTCCTATTGTGGATTTGGGCAAGAATAAAGCACCACAAGCAAGTAGAAAAATGTCCTTTGTTCTATAGGGCCTCTCATTGCCATACATTTTTCATTTTCTGTATTTGGTAAACTGCCATTAACACTCACTTTCTCTGTCCCATTCAGAATTATGACCTAGTCATTCCACAAAATACATAAATAAGAAAGAATCATCACAGTTCATAAGGGAAGGGTATTTAAGAAAACAGGTAATTGTACACTTTCAAGGAGATCTGATTTGTAAAAAAGAAAAAGTGCCTAGGGGCAACATGGTGCAAGGGACTCAGATTAGGGCAAGAACACACCAAGCAAGTTATTTAAAATGTTAGTTTTCAATTTCCCTATCAGTATAAGTGTTAATGTTAAGCACCAAGTACCCTGTGAGGGTTCTCAAGGAGCTTGCTTTTGCACATGCTGAGAAGCCCTGTGGACACTGGCAGAAATCTTTTACTGTAAAAGAAAGGTCTGACTCAACACACACATGGTGGCTCAAATCCACGGAGCACTAAACTTCACGCAGATCAAAATGACAGCCACTTCTTAGCATGAGATGTGAGGTTTGTTGTACATTGTCAAGCAAGGCTCATCTCACAGTCACATCTCATTACTCCCATAGCCTCTTTCTCAAAGCACTTCATCTTCGCCAGCTAGTAGGTACTGGCTCTGTTCAAAAGGTTAAACTGTTGTTTCCAAAGGATGCAGAAGAACAAATCTTGACAAGGAAGAGAGCTGCAACTCCCTGATAAATCATGCACAGCACTTGGTCATGGGGCTTGGGAAGTACAAAATCAAATTGTGTTTACATTGGCCTGTACTGACTCGTAGAAATGCAATATGGGAATCATTGTTTTAATCAAGTCACATAGGTCTTTTTGTAAAATAAAAACTATAGTGAGTTGTAGAGTCTAAGAATAAATACTAAGGAAAAGAGAATGGTCTGTGGAAATCAATCTCTCCTTTATATACTTCCAAATTATACTCATAAAGAAGAGGCCTCCAGCAGCTCTGTCAGTCATGATAAAGCTATCACTCTCAGATTTATTACAGGTTCTTTTCCTGTGTTTTCAATGGAAAACATCCTACAGTGGTTTGCATTACTATCAGAGCTATATGAAGATTAATTACGTGTCTAAGAGATGAAATTCATTGACTTATTTTCAAAGATCTAACTTGCAATCAAAGTCATGCCCTAAAAAGTGGGGGACTAGCTGGAAAAGACAGAATGAGAATGAAATACTTCCAAGGACTGAAGGGTAATCACCATTTAACTCTTAGACATAGTAATGTAGCCTGAGTTTTCTCCATCGTGCATAAAGGAAGCTCTGTGTATTGGGTTTGGTCTCTTTTGACAAAATCCAAAATCTGCTTTTTTCACTTTGACTTCCCCTAAAACGAGGTGTATGTGTACCAAAAGTCTCATTTCCTAAACTCTTTGGTGTCCTCATCTGGGACAGCTATTTCCATACTATTCAATCTTCACAGAGTGGCAAAATCAGGCTTTTAGGCAAGGTAACGTAATTACAGTTGTCAAACTACAGTGTTGATTAGATTTTTTTCCTCTGTGAGGAAATAGAGAGTGCTGCTTAATTTCCTAGGATGGGAAACATTATTTTGCATGTCCTGGTCTCTCTCTCTCACTGACCCCTCAAGAGCAGGTAGAAACTGGAGTTCGCTGTGTTGGAGAAGGGCTAGTAAAGACAAAATCTGTCTTCTTCTACGCATCTAAGCTGTTCCCAGGAACAGAGAGACTGTCCCTGTCATGAATTGTGGAGTAAACTTGCTTGGAAAGGGGGGATGTTTAAGGTCCACTTTGCCACGGGGTTAGACACATAAAATAGTAATCAGCTTTGCTGTAAAAAAGTTGCTATGTGTTTTAAAGCCACCATCTTGACAAACATCATCTAAATAAGTTGCAGCAGTCCAAATGTATTGGTGCTGTCATGAGAACTGAAGGTAGACCAAGAAAGGATTTTGATTTACTGCTTTTCAAGGTCTTAGATGAACAAATACAGAGTGGTGTTTTTTATTTATATTCTTGCAATTGATGCTAGAGCAGCACTTAGGCAATGAAGTATATAGGTTGCAATTGAAAACAGAAAAACATAATACCTAAACATTGTATATTTTTGTCCAAGTAAGGAAATTAAAAATCTAACCAATACAATCCAAAGTGTTTGGATCTTATTCAGCAGAAAATCAAACTTTCTGAGAGTTGAATCAGTGGTATGTTGGGGGTGGTAATGCTCTGGTGAGAGAAATAAAACAGGGCCCACCGCAAAAACAGATACGTGCTTGTCTCACCACCATTCTTCCCCTGCCTTCTTAATCCTTCTGCCAGGGTCTGGGACTTCTTATCTACTGAGTCCTCTCAAAATTGCATAATTAAACACCATCTCTCCCTTATATTCAAATAATCAGTAAATAATCTATGAGGAAAGAGACTCACAGAGTAAGTCAAAGAGACAAGAATGAAAATCTGCAAGATAAGTTCTTCATTATGAAGGATATTTTAACACTGGCCAAAAGAAAGAAAATATGAGTGAAATAGGAAATCCTAAAAAAATCTTTCTAGCTATGATTAGAGTTGGCAAACTTTCACCTCCAATGTTAATTTAATTTTTTTCTTTTGCTATCTTCAAAAGAGCAAGACTTCAAAATTTATTTCCAAAAAAGGATGATTGATCCTTACATGAAATGCCAGTGGTAAGTTTTTCCGAGAGTGTCAGCAGAAGACACTTAAAACAGGACTACACAAGACAGAAAAGATACAAGTGAAACTTTCAGCTATTATCTCTACCTTCAGCCTTTACTAGTCTCTAGTCTGAGAGTTATCTGTAGGCAACTGTACTGGCAAAGTTTTTATGTGGGAAGTTGATGGTTTTCTTTTAATGAAGAAAGTTAAAAGTCTTTAGAAAAATTTACTAAATTCACCAGGTAAGCAGAAAGCAGTTTTGTGGCAGCAGCTAGCCCATCAGATTTCAAACAATGATTCCAAAGCCACATCTATCAGGACAAAAATTGAACATGAAAATTGCTGATCAAAACTTATCATCATGAAACTATTATCAGTATTGACGAAACTCAAAACCAAAGCAGGCACACAACAGCTTTGCAAGACAAGGCGACAGTCATCTGGCAGCTAATCCATGAAGTCAGCAGGTAAATCCAACAGGCTAAAACTCATCATCCATTTGTGGGTTAAAATGATACAGGAAAAAATGCGAACTCTTACTGAATACAAGGAGTAGATTTTGATCCTTCATAATGTATCATGAAAAAATTCAAATGTATCAGCCCTCTGTGTCATTAAATCACAAGTGCACATTCTAATGTCAAAAGCCAAATTTTGCAAGTGTAATACTTTCTCAAGTCCAAATCAGCAAGTGCAAGCTTTCCCAGCAGTATTCTCTGCAATATTCCCTGAAAGCGATATTTCCTGTTACCAAAGGACTACACTGGCCAGGGGACACAAAGCTTTCTTCCATCTCCAGTGTCTAGAGTTGCTTTCCTGCCAATTGTATAAAATTTGCTATGTTCATGTGCAGATCTTTGGTAAGTGCAGCCAGTTAAAACAATAAAGAATGATACAATCATGTCCAACATGTTTACCTAGTATCTTATTAAAATAAACCCCCACATTTATATATGCAGTTACTAAAAACTGAAAAATAAAAAAGAAAAACATTGCTTGATATCAATTGTTTCATAATTTTTGTCAGTATTGCATACAGCTTCACTGTTTTGCCCATGTGGTAAAATTCTTTTGAGGGTGTGGTTCTTTCACATAGCAAAATGAAAGAAAAACACTTATCAAATTGGAAAATCTGATTTTAAAAACTAAACAATAACAGAGCTGCTCCACAACAGATTGGGGATCCAGTATTGCCAAACATACATGTTCACAAACCAAGTCATGACTGACTTAAAATCATGTCATTAAGCTTTTTCACTGTCATGGGGTTTAGAAGCAGCACATTTTGTAATAAAAACTAAGCTTTTCAGGTAATTTGGTTAAAACAATTAGGCCTTAAAAAAACGTAATTAAATACAAAATGAGCGATCATGTCACAAATATGGAAAAATCTAAAACTACGTTAAAATAATTCTTTAATAATTTGTACCACAAGCTAAAATTGGAAGTTTCTTTAATATAGTAAAGAGTTTAAACCTGGGCTTATAGTAATTTACTAATTTCTATATTGGTAAGATAAGGATACACTATATTCCTATACTTTTAAAATCCTTTTGGTAAGGGCAATAAAGCATAATCTAACAATATATAGTAATTTATTAGTCTACAACAGATTGTAACTCAGAAAATTTTGTGTCTTTTTCTAACTTTTCTTACATAAAAAATTAAGCTCAGTAAAGAGAGAAGCTGGACATGAGGAATGAATTGTGAATTCTGATTAAGATCATAGGAGTTCTACCAGAGAGATATTTGCAAGTATCCAAGAATTCACAGCAAATACAGTGAAACCTCCTCATACAAAAAATGAAATCATATTAATCAAAGAGATGAGAATTACTAGTTACAAATAATTTCAAATTTTTCAGGGGAGTCAGGTTTAGTGCAGTGTAAAATATGTCAGTGCCTTATTTTACGTATAATCAAAATTGTCGCTTTCTCAGAAAGTTTAAAAATATGTGATGAAAAGTTCCCCTTTGGAGAGTTTGGTGCACTCTCAGTAAGTTTACAGATGACACCAAGTTGGGTGGCAGGAGTGTTGATCTGCTGGAGGGGAGGAAGGCCCTACAGAGGGATCTTGACAGACTGGATCAGTGGAACGAGAACAACTGCATGAGGTTCAATAAGGTGAATTGCCGAGTCCTGCACTTGGGTCACAACAACCCCATGCAGCGCTACAGGCTGGGAGCAGAGTAGCTGGAAAGCTGCTCAGCAGAAAGGGACTTGAGGGTGCTGGTTGACAACCAATGGCATCCTGGCCTGTATCAGAAATAGTGTGGCCGGCAGGACTAGGACAGTGATGGTCCCCCTGGTCTTGGCACTGTTGAGGCTTCACCTTGAATCCTGTGTTCAGCTTTGGGCCCCTTGCTACAAGAAGGACATTGAGGTTCTAGAGTGTGTCTAGAGAAGGGCAACAAAGCTGGTGAAGAGTCTGGAACACAAGTCTTATAGGGTTGTTTAGCCTGGAGAAAAGGAGGCTCATGGGAGACCTTACTGCTCTCTACAACTACGTGGAAGGACATTGCAGAGGGGTAGGGATCAGTCTCTTCTCACAACTAATAAATGATAGGAGAAGAGGAAGTGGCTTCAAGTTACACCAGGGAAGGTTTAGGTTGGATATTAGGAAAAATTTCTCCACTGAAAGAGTTGTCAGGCACTGGAACAGGCTGCCCAGGGAACTGATGGCATTATCATCCCTGGAAGTATGTAAAAGATGTGTAGATCTGGCACTTGGGAATGTGGTTTAGTGATGAACACAGCAAAGCTGGTTTAACAGTTGGACTAAATGGTCTTAAAGGTCCTTTCCAACATGAAGAATTCCATGATTCTATTAAAAATTCTCATGCTTTATTAATTATAAAGGAAATTATATCACAAACACATCTAATTGATAAAATAAGTAAAAAATTAAATTCAATTTTGGCGGAAGAAGGGCAGTGACAACAATAGGAAAAACTTTCTTTGGAGCTTAAGCCAAGAATTCCAGATGCAGTTAACACATCATATCAAAAGACATTAAAATACTGTTAGTCAAGGAGTTAAAATTAGACATTTTCTGATAACAGAATCTTACTCCCTGGTGAGATAAAGTCAGTTGCCTTTGCTTCCTGGTGATATTCGAATAATAAAAAAAAAAATCACTTGATCTCACACACCTTCATCAGACAATGCTTCCTCTGAATTTTTCATTTCAGTGGAAGTTTTTCTGAATAAGAATTACAACATCAAACCAAAGATATGAAACACTTGCCCTGTCTATTTCTTGTAGCAAACAGTTGCATCTTCTCTAATGTGTAGTTTGTAACCCTTAAGGAGAAAGTCTGTCACTCTGTTACATGTTTATAAACTGCCTTCCTTAGTATAATTCAAGCCTTATGATAGTACCTCAATAGTGACATCATTTTTTTATATATATGTATATTTTCTTTTCCAATCTTGGGAAATGCTCAATATACATAAAAATCTATGCTGAATTCATATTCATTTGAATTCAAAGTGAATTTTACATTCCATTCAGCCTATCACTAATCAGTTTTGTATTGTGAATAAAAAAACACAAGTGAAAAAGGTAAAGGATATGTAAAACATATCTGAGATAACTTTTATCCCATAAAATTCCGCTTCCTTACTTAGGAGTTGATATTGCTAGGAAGAAAATAAACACAAACAATTGATCATCTCAACAGTGGAACTACAATCCAGAGGTCAGGAAAATATTTAGTGATACTCATTGAACAAGCACAGCCTCTGCTTAATCTCAGTTACTTCTTGACTATATATATATATATCAAGCATGAAGTATAAAAGCCCTTGGGGTATAGAAGTTGTAGAATTATTTTATGTACATAGGGGTCTGTCTTTCTTTTTTAAAGGATTTAGGCGTAATCACAAATGTTACTTTTTGAGTTTCATAAAGTTTGCTGCCTTGTTTCAGTTACTTCAGCATAAGTTACACAGCACCATTTATAATGTGTAAACACATTACAAAAGTTCTTTCAAAACCAGCATCCATTTGATAATGTTTATTCTCCTCGTAAGTCTGAGAGAATAGAAAAAAAAATCTTCAGTGTCTGTGATGTCACTTAATTAAACCACTATAGCACATGTAGGAACTATGGTAAGTAGGCAGTGTAAAACTTATACACAGCAGGACCTACCATAGCCAGGTAATATTATTGAGTCATTGAAAATGTTTCTTTTAAGCACTTGGAAACTCTCATTGCACCAGTACAACTGGTTTTAACATCACAGAAGGTTGCCATGTCAAAATGATTTTAAAATTTCTCTCCCTGAAGGAAAGAAATCATAAAGGCTGTGTTGGTAGCTGTTGGTTCAAGCATGGTTGATGATAGTCTCGGGTAGTAAAGGGTTCAGACATCTATGCTGATGAACTGTTGGAACAATTCTTGATAGCATTGTGGCCTTTCCCAGGTAGCATTGTTTGCTCTCCAAGGACCTTGTGCCATAGTTCACATGCAGGTTCACTAGTAGGCAGTTCGCTAGCAGTCACTGAGGCCATGGGAGCCTGCCTCCATGCCAAAGAATATTCCTAAATGTGTCAGATTTTCCAGACTAGGTGTAAGTGATTAACTCTAGACCAGAGAGTAATTTTGTTTCAGTAATATTTCTAATGCTGACCTGAACCTAGCAGTTTTGCATGTTATGGTCACAAGTCCAACTCATAACTTGTGCACACAGTCATGGGCAAATCATGGCATAGTAGCCTCTTTGTAGAGATTTGAAAGAAAAAGTGCCATGACAATTGTCCCCCCTCATGCTTTCTTGCTTCAGTTATTTCTGGCCTTTGCAATCATTCTGGACAGCTCAAAGGTTCGTTTACACAGCAGGACCAAAGCAGCTCAAAGACTAGAACATTTCACAGCATTTAACATGTTTTGTTGCATGAATTACTGTTGTTCCTGTGGATCAATTCCAACCTCACAGAGACTTGCAGTTTCCAAATCATGGATTCTGCATCAAGGTGACCTCTTGAAACTTAAAGTAAAAAGTAATAACAATAATTAAAAAATGACTGGCATGAAAATTGTAGTACTTTTATATATCTTCAAACAATAGAGCTGGTAGTTATTTAGTACAACATGACTAAAACTTCGACATTATATACTAACACTGTTCAAATGAGGGATGCAGGACAAACTCCTGTTATTTGAGAATTTTAATGTTTTCATTTGGATCTCATATATTTTCATGTTAAACACTGAAAGTCATTTAGCTACAAATCTAGACTTGTCCATGGACATCTGAAGGTGGAAGGTTTCTGAGCCTGGTGTTAGTCAAGATTTCAATGGGGTGACATCACTTTATATCAGGTGAGAATCTCGACTAACAGTTTAAAAGGATGGTATAAAATAAGAAAGAGGAGAAGCAAAATGATAGTCAAGGTTACATGAACTCTTGCTACTATTCTTCTATTAACGAATGTAGAGAATGCTTTTCTTAATGATGAGGTAACTTGTGACTAGCCCGAATTTTGCAGATGAAATCAGGATTACTCCTGGTATGCAATAAAGAAACTTGCTGATAATAGTAGTGTGAAAGAACAAGCAGCAGGAAAGGGATGGGAAAAGAAATTGCATAATTTGTAAGGAATCAAAACATACATTAGGGTTTAATATCTGAAACTGTGGTGCAAGATGCAGCACTTAAAATTGAAACAAATAGTTCAGAGGCTTCTAGATATGTTATGGTCTGTAGCCATTTTGCACACATTCCTACATACTTTCAACAGGTAAAAAAAGTTATTAAAAAAAAATCAAAACTTCACATAAACAGAACCCAACTGCTTCATCACTCATCTCTGCAGGAATGGCATATTTCCCTTGAGAGTTTTAACGCCGTATGAACGAGGTACCTCTGCAAGTCAGTGTATTTTATTGGTCAGCAATGAAGGGTTCAGATCTACACATTCTGCTTCAGACTCAGATGCTGGCAGTGACCAGCCTCTAACTCTGTCACAAGGAAGGACAGAGTTATGCCCTCTTCTGACATGAACTACAAAATGGCCATGATGTTCAACATGTTAACCATGATAATTATTTTTTTTTTGTAAAATTATTGCAACAGAGTGTGTGTTTGTATGTGTACATAAATATATATCTACATCTATCAGTATCAGTCAAGGAATTAGAAATTGCTGTGATGGGAGTATTTAGAAAATTGATAAACCAACTTTTAAAATAAAATTTTAGTAGACTGACATTCATTAATGACAGATGTGCCAATGTTTTGTTCTTGCTAATTACCAGCACATGGCTTTACACACACAAAATCATTAGTCTACTACAAACTGAATTAGCTGTGAGTATACAATACCAAGGAGGTGATGCACCAGTGGCTCCAGTATGCAGTGGCTAATAGCTGAGGAGGTCAAGGTCTTCAGGTTTGAGAGCCCTTTTATAGGTAAATTTCCTCTGGATGCCTGATGCTTTCTGCAGCTTGCTTCTCTCCCAAAAAGGATCCCATCATCTCCCAGTGCTGCTTATTTTTGTTTTGGCTTTGCCAGCTAACCCAATACCAACCCAAAAATTCTGTTACTGAGTTGCTGTTTATATGTTTTCCCACCTTTTCCACTTGCAACTACACAAGTTTTTTTACTCTTGGCTGGACACATTTTCACATACTTAAACACAATACTTACACATTGTTTTGCTGTGCTGTGAGTGTAAAATATATATATATGTGTATGTTGTTGACTATTTCAGTATGCTTCTAGTTGGGTTCAAGGCAAGCAAACACTAATTCCTTTCTAACTATGTCTATACTACAATATGCATCCTGACTTCAAGTACGACAATTATTCATAGGTGTCATAGCCTCTGGTTTGGCTGTAATGTCTATATTTGGCAGTTGGTATGGTAGTGACCTCAGGTAAAACCATTCTCTACTGGAGAAATAAGGAACAGAAGAGCTGTCTATTAGACAGCTGGAAGAACAGAGTAATTAGTACACCTCAATAGTGTGCTTTAAAACAGAATTACTATACTTGTAATGCCACTTTCTTTAGTCAGTACAGTGTCACTGTAATAGTGCTCTGCACATTTGCTGAAATAAAATCTATTTCAGAGCAGCAAAATAGAAATTATGTGAAGATGACATCATACAAGGATTCACTATTCATAAAATGAAGCTAGTCTCTCTTGTGCTGCAGAAGCTGTTAAATTAAAGAACACAGTACTTAGTATCTTTGATGTAGAAAAGAAGGCAAGAGAGAAGAGAAGGAAAAGTGTTATCAGCCTGTATAAGGGAGAAGCAGAAATAACAGATACAGGAATAGACTGATTTTGACTTAAATAAACCACTTTTTTCAGCCCTAATGAAATTATTTTCTAGCCCTAATGTGCAGTGGAGCTAGCAGCAGAGGCTCTCTGCTTTGATACAGACCAACAAGTGAGAAATGACATGCAAGTATGTTTAGGAAACCTGACATGACAGCTGGTTACCTAGTCTCTCTACTCCACAGATGTACTATTGCGCTGGGGAAGAAAAGGCATCAGTCATACTCTTCAGTCAGAAGGCGGAGGAGGATCATTTCAAGAAAAGTTTTCCCAGCTTCTCTGAAAAAAATGGAAGCCATGCCAAGAAAAATTGTATTCTGGGAAAAGCCCAGAAGAGCCTTTTCTATGAAGAAAGTTCACATCCAGGGTTAGTGGTGGTGCTTACTGAGGAGAGCCTTGGCAGGAGTTGAATCGGGGAGACAGCTGAGAGCCACCTCAGCCCATGGACCAAGTGACCCAGGTCATTCACAGTGCCCTTCAGCTAGGGCAAGCAATCAGCAGTGCTCAGTAATCTCATCATCATTCCTCTCTTCTCCAGTTAAATAAACTCTCTGTAATCAGCAACACAGACAGAAGATGTGTATCAGTAGCAGGAAGCCAGGTAGGGTGAGGGGGATGTTGGGTGGGGGGGTGATGAAGGCATGTGTAGAAGCACAGCAGGGCAGCTGCAGCCCTCCCATCTGCCTCAGTACAGCAGTGGCAGCGAAATTCTAAGACCTCTGCTCCTCAAACACTCGCTGCTGCAGGGACTTGCGGTACTCACCACCTTATGAATGTCCAAGATTCCCATTACTCACAAGTAGCAAAATGACAGAAAGGAAATTTGTTCCCGGTACCGGCACCTGTCAAAGGATGAATGAACACTGCATGTGTCCTTGGGCCATCTTAAAAAGCTGCCACTGACAGTGGTAGGAATTACTGACCTACCTCCAATATAAACTTGGCCTTAGTGGAAGGAGGGATGTGTAATGCATGCTTTCTGACTGCTCTATTGGTGATCTCAGTCCTGACCCAGTGGGTCTAGTCTGAAATTAGTGAGCTTCTAATTGCTTTTTAATTTAAAGCAATTACAAAAGGGGGCACTACCAAGCATCATTTGTACTTGTGGAATCACATATGGCATTTAATTGGGAAAATCAAGTTGGGCAATTTTTTTTCATTAGAAATCTTATTCCAACCACAAGAAATACTGGAATACCTGAAATGGCAAGTTGTATGGCATTTTTATCAACAGACATTTATTTTGTTTAGAGTATTGAAGGGAAAACCAGTCTCAACTATTTAAACTGGTCTGAAACTTATGATTCATGCTCTTAGCTTTGTGGCATTTTTCTTTATTGTTTTAGCCAATTAAGAAGAGACCACTGTTAAAGGTTAACTGAGCCAAAGAGGCATCTAGAAAGAAAATAAATTCCTGTTGGTCCTTTATCTTCCTTCAGAATTTACAGCACTGTGGAACCTGACCTTGAGAAGCCATGTTAACTGACACAATGATGACCATAGGCTTGTGGTCATTGCAGACAGAGGTAAGTTGTGTCCTGCAAAAACTTGTGAGTTAGTTCTCACTACAGTAAGGTTTTTCTGTGATTGAGAAAACACTCTGTTCTTGCCTAGACACACTGTGTGGTCACGGTCATCATTGCATTAGTTAACATGAGTTCTCAAGGACATGTTTTAACTTGTCATGCTGTTACAGTGCTGTCAAGCCCATTGAGAGGGACATCAAGAGGGTATTCACAAAGTATGAGGCCAGCTCCATCATAAAGGACATATTCTCCTGCAGCAGTTGATAATAGAGAAGTGACATCTCTGCATTGCCACTTCAAGGCCACAGTGCTATCTAAAGTGACATCTTCATGTTGCAGCATGAAGCCCGTAACATTACGTGGAGTGACATCTCCACAGAACTGACTGAAGCCCATGCTAATTGCAGCTCAATCTTGAGAAAAGACTTTTGCAAAAACATTACTGGAAACCCTCTGAGGAGGGCATGCACCAGCAAGCATTGCTGTGCCCCAACTACCAGTACTTCTCTTTAACAAAAAAATAATATGGCATTTTCCCCCTGAGTTAAAAGATCATCTTTGATAATAAGAATTCATTGCACTATTTCTCTGTGAGGAGAAAAGGCACTTCATTTTTCCTCTTGCAAATATGTCAGGGAGAAAGTAAACATCTTCCCTACATTTAAACTGCTCAGCTTTGCTCAAGCAAAAGTAAACACACGACTTTCTTCTCTGAAGAAAATGTGGAGTCTTACCTGATTTCCAGCAGCTCAACGCTGTGCCCGTATGACTGTGCCTTTAAGCAAGTGATCTTAAGCTCTTGCTGGTGCTGGACTCAAGGCTCACAGATTCATGTCTGTCCTTTACAGGTAAGTAGTTCTCTTTCTTTGAAGATCTCATCAGGGCTGCTTCTCTAATTCTGGTTGTGATGTCATTATCCCAACATCCTTACCTCCTTCCCAACAAAAAAGCCCGGCAGACTGCAAGCAGCCAGAAGTCCAAAAAAGTGCTTGAACAGAGTTTAAGACTTGAGGTTCACAAAAGATGTACAACAGCATGTGTATGAGTGTGTTTGGGCATGAGGTGGGTGATAATGCTTCCATCAGCCTGGCTTCCAGCCCTCAGAAGAGAAAGGGAGAAGAGGAGACACCCCTTCTCAGGACTTGAGTGCTTTTACTTTGTGCATTTGTAATCATTATGGGAGGGATCTGGTTTGAAGCACTAGCTGGTATTCTCAGATGGCTAAATTTTAAATGCTTGACTCAAATTTTACCTTAGTTGATGACCCTTATACTGAAGTCACCAATTTTTACTGATTTAAGGCACTTCAGAATTAAAGAATGAGTCACCTATATAGATCAACCAAGTCAGATCTTAGCTCCTAATAATTTGTTTTCAGACACATTTTCAACCTTGAAGTGATTTGATTTTTATCGTACATTGGTTCAACAAGCCTCTTTGGTCACAGGTTGTGTTTGTGGAATGTGTCCTCTTAATAATTCTAAGCATAGAGGAAGGAAAGGTTTTCTCCTTTCAGAAATTCTCTTTTTGACCCTGTTTTGCAGATCCTTGCATAGTTTCTTCTGCTATACTGGCAGAAACTTTCTCTCCAGCTGGGGATATTAAAAATTGTTATATTTACCAGGAACCTGAGTTTTGTTTTTCATATATGGGTTCGGTTCAAATTGGCAGTGACAGGAATGTTACCTAATAGGTAGTACAGAGAAATTCAGAGTTGCTGCACTAGTTACTCTCAGCACTGACCTGATGCAATTTAAGGTGCAAGGTGAATACCCATCAGTAGGAAAATGTCATTATTCACCACAAATAAATAGAATTACCTGTTCTTGAACAGTAAGGGCATCTGTTTCACATTCTATCCACCTTGGGCTGATTAGAGCAAATTAGGTCCTGTGCTAATAAGCTCAAGACATGTGCTGAAAATGTAGAAATCTGTTATTTGATTTTCTTGCAGTAATTCTCAAGTAATTCTTTTATGCCCAATGAAGAATGCAAAAGTATTTAACATTGGTAGGGTCCAATCCTGTAAGTTTTGGGGATTTATGCCGAGTGGTCTCATCAGGTTAAAGAGGACCTCTCACACAAGTGAAGACTGCATAATGGGCATGGTGGAAAAGTTGTTTTACAGCCTGATAACATTATCTTTTTAGCTCCTACTACCAATACTTGTTTACTTACTTCTTACCAATACCTACTGTACCTTATCTACTCTAATTTTGCAGAATTTAGAAATCAGTAGGTTTAGCTGCATCTTTTCACTCCCATCAGGAATGAAGTGACAAGACTAACATTGGACAATTATCACTTTATATTAGAATGAGACTCCATTTAGACATGAAAGGTCAGGGGACACTTAAGTCACTCCTTTTTTAATTTAAATTTCATTAGTTTTACCCATTACATTTGTCATGACTATACTAAAATAAGTCCTAATTCAGGTCATCTATAAAGAATGTAGTAATGAGAGCCTAAGTAGATTGTTTCTATTCTTTGCTTTACTGTTTCTTCCCATATGAGCTTGGGTAGATTGTATAAACTTCTTTTTCAGCTGCTAAATGACAAAAATAATGTGTAATGTCCTCTATGAGCTTTACTTCACTCATAGAATTGAAATGCATTCAGACTTTCATATATACTCAATAATCCATATATATATATATATATATATAATAAATACATTTATTAACAGTATTTTGTCATTTGTTGTATCATCATTTCAACATAGTTCAATGTCACACTACCTCGGGACTTCATCCATTATCCTCCAAGAGATTCACATCTCTTCTTTATAGGTGACTGCCTTAAAATCAATTCAGTTTTAAAAAATCATATTGCTAAAATCTGTTTTTTGAAAAGTTTGTGGATAGTGCAAAAAATACATTCAGTTCAGGCCTGGAAGGCAAATTGACAAAGCAGAGATTGAACAAGTTTACAAATCAGTATAAATTCTTCATGGACACATATTAGACCTTCTAGTATGTGTCTAGCCCCATACTGGTGAAATTGTCCTTCTTTAAAATTTCAAATTAGTGATGTCATTCTATTACCTTTGCTGCACCAGAGGTGTGGGGTGTTTTCCCCATTGCATTTGTTTGCACAGTATCTGAATAAAACATCTGTTGGCTGATTTGTGCAATAGTGTCCCATTGATAACCTGGAAATACTAAGAGGTTTTTTAGCTCAAGGTAAAGATGCTCTAGGTTTGTGCAGCTAGGGATTTCCTTCATTACAGGTGAATTCAGGGCCACTCTGAGGGTCAGCAGCAGGAGACCAGACACTACGTAAATTCCCAAAATGGGAATGAAGAAGAATTAGTGGCACTATGACTTGTTACTGGATGAATTTCCCCGTAAACGGGAACTGCTTCATTAGCACATACCCTCTCCTTATCGCAAGACTAAAACCAAATAAATCAAGCCCTGGCTAGACTTAACCAATATTTTTTGTCATCATAATGTCTCCTTTTCAAAAGAGTTACATGATTCAAGTTCATTTTAATAGCAAGCAATGAAGAAATTACAGTTGTTTCCATTCACACATAACTCTAATGGGAAAAGCTTGACAGTAACTGCCGTTGCAAGAAATTCTTAACTTTTTCAGGAAAGGCACTAGTGTTCCTACATAGGTAATTACATCATGATGCTGAGATTTTCCAGAAAAAAAATGAGACAATATCTTTGTCCTCTAGATTGGAGAGGACTAACTGTGGGAAAAAAAAATCTATTCAGGTTAAAAAGTGATTGTGATGGAAACAGTAGATTACATCATTCATTTCCATGGAAACAATACTTGTAAAATAACAAAGTGGCTAAACTTGTAAAATAAGAATAATGTTAGCAAAAGTTATTTGAAACAACTTCCCTGTTAGTTGATGTAAAACTCCAGTGAAAAGATGAGGCAGATAAATAGAAAGGTTTGCTCCTTCCATTGAGGGATGATTCACTATTTGTCCTTCTTCTAGACTTTTTTCCCTTAATATTTTAAACTTCTTTGGAACAAAGAAATAATCTTTTCTCTCTTTGATAGCAAAAAGCAATTTTCTATTTTTTCATTTACTCTTCTTTGGCCTCTCACTCTACCTCCCCCATGCTCTTTTCTGCTTTCCTATTATGTTTTATTTCAGCTACCTTTACCATTTTGTTTACCCATAGAATTTTTTTAATACAGCCAACAAATGATAATACGTAACATTGGAATAAAAACAAGGAGATAAATCCTAGAATAAAAATCACAAAATACCAAAATGCTGATGGCTGGGGAAATCTTACTGACAACCTGTATCAGCAAGGAGTCCTTCAGTTTTACTTTTCCTCTCAAATATGTCCGAATATGTCTTTAATCAGAGTTGGATTTAAATGCTGAGGAAATCCAAGAGAAAATGCTTATCTATTGAAATCAGAAATTTTGAATCTTCTGCTGTGCAAAAGCCTCTCTTTACTCATGCTAAATAGAAATATGTTCTGTAAGTAGATCCCGTAGATTTTAGTGTGAGTACTTTCAAAGTAAATTGCTACTCAGTAGTAAAAAGGACACTAGGTTAAAACTAGTTAGGAAGTGCTACACTGAAATAACTCCTAGAAATGTTATGAACTTTCCCTTACAGCCAATGACTTTTTTTACAAGAAATGTGGAAAACATTAGCTAGAATTGTGTTGGTCTGTACAATTTTATTCTGTTAAAGACAGGTTTTATGATACATTTAGCCTTTTAAATGACACTAATAGTCTCTGGAGACACATGGTCTTTCCTGCAGTTCAACAATTAAGTCTATTTCAATGTTATTTGGATAAGTTGAAACAATTCAGTTACTGTATGTCTGCTCAGTGGCATGTACTGTAAGGCTAATGGAAACCACCTAGACTTAACTAAATAATAAGGCTTTAGCCAGCTTTAGACATCTACCTAACTTTTTGAGGGAAGGCTGAAAACTGAGGGGGTGGAAGGGGTCATTTATTGGCAGAGAAAAAAGTGTATTTTTCATCTCTCATTTCACACATATGTACCCCCCCTCCCATCCAGCACCACACACATACTTCAAAAAAAATGCCCTAAAATTTACACAGGTCATAAGCCTGAGTTGATAATGAGCACGATTAATCACAATTGTGTTTCTGTTTCTTCTCTCCTTTTGAAATGTGTTACTTGCTAAATTGTACTAGCAAGATTTTTAGATGTGTATGTATATATAGATATATCATGCAGTCCTTACATATATATATATATTTATACACACACACATATATATACATATATATATGGCATGTTCTGAATTGCTTACACTTTTGTGTAGTAAGTATATGTTTATATAAATTGTCTTATGCTGCTATGGCTAGACTTCTGCTACCATTTTAGACCTAGCTTAAGTACCTCCACAGTAAGCTACTATGTAGACATATATATAACCGGATTTTTACCACACGATAAAAAAAAGAAAGTGAGGGGAAGTAATTAAGAGGGCTCTAGATTTAAAATCTTGGCTTTATTTCAAATCCCAAGCCTTGAACTAATCAGACATAAGAAAGATAAAACGTACAGAAGGACTAAATTAATCACTGGTTAAACTCACTAATAACTCACTATCCACCTGTATTGAGAGTGGGAAGAAATGGAAGGGTAGTGATAGAAATCTACTTCCTACAAACCTCAAGTTTTCCAAAATTCTTGGGTCTTGAGAATCAAATTGGACATCTTCTGTTAGGGCTGATTTAATGCAGTTATTTCTTTGGAGTCAGTTAAATCTGTGTTAAAATTGTGAGACTGCTGAAGTACATAACAAACCTTGGTGTGACATAGGATAAACCATGGCCTGACCTGTACATGAACTATGTAAGAAGACTTGTCTGATCACAACATACCACTGGAGATACAGATGAGAGAATAATAGCAATCCCATGTATGAAAATTACACGCACTATTTGGCCGTTCAGGTCTAGAGAACCTGAGAAAAGTTTAAAAAAAAAAAGTCATAGGAAACAGATGTGTTTTTCAAAATTATTTGTGCTGCCAAAAGCTTGACTTTACACACACACATGCAGTCCAGCCAGGTGTTTGAGTGGCTGCTCTTACCAGTGCCCCCAACATGTCAGATCCACACCACAGTTCAGATCCACCAACAGCAATAATTGCAAATGCACCAGTTTCCAGATGAGATGCACTACATACATCCAGAAAGCCAATAGATCCTGCCCAAAGTAGCCAAGTAGTAGCATACAGCAAAAAGGGATAATCTAACACCAAATTCAGTAGGACTGGAAGGTCTATAGTGCCCTTCTCAAGGGCTTTACTTTTCTGAAGAGATTTGCTGTAGTGATGACCCTCCTGTGAACAGTTTCCTCAGAAGGTTTCCTCAGAAAACTCCTGAAAAAGCATATCCAGGCAAAGCCATTAACTATGCTGAACATTGAACTTTGGGGTATTCAACACTGAATTTGACCAAGAAATTATTATAATATACCATTGGAAACCATTGGCTCCTTTGTCCGGAAGGTATCTTTTTGCTAGAGTTAAATGTCGATAGGTTATGAAGACTGGACTCACCCTTCTGCATTTATTTGCTAATTTTCCAGGGACAACAGGAATACAAAATAAGGTCTGTGGAAGAGCTTTCCTTTGGTCTAATACAAACAGACTACTATTCTGCAAGCTGCAAAGGTACATTTTAATTACCACAGTGAAACCAGATGTAAAATCAATAAGGTGTTTTATTTCTCTCATTGATGTGTATAAATACTTACTTTACAGCAAGGTTAAGCTGAGTTTTCTGTCATTAAATGTAAGGATTGATGCAGGCCATTCAAACCTGGTTAGGGCACCAGAGAACAAAGTACCCCTCTGTGTCACACCATCATCTGAAAATACTCACCCAGTGCTTCAAAAACTGTCTTCTGCGATATTTAGAAATTTCTGTCATCACCCAGTTGGGATTGAAGGCTATAACGGGCAAAACTTTATTTCAAATAACTGGGTCAGCGATTTCAGTGTTTATACAAGTGTGCTTGCTTGTCTTAATTTATGAAGTAGTTCAATTACTAGAGAATTTCTTGGGGATGTCTCATTTTAATCGAATCATTAATTCTGTACTGAGAGGATGCATAGAAATTGATGGTCAGTTCCTGTTCCTCACTTTAAGCAGAGATGGATCCAATTCAGAGCTTCCCACTGAAACTCTCTCAAACTTTGAGAAAAATTTGGTACTGTATTCACAAGTACCAAAGGCCCAATGTTTTGTTTATTTGTTTGTTTGTTTGTTTGTTTATTAGGAGGAAGAATCATAGTCTACTATTGCCCTTGACTGACTTCAAATGGGGTGTCTCTCCCCTCACGGCTCTCATTTACCTAGGAGAAACCAGAGGACCTCTGAAAATCCTAAAGTCCCTCTGTCAAAAACACCAATAATCATTCCTACAAACCAATTTTTTCTTCACTCTGAATGGAAATAAGCTTTGAAAAACTCCATGGCAAGAAAGACTGGCCCAGTCACAGCAGGACCTAAATGGACTCCACCTCTACTACAAATGCACATGAGACACTAGATGGAACAACAAGTCCAAAACTTCAGAAGATTTTAAATATTTAAGCATGGCCTACCTAAGCCCTGAAATCAAATGCAAAGTTTTGCATTTTCAATCTTCATAGATTTTATACCTCTTTTCTTTTTTAGAAGTCATTTCTCTTCATGACAGTGGTGCTGGGAATATGCCTTCAATTCTGAGAGGCACACAAATGTGCTAGTGATAGGTGCTATACAAGTACTACTGATTCAAAGCTGATTCCACATTATTCCCATAATTTTATGTTTTTATTTAAAAGTTGGTTTAAATGAATATATCACTATTTACAAGGCTTTGAAACCACACCATTATGCACATAGTGCCCAGATGACAGTCCGGTCTGCTCTACAAAAAAACTTGTAATATTTCTTCTGCTTTTTAAGAAATGCTTTCTGTATTTTTAAATTTCATTTTAGCCTGTTTTATGACCTGTTTTCACATATTCCTCATGTATTCCACTGTGAGGGCTCTTGCAGAAATCTACAGGAAAGAAGTACTTGTAGTGTCTGTTCAATGATGTGCAGAGGGACCCGAACTACAAAACATCTGGTTATACTGTACAGAGAGGGGAACCATGGAGGCAAGTTTGCCAGTAGCAGAATTTTAGTCTTGAATAAATTAGAAGGGAGAGATCATTCACAGTCTCTTTTCTAGCAAAATTATATGAATATCAGATTAACATGGGACAAGAGCCCAGTGAGAATAGAGCCCTTATGATTGAAAATGCAGAAATATCAGAGGTAACACGTCACAAAAATAAGGAACAGCAAGGATACTAATGTTATGATTCTTCCCCCCCCCCTTTTTTTACTGCAGTCATGGAAGACAAAATGCCTTATCAAGACATATGCTTTAAAGGGCCAATTTTGCATCTAATGAAGTCAATGGAAAAAAACATTGAGTTGAATGATGCTACGAAATGTCCTTAATGAAAAATGTAGTCTCACGTTAAGACCCACTTTTGAACCCATTTAACTTGATGGAAATCTTTCTTTTGATTTCAAAAGCATCTGATTTAAATACCAAGTGTTCAAAAAGGAAGACATCTAGAAGCTCTCTTTACATGGAGTGCATCCCATCTATTCAAAGTTTAAATTAAGTCATGGAGAGACTAGTTCATGATCCTATAGATATGGCTGACAACCCATGTGTTTAAAATAATCCTGGGCTCAGACACTGCAGGACAATTGTACCTGAATATCTTTATGTTTAACTCTTTCTGTCAATAAAATTCTCTCTGACATTTATGGACACTGCCATTTTAACTTATGTGTGCTTATGATAAAATTCCAAGGAAAAGGCATAATTTTTTCTCTCCCCATATACTCTACCTTAATAAGGAACAGTTCATTTTACTTAGACTTTTCTTTTTTAATATTACTGTAGCCCTGAGTCCAGGCAGAGAAAATATCAACTGCAATGTTTAAGGCAGGAGATGCTGGTGATGAGGGAAGGAAACAAAGGGAAAAATAGTATGAAAGGAAACCATCATGGCTGGTCCATTTTTTAGGCAAGAGTAGCAGCATGGAACATGGCTGTCCTCAGTCTGAATTCAGAAGGCACAGTTTCAGGGACTACAGGGATCAATACTTCTGCTGTTGGGGTAAAGCTTATCTCAGAATAAATAAATAAAATACCAGAAGTTTGGTGGATCCAAGAGTTAGGCAAAGCTTGTTTTGTTCCTGAACTAAACAAACCTTTAAATTAAAAATGGCAAATTCTTACTGGCACACATGATTTTTTTTTTCCCCAAGCAATAGGAATAACACAGCACATGAGAGAAAGCCATGAAAATTAAGTTATTTTTTGTTAAGACCCTTTCCTGAGTGTGTGATAGGAATGTCAACAATACAGGGTCACCAAGGCTGGACTTCCACACTGATATGCTAGTGGTGCACACTGGCCACAACAGGCCCCCAACATCAGTAGGGAATGTGATGGTATTGGCACTTATTAGGGTAAACATGTAACTTAGAGATGTTTCAGTACTTCCCTCTTCCTGGTACTAACCATAATCTGATCCCCTTGCAATCATCTAACTACTAAGAGGACTCTAATTATTTAATAACACATCTGAAGTTTGGAGGTCAGGAAACTAGGTTTCTTCCTTCACTGGAAAGGAGAGCAACAGAATTTCTGTTGCAGAAGACAGTAGAAAAAGGAAGAGGAGCATTCCTTCCACAAAACCACCCAAGCTGCTGAAATCAGAACAAGGAATCTGAATTTTAATTGCAAGACTCTGTTTCCTAGATTAATAAGCGGCAGAGACATCCCACTGGAAATCAGGTCCTTCAGCAGGAAGAGCAGAGCACCCATGGGTATGACTTACCCTGGCCCACTCCACTTACAACCTTGAGCTACCTGAAGAACATCTACAGTTAAGCTATCTATGCTTTACTTTTAAGATGGGAAATTTGGGGGGCAGGGACTATCTTCTTCCATGTATCTGTACAACTAGACAGCACTAGAGAAACTTATTTAACATTAGGGCAGAGTATTCATCCTTTGATGCATATTTAATGTGTCAGCTACACATCAATGTTAGATCAGTATATAAACACACATATGCTCTTGGACAAAAGCATTGATGCGTCAAAACTCTGCATCCATATTTTAATGTATTTAATTGAGTAACACATTATCACTAATTATGGTTTATATTTTCATAATACTGTTTTATGGTTATTACCTATTCCCTTCCGTCTACCCAACTGTAAGCCTTACATGCTATGATGCTATCCAAAGAGCTCTTTGTTTCACACAAAGCCAGCAGTCACTACTTAGGCTGATCTCAAAGCTTTGACACTGCCCATTCTGCAGTATCTGGTCTGCACACTGACTTACTCAATTTCACAAAGAATTTCACACTTTGTGATACATTCATAAGTGCATGTGCATTCTTCCCAGGAGGATTTCCCAGTGCTATGGTGCCCTCCATAACAGCAAACACTACAGGGAGAAGAAAGGTGATACAAAGATGCAACCAAAATTTCAAGCATTGTACTAATTCCTGCCAAGATTGTGAAAATAAGGCACCAATACAGGCAGAACAGCTCAAAGGAGAGAAATTATACAGTCTGGACAGTTACAGTGAAAAATATCAAAAAAGGAAGCTTTGAAATGAAAACTAAATTTTTAAGAAGATTGATTTGAGAACTTTTTGGATCCTCCGAAAACTTTTCATTCGAAGAACTGTCACTGGGTCTTTTCGAATGAAACAAAAAGACTTCACTTCCAGTGGTGTCATCATTCTACTGACAGGCACAGCTTGCCTTCTTCTGAGGGGTTACTCCAAAGGTAGAGGGCACAGCTTGGTTGGCGATGTGAGTGCACGACAGTTCATGGTTTCCCCATCACAGGATACACCACAGGCAGCTGCAAGAGAGCCACCAGTGTGCAGCCGTGTGATGGGAGAAGAGCCATGTTAGCCCAGCATTTATGAACTCTTTTTAAAGCAGTTGTCAGTTCAATGGTGCAGAAACACCACAGAAAAGAAATAATAATAATAAAAAAAAGGACACCACCACTATAAGTTTTTTGGTTTATTGGGATTTGAAGTTCCCATGTCCTGATGAGAAATTCTCATCAGGAATCAGTGGAAGTTTTTTTAAGGGCTCCAACCAATCCATACAGACTTCAGCAACAATGGTAAAAACAATTTAGTAATATTAAAATAGATATCAAGTAAACCTCAGTTCTCGGAAATAATAACGGCAATTTTGGAGCCACAAATAAAGCAATGCATGTTAACATATGCATGAAAGTAAGCAGCAAAAGATCCACATGTAATTCCAGTCATTCTGCTCTATGGCTGTAATGAGCACAGAGGTAAAGTCGACTCATTACACTGCATCTCAGTCTAACACATGCTCAGCCTGACCCTCTCATCTTATCACTAATAAAATAAATATTATGGAAAAAAAAATTCAAGGGAATAAAAAAGAAAAATAAAGCAAAAAAGAAAAGGGTAGACAAAGACACTAAGAAAGAAAAGAAGAACTATTGAAAGCCTTTGCAGACAAGTATGAATCAACTGTTCTAAAAAGCAGATGTAAAATGAAGCTGCTTAAACATATAAGGCACTTCTACATTGTATTCAAATAATGCTGAAATTATAGACCTGTCATTCGCAGACCTGTCGAGGGTGCCTTTCTTACCACATTATGATTTAGCATTTCTCTTAGAAGGTTGTAGCAATTTTGACACTAGAGTCATTGGACAGAAAAACCATAAAATGTATGCAAAACATCACCTCTTTTTTGTTGTCTTAAGAAGAGCTCTGAGAACTGATTTTGCCACTAAAAAAAATTTAAAAATAAATTACCTGAAAGAACTTGCAAAAGTGCAGAATTTCTAGTCTCGAGAGAGAGAGTGCACATGTCTGTAGAACAAATGCAACTGTGAAAATTTAAATAATTTGATGGCATGTAACCTAATCTGACATGGCAGCAGGTTATTCTACAAATTGTGAATGGCTCTGCTCTGGTGTCATAATAAGAGCCTCCTTGAGAGGCAACCAAAAGATATGGCTTTTTCTGGAGGTAAACCCCAAGGTGGTAGAATTGGAGATTGAGAGAGCAAAGTGACTCCTGCTGACTCCCTTCCTAGACTATTCAGCTCTGGGTGATGCAGCATGTGCAGCATTTAGACACAGAAGCCCCAAACAACTGATGGGAAGATCAAATCTAACACTAGAAATATGGAGTTGCATATGGCTTGACTTCATAATTACTTAAGAGACAGCACTGGGCATCAGTTGGCAGAGTCCTGTCCCACACAGAGGTGGATAGGAAAGGACTACAGATATCCCCAGGGAGAGCACACTCCCCTCTGCCCTGTGCTCCTAGGGCTCCTGCCTGGCTACTGCGTAGCTGACTTAGGGATAAGGGCATCTCTGTCAGGGGGCCCGAATTGCTCAGAGGTAATTGCTGACCCTCACAGGTCCAATTAGCAGTTACAGGCTCCCTAAGACAGCTCACCAGGCCAATAGTTTTTTAAACACACAAATATTGGAACTTTCATTGCACACTCTATTGTGTCTACCGGCTTTGCAGTTGGTTTTCAACAACTGGAAGGTATATCTGGAAGAATGCTGAACTGGCCATGGACATGAAAGGATATATGGATATATACATACTACCAGAAGATATGAACTGCAAATACTGATGATCTATGCAATATATTTAGGGGGGTATTTTCAGTGACTTTCTCTGAATGTTACAATTTGATGAAATAATCCTAATCATTTAGATCTAATAAATTCACAGATCACAAACAATGGCTATTGTCACTAGCAGTAACACGAGGAGCAAAGGCTCGCTGGCTCTTCTCACAGCATTTGATTTTATTCACTCAGTCTCTGTTTCCACATCAGCTGCCGTCTGGATGAAATTCAGAAACCATGACACCTGCTTGAAGAACAAGATGCTGATCAGATGGAATGGGCTGGGACTTTATCTTGAGAGCAGAAATGTGAATTGTTGGTAACACAATCGCTTAAAAGGTTTGTAAATTATATGCCTTCAGCTTAACATATGGCCCATGTGAAATATGGACTTCTGAACTTTTCTCAAAACTTGAGCTTGGGTGATATAGTGGTAGTTGTTTCATAAGCACATGATAAATAAGTACAACTTTACAAATATTCACACAAGAGAGAGTGTCAATGGCTTTCAGCACCCTTTAAAATAATGATACTATTCTATGTTGGCTTGACAGCATGCAAACATTTATTTCACTCAAAATATCCACACAAATCTCACAGTACTGCTGGAAAATCCAGTCAAGGAAACCTGGGGCCTTCTGGCTGTCCTGACCTGGTGGCTGCCATTCTGCCCAGGCAGGGGCTATAGATGTAGGTCCTCCTTCAGCCGGGCACAGCACAGCCCTTCTACCCCTCCACCTTTAGCACAGCTGTAATTTCTGCAAAGAGAGGTATGATCAGCACAAAGAATATTCTACCTGGGAGAAGTGGTTCTATCTCTAGAGGCTCAGGAGTAAGCACAGAAACCCACCTGGACAACCCTGCCTTCTGCAGACCAGTGACCAGAGAAACTCCTGACATCTATTTACTACTGAGCTTGTAGAAACATAAATATCAGTTTGCACACACAAATATGGACAATGCAAGTGTTTAAAGCCTGTTTCTGTTGACTTTCTGGTTTATGCGTTTATGTGGGTTTTTCACAAGTCACAAGGGTATTTTTGGGTACTGATAGTCAAGAACCAAATCTGAAGAAACATGGCTTCTTATTACCCTTACTGACACTAGCTAGTGTTGCTGAGATATTACCAAATTTCTTTTCATTTCTTTCCTGATTTTCAAGAAAAAATAAAAAAACTCAAACTGTTCAGAACTTTTTCAGGAGGATTTAAAAAAATTAGTCCCCCACTCTAATGCCAAGTTATGGTGCTTTATAGCAGCCAGCTTTGCAGTGCTAAATGGTCTTCTGTAGCCTCATCTTTCTGCCTGCCTACAAGAAATAGTGACAAATTACAGTTGGGGGTGGGGGGAGATGGAAGAAAGAAATATTCCATTTTTAATTGCCTTTTCATTTTCTTTTTATAGCCATGCTTAAACTGTGAATTATCAGAAGCTGTTCAAAGTCTTTCTTTTACCATTTTAAAATATATTCCTCCTAAAGCCAGATGAAAAATACGGTTAATGGGGTTTTGTGACTCCCACAAAGTCCCCTACAAATTAAGGGACTTTGAAAAAATGTCAGCTGCCCAGTTCCCAAGAAAGAAAAATTAAACAATAAAGGCTTATCGACTTGTTCCTGAGAAGATAAAGCACTTATGAATGAGACCCTCTCATATTCTCTGGTTTGTGATCAGAGTCTGCAATTTCCGAGATTCACAGAAAATATTCTGATTAGCCAAAAAAATGCTCTGATTAAATGAGGTTTAAGATCTTATAACTGAATCTCATCCTCCTTTCAACCTGTTTTCATACAATGTGCTGTCTCATTCAGTCATGCTGCTATCAGTACCAATTATAACCAGTGCCATAAAAACATCACATTCATGTAGATCAGCTGATTGTGCCAAGTTCAAGAAAGGACAGCAGGATAGAGATGACAGCAGCTTCTGCTGGCTCTGCTCCAATGTCCCTTCAGGCTTGTTGTTGTTTTTCTCTTTTGCAGACCCCCAGGATTTCACTCTCTCAGAAAAATTAATGCCAGGCATCTCTCTGAGATGACCTAACTCCCAGTCTACTGACACTATTGAGGGTATTTCTATTGACTTCAACATGTCATCTGCAGAGCTCTTCATCTTTCATGTCTTCCTCTTTTACACTATTTTTGATCTCCCTACCATGTGTCAGCCTGAGCAAAAGCCTTAAACTGCAAACTCCGGTCCCTCATCACATATTCAATATGTGCACACTACATACAGATAAAAGTAGGATTATGGCTGCTGCCTTTGCTGTTCATATGGTTTCTAGATGGTCTAAAAGACCTTAGAGCAGAGGGGAAAAGGCACCTGTGGGAGACCTCCAATTTTAAATTTTCTGATTTGTGAAGTCCTGGCCTATGCCAACTAGTGAAATGGAGATAACACAAAAGGAAAAGGAGAGCTCATACTACCTCTTTATTGTCCAATCACAGTAAACAAGGCATCTTTCTAGAATCTTGCTAGATTACTATTGAAAGCCCAGGTGTATTTCTGAATTAATTTCTTTGGAAATTGGAAACTCTTTCAGCTGGAAAACTATAACCATAGCTAGCCAGCTATATTAGCCAGAATTAAAAGTTGTTCTAAAATTTTGTACTTTAGATAATGCCATTAGCAAGAGTAAGCTGAAGAAGCCACCTCCTCTTACACTGCACAAAAAAAAAAAAGAGATTTTAAAAACATCTTTCTTATTCTCTTTTCCTGTGTTACTCCACTTTCCAGACATTAGAAATGTGAGAGCAATTTCATCAGCAACAAGACAGTGGTCAGCTGCAGAAAGAAGGATCGTTCACTTCTCCACATAAGCAGCAGCAAAACCTGGCCTAAAATATCCACTGAAGATTTTTTTAAAAATCCTACATAATAATTAAGGATAGATAAAATATCTCTATCTTACTTATTCTAATCTTAACGAAAATAAATCTATTGTCAAGACAGTTGAACACAATGTTCAACTATGCTTTGGGCTCCTAACTTGCCCAGTGTTGCATATTTTTAGCATCCAGCTGATTTGGCTGACTAAGCTGGGACAGCACTAATTGCTGCAGGAAGCTGATGTGGAAGAAAATAGTCACATTCTTCCTCTAACATGGTGCAGTCTGCCATGACTCTGCAGAGTGACACAGCGATCTCAGAATATCAGCTGAACCAAATGAGTCCTCCTAATGCCAGAGAGGGATCACAGAAAATGACGGAGTGTCTCTGAATTAAAAACAAGAAGCAGAAACTGTGCAAAGTCTGTAATGGCAGCTTATGCCGAAGGAATATTTGCTTTGATTTAATTGATGATAAAAGAAAACCCAGGAGAAGGGTGAGTTTGGATGACATTCAAGTGTGTGTCCTGTGTTAGGAGGAGGGTAGAGATACCATCTGCTTACATTACCCTTCATTGCTAGACCCGAAATGAATATGTACAACTATGAAAAGAGCCTTTGCTACACAAGAAGAGGCCATGGCCAACAAAGTCAAAGATTTGCTGTTTAATCAACTGCTGGCCTCTGCTAAGGTATCTCCTCTGGAGCAGCTGGTGGAAGGCAGAACTAACAGCTGTGGGGTGCAGCAGAAAGGAGCTACCTGCTCCCTTAGAAGTGAATTTTCCCTTTACTCATTCTCTTCCACATAAGAGAGAAATACTGAAGCACTGCAGTTATGTTTCACTTGCTCCAGCAAAAGTGACTCTGGACCCTTTGGTCTGTTAGTTACATGTCGAAAGTGATGTGCATAGAAATTCTGAAAAATGAAGGCGTGTTTTTGTCAAAGGTGATAGAAACAAATGAGGAAGCAGAGAAGACATTTTCTAAGCTCCAGGAACAGAAAATCCTTTGTCTCTTCAAACAAAACTAGATTCAGAAAAGAGTCAGGCTTTCCGCATCACATAAACCACCCTATGACCACATCTCTTTCTCACCAGTATGAGATGCAGGAGGTATACATTCACTTTCCTGGTCAAATGCTAAACGGTATTGTACATAAAATGCACAGACAAGCAGAATAGGTTTACATAATGTTAATACAGACAAATGACATGTACAACATATCTAGCTGCAATTTAATTAGATTAATTAGATCAATATAATTAGCAGTGGTATATTATGCTATCAGGACTTAGCCTTGCAAAGAACACCACTAAAAATGGTTTGCAGTCTTAAAGCATTGTAACAGCATATGCAGTATCCATGCTATCACGCATCAATATCACCACTAACACACTGTTAATACTGGGAGTTTATAGGACACTCAGGAGACACATAAAACACTACTCTTGCAGAGGAAAATTTTGATAATGGAGCCTGTGAAATTATTTCAACTGTTGAAAAGAGCTCATGGAACTTAATTCCAAACAACAGCATGGTCATGATAATATAGCAAGTTAATTTAACCCATCGAGGCGGGAACAGACATAATGAACAAAACAGATTGAGGTAACGTGACTAACCAATGAACATTTTGCTGAGAGTTCTCCCTAAGTTTTGTACACATAATAAATCACAAGTGTCTGTTTAACTATTGCATCATCTACTTGGACATGGCCTAGATATCACACTTGGTGAGATCTTATACAGTTGTTATTGGTTTTAATAGTGGTTTTGCATTAAACAGGTCTAAACCTCCATTTAACATTAAACATCTAAACCTCCGTAGTGGTAAAAAATGTTAATTTACATCTGCTAGCACTCTCAGTATACATGGGCTCAGCATTTACTAAAGAAACTATGTATATCTAACATCTCAAATCAACTACTGTTCCCTCTTGCAAGGGGGAAAGAAAAAAATCCCAGTACTTCCAGATTGTTCAAAATAGCAATGACCAATAAAATTTAGCAACACAAAGTAATAAGTTCACCAGAATTCATGTTTGTGGTTTCCCCTACTAAGAAGAAAAGCTAATCATAACTAGTCAACCTGCACTTTTAATCTGAAAATTTCACCTAATTCCTGACATATAAAATACTTAGCTAGAAAATTTTTTTTCTCTTTGCATTTGTACAGATGTAAGAATACATCTGTTCGTGGAAGGGATATAGTAACAACCTTGAAGCTGCTATCTATGCAAGAGATACACAGACAAGGCAAAAATATCAGAATGCATATTTCCATTCTTTAGCCTTTACTGGTGAGAGGTGGCTCAAATTATATTCCCATTTGACTATGAAGTACTGAGGAAATAATATCAACCCATTTCATAAAGATCAACTCATAGTTCAGCTGCTATCACCTTTACCTCCCTAGATGACTGAAGAATTTAGCAAAAAACAGCCATCCTCAAGCTTATTAAAAGCCCAACTGCAGAAAGTTTAGATGTGGCTCAGATTTTCTTTAGAACAGATACAATTAAAATGTATGTATCTCCCTATAACTGCCAAAGGAAGTCACCCCATTTTCCATAGCTTATTGATGCATTAAGGTTTCACTAGTACACTAATGGTACTCCAATTGTGCTTGATCATACTTTTTATTTCAAGAAAAAGTTGTATGCAGTGTGAATAGTCCCCCTGCTTATCTGTTGAGAATATACATTAATGTTTAACTGAAAAAAAATATCATCATTCTGGTTTTATCTGCCCTCAGTATCCTGTTGAATATGCACTACCTGATCCTGACTTTGGTTAATTTTACATCCTTATTACCTATTATAATCTACAATCTAGTCTTCAGTAGATTTACACAACCAGATAAATTGAATAAAGCACAGACAACTGAAATAAGGAGTGCCCTGTGTCTGGAAGTAATCACCTATATTACGGAAATTGTGAAAGCTGAAAACAGACATTATAGTTTTCCAGATCTTTTTATGTGTTGATGATTTTAGTTTCTCTGATAGAAAACTTTACTTGTTCACTTTCTGTGTGATATATTCAGAGGAAGGTAGTACTATTTTCATGTGTGAATGCAATTAGTAAAAAGCAGGTAGGTAGTGCAGCTGATATTAAATTAAAAACCTAGGAGCAGAAGCCATTTGTGTCAATTTTCCATTTTGTCACTCTCCTTTCAAATAGCTAATCTAGGATATTCCGTCACACACTAGTGTTTTATGGTATGTATATTTTATGACAGCTAAATGACAAATTTGTCTGAAGTGAAGCTATTCTTTGAAGAGTTAATTATAACCTGTGTAATATATTAAATAAAATCAATATATATTTGGAATGAGTCACTATTGAGTCTTATTCCAAACAGAGCAAACCTATGCTAAAAATTAAATCTCCATTTTTAACTCAGTTTTTGCTAAAACAATCTAATTTGAGAATTAAATACTAGAAAAGAAATATTTTGCCAATATATCTGTGCAACAATCCCTCTCTAATGTAACATTATGTAGTCTGCTTGTATGATATACAGCTGAAAATTTCATGTTTAATTTTGTTTGACAGCCAAACAATGGACTAGACTGGTCTAATTGCTGAACACCTTGACATATGTGATATTTGGACTTTGAAGAGCATCACCAAATTTTGGGTATCTGTTCCAGTCTTTCAAGCTCTTTCAAATAATTAGACAGAGATGTGAGAATTTACTCTGAAAGTTTCTCAAGGAGTAAATAAAGAAGAATGCATTAATTTTTTCCAGTGATCTCCACGGTTAGGGTTTTTGTCCTCAGGTAACTACCAGTAATTTCAGCAGATGGGTTTTGTCATTATAATTTCTTTCTGTGTGTAACACTTACTAAAGCATTAGTATCTCAGTTCTGCAGCTACAGCCATCCAAAGCATAATAAACCAAAATTTTATCATAAAATATATTTAAGTGTTTTGAAGTTGACCCATCTTTTTCTAAGAGTGATTACAATACTTAAGAAACAGACTTCAAATATTTCATTTGTACAGAGCAAGGGAAAAGGTTAAAATAGTAAGGAAAAAATACAGTAGTAAGAGAGAAAGATCCTGAAACAGAGAAACAAAAGGACAAGATTTATCATACTCATTGGTTTTATAGTTCCAAAGGAAGTTTAAAGAAAATTAAGGACATACATAGAGCAATTCAAACTTTACTCAGGGAAGTGAGGTTATTAGTTATATGTGGCTCCTAGATTCACATATGATTTTCTCTAGATATCTAGCTTAATCTAGTCTCATCGGATCATATTTTGGTCAGGTAGGTTCTGAAACTGCACATTCATTTTAAGAAAACAGGTTTTATCACTGTAGCTGCAAAGAAGCCAGAGGTAATGTAAAACCAATCCATTGTTTGCAGGATTATAGGCAGATTATGAACAAGATTACAGCAGCAAATCAATATGTCATCTGCATACAACAAACTGAAATTTATGGAGTTTCCAATTTTCATTCCTTGAAGCAATTCTTAGTTGCTGAAAAATCAGGCTAAATGTTCCATTACAATTGCAAAAAGAAAAGAGGGTAATGGACAGCCTTGTCTAGCTCCCTAGTGTCATTTTAAAAAGGGCGAGTTTAAATTGCTAGTATGAACAGACCTGGTCAGGATATTACACAATATTTTTAATCCAATTTTTATGAAGGTCTTTCTAAAGTGAAGAGTGTGAGGGTTTGGGGCAGGGGTTTCTTTTTTTGTTTATTTCATTTTCTTTTTTTTTTTTTTTTTTTTTTTTTTAACAACAGTCACCAAGTATTTTAATTTTAATGAGTCTGAAAAGTTTCCCAGCCAGTTGAATGGACAAATCTGTATTATTGAAACTCTTGCTTAATATACAAACGCAAAACACCCTGAATCACCCTCAGTGAAGCACAATGGAAATAAACCAGACTGACCTATGTGGAAATCATTTGTGATAAGATGGAGAAGTGTCTCAGCAAGCCTCTACTCCACTTTAAACCTTCACTTGAGGCTTTCTAGATATTTGAGTGCCTGTATGTATGCTTTACATGCAGGAATGTATTTCAGCACTTGTAAATAAATGTAGTCCAACGTCTAAGACCAATATTCAGTTATGCATATAAATGGAAAAGCAGTTCATTGGGATTGTCAAGTTGTGTAATAACTGCCTTTTTGATTCAAATGTTCAGTTAAACACTTCCAACAACAGTTCAGTTTTGTATCTATGATTTCTCACTGAATGTTTACTGGCAGCTCATCTAAGCATGTATCTTTTCCCACTGTTACACTTCAACAGCATTTATTATTTCTTACTAAGTCTAAGGTTACACTTTGATCTGGTGAAAGTTTCAATATAGTGCCTTTGTTTACAAACTTTATCTCCTGTTTAAAGCAACTTAGGAGATTAGACTGTCTGACAGTGCTTTCTGAAAGTGTTATTTATGATTTCTAGATCATATGTCAAAGTTTGAGCCTTTAGTTTTAATAATTGACACAGTTTGGGGTACTTCATCTTATTCTTTACAAAGAACATGTGCCAGCACTTTCTCATTTGTATTCTTGCTGGTTTACTTTATACAAAAGCTTTTCTGCAGCTATGGCGTGATGCCGTTTGTTCACTTTTTGTCAGCTAATTCAGTTGAGGTTTTTTTACTACACATATTAGTATTCATTGATTTTTGTCATTTTAAAACTATTATTCAAAATTACTATTGTTATATCTCTCCTTTTTGAGGTCTGCATCATTTTTAATTGTGGTTTTTAATGATTCACGTCTTGGATTTTATAGCATATTATTACCTTCAGAGAATCAAGTTTCAAATTAATATTTAGGTCTGAAGAAAAGCATTCTTTTTTTCAAGAAATGCTTGATTTGTTCATGCCGTTTCTTGCTTGTGACAATTGTAAAATTTTTTTGGCTGCTACTTCTGTGATGGAAAAACTATCCCAAAAATCTTACTTCATTCTTTAGGTCTGTAAGGCCGGGCTAAGACAGATTTGCATGGCCCTTGGCAATGAGGATTTTCTATGGAGAGAAAGCCATGTCCATCTCCAAGACACATGCTTTTAAGGTCTATCGTCTGCAGAATCCTCACCACAGTGAGCACAGGACTATCTTTCAAGTGCTACAAATGCCAGATTGGTTTGGAAGAATGAAGTCCCAAAAGAGAAGTCAAAAATGTATGTGTAACACTTGTGTGACATTTCCACTTTGGCCTCCTTTTTCTACAAGACAGATCACAACATATTAATTGAGTTTCCATGTGCTGTTCATAGGTAGCATAAGACAAAATGAACTAAAGTGCTGTAAGGTGGAAACAGCTTACAAGCCGATCACTGAAATTCGTCCATCACTCAAGGCAAATGAGCATACACCTCTTGCTAGCCCCAAAAGAAGACCTTCCTCAACATTGCCACCGTGTGTACTTATGACTGATGACATTCCCAGCTGAAGCTTGGGTCTGTGCATCATGCTGACAATCCATGGGGAAGATCCCTCAACAAAAGTTGAGTTCTTGAAGTATTGCCTTTCCCTGACAACCACACATTGTCTTATCGACAAAAAGCTGGATCCTACTTCTTTTCAACCATGTAATTATTTCTCACAGGCACTGGAACATCTGGGCAATAATACTGACTGCCTCTGCAAAAGCAGACAGATAGCTGTGCATGTGTGCTCTTGATGATGGATCCCACAAAGATGTTGCAAAAGATAGAGGGTTGAAAACTACATAGCTCACAAGGGAGGGTCTTTATTATTTGTCCACGAGTAACAGGCAGAGCCAGAGCTGTATATCCAGCTCAGCCAGGTCCTGTAAGTGAATCAGCTGCACCCGAGAGACTGGTGGTGTCAAAGGCTGTTGATGGATCAAGGAACAGTATCATACTTATCTTTCCTTGCTCAGTGGCCGTACGAAGTTCACCCAGCAGGATTCACTAAAACTGTTTCCATGCTGTACTCCAGACTGATACATGATGATGAAGAGCACTGGATTTTGGTAGCTGGGGTTCTAGACAGTTTTTTCCCATTATTTTTGCTTAGACATAATAGTTAAGATATCTTAGATATTCATGTATCACAAACTTGTGGAGGTGAAGATAGATGGCACAGAGAGGTCTAAAATGCTTTAAGCTTTAAGCACCCTAGCTTTCAATCATTTCTCAGCTTAGCTTTAATATGAAAATCTATTATTTCTGACTTTAAATCTTCTGTTAGAATTTTACCTTTAAAATTAAAGGCTTCTTTCTCCTAAGAGATTTACTTTCCTTATGGATTGTTGAATTAAAATACAATCTTCCAGTTGGACTTCTCCCTATTTTTATTATCCTTATTTTAATACAAGGTTCTTGATCCTATGCAAGAAACAAAGAGAGAGGAAAAAAATAGAACTGTACTTGTGTGGTAGTCTCACATAGACAGCATTTTCCCATAATATAGAAAAGAATGGAAAACGGGATAGCAGCTATATTATGCATAATAGTTTTTGCTAATCAAGAGAAATGGTGGTGCATTTTTTGCTACAGTGGTGACATGTACGCCACAGTACCATGGGAATTATCCAAACCTCTTCTACTAAATTTCAAGATATCTCAGGTGTTAATTGTCCATACAACTTGTATTACAACTACCCACGAAGAATGGACAAGTAAATTTACAAACTTGAGACAACTCATTCTGTCTATACTATAGGAGAAATTCATAAGATCATGAACATGCTTAAGTTGGTTATCATATATTGATGTCCTAAATTCACGTCTTAAATCAACAGAAGTTCCCACAAAATCTCTAATTAAATGAAAAGAAATGCTGAAGGACAGTAATTTTTCTCATCTGTGGCAAGACACTGTATAGCTGATACAGCTGCAGATGCAGTGGTAACCAAAGTACTGATATGCTGCTTATAAATATTAACAGGCAACCACAAATGCACTTGGGGAACGGCAGACATTCAATTAGAGTAGGACGGGGTCTATACCCTACTTTTATTGACGTTAGTATAACAAATTAAACCAGAGATCTCTTGCTAACAAATAGGTCCTGTTTGGGCAGGATATGAACTGAAGAAAAAATTATATGAAGGCTCAGGGTTAGGTTTTGATTGAAGATTTTAGGCTACTGAATCTATTTAGTAATTAGATGAGGACTAAAGGGAACATTTTATCTTGGAATGAATACGAGTTATTTGTTGGGTCAAATAGCCGAAGTCCCAGGTGTCATGTTTTCATCTACTTACGGCAAATGGAGAAAACTTGGCTTCTCAGCAGTGGTCAGTAATCAAAAGTGAATATTCAGTCAAGTTAGTATTTTCTCAATTACAAAGCTTTTTAATGCATTGTTTTAAAATAATTGAAAATAAGCATCACTGGGAATAAAATTCTCATTTAAAAAATGTTTCTCCAACAGGAATGTCCAAACAAAATACAGCAAATAGGTCCATTCCTAGCAGTTTCACTCTGTCTATTGTAAGTGCTAATGTAAATTACACCAAGGTTCAGAGCTACATAATTTTCTCTACTGCATTTTTCTGTTTTCATTCCAAGGGAAATTCCACATAGGAAGGGTGAAAAAAACCATCAGGAGGGGCCAAGTTTGCACAGAATGAGGTTTTTTTCACATTAATTTTTCTCTCAGAGTAGATATCCATAGAAATATTTTTAGAATTTTCTCTATAAAGAGATGATTTCTGAAGGTTTAATTCTGCTAGATCATTTATAAATGTATACTCACAAAACTAGAAACTTTACACTCATTTCTTGTTCAATCAGTATTATTATGTTCACTATTGCAGCGCGACAAACAAAAGAATGGCAGGAAATGATACCACAAACCGTATTTAAAATGACGCAGAAGCAAAAGACAACCCAGCTTTACATCTTCAGAGCATGTGCATGATGGCAAAATCCATAGAAAGGGAGATGCTCTGTTCAGCTGAGGGATATCAATGCTTTCCTAAATCACCATAGTTCTCAGTTAAATTTCTTTTCCAGGGTTCATGTGCTTTGATACTTATCTTTTTTCCTTTGAATGTCAGTTTAAGAGAATACAGAATCCGTGCAAAATTTTAATTAGTAATTTGTGTTCAGAATTCAAAATGCATTAATTTACTTTTGCCTTATAGTAGAGCCCCATTCTGGGACTGGATTTTGGGAGTGTTAATAAACAAATAATGTAATTCATTTGTTTTCCAGCTCTAGTTTCTTGGGATTGGTCTCTCTGGTGGAATATTGAAGAATCTGATCCTTTAAATTGATCCCTTCACCTTCTGTTGGTAAAGAGGAGATATAAAGCAACAAGATTCACATATTTGCTACTAAAGCATCCATTCTACTCTTAAGGTGTGCCAACACCAGTGCCATGGTAAAGCAGAGCTTTGCCTAGTATTTTTGAACAACTTTTGGACAAAGGAGGCACCCAAGATCCTTAGTAGACAAGCCTCATGGGGAATAGATTAAGGATACTAAGATGAGGTTGTTTGTAATATTTCCATCTGAAATCTGGGAAGCATCAAATGGTGCTATGCTAACTAAGCCAAAATTCCTGAGACAATCATGAAAGTAAGTTCAGATCTGTCATCTGATTTTTGTCTCAAGAACCTGTCATTTGAATTGAAAGTTTCCAGAGCTTAGCTGTGCTGAAAAATCAAGAAAAAGTGGATTGCATTTGGCCATTTAAAATGGATGCACTCAAGAAGAGGATGAGGTTTTTAAACTCTGCTGCTTAGGCAGAAAAAAATTCCAACCGTGACACTTGTGTATGAAGGCAATCTTAGGCCAAAAAAGAAACAAGAAAATCAAATACGACATGACTTCCATCTGCATAGAAAAGAACTTTCCAGAAGTGCATGCAGAGGTTTCAGATTTTATTTTAAGTATTTTAGAAATCAGTTTATTAAGAAAGTAAGATACATCTCCATGATGCACACACGCACCAAAATAGAATTTTAAAATTATTTTCTACTCTTCTCTGTTTTGGATATGGAGGGATGTGACTATTAAAAACCTTCAACAAACATACAGCTAAATCAATCTGTTAAAATTGTGATTAAAGAAAAACAAGCTGCAAGTGAAGTGGACAGAACTGCTAATATCAGGCAAGTGGGACAGAAAGTAGCATAATAGATTGACCAATTTAATGACTGACTAAAACTCAGTTCTAAAATAAGCTGAAGGACAAATAGGGGTAAAAATCCTTCCTAACTATGCAGTCGTTTCTTTATGATCAATTCCTTCATCTGCATTGCATAGTGTTGCACAAACTGGTTGAGATTAAAATCTTGAGGCTCTGTTTTTTGGATTCGTCTCAGCTGGCAGCTTATTCAAGGTTATTAATCAGATCTGATTTATAATTCTCAAAATGTCATAAAGAGGGCTAACATTAAAAGAAAAAAATAATGTGTATCATGCAAGCATCTTTCTGGGGATGACTCAGTCAGCTGTAGGTTGTGCCACAGCTCTGTTGTAGTGTGTACTGCTGTTTGAGTCATTGATTCTAACCAGACTTCTTTGAACCTCATTTTTCCTGGAAATCTTACAGATTTTTTTTTTCCTTTCTTCAGCTACTCAGAAAACCAATAAGACACAAATTAACAGATCTCCTGTGCATTACTGTGACCCTGCCACACCTTCAACACATCCCAGTAATGGAGAGGAGAAATTAAATCTGCACACAGTTGTTTTAAAATTATACATTGGTTAGAAATAACAACAAAAAGACATAGAATCAGGAATCTCAGACAGATAATTTTTGTTTTCATTAAGCATGAATCAGTGACCAAAGGACATTCTTCAGGACAAAAAGACCTTTACTCATGGTATTTCAGCTTCCGGACAAAATGCTCTCTGAAGGGGATACAACAAATGTGAGCGGAAAAAGTCAGTGTGGAGATGCCATCCCTGCTGAAGGCTTTTCCAGAATCCTGTGGGTTTGGTTACATACATTAAACCCAACTGTCAGACTAAATAAGGAAGGTAGGCATGTTATGTTGAGTCAGTTCAGTTGGAATTTCAGGACATTAAGAAACCAAGCTGTAAACTGTAGAGCCTGACCTGGACAGCTAAAATGTTCTACAAAGTAGAACAGTAATTAAAAACCTTTTTCTGAAGGTAAGAAACAGCCCTCGTGCTTAAGTCCTGAATACAACTCATTAAAATTTTTTCTTTGATTAGCATTTTCCGGGAAAATTATTTGCCCTTTAGTAGCAATTCAAATAATAAAAATTTTCTTCCAAAATTCAAAGCATGCTGATATAGAAATACTCCTATGTTGCCTATATATATATATATATATATATATATATATATATATATATATGAGTCAGACATTGCTCTCATTCTCCTCTGTTGGTCCACTTTGCAGACAACTTTTACCCCCCAGAAAGTCATTACAACCTTTCCTCTAGGACAATGCAATGGCAATGTGCTGGAAAACATTTCACAGTATATGTCTTTAGCTTCAGTGTACTGATGATAAACACTGAATATCTGGGAAGACTGTCCCTGAAAGAGAATGGAGACAGAAACAACAGCCCCACAACTCTCACAAAGTCTTATTTGTAAATCAAAATACTTTGTTCTTTCATCAAAACTATATATAAATTCTGCATATGCTTTAAAGAAAATGTATTTTTTTATATCTCCCTTAATGAAATCTGAAATAAAAAAAAATAATAATATTTCCCTAAACTAACAATGTCTGATGAAAATAATTTAACTATATAATTACCAGTGTGCTTTATCTTTCCACTTTAAATAGTCACAATTTTGGCTACAATAAAAATGGTTATTAAAAGCATAGGTATTTATAAAAAAAAATTGATAGAGGTTCAACCAAAAGTCATGCAAAAAGGTTCATATGCTTCTTCAGAAAAAAATCCAGAAATCACAAAGGATATTTCAGAGTTGCCTTGTATGAATAAGTCGAGACATAATTTTATATTGTTTCATTTTTCAGAGCAAATTAAACTCCATAAAACATAAAATCCGTCTTCTACCTGTCTATTATATAGTGTCATGAAAGGTAAGAAATAAATGTTTTATCACTGTCAACTTGAATATGCAGCTTAAGCCTTTCTTGCTCCCTTTTAAGAATAGTCAAGAAGGAAAAATTTTACTAAAAGTTGACTAACATGCTCTATACTGAAAAGGTTAAAAGGCATATTTTGGTATCTTCTGGGTGAACATATCCTGGAGTCTTACTCTATAATTCTAAAGCATATTTTGTTTTTCATGCTACAGCTTGTAAGTCATTAAAGTTCTGCTAATTTCAAAATGCCAATACAATCTTCTTGTAAGTATTTTCTAAATAGATGTAAAATGTAAAGCTTTATAGTTCTAATTACAAGTACTTGTCAATCTATTTCAACTTCACAATTCTACTCAGGTTGCTTAAAAAATAACCTTGTATTTCTCCATTTTGAGTGAGTCTAAATACAGTCCATATGATGCATCTACCCAAGGGCTTACATGTCACCCAACATCACCAGATTCAAAACTATTTTTCTCCACTTTGTCCATTGCTTCATGAAGCTGTTATCGAAGACAAACAGAATTATTTTCTATCATAGTAAAACAGACATAATAGAGAACGCAAGACAAGTCCATGAGAACTTGAAACAAGGATGTCATGTCCTGAAGTGGGTTGTGTTGCTCTTAGGAGAGTCATGTGTAACTTGTATTCTGGGGTTTTTTTCAGCTGAAAACTGGAAAGAATACACATATGTTACTACGTCATTACAACAGCAAATTCTGTGCATCCCCCTTTATATTTTATGGTAATTTATGTTATTACTATAGTCAATATAATTGACTATAATAATACACAGTATTACATTAGTATTATAACATTAGTACTAACACTAATGATTTTTTTTAAGGTGTATCTATTTCCCTGAAGATGAATGTGGAGACTGAGCATTCTAAAACATGGAGAGTACCACAATTACAACTGGCTGGAAATACTTCTGATGGAATAATTTTTCAAAGGAAAATTCAAGAGGAAATATCCAAAGTAAGACACTTTGGAAACTCACATGGGGTTATGCCAAAATTTGTTTTCAGAGAAAAATGAAGACAAAAGTTCCAACAATGAAGAAAAATGTACTGCTTGGATCTCTTCCAAATGAATCAGTTCAGAGGATTTTTTTTAATGTGTTACAAGCTTATGTTTTTCAATACAAAAATAGCAAGAGGGAAACTGGTAGTAAAAGGATGGGATTTTTCCAAAATGGCATACTTTTATTGATCAACTATATTTTGATAGACACGGAAGATGGGATCTGAAATTCTTCACTGCAGAGAAATTTAAAGCTTGCATCTCTTACATTGTCTTTCCTTCTCCTGTATTGTGTCAGGTAGGCAGCAGAACAGCAAAAATAGGTTAAATGTGTAACACTGAAAGTCCTTTAGCATAGGGTGATCTGCTTTTATCTGCAAGCTTTAGCACCGAAATCTTTTATAAAACAAGATGAAGTGTTATAACGTTCAATAAATGGCTAAACAGGTACATCTGTAGTTTTGCCTACAAAAACCTCAGTAGATGTTATTTCTCAGGGACCCAATTGCAGACCATGACACATTCTGGAAAAGGTCCTATATAGGTAAAATATCTCCACAAGGTACATAAAGCCTTTCACCCAGTAGCATTGCCAATAGCACAGAGAGTTTCTCAAATGATTTCTTTGTATGGTTGCAAATTGGAAAAACATTTGTATACTTCAGTGAAGGAGCATTCTGGGTACAAACTCAAAAGCTTCATTTCCTCCAGTGTATAAAAAGAAACTTGCATGTCTACACACAAATCACTAACAGAAAAAAATAACCTTATGAATAACTCCTGCACAGATTTTTGGCTAGCATTAGTACTTTTGTCTAAGGATATTTTCTGTCTGATGCTGGCTGCTTGCTGCTTCGTAACACTTGACAAATTCTTGGTTTTGTAAATGTTTTGAGAATTGCTTCATTTACCAGAGAATTCTCAGGACCTCACCATAATATTCAGTGTGCTTCTCTCTCCCTTCTTTAGTTTATCTCTATTTTTACACATTTCCAACTCTGAAAATTTTTTTATATCCCCCCCTCCCCTGGATCACAGATGAGATTTACTATCTGTAAACTGGAATTTCCCCAGTTATGAGGATTTTTGTTGGAGGGGGCTCTATTTGGATATGGCTAGGGCATACAGGAGCAGCACTTCTAAATACAGTGCTTAGGAAAAAAAAGAAGACAGTAGAGCAACTAGGGATTTTTTGCAAGTGCACAACTGTTATGAATTTCTATCAAAGTAGTAAAAAGGGATTACCAAAGTAACTATTATATAATCTCTCTCCAGAATTACAATAACATATGTTTTGAATAATAATCATTCAAAAACCAAGAAGTTATATGCATTATAAAAACAAGGAGGAGGCCAGCAAAAGAAGGAATTTAGGTAAGTAATCTAGCAAAAATCGCATCCTGAGAATCCAGCTGAAGCAGAAAGCTAAACTGACAGATTTTCTCTAAACATTAGCCTTCAGAAAGGCAGATATTAGCACCTTTTTTGGAATATTTTGCTGGATAAATTCTATTAAAAATGAGATACCATACTGTAAATATAAGATCATCTATTCAATGGTTGTGTCAGCACTCAAGGCTTCTGGTTCATTCCCTAAAATACAGTATACCAGATATTATACCAATGCTGTATAATCCAGGTTTCCATCACTCAGAAATTCTACATTTTATACCAGAGCATGTAAATGAAATATTTTACACTGCAAAACTAACCTTAGGACTAGTGTAACACAACCTTGATTCACTGCTATCTGCAATACTAGTAAATGTAGAAATCTTAATTTGCACTAATGAAAAAAATTATGCCTGATTTTACTAAGCACCTTGACAGGCAGTTGAATTCCATGCTTCTAGCAAGACTAGCAAAGCAACACTCAATTCAAAATGAAAAATTAAAATCAGAAAACTCAAGGTGCATTTGATATTTATTCATTAATAGTTCCAGTTTTGCTTTGATTGTATGCTTGGAGTCCACTTTCCAAGAATTTTATAATAGTTGCCTGTATAATATTTGTTTTGTATGTAACTAAAGAATACAGAAAACAAGCTATTTTCTATAGTTTCTTTAATTGGTAGTCATGCTTATACCCGAAACATATATGATTTTTGTAGGTCTCCTGAATTTTTGAGTTCAAAAACTGTATCAGAGGACACTAATTCCTAAGCAGCACAAGCAGAGCTAATTCAGCTACACAGGCAATATATTTGCCAGGAAATACCATGGGAATCCTTGGAGATGCTCCTAGGATTCCTTGCTCATTCCTAGGACACTGTTGGCTAGTTTTTTTCCTTCCTATGAAAGCAAAGACAGATTAAGGAGAAAAAGAAACCTCTTCAAGTTCCCCTTTTAATGTGATATATTCTCTTGCAAAACAAGAAACTCGCCTTGAAGAATAATTCCTTTATTTACATCAAGGGGACACATAGGACCCTGAAACTTAGGGTTTTCTGGGCATTGAAGACAAAAAGTCTGATGAGAAAAAGGAACCAAAAGTCTGATGAGAAAAAGGAACCAAATGTCTCGCAATTCATGTAATTAACACTACTTTTAAATAGCGGGGTTTTGGGAGGATTTTTTGGAGGTGGTGCTATATTTTTCTTATTCTTTTACTGCATATATCCTCCCAACCATGCAAGCCAATATATGCTTATACGCTCCCAAGTCACTGTTGTCCATCACCAGCCATGTTTTCCAGGCATCAGAATTGTGTCTATTATTTAATCACCTTTCCCAAAAGACATTTCTGAAAGACTATTATTTCCTTTTTTCCATCCTTTGTTGATTTATAACAGGTGGAGTCTAGGAACATTTCCTAAATTTTGGTGCACTGATTTGGCTATGTGTGCCCAGCTAGTCTACTTCTACCCCTCTATAGTTTTCCTAATCTTGTGTGCAATATACATAGATTTTAAAAAAATCCAAAATATAAACAATGTGAAATAAATTTCAAAAAGCAATGTGGTACTGGAGAAATTGTGCCCAGAATCTCACTGAGGTTCATCCCAGTATAATCAGCACCATACACTGCTTGTACCCTCAGTGTGTATCTCCAGACATTTTTGAACAATGGGGTCACTCATATTTTTCAACCTTGTTTCAAATCTTATCAAGAAATTCCAGTGTTTCAGCTGGAAACATGATTAAGCTGAAACTAACACATAGTAGATGAATGTAAACATATTTTTATCTAAACTTCTTTTTCTGCTGCTCTGCATTTGGAGCAATGGCAAATACAAATATGTTTTATGATTCCAGCCTCTCGGAGTAGTTGGATTCCCACATAGCCTGAGCAGACAATGCAGGTGAAAGCTCTCTGATCCTGATGTTGTCCTCAAAAGGCAAAATTAGAAGGTACCTTCTTTGTTCTTCTATAGTATACATCCTTCTTGCTGCTTTTCTAGCACACTGCAGCCTAACCCTGCCTGGTTTGCTGTGTCCTCTTTAATTTACCAAGGTCTCCACCTCCTTTCTCATTTCTAAACTGTCTTTATTACATACCATTAGGTACCAAAGTGTTCTTTGAAGATCATGGGAGGTCTAGATAAGATCTACATGCCCCATCTCCTTGTATCTAGACTATGTCACTGTGTGAAGCATGTCTATGGTGTCTTGTCATGGTGCAAAGTTACTGGGTGCTTATCCCTCTATGGTCCCAGCCAGTTTGGTGAAAGAGGAAACCTTCCCTGGAGTCACAAGAGTGCTCTGGAGAGCACTTCTGGCCAGTATGGCCTCTGCCAGATGGTCAAGTACATGGTCTTTGCAGTCCCTGGTGGCAGTGTGGTCCTCAAATCTCCCACTAACCAGAAAATCCACACCTTCTTCTTACTCCACTCCTTTATCCCTCTTCCTACCTCAAGCCAAGTCTATGACACATTTTCAGCACAGGTGGTCCAACAGGCTAAATCACTCAAATGTAATTGATTTGTACAATCACTTTTGGACAACCATACACCAGTCAGTTGTTTTCTGAAGGAGGATACAAGTGCCACCAAGCAGGATAGACACCATGAGGGAGGTTTCCTGTCTAGGTGAGCACCATGGATCCTGATTTCTGTAGGGCCAGCCTGCTTCTTCTTTTTCCAGTCACATGGTTGAGGAGGCACTATTAAATGTGTTGAAATATGTCCTACATGACACACTCTGCCAGCTACAGGGCAGTTTCTGCTATCTCTCCAACAGATTCCTCCTGATTCATAGCTTTGTGTGACACCCATGCAAACAGGAAACCGGGCACCAAAAAATGTAGGTCCCTGCCTTCACAAGGCTCCTCAACAAGCAAGCATGTGCTCTAAGTCCTAGTGAATACTGATCAGTATAGAACACCGAGGTCTGCTGAGCTCCATCTCACATCAGTCCAGCCTCTGATGCCAAAGATATGTACACATTGCCCAATTTCAGATTTACACAAGTACTGCTGGGGGTGACCTCCTGGAAAAAGGAAACTGCTTTTTCCTCCAGTTCCTTGAAGAGGTATGGATATTCTGCATCACCAAACACTATATTTTGCAGTCATTCTTTATAAAGGAATGCCTCAGAATGCAAAAGCAATCTATATGATGTGATAGCCTGCAATGAGGAAGGACCAGGCATGATGAGATAGAAGGGCCTTTTTATTTCCATTTCCTCAAGCATCCACAGGATGTTGAAGATGATATGCAATACAGGATTTGGGAACCATAAGAATGGAAGAGAATGTGATGAGCTGGTGTTTAGGGTTTTGGGTTTTGGGGTTTTTTCATGCTAGGTGTATAGGATAGACTCAAGCAGTGGGAGAAATAAACATGTACACAGCCTGTTGTTGTTGTGACAGCAACAACTTCTTTTACCATGATCCCTTCAGCTAGGAACATTAAGAGCAAGGAACAAACTAAGTCCCTTTATTAATGCTATAGTTTGAATGTATTAAACAAATGACTAGCCCTCACTCTAGTTCTGAAGGAAATCAACATGAAAGTAGAAATATTGACTATAGGAGGAAGAAAAAAAGCCCTGAACAAACAAAACCTGATATCCATGTTTTTACAGTAATTTTGGAGAAGTCAACAGTTCACACTAGCTAATGGAACACGAAAATTTTGTGAACAGGTTAGGTAGAGCCAAACCTGCCTTTTTTGGCAAATACACTATTATTTCTCCAAATTTTATTTTCTTCCAATCATAACAAAACCGTGCCAGCACTGAACAACCTCCAAAAGCTCTCTAAGTTTGGGTACAATGCTTGCAAAGAAAGAAAACCTTCCTGACACCTGCTATTTTCTTTGTGAATGGGAGAAGAGTTCACACCATATGAACGTTGGTCACCAGCAGACCTGTACCATTTTGCCCCACATGTTTCACTGAAATAGACTAAAATAGTTACAGGATGGACAAGGCATTAGACCCAGCCAGCATGGGTTTAGGAAGGGCAGGTCCTGTCTGACCAACCTGATCTACTCTTATGATCAGGCGACTTGTCTGGTGGATGAGGGGAAGGCTGTGGATGTGTCTATCTGGACTTCAGCAAAGGCTTTGACACCATCTCCCACAGCATTCTCCTGAAAAAGCTGGCAGCCCACAGCTTGGACAGGGGCACTTTGCTGGGTTAGGAACTGGCTGGAGAGCTGAGCTCAGAGAGTGGTGGTGAACGGGGCTGCATCCAGTTGATGGCTGGTCACTAGTGGTGTCCCCCAGGGATCAGTGTAAGGGTCAGTTCTGTTTAACATCTTTATTGTTGATTTAGATGAGGGGATTGAGTGTACCATTAGCAAATTTGAAGATGACACCAAACTGGGGGTGTGTGTTGATCTGCTGGAAGGCAGGAGGGCTCTGCAGAGGGACCTGGACAAGCTGGAGAGGTGGTCTGATTCCAACGGGATGAGGTTCAACAAGGCCAAGTGCCGGGTCCTGCGCTTTGGCCACAACAACCCCCTGCAGCGCTACAGGCCGGGGGCAGAGTGGCTGGAGAGCAGCCAGGCAGAAAGGGACCTGGGAGTGTGGATTGACAGGAAGCTGAACGTGAGCCAGGAGTGTGCCCAGGTGGCCAAGAAGGCCAATGGCATCCTGACCTGTATCAGGAACCGTGTGGCCAGCAGAACCAGAGAAGTGATTCTTCCCCCGTACTCAGCACTGGTGAGGCCACAACTGGAGTACTGTGTCCAGTTCTGGGCCCTTCAGTTCAGGGAGGATATTGAGATGCTGGAGCAGGTCCAAAGAAGAGCAACAAGGCTGGTGAGGGGACTCAAGCACAAGTCCTGTGAGGAGAGGCTGAGGGAGCTGGGGTTGTTCAGCCTGGAGAAGAGGAGGCTCAGGGGAGACCTCATCACTCTCTACAGCTACCTGACAGGAGGTTGTAGCCAGGTGGGTGTCGGTCTCTTCTCCCAGGCAACCAGCAGTAGGACAAGAGGGCATGGTCTTAACCTGTGCCAGGAGAGGTTTAGGTTGGATATTAGGAAGAAATTTTTTACAGAGAGAGTAATCAGGCATTGGAATGGGTTGTCCAGGGAAGTGGTGGATTCTCCATCCCTAGAGGTTTTTAAAATGACATTGGATGTGGCACTTAGTGCCATGGTCTAGTAACCACGGCGGTGTTGGATCAAGACTTGGACTTGATGATTTCAGAGGCCTTTTCCAACCTGGTCAATTCTATGATTCTATGAAAGTCCGCCTTCTAGCTAGCTATCTAAGAAGTGCATATTTCATAGAAGTCTTTTCTTCATTCATTGTTGCATTTTGGAAAAGCTGCTACTTGACATTTTATTTTTTATTGATTCCACTGGTTGTTAGCAGTCTGGACACAAAAGGAAAAAATCAGTGGAAAAAAGTAGCAATGACCTCCTATATAGTCTGCTCAAGAACTGAGCAGGATATCTGCTTTTCCAGTCAGATAAAACTCTTTGTTACCTACGAGTAAGTAAAAATGGCAAAGGAATTTTGAGAATCACAGCACCACAAGCATTGGCTAATGGTGGAATGTTAAACACAGTCCTTGGAAACAGATGGTTTAATTCATCACAATAAATCTCTTACCAGCCTTTGAAACATAGTACTTCAGATAAAAATAAGTTTAAGTTACAATCTGTGGACAAAATATTGTCTTCAGAGGCAGAAAGGAAATGCTTTTGACTTTACTGAGATTTGCAGGTCAGAAAACATGTAATTCTTATTTTTAAAGGAGCTGATCAAAAGTTCCTTCTCAACTTATTTCATAATTATGAAATTCAACCTAAAAGACTACACAATGACTCAACACTAACAACTTCTTCAGCTAAAAGAAATGCCATTCAGCATTGATCCTCCTCACTCAGGTCACCTGGAAGAGCAGCTCATGATCCACCTGCTTCACAGACATTAGAAACTGCAGGACAATTATCAGAGCAAAGTAAGTTTGTCATTTGAGCTACAAAGTGCTCACGTTACATACAGCTGACACATCAGAATACCTGCCTTGAGTAACTGGATTTGCATAAATGAAAGAGCTACAGACCATGACTGTCACAAAGATGTCACATCAATTGAACTGTGCTTCCTTCCCTGTTAGGTTTTTATGGGGGTCAGTCCAGGGAAGAAGGAAGGATTAGTGAAAGAAAGAAGAATTAGATATTTTGGATGACATAGTACAGCTGGAGATTCCATTTTTGACAAGTTAAAGATTGTATTTTTAGATTTAAGAACTTAAAGGGGATTGGGTACAAGCTGGTAATTTCTTGATCTAAGGAACATTAACATTCATTTCTAATTCATATAAGTTGGCATGCATCTTCAATTGCATCTGCAATGTTTATTCTATCATTTGCTTCGTTTCACATGAGTTCTTTCATTTAAACAGTATTCTTGTACAGTAAGGGTGATGGGTCCTCAGCTCTCTCCAGTGGCATGAGGAGCATCTTATGTCTCCCTTGGTGAAGTTAACAGTGGGCGAAGAGTTTGTACTGCATAATTTATCATACTCATGAATGCAGTCCATGAACAAACTGCAGTTTTTACAAGTTCGTTTTCTATTTGAAGCTGTCCCATAAATGTTTTGTGCAAACCAATTTCAGTCTGCAAATTGCTCATAAACTGCTTGCTGTGAGTAGCGCTCCCAGTACTTGCTACTTGTAATTCAGCAGTCAGCCTTTAGGTTTGGTCAAGCTGATCATATGGCTTGTTTTTCTTCCCTGAGCATTGAACTAACCCTACCAAATCCCAAGCAGAGGAGAAAATGGGAGGTTGACTGGCTAATAAAGCAGGACATACGCACAAGGGGACTGGCAAAGACATGAAGGTCAGTGAGTACAGACTACTAAATGTTAAAAAACAGTGTCAACTTGGATATTAAGCAGTACAAGACAGTGAACAGCAGTTCCTAGTGAGGAGATGTAAGTAAGTATATTACCCCTATTGTTTATTTAGGAGGATGGTCCAGACCAAGAAGAAATTCATGTCTGATATGACCAAAAGTACCAGGTTTCCCATGCTGAATAAAACCATTTCATTTCATCAACATTTCAAAAGTTGCATTACTTATTTCAGCCATCCGTTCACAACTGTTCACTTTCCTACCATCAGGTAGGAAAGTAGAAAGGTTTGTGGAAGAACGTGAACACTGACTTTTCAACACTTCTCAAGAAAAAAAATGAGTTAATCTAAAAATATTCTTTGACTTACATTTTGATACTGTCCCCTACTTCAGGCTCTATGTTCTAGAAGATACAGAAATGCCAAGCATGCAAAATCCCCTCCCACTCCCCAGATAGTTACCTTAGAGTTGAGAGAGAAAATAAAAATGTTACTTCTCCATACTACACGTAAGTTTAATCACAGTGCATTTTTCTTCCATTTGTCTCAAGGCAAAACAGAAATTTTAGAGAAGACTGAACAGTTACCAATAGATCATAGAGGTAGGTAGAAAGGCAAGGAAAGGACATAAAGGTATTATTGGCAAAGCAGAATAAGCAAAGGGGGACTCAGTAGAGGAATTAGCAGAAATATAGGTCAGAGCTAAGGTCTTCATGTCCCTGGAGGCTAGCAAAGAAAGTCTGAAGCTACAGCAAAGTCACACAGAGTAAGTGTTTTTCAAGGTGTGATTGTGCACATGACCACTGGCGCTGAAGAAACTTCAAAGAAATTACTGTACAATAATAACTGTAAGTTCTGTAGTGGGTATCACAGAACTTGAATTCTAAAACTCTGGCAAGTCTAGTTCTGCACAGAAAATGGTATTAAACAAGGTCCAGAAGTATTTTATTCCAGCCCTGTGATCACTATTGGAGGAAAAGAGGAACTCGAGGCAAGTGAAAGGAAATCCAAAAGATCAGTCATTTGCTTCCTTTCAGATAGGTGAGGTTTTACAAGATTGTGTGTTTACATCTTGCCAAGGCTTCAACAGCTGGCCACGTTGTTTGCTGCTTTAAACACAGCAGTGGCACAAGAGCTTCCCAGGGTGGGAAGTGCCCTCATTGACAACACAGACCTCTAACCCAGGATCTGCCCCAGACTCAGACCTCTTAACACATGGTATCCTGCCAATCATGGTCAGTTAGTTATCTGCAAACATTAGGGAGAGGAAATAATGTGCTGAGGAGTAAAAATAATGAAAATATTTTTATCTGATAGAGTGAGATTTGGAGGCATTCATGATACCTTTTTAATCACCAAAGACGAAGAGAAAAATTCTGCTCCAGCAGAAAACTATCATGAAAAAGCTTGATAGTCTGAAAAATCAAAGTTGAGAATTGAAGCAAGTATGAAGCAGAGATAGCACCAGCCATTTTTCCTCCATCAGTTAGGGGCAATAGCATTGAGAAGCCAAATATTCATCATCATGTCCCATTATACAGGTGAACTGTAATTTTACAGACTTTAAAAATGGCATTCTTCAATTATATTTTGCTTTTGAATGGGTAGCAAAATGTTGTTATCATGTGTGGACACGTAAACTCTTTTTGGTCCTTATTTTTCACAGGTAATTTCTTTCTCCAATGTCTAGATAAATTAAATGAGGTCGTATGTAAAATAATGTTATATGAAGACTGGCAACACTTAGATTACATCAACAAAAGTGAAGAAAGCATCATGCCAACAACAATACCAAAACCATTTGTCCCATATTGCTGGATACACACATTTGCAGCTCCTGTGGATGGTAGCTATTGTTCAGAGACTTCTAGAATAATAATGCATTGTGCATGTAACTCTGTTAGGAGACATAAAATAAGGACTAGACAGATGATCTTTCCAACTTTCACTCACCGGATTCTTCTAAGCACTTGGTTTCCACAGTCTATCCATTTCATCTGGTCACTTGGGATGTCAGCAAGCAGTGATGATACAAGTACACAGTCAGGTGCAGCTATTTACCAAGCACCATGCTACACCTATTGCTTGAATAAATCTGAACAGCATCTTAAAGCAAAGGAGACACTGCTGCAGTAACATTGACAGAAGACCTAGCTATTAAGCTGTCTACAGAGTCTAGTATCAGTGAAATGTTTGACAGCCGCAGGGACAAATATGTATTAGCAACATTGCTTAATCCATGTTTCAAGGGCAGAATTGAAACCATGCCTTCACCCTATGCAGGAACAGATTGCTGGAAGGATACTGTCATAAATAACAGTGCTGGAGGCCATACCATTATGCACCTCCTCTTCTCCCTCATCCTTCCACTTAGCTCCCCTAGGCCAAGTATATCTCATAAAGCAGAAGATGCACAAGCTCCTGGAACACCACAGAGTGTAAAAGAAGTAATCACAGCATACCTATAGTTCCTGGATCTTCCTTTATCAGCTCAGAGTGGGGCAGTACCTCCCAGGAAAAACTCAATTTGTCTGTATCATGGGAAGAATCTGTCCATTATGAAAGGTCTATAGGTGTCATGGGAGACCTTTTCATATGCTGGGAAGTCAGAAGTTGACTTTCGAAAAGATATGCTCTAGTTCAGACAGGAATTAATTCAGTGAAGCCTATGGCCTGTGTTAAGCAGGAGGTCAGATTTGATGATCGTAGTGGTCCCTTCTGGTTTTATAATCTATAAAGACTAACTACTTTAGAAGCAGGGTGGGGTGGGGGGGGAAGACAAAGAAAGAAACCAATACCAGTATTTTTAAACCTCAAAATTCCCCAAAATTAAACCTCAGACATCCAATATGTGCTCAGATTTCTTTTTCAGGTATGTGTCTGGCACTGAGACATATTGAAGAAGTGTGTTTAATAAACTGCAGCATAGAGCACCTCTTTCTTAAGGGAGTAATTTGAAAAGCTTAGCAAGTTATACATGCAACATGCAGGTGACTCTTTAAATTAGCCTAATGGAGGAGACTGCAGAGGAATCTATCAAACAAAATTCTTACAGGAATGGGAAGAGGCATATTATCAAGTGTTGTGCTTATATTCCTATTCCTTTTTTCCTCACTTCCCAAATATTATGTAAAAGATTTTTGCTGCTCTCCGCTTGAATAATTTGGCAGAAGATAAGAATTGTGCAAATCTCTGTTCTGTGAGAGCTTTTCCTGAAGCTTTGATTCACCTGGATTCATAAATCTTTGGGTTTTGCTTTGAGGTTTAAGGACATGTGAGCTGAAAAACTGCAAACTGATCTCATGTTAATAGCGTGCAAAATTACAAAGCCATAAATGGATTTACATTTGCAACTTAGGAACAATGGATTGACTTTCCCGTTTGTAACAAAAATCTATGGCCAGGCACATTTTACCATATATCCACAGCACATGTGCACACAGATACACACGCAGCCGATTTACTTGGTGGAGATTTGTGAGTGAATCCCAAGAGTGAAAGCTCATAGAAAGTAAACAATTTGGAGAGTATTCTTTTTCAAAGCATCCTTCCTCTTAGGCTTCTGGATTATTTCACTTTTATTTTCTTTTGTAGTACTGAATGCTAAATCAAATAAAACCCACACCACATAAACAAGAAATTAGTCAAACTACTGAGACTGTAAGGCTTGTGTTTGTACTAGAATATTTAAACAGAAAATACAAATCCCAGATTTGAATGCACACATTCAGGTAAATTCAGCATGTATGTTAAAATTGAGAAACCTCTATTGTCTCTGCACTAATTTCATAACACAGGAAGCTCCTTTCCAGAATAAGCCAGGAAAGAACAGTTGTACCAATACCAAAGTACTATGTTTACATATTTCCACTAAAAGCAAACTATAACACAAAACTGGTAAATTTATCTTCATTTGAAAGGGAATATTTTTTTGAGGATAGTTATGATGGCCAAAAGGTTCTATTTTACTTTGATAAAAACAATTCTTCAGGGGACAGAGAGGATAAGGTATTTACTTCACCTTTTCTATTCCAATTTCACCTGTGATACAAAAAGGAAGGGGTCTACCTCATTTTAGATGAATTTTTGGCTTGTGAGAAGTCATCCATCCCGATTTCCATCATTATTCCTAGCCAAGCACACATTGTAGAAACAAGTATGTGTCTCCTCTCTTATTATCATTATCATTACTGTTTTTCTCTGGGTGACAAAGAGGGAAGCCAGGCTTATGCTTCCTTGTCTTGAGCGTTAAGTGTTCTCCTGATGTTGGGCTCTCACAAGTCTTGTCAATATGCCTCAAATGAGTATCATTCAGGTTAGATGCAACTCTAAGAATACTAAATAGCTACAGAGATAGCTTTAATAGTTTGACCCAGCTGTCTACAGAGGGGAAGAGGCAGAGTAAACACTTCTTGCCTGCAAATACAGACCCATTTCCCAGTATGCATGCTCTCAGCACTCTAATCTCAAAGGTACATGCCCATAAACTCACTACTAGTTTTCCTCTAAACAGGTCAGAGCTGTCTTCTCTGTCATTCTTAAGACAAGTTAGTAAAAAAAGAACCTACTTCAAGACTTCTGCTGCAGCCCAACAGCTTTGTGAACAGATACCAGATAGATTTACGAATACTCATCAGGAAAAACTTAGATACTTCAGGGCAAGGAGTGTGTGTGTAGAAACATATGTGACTGGGAAACTCTACTGCTTCCAGGTTTTGGCAACAAAGCTGCTGCAATTCTGAGGAGGCCAGTGAGGCTTTTTCAGATAGCCATGGGCACTGAAAGGTTTCTAAGGGCCAGGGTCTAGAGCCTTGCCTTCACTAACAACACTGAGAATCCTAATGCAAAGGTAGTGATATTTTCTGTTATCATTTTATACGATACATTATTTATTCCCACTTGGAACAGACCTAGTAAACACAATATTTAAAAATTATTTTGTCTTCCTATATGAGAGCTCCCAGTGGCTTTGGACCTGTGAAATAACAGAGAGAAACTGCTGCCAAAAAGTCTCCTCAAACCAGGAAGCGTTAGGAAAAAGTCTCAGAAAAGCTTAATTCCTCAGTATTTGTAATTCAGAAAAGTTTGGCTGAGTCTCCAAGCCCCTGGGTCCTTATGTGAATTGAAATCACCGATCTTTTTAAAAATTCAGTTCTCCCTCAGAAGCATTTGAAACACTCTCTTCTTGCTGTTCATTTGAGCTCAGGTAAAGTCAAGCTTTTTTTCCCCATTGCCACTGAAGTCATGCCTACAGCACAGGTGGGATCAGGCCGGCATGGATGATAGCACATCTCTTGGCAGGGACTTCAGATTGGACTGTGGGATCCCACCAGGGCTTTCAGGTATGTGCTCAGATCACTAGTCCCTACTGAAACCTGTACCACTGTGCCTTCATGCCTCTTGCTAAAACTCAGCAAATACCACAGTTTCCTGTCCAAGCAACTCAATAAATGCAAATCACCAGCAGTAAATCAGTTTTTTATGAAAGACAAGGAAGACCAGGTCCTGACAAACCATGGTCTACTATCACTGGCCAACTTTGCTTTCCAAGTGTGGCAAAGTTGGCAAAAATAAATATATAAATAACTAACTGCAGCAATCAGCATGAGGAAAACAAGCAGAGGAGAAGGCTTTGCCCAGCAGAGGCTGAGAGGGGCTGATAATGAATGACTGATGATGATTACATGAAATTTTTTATTTCCTGCAAAATGATAGATACTGGCCAAGTCAGTTCCACAGCATTAGAGTGCCATAGAGCCAGGCTGGAAAGCCAGCTCAACAGCAGATCTCTGCTTCCACGACAGGTAGAGCATCCAGCTTCAGGAGGTGAGCTGCCCTGGGCACCCAGAGGGCACCTTGCACACAGCAGCTCCTGGGCCACCACCACAGGCAGCATGGCCCCTCGGCAGGAGTGGTCAAGGGAAAAGAATGGCAGGGGCATGAATTTAGAAGAGAAAGGGGAGGAAGAGAAGCAAAACAAAAGCTCTTGTGATTAATGAACTGGAGATGAGAGTTTACATATGCACTTGGAGAGGAGGAAAGGATGTTCACAAGCTTCCTCCATGACAAATGTGGGCAAGAAACAGGGAGGAAAGAACTATTAATCAGTGGTAAAAAAAGATTTTTTTCCCCCCAGGAGAAGCCAGTCCGGGTAAACTACTTGAAACTACTGCTTCCAGCTTGCCCTTTACAGAGGTCTGCTCAGCAGGCCCCACCACTCTCTGCAGTGAGCTCCTGCCCTTAAGTCCAGCTCCTCCTTTATCTCCTCACACAAAGTGGAAAAGAATCCTAAAGACAGCATATGAGTAAAAGCCTTCGTATTTCAGCCACTGTTGTTTTTCACAGCGCACCTTACAAGCATGGCTACCTGCCAGTCAAACAAATACCACTCTACTGAGTCCCCTAAACAGCCATCTGATCCTTTTCTAACTGTTGTTTAGAGTTGTTTAGGGGTGCCCATGGAGTGATGATTAACAGCCCCAGGCGCTGCGCAAGCACTTGGAATATGCATTTCTTACTAGTAGGGACATTTTTTTCTTTCATATTTTTATTGGTTGTGTTTTATTAGTCACATTGCTCTTCAGCCTCCCTGCAGCATTGGCAGCAATGCCATTAGCTCTAGATGAAGGTGCATGTCCTCCCTTCATGGCTGAGGTGAGGTACCACAATAAAAGCAATATCAATAAACAGTACATTGAGGGAAATTAATAAGCAGTGCACTGATAAATTGTTGTTAGCCAATAGTGACTACAGAATAGGTAATATGCTTAATATCAAGTCATTTCTTGTTTTGGTTGCTAAGAAAGTATTTAGGAGTCTCGATAGAACGTAGTAAAACAGACTGGAGAAGGTACACAAATATTAAATGAAGTCCAGGAACATTAATTACTTAGTAAGAGCTTGTAATTATCTGACAACTGAAGCACCTTGCTTGATCTGACATATGTAGTGTTACTCCCTAGCACCAGCCACAAGGAACATTGTGGAAACATTGTTGCTGTGTGATAAAATATCCCTCTCTCTTATCCCAGTATCTCAGATTCGCCCAGCAGGGCAAAGCCTGTCAGCATCCCAGCAGTTAGATAAACCTTTCCATACCCGTTTTACCAAGGGGCAGGGAGAAGTAGGGACTCTTGGAAGGTCTTAAACAACACAATGAGGTGAAAAAGAAAAGCATCATCCTGCATTAAGGCTCTCATAGAGGAGTAAGGATATCTGTATTTTAATTCTTGGCTTTGTCAAGAGCCTCATTTTTTTCCATATGTAAAATAAGGATGACACTACATCTCATCATATGTACATACGTCCCACACGATGACGATTAACACGTCATCCATCTGAAAGGCATTTCCACGTTACTACTATCACAGTCTAACACTAAGCCATGAACATCACTCCTTACAGGACTGCAGTCTCAGGTGACAAATTCTTCAGGGGTGAGGACATTCTTTCCTTGCACACAGGTGCAGAACAGAGCACACAAAGGGGCTGATTTTGCCCAGTATTTTTAGGTGCTGCTGCAATCCAGACAAAAAAGAGCATAAGCACGCACACAGGATTCTCCTCATATGATGGCTGAGACACATAAACAGAGAAGACTTTATACCCCACCTGCAGCTTTGCAAGGACAAATAAGAGATGCTACTACAGCTAACTCCTTCCCCTCTCCACCCCCCCCCGCCTGAGTTTCCAGAACTTTCTGGAATGCTTTAAGTCTTTCTCCTTTTATTAACTTGTTTAAAGACATAAAGGAAGAAATTATGTGAAAGAAAGAACAGAAGATTAACTTATTTCCAAACATGCTATTAAAAAAATAAATTAAATCATCTGATCCCCACCAGAACTTCACTGACTAAATTGTTAAATTTAGTGTGTGGAGGGGGAACCCTGTGCAACATCCCATCCAGATGGTAGTTCCAGTGCTCTGTGGTCAGCCTGTTTATTAATGAACATCTGTTTTCTTTACAAAACAGGGTGGACTTTCTACTATAAATTCTCCTTTCATATATTTCTTGGAAAATGACATTGGGAGTTATTCACTGTCACACAGATAAGCCAAATTTATTTTTAATTTTGGAAACTGCATATTAATTATAGCCTTTCTGTCACTCACTAGATTATTGATGAATGTATCACTAAAACTACTGTTGATTGAATATTGAAAAAATCAAAATATGACTTTGTCTTTGAATATATTTGGCTCCAGTCCCTTTAGTTGTCCTTTTCTTTTAGCTTTCTGCATAACTAGATGAATGCTACTGGTAAACATGATAATGGACATCAGACTTCAAAGCACTATATACATGGCGCTAGAGGTCCCTAAAATAATCAGTACATTTCACCCTATTCCTGTCTGGTCATGGATGTTTTTTGAATAGAAAAATGGATTTATTGTAATTCAATGTAAGTTTCTCCTTGGTTGTAACCATATCTTACCATTTAGTGAATATTTGACATAGAACTACATAGACCATAGAGATCTGGTAACTTAAAGGCAAATAAATTTGAAGGCAAACCAAAGTCATAACTACAGGCAATATTTTAATTACAAATGAGAATGTGATGGAAGATTTCAGTCCAGTCTCAGAATTTTGAAATACCACAATCAAAAGAAGTTGAAAGGAAATGTTTGGATGCAATCACTTGAAAAATAAGATTTAAATTTAAATTCAAAAATATTTAACGGCCTATTAATGATATTTACCTTCTAAGGATCTGGAAAGTCATCTAGAACAATTTTTTTCTGAACATTATGTCTGTTTTAAAACTCTGTGAAGAACAATAGTCTTACAATATATTTCTTCTTGTGCTCTGACATTAGCTTAAGAAAGAAACATAGGCTTGGAGCTCGTATACCTACCTATGAAAAAATTTCAAAGCCATAGACAAGTGATTTTTGTTTGTTTGTTATTTTGCTTGTATGTTTTAAACAGAAAAATTTCATGGCTCTGAAGCTTTAAGGAATACATATGTATGCATATACGTTATGTTTGTGTGTGTGTACAAGTATGTCTCTGTTTCTAAGTTCAGCCTGATATTCAAAGTAGATGACTTATCTGCAGTTCAGTGACTGCATATGACACATAACAGGTCAAAACACTGTGAATGAATGGCATATTACTTGTCTACTGGAAGGCACAATACTGAGGGCAGTGAAACTCTGCTACTTAGAAACAATGGCTCCTTGCTCGCTTCAAACTATTCAGTGTAGGTACCATAAAACTCAGCTTTTCAGCTCCACTAGTGGTAAGAATTTCAGTTAAAAAATACAAAGAAAACAAGCAAAAAAATCCCCAAGCACCCAAATGCATGAGACAAAATCCAGAAAAAAACATGTGGTTAAATCGTTACATTGTCTGTGTTGTCCATCCTGCAATCTGCTTTTTCAGAAAAAGCATGAATGTTCCCATAGGAAAGAGGTTAAAGCAGAACAGTGCTGAACTCATAAGAGGAGACCTTGGGAAGGCGTTTGGCTTTTATCAACTGAGGTGGTGCCTCCCTTTTTTCTGACTACTTTCTGTCACAGGTAGTCCAGATTGCTACAGCAGGAGTTAACTAACCACATACAAGCAGGGAGGGACTGACTCAGGTGTGGCTGTAGCTGGAAGCCCCAGCCAGCTCAGACATTGAGCAAGCACCAGACAGCCCACAGAGAGAGTCAGTCAGCTTCTACCCTCCTCTTGTGGCTGCCACTCCCTCCTGCCCACTCCTCTCACCTAGGAGGATTGCACCATCCAACAACAGGCTGCTCAGCAGTGGACAAGAGCTCTGCCCTGACTCTGGTGTGAAGTTGTTGCCAGATCAGTTTTGGCATCCAACTTGAAGTCTTAAATAAGCACCTAGATATCTTAATGCCCCAATCTACACCCACTGAGACTTTAGGGAGAAAAATTAAGCCTGGGATTGGTTTTATCTACAGAGGATGAGCACAAAAAGGGTTTTAAGTATCAGGCCTTAAATGCTACTGAAACTGCAGGCATAAAACCACATAAGAAACATCTTTCTTGAGGAAGGCTTGCAGTCAAATCATGGAGCAGAAACTGCTCTCAGGTCTGTTCCAAGCCTGTTACAGATGACACAAGTCATATCATTTTTCTATGCCTCACTGCCACCTTTGGACTACTCTGTTCAGACAGTAAACAGTTTCCAGAAGGAATCATCTCTGGCTGTATCTGTGTTGCTCTGAGTTCAGTGGAGCTCAGCTGAAGCAGTATTGTAACTATCTGTTTCTCTGCTGCAGCAGCAAATCTCTAATTATAAGCTTAATTGAATGGCCTCAAAAAAGAGGGCAGAGCATCATCTCCTATGCATATATATTTAATAAAAATGGGACTGGGCGACAGAGTTGTTATAGCTTGCATTTTCAGAGAAAAATTAAACACAATAGGATATTTCAGGATTTTCAGGATCAGCTCATGACATCCCTGCACTGATGTGTGTGAGAGACATGTATTTTAAGCCCCAAGGTTCTTTCAAAAATCCTGGCCTCAATAGTTAACACCGTGTTATCGCCAATCAAGGGATCCTTTCTAACCCTAGGGGAAGCCAGTGTGATCCTCTGGATAACACAGTGGCTTGGAACTGTACAGATTTGCTTTTAATCCCAGCCGCTATTAGTTAACTGAGATGACCTTGAGTACATCATCTCACTCTGCAAAGCTTTAATTCCCCATATGAAAATGAAGACCCTGACAGTTGCTTCATTTTTAAAGAACTTGAAGATCTACTGGTAAAGATGTCTTAGGTAACAGCCTAATATTATCATTAATAACTCACAGTCCTTATGCAATATTCTCTGTGCCAAAGATGGAAGTCATTCAATTTGCAGAACTGCAATTAATTGCTCTCTTGCTGTTAAAAAGGCAGAATAAGACTTGAAAAATTCTTGCAGTAGAAGTAGTGGGGACAAAATCAAGACCAGCTTTCATGTGAGACTGGCTGAATTTATTATTGTTGCAATTGCCTGCAACAGAAAGAAAGTAGGTCCGCTGACCTGAGGAACTTCCTCTCTATGCTCTTTCAGGAGTGTCCTAAATGCTCTTAATAATGCTCTTTTCAGGTCCTCAATCACCAAGTCTCTAATTAAGCTGAAAAATATTTTGACCCTTTGCTCAATTTCAGTATTGTACTCACCATAGTGTAATGTTTTTTAATTAAAAGTAGACTTTAAGATGTGCAGTTTTTATCTTTCTTCACTGGCGTATTGAAATTACAAGGTACCAGAAAGCAGCAAAAGAAAGTAGTCTGTTTGCAGGGTTTTTTGAATGAAGAAGATTAAAAAATGGAAAATCTCATGTGTGCAAAGCATAAGAGGTAGGTAAGTTGCAAGCATTTCTCCTTATTCCATAATTAGAAGTGAAATGTTCTTTAATGTGCAGTAATAACATTCGAGCTATGCTATTTTGCAACTAATAATCATATACAACAGCATGGGGCACGATAGCTAACAAAGTTTTTCCAGCTAAATGTATTGCCCACATCTATCTGCCTTATTTTCCAGTGCCTTGGCTTTTCAATCCAGCCTTTATGCTGGAAATTTGAAACTGAGTGGAGTGGTAGTTACTTACCTTTTTAAGGAAAGAGTTTGAAGCAAGACTGCTGAGTAGCTCAAATCATTCCCATACAGAGCAGCGTATAATAGATTTCTTTTTCTTTTTTGTTTGTGTCAAATAGAAAAGCTGAAGATGTGACTGCTTGATTCCTTTAGTCCTGAAAAGCCCTAAATTCTTTCCAAACTCACACAATGTTATGCAAACAAGGGAAAACTGACAGAAAAAAAAAGCAGAGGTCATCAAGACCTAGCAAAGTGCATCAATTTTGCTCTCAAATGAAGGAATAAATTTATCATTGCAGAGGCTGCATTAGTTACCGTGGACTTGCACCACTTCCAAGATTTCTCGGGGGGTGAGAATACCGCTTGCCAGAGCCAGCTTCTCCATTAGGCTTTTAACCGCAATGCTTCCTTGTTTTCCCGATGAGGAGTTAGATTTAGAAGCCTAGGGAGGGGAAACAAACACACACAAAAAAACACCAACCCTCTAGCTAAATTAAACTAAAACCTAGGTGAAGCCACAGTGGGAAGCCTGCTGCACAAATTTGATCTCCAAATGAAGAAAAAATTAATTATGTGATGCACAGCAATGAAGTAAGCAACACCTTGAAGTTAACCTGGACAGAGTTATTGATTCAGCAAAAATATAAGCACTTTGCTTCACCTTCTCTGTTGTTCTAATGTTAGCTTGGACTGTTGCCTGACCATTTCCAGCTAGCATTTAGTTCATTTGCAGCTGTTCTAAATGTGCACTCTTCCCCAACAGTTCTCACAAAAAACTGATCCTATCTATGTTGATGTGTTGGTTTGGGAGAAAATACCATGTGTGCAAGAAAGAATTTGTTGTAATCACAGCAGAACAGACCTTGCCACCAGCCTGGAGCTCTGAAGTGGATGGCTCTCAAAGCCTCTAGGAAAGCAGATAGAATTGCTCAAGCAGTTTTGCCTACCTCTGCTCCAACAGTGCCAGTAAATCACTAGCAATAGATGAGCCTTCTAATACCCAGAGAAGTCACATATTGCCCCCTCCTACACAGCTTTCTGCCATCTCCACTTTTACATGCTGCATAAATGGGAATTCTGTCTAAGAAAGGTGATTTGGGCTGTGCACGTGAGTGATGCAGGGAGCACATAGACAACCAAACTGCAGCACTACACTTTAAATTTATACAGCTATCTCTAGTCTGTTCTGCGGCCTGAGAGGCCTTCTGAACAGCAGTGCCTGCCTCACTGCTCAGAAAGCTTTGAGAGCCACAGCTTTGCTGACCAAAACTCTCTGTTCCAGATCCACTGTGCTGGTGACCACCAGCACCTAATTCTTGGACAGGTCTGCACTAAGGACTGGTACTGCTGGTGCACACTACTACACATGTTCCTCTGGCCATTCTGCCTCTCTGCTCTGTCACAGTCTTGACTCCTGTTTTTCTTTCAGTGCTACTTTCCAGTTAGTGACATTGTTTTAAGTACTGACTTTGAGTTTTGAATCCATAAATAATTTAGATCCACCTCTTCCTAGAGTGATATTCTCTTGACTGACAGAGGTCTGAATTACCTGGGAGCAAGCTCGGCCACAAGACCTTCATGTGAGGGCATCTTGGTTCCATATTTTTTATTTCCCTCCTTGGTTTAGCAGAGACAAGATTTATTGACCCTCAAGTCATGCCGCAAAACCTTGCTGTTGTTCTTGGCTTTTCTCAAGGAAGCTACAGAGGCAGAACGAGGTACTATGGAACTTTGTGCTGGAGTACTTTTTCAGATGCTGAGCTATTAAAGTCTCTGTACTTTATAATGATTACTGTTGTGTCTAAAGTTTCAGTCAACTGCCTTTGTACAAACCAAAACTAATCAATCAATAAATTGTTCTTTATGGACAATGATAAAACTCCATTATTTGTTAGTGGCTCATCTTTTTTACTTCAGCTTCCACTGTTTTACAGGAACATGAAAGAAATTAATTAATTTAACAGAAAAAAATTACCTCTTGCTTGTTACTTGTCAGACTAGTCAGGGCCAAAACGTTGCACATAGGGGGTTCTAATCAAATTTCTCTTTTCCTGTCCTCTACTTTGCAACAATGAAGACAAAGTAAAACTTTCCACTGTCTTAATTAGAAAGAAAGCAACTTTGTCGCAGAAGGAAAATAAGGCCCTCCTCACCAGCACTGTGGAGTCCTTTCAGCTGACTCACGAACAGGCCTGGAAGAACACGATATCACTTTGCAGAAAGTCCTAACAGCTGACATCTGGTGGATTGAAGTGTGTCAACACTAAAGAATTATTCTTTACAGTAGGAAAAACATTACAGTCATGAGACTGGAATGAGGATACAGAACTCTAGGCATGGTGATGCATTATTTCACTTTAAGAAAAAGTGAAAATGTGGATTGATTCCCTGAAAAGCTTGCATAGGAATAAAGTCTGATAGACTGTGAAATTGTTTTAGAACAGAGAGAGTCTGTAGTAGAGGGGAAAAGAAGTAGTTAAAAAACCCTATGAAGCCCATTGAAGAACTTCTATTGTGTTTATTAGTTCTAGGCAAAAACCAGACTGGGCTAGATTCACATAAGAAGTTAGGCTTGGCAGTGTAAACTTTGTCTTTGCTGTTTTTGTGATTAACCTTGGCATCTAATGGAAATGCCAGCTATGGGTTGAGTGCCAGCTGTCAGTCACAGATAGAATACAAAGAAGATGGTGTGGCCCTCAAAAAAACCAGCCAAAGACAGCTCAGGTGAATTGTGCTCATAAGCAAAAGAAGTGGCATAAGACCTGCTCTTCAGATAAATTTAGGGGCTTGACTCTAGGCTGAAGCTTTGCTTTTCTCTCCCGTTGAGTTTTGGAGCCATGTAGCACTCCCTGGATGTCAAAGAAGTGAGCAAGAAGTCAAGCCTCAAGTTATTCCTTCACCAGAGTGGAGTTTGATTCTCCTACATCCTAGTTGGCCACTCTAAACTGCCTATATTAAATAAGGTAAAAGAGGAATAATTATCTCCATATTATAATTTCTGAACAGTATAATGTGTTCAAAGAAACCCTACCACATTAAATCCTAGCTGCAGATAGCATGTGAGCCCTACTGGGTCTTAAGCACAGGCTAAGCTCATAGTGCTTTCACATTATCAAAACAGCTGATTTTTCATATAATACAGAAATAACAGCTAAGAATTTATGTAATGAATCTGAGGGTGCCCTTAGCATCAAACCACAGCTCTGAAGTTTAACAAGTCAGACATCAGTATCTAAGACAGCTAGTCAAACATATTCTCCTCCTCCCCAAGTTATGATGGTAGCAAATGAAAATGTAAAACCCTGAAACAGAATTCCTTTCCTAGCTGGTACTTTCAACTTCCAATATTTGACCTTGAATTATCGCTACTTGGGAATTTTCCTTTGCTAAAAAGCTCACCCTTGTCTTTCTGTGCCTCTAAACACCAAACTATCTGACCATGCCAAACATCATGACCATGAGCATGGCTTGAACTTAAATTTCTCCAGTTCAGCACTTTCAGTTCCAAAGGGGAAGGAAACTACCATGAACAAAGAAACAAGTTTTCCCTATTTGACCAATACAGGAGTTTTCTAAAAGACATTGCTTCTCAGAATTTGTTTGAGACCTGGACTAGAGGTACAGTACAGGGCATTAAATATGAAGTGGGCTAAGAGAGCAACAACCATATGACCAATGAAAACCTTGATGGTCTTAATATATGATACTACATCATTATGATTTCAGGTAGCCAGTTCAATTAAATACAGTTAAGTGCTTTAGTGACAAAAACCCAGAAAAGTTAGTCAAAGTTGCCATTGACTTTGACGTCTATTTTTAACATACTCAGTCCCCTGGTGCCACTAAGTTGTTGCAGGTTAATTAATGACTGCATAAATGTAGAGAGCTTTACATTTCTTTTAATTTAGGAACACAGACTACGTTTCAAGGAAAACAGAAAGCTCATCAACCTGAGTTATCCAAAATGATTCAGAGCAAAATATAGACACAAAGTCCATCATTAATATAGTAGGGCAAGGACATTGAGGATGACTTTGTTCAGAAAAGGAGGCATACCATTCCCAGTAAATAAAGTTAATCAATTCTCTAGGCCTTTTTTTTTCTCTCCATGAGTTACCTGTTAAATCCCAGTTGCTTCAAGTTTGCTTAATGTAGCCCTTAGATACTTCATAAACATATGGCACAAATATTAATGAGTCACTGTTGCCCCAGTGTAATTGGTCATCTAACCAAATGGCTCCGTTTGCATTCGTTGATTGGATTACCTAATTTTTTTTACAGAAGTGTCTAAAAATTGATTATAGCCTGGTTTCCTTCAGGAGGTTTTTTCATTACCAACCCCATTTTCACCCAAACTACCTATCCTAACTCACCACACTTAAAATGATTTCTTAACCCTTATGTTACAATGCAACGAGATCATTCTTTGTCTCTGGTTGTTAATTATTGACCTACAATAATGAGCATTGGTATGGTAGCTTTAGCCTAAGTGATTCTCATGAATGTTGTTTTCACACTTGTGATTAACACTTTTTCCTTCCTTAACTTCAGCTGGTCAGCTAAATATTCACAAATAAGAGCCTAGAAGAGGGTGTATATTCCAGTAAAACAAGTATATATATTATCATTTTGTATATGCATCTTGCTGAAGGCAAAAGAAACCCATAGCATCTCTAAAGATCTGAACCACACATGACAACAACTATTCCTCCTAGAGTTAAATGTTAATAATTTTAGATAAACAGAACTTATTTATAATAACACCATCTGTGGGATTCTGATAATGTTGGGGGAGGAGATTAATTTATCTTGCATTTTAAATAGAGATGGCCGCTGGCATAAAAATCCAGATCTAGCTTTTAGCCACCCAGTTATCAGGGAACTTCTCATTCAGGGTACTGCATCCCTCACCAGAATGTCTCCACAGTACCAATGGACAAGTGCTAGGATGTGACAAAATGGTCACATTTTCTCCCCTAAGCATGCAGCATGCCCAGATGGAGTAAAATGCAGAATTCCCCCACCTTTAGAAAAATCTGAGAGTTAAGGCTGGATTTTATTTCTACGTTTTTAATTAGCATGTCATATGACATGAGGGTCTCACCATTTTTTGCAATCAATTGAGATTATTACTTTACTTTGTTGTCCCAGGAAAACAGTATGCAGCTTCTCCTCTGGACAGAGGTTTTCAGACCCTGCAAATCTCCACTAAAAGACTGCATGATACATACATTCCATTCCAAACCTGCTACCATGCCCTTTCCCCATCCTCACTTCATTCAGTGTCACCTGTATAGCACGAACAAAGGAGGTGCACCTAGGACAGGAGAACACATGAGCTATGGTACTGCATTACCCCTTCCTCAGTATTTCACTTGATAAGTTGGTAACTTTCATTATCCAAGGTACTGGCTCTCGTAAACTCAATAACTACCACAACTGTAGCCACTGAAACAAAAGTGAATGGTACGGACAAGTACTAAAGTAAGTTCTCGGTCTTCAAACAAGGCAAGGTGACTGAGGAGTTAAGTGTCTCACACAGCAATGTGGAGATACCAGTTCTGTGACACCCTACAGTCTTCACAGCCACAACCTATGGGAAAAGAACTCTGTGACTACAGATCCTAAGTCCTGCTCACTTTTGCATACTTACTCCTTTACCCACCTGAACAGTGACAGTAGATGGTGTATTTAATTAAAGAAAAGAAATTTGAAATGCCACAAAAATACACGAAGCAGACAAAATCAACATTAAATGCCACCTACAACAGTTTTCATTGTATGATGTGTTTATCCATCTCTATGCTGGACTTTTTGTCCAGAAGGATACTATGAGAGATGATCTCAAAACCTCTGCTGAAATCCTAAAAGATTCTACCAACTGGCTTCCCTTAATCAGCTAGGTGGGTTACCTTATCATAAAAGGAATTCAGATTTGATAAGCAGGACTTTCCTCTCATGGAGCCATGCTGGCAGTAAACAATGACTGTATTGTCCTTCATGTTTTTCAGTACTTCCTAAAATAATCTTCTTTGAGGAGAGGACAGGAAAGGAGAGGAGAGGACAGGAGAGGAGAGGGGAGGGGAGCGGAGAGGAGAGGTGATTTCTCCTACGAAAACCAAAATTATTCTTGCTAAAATAAGTTAAAACAAAATCCAGTTATCATATACCACCATTTCCTTCTAACTCATTGACTATATCCCTACCACAGCCCTTTTGATTACAGAACTTAGATTCAATCTGTAAAGGCAGGGAAAAATAGTACACTTTGGTCATGAATGACTGCATATGCACAAAGAAGAGAACAAAGAACAATATGCCAAGAACAAAGAGGTATCAACAACCAAAATCCTGGCATTTGTTAACATTTGAGTATTTAAGTAAAGTTGAAACCAATATTCTTTTCAGGTTTTTTCACTTAGTGCCCATTTTTGGGTTTGCAAGTGGGGAAAAAAATGGACTATAAATAAGCTGCATAAAATTCTTTACATTTATCTCTTAGTTGGTCATGAGGGTTGCAGAGGAAAAATGGCTGCTGTTCTTGCCAGACAGGACTCTGCACACTTGTATATACAATTCATGCTTTGAAAACACAGCCAAGCTAATTTATGTACTTAAAGCAACATAACAGTCCTAGTGCCTCCAGCATCATCAAGGTGAATTTGCTCCCAGGCATCTGAACTTCACTCAGGTATCCCCCCACAGCACTCCACCTAGATATACCACACAGACACACACAAACCTTGTGTGACATACTGCAAGGTGGCTGAGAAGAAAAGCTGGTAAGTAGATGCAATGCTGCAAGAGGAGAGATTGAAAGACAGTCGAGAAAGACTCATACATTTGAGGCAATATCACGTACGTGTGAGCAGTACGTGTGAACCTGATACATGTCAGCAGCATCATGTAAGTAGCAGAGGGTATGTGAGCCTAAGGATTTTTCAATAAATAGACAAATATATCCATGTCTCCTGGCCTCACACCAAGCTCCCACTCCAGATCTCAGAAACAGCAGCAGTTCAGGAGGGCAGGACCTGCGAGGCTGCAGCACAGTAAAGGGAATGGATTTGAGAGAGCAGCAGCATTCATGAGGGAAATGAGGACCGGAGGCAAGGGAAGATGCCTGTATTTGTGCTTGGTTTCCTAAGAGCTATGCTTGGTTGTGGCATTACACCCCTTAAAAGCGTGAATCGCAAAGGAGTGACAGCCCTCGGCTGATCCTATCAGGAGAGGGGATTGGGGTGCTGCAAAAGGCAGACCTGCTGGAGCTCTGTGCTCCCTCAGCCCAGGCAGAAAGCCATGGGAGACTACAGGGAAGTGAGAAATCACACCGACAACACATTTCACCTGGCAATCCGACATTGTTTATCAGCATAATAAAAAGTGCCAATACTTACCACCTGTCTAAAATACGCACTAATAATAAACAGAGTTACAGGGCATATTATGGTCAATGATGAGATATTAATTTATAACCCTGGAAGGAGGGAAGGAAGGCAGAGGCTGCAGTGCCTTATGGGGGCAAAACTTGCTGGGGATAAGGCCAAGGCCTTTTCTTCTCTGATGAGAATGAATGGAAAATAGCATTGATTTTTTTTCAGTGGATTTTTTTTTTTTAGTCTTAAAGTAATATCTCTGTTTATATGATCAAGTTACAGAAACAAATGGTCAGGATATTACCTTTCCATTCCTATATCAGCTGGTAATATCTGTGTGAGAGTGCACGTTGATTTTGTGCAGAATTAAAGACAAATTAATACTGGCATGTGTATAGGGGAGTCAGGGCTCCCTGGGGGCCAGGAAGGTTGGAGACCTCCAGGGCGTCTGTGAGGGCAGGGCTGGGCAGCCAAGAATACCAGGGCAGCCCCATCCCCGGGCACCAGGCACCTTCCTGGGAACTAGGAAAAGGGTTGGTCCAGGCCATGGGCCTCTGGGTAGACCTGGCTCAGCATCCATGGTAGGGCAGGGTCAGGCTGTGGGGTGCTGGAGACTGGCCCTGCTGCAGCAACACTGGGACATGGGCTGACTAACTCTAGGGACTGAGATGGGGACCTGGGCCTGGGCAGGGTAGGGGAAAGCCAGGGGGGTGGACAGGGACAGGAAGGGCTGTGGATGCCCTCAGGGTCATGGCAGCCAAAACATGCGTTGCTCTCACACCAGCCTCTGCCTCATTGACTTAGCTTTCCCCTTCTACCCCCACTCCAGTTCTGAAGTAGAGCTTTTATGGGGTATTTTTTTCTTCTCACTTTGGACTGTTTCCTCCATGGAGGGTGAAAAGCCATCCATGAGCTGCTATTCCCACCAGCATCATTCTCCCACCAGAGGAAGTGAGGTCTCGGCATGCACAGGGATCTCCCAGTGCTGCCTAAAATCTGAGTAAAACCTGGTTACTTCTGGTGCAAATGTGAATGTGTGAGCTTGCTGCCAGGAAAAAATATTTAAATTCTCTGTGCACAGAAGCATTTTTACCTACAAAGTCCAGAGAACCCCCTTCCACCCATGAATAAGAGCTTTATGAGTATCCCAGTATAACAGAAACTGCAGGTAGTTGTTGTAAGTGATGTATTTAAATAGATTTACTCTATTTCTTAATTTGGAAAGGCAACAACTATCTTACAGGGCAGGATTTCATGGTTTTTTTTCCTGCAGTTTATACAGAAACTTGCTGTGGTCAATCAGGCTACCCATGTTGATCATAACCTCACAAACATCACTGATCATCTGCATAATACAAAGAATTTATGTTATGTTTTGCCTTTAAGTTAACAGCAACTGCAAAAACACTATCATTTGAAAAGACCAGACCATGCATAAAATGGTGAAGGCTGGCACCGAATCACCCAACAAGTGCATGTTTTTCTATATTATGTACTTGTTAAGAACATAGTTGGCTGGGAAATTTTCAACAAAAGGCTTATTTTTGGTCACAAAATTTCAATTAGCTTAAGCTTCATTTAATGTTATGGCCATCGAAGTGGTTCACTATTTTCCAGAAAATTATATGATTCAAGTACATCATAGGAAATAACTATAACCTAAAAGAGGCAGATGTCTTTCTACCGTATCTACAGCTTCCTACAGATAGCCCTCCATCTATAACTTTAGACCTGCAATGAAAGGGGCAGATAACCTTATACATAGAGATGTGGTTATGTTCAACAGCAACTGAGCACTCTCTTGCTTATGTGTTGGGCCATCTAGGATAAAACTGGAGTTTCATTTCACTGGGATTTCCCTTGCCTTGTCTTGCAGCACAGCTGGGAGAGGAAGGCAGGTGGAGGAGTACACCTTCCTCTGACTTGCTGCCCTCCTGGTGGAAGGCTAAGACGGACTCCAAGAACTTGTCCACATGAAGGAATAAAAAAAAAAAAACAAGAGGAAGGAAAAGGCTGGGTGGAAAGCAGACCTCCTAGAGCCACTTGGAGGGTGAGCAGAGAGGACAGCTATAGCATTCAAAGAAGTGGGGGTGCAGTAAGGCCTGGTTCAAGCTTTTTGCCACATGTTCTCACGATCAAGCAGATTAATGGTCAGTTTTCTAGCCGTGTTTTGGCTGACTTCAACTCATTCATGTGTAGATTTTAGGAGAAAAACGAGTCCTAGAAGTCTTGTTAAACACAACTTATATTCAAGTGGCCAGATAAAAATCTTCCTCTGGTGCCTGATTCAAGAACCATAATTAGGACATTATAACACAACTGAAAGTCCCAGGAGAGAAAAATCCTGGGTTGGTGCTATTTAAATGTAAACACAAATTTTGCTAATGGCCTTGCAGAAAGATTGGGAGCTTCCCTTTGCCTTCACCTTTTATGCAAGGTAGGGATTAGACCCATTCATTGCTTGCCTGTACATTCTTACCATCTTTCTGTGGCATAATACGTGGTGCCATCCTTGGAAATTAAATAAAGCCTCACATATCAGTGAATTTGAGAGTAAATGAGTTCTAGAAATCCTACTTGGAAATTTTCTTGGCATGCCACGTGAAGTCAAATGCAATATTTCCACATCACTCCCCCTCCCCTTTAGTTGTCTCAAAATTATTTAGAACCAGCCTCGTTGCTAACCAAACATCTATGCTCTTTCTCTCTCCCACAAGTACACACACAGACCCCCACACTGCTGCACTGGTGTGTGCATACATCTCTCCAGCTGTGTCCTGGAGGTTCCAGGGAGCCTGAAGGGAATGCTCATGAAACATGACTTTCACAGATTCTCCGTCCATCTGGAACGCTAGGGTAGCATATGGCAGGCAGCACAGTAACTGTTTGTGGACATGTCAGACATTTTTGCCTTGTGTATTACCTGATTAAGGTAGGAGAAGACGTGCCGATATAAGCCTCTTTCTCACACATTACCCCTCTACAATTTTATTTTTCAATTTAAAAAGAAAGGATGTTTTGGCCAGCCCTGCAGGAATAGTATCCCCTGAAAGGCACAAGAATTTTCACATAAACACCACATTGCTGAGACAATTATACCAGCTTTGCATAGACAGAGATAAAAAAAGAAAGGTGTGGAAGGGAAGAAAGTTTTTAATATAAATTGTAGGGTTATCCCTGGGGCTGGAGAAAAAGGTACAGTTAAAAAAAAAAAAAAGATTAGGAAATAATAACTAAAGCTGCATGCTTTATTACTTCAGGTAAAAATATCTTATGAATAATATAATCATTGTCTCTGGTTATTGGGTATGAAAAAGATAAGTGTAATCAGTGTACTGTGATACAGGAACATTAACACTTTCACATTGACTGGATACAGACTTAGAAATGAGTTAAGAATCACTGGGTCATCTAAGTGGAGGATTATTCTACACACAGGCCCCTAGGTCAATTTAAATTATTTAATTTATCTTGGTGACCGCAGGGGCCTAACCATTCCTGTGCCTGCATTTTTATCTTGCAGGCCTGTTAGCATAAGTTTAATTCTGGGGGATCAGAAAGGCTAGAGTAACAAGGCAGTGTACCAAAATGCAGGCACTGGCTCTTGTAGGGTTAATAGCAGAACCATGAAGAGAAATGACTCAAATTATACCAAGGACGTTTTATTACCCAGCAGCCTTAATCAGTATATATACATTTTTTTTTACACATTATTATACCAAGGGTCCTTTCGGTGCTCATTGGCTTGTTACAAGCATTAAAAGAGGGGACGATGCATTGCAATTAATTCCATGTCTTACTCTGACTCTCCCTATTTTCTTTGAAAAGAGCTGGGAGGAAGCAGACAGATGCAGCTGAAAGCTGTCCAAAAATATTGGAAAAGAAGGTGAATAAGTTTACTGGCATGCTACATTTTCACTCATTTCTTTTACAGACATTTGGGACCAATAGCCATTTACCTACCCTCAGACCATATTTAGTGCCAGGGCATGCAGGGTTTTTGTAACCCAACCCCACTGCTTGAGAACACCAGGTTGGTTTCACCAAGCTGGGTCAGTACGTGTAATACTCACACTGATGTGTTTTAGGGCTCTGAAAATTTAGCACTTTGGCGCTTTCTCATCAAGTGAGAGATTTTAAGTGCTGGTTAGTAACATTTCTCTGAAAGTTTCAGCTTTGGTGGCTTTCTAGCAAAGAGAAAGAAAGATGAAGAGAGTACAGTTGGGCCAAAAGAAAGACACCAAAGCATTGATGATACAAATCACGGAAGAGTTAGTGGCTAGAGTCTGTACTTAATTATTGACAAATACAGTCATCCTTCAATTTGAATTTAAATTGTCAGCTACACAGTCAACTGTAAGACCATCTTGATCCCACAGACAGAAAAGATGAAAAGCCTGCTCTCAAGTGAGGTACAACCCTGTTGAAGAAAACAAATCAATGACATCTGTAAGCTGATACAATATGAAGCCAGGATGTGAAATTTCCAAAGTCCTTGTGCTCGTATTTTCTGGGAAGTTAGGAAAATCATGTTATCCGTTTAGTCATACGTTACATTGGATCAATAGGTTTAAGCTTTGCATTGGTTTCACTTATGATGTGAAGCTGATATTCTCATAGATATTTAGGTATTTCCTCTTGTGTGGTGCTCTTTGAACAAGCAGATGGTAAGATGTTACCAGGTTTCTGCCATGGCTTCAGCTGAAGTTTAGTGGCCAAATACCAGTTTTTAAAAAAGGAGAGATTACCTGCGCTGAATATCTTCCTAGTATGATATTTAAGGATGAAAAAAAGTAATGGAGAATTAACACCTATCATACCTCCTTATGTGAAGCATTATACTCCTAGTTTGAACTGCAGCAACAGCTAAGCAAGCACTATCCAAGGCAATGTTAAACATGCTGTGGAAGGTTGCCTGTCAGGTAGGATTCAAAACCTGATACACGTTGCTTTGTAGCTCCAAAAAAGGAAACTATGCCTAGGAAAGGAAACTATGTGAGGAAAGTTAGTCCTCTAGCATTTCTCCTTTTCTTTACCCAGCTTCCGTTATTTCAGTTTGCTTTAAATTTTAAGCATAATAACATCCCAAACCTAAAAGATAATTTACCAGAAAAAAATCAGCTTTTGTCTGTTGCTGCCTCCCGATCAAGGCTGTGTGCTGAGTGACTCAGCCTTGTCTTGCTCAAAGCAAATTCATTGAAGATTCCCTCTTGGGGAGTTTGTTTTAAGTTTAAGCCAAAACATGATTCAACGAAAGAGTTAAATCTGGTGGTTTGGTTTTTTGAGGCTTTTTTCCAAAAGTAGAACAGAAATTTCAGACACCTCTGTGGTGTCAAAGAAATTCAGATCTGGATAAATCTTCTACAACTTTAAATCTCAGTAAGGTTTCAGAATTGGTTACAAATATGTGATGGAAAAAAAAAAAGGCAAAAAAATCACTGCCTTGGTTATGGAGTAAGAAAAAAAAGGGTTGGTTTGTTTTGTTGTTTTGATGGGTTCTTTTAATAACTATCTGCTGAGATAAAAGCCTTAACACTATTCCCAGGGCTAGCATTCCCACCTCTCACAGATTCGCCTAGGATACTTATGGTGGTTTCATACAGCATATTTTTTTTAGGAAGCCAAACTTTTCTGCCAATGTCAGAAAAAGGACTGTTCCAGTCTCCCTGTGAAAACCTGTTTACATGCAGATTTATGCAGTCTATAGGTAAGGTTTCAGGGGAAACTCAAGGTGGAAGTTGTTGATTCTATATATACTGTTCAATGTGAAGCTGAAATAATGGTTGTTCACTGCTGTTCAATTCAAGTTAATAAGACCTATTTATTTAGTACTTATTTTTTCCTTTTAGTTGGAGATTCTCAGCAGTAATGATATTTTAAAAAAAAAAGTTTCGTTTTTAAAAATTACTTTTTCAGAATTTATTCAACTTCAGATGTTTAAGAAAGGTCCCACAAAATACTACAACTCAGTCAATCATGTACAAGAAGACAAATATTTCCCAAAATTAAATCAGAGTTGCTAGACACCATGAAAACAAAGAAACAAACAAACCAGAGGAACCTGGAGGAAACGGTAGTTTAAACAGAGTTGTGAAAGTCATCAAACAGAATGCCATAGGCCAGCTGCAGAGAATGTTAGCTGGAAAACCTGAGAGCACCTATTGAAAATTATTTTGAAAGCATCAGTAGGTCAAATATTCATTTATTTCTTATCCAAGATGCTCAAGAGGATATTTTTTTTGTTTCCTATTTTCTTTGAAATGGTCAACAAGTCTAGATGCCCAAAAGTGTAAAACTGCCTCTTCCAAAACATTAGAGAAGTGTTGGTTAGTACCTCAATGCAGCAAAGCTCCTTGCTGCAATCAGTATTTCTTTTTTATTGAAAAAATACTTTGTTTTCCATTGTTGAATAAGCAGAATACCTCTCCAGTGAAGCTTCAACTTTAGTCCTCTTATCCCTCAAATTAATGGAGGAAAGTGAAGTTTATAAACACACTGGAGCTTGTAACATTAGAAACACTTGCCTGTGTTTGCAGCTCCCCAAATGCACAGCCTCATTTGCTGCCCAATCAAACTCAGTAGTTGTAACAGTTACCTATGCAGGTCTTACTCTAGAGTTTAAAATTCCCCACCTACAATATATATAGTTAGTCTTAATAAATAAATGACTTGAACTATGCATTATACATCATTCAAATCCATGAGGACACAAATTATGTATAATACATTGGCTGTGTAATTTATTTATTAAGCAAAACGTGAATTTTCCATGGTTGTGTTTTGAGGCACAGTTTGTCACACACAGCTAAATGATGTATTCTTATTAGTCCCACTCAATTACCAAGTCATCCCTCTGTGCACTGTATATTTGTTAATGATAGTGCCACAACGCTGCATCTACAATACCTGTGATTTTAGTGATTCATAACCACTCAGTAAAACTGTGAAAATGATAAATTGACTGCTGTTGATTAAATGCCGCCAACAGTATGTTTCGTATGTGTTTGTCGCAGTTAGGAGTTAAAGAAACAGCATTGCTCCAATCATTTAAATATCTAATTAAGCAGAACCCTGGCTAGATACAGAGAGCTTGTTGGAATGAAACATCATTAGAAGAAAAAAGAAAAACTAGTATAGCAGTGATTTTTTTCATGTGTGTATATAAAGACTTTTCATCTCAACCCCACTGGTCATAAATATGTCATGAACAAAACAAGACCAAAAGATAAAAATTAAAAAGGCTGAAGAACATGGAGTGGAGTCCTCCCAGACTGACTGCACAGCTGCACATGGATGATTTGATGGCTTTAGCTGATATCCGAGATTAGCTTTCAACAACAGTGAACTCCAGTAACATATAAGGCAGTCCTTGATGACAGCCCTTAAGACTGGGGCAAATAGACTGGAGAGGAGAGGATGGGGGGAAGCTATATTCCAGTAAAGCAAATAGCACCTCTCTGCCTCCCACTGTAGGGAAAAATATTTGCACATTTGTAGCAAAGGAATGGCAGAAGAAGGGGAAAATATCTCTTTAAAACTTAGATTAATTATTTTTATTGCTTTGCTTAATGCTTTTTTCCTCCCTTTAGATTAATCCTGTATAGAGTCCTCAAGCTAATACTGGAAGGAGAGTGGAACAAGACCAAGAAAAGTGGGTGTTTCTGTGCCAACAATTTGACTCCTAGCTGAGGATGCTGGAGTAGACAGAGTAATAAAAATAAAGACTTGCCAACTTACGGTCATCTTATTAAGATGAATTGGAAGAGGTTTTTTTCCCTTCCCTCATTTTGAATTTGGAGCTAAGTAGATACACACCTCAGTAGATTAGGGGTTTCTCTTTTTTCCTAATCATTCTCCACACAAGCAATGCTTCCATATTTCTGTACCTAACTAGTGACTTTCATTTCAAATCACTTTGATGTTTTCTGTGGCCAGAAAACTGCCAGCTTAACAGAAGAAGCAGAGGGAGAAAATACCTGGTGCAAAGTATGTATCTTTTATGGTCCATTGTGCATTTTCTCTTAAACAGGAGAACCATGCCATGTCCAAAAATGTTTCACATTTTAGATCTGCAAACACATATGTGCAGTTATTACAACTCAGGAATGCAGGTCTGAGCCAATTCTGCCTAAATTTCAACTTGTGTCCAGAATGATAGTAAATGTTTTAGACGTGATGCTTACACCACAAAATCACCTTCTGTAGCAGAGTCTTACTAATATGCCGTGTATGGTCTTTTTCATTTTGTTTTCAATAGGTATTCTCTTTCTACAGAAAATGTGTCCTCAGCATTGCACATGACTTCCTGTTCCTGTACCACTGGACTCCCAGTCAGAGTTTTTTAAAAGTCAGTAAAGTAGGAGCAAAGCAAAGACAATTGTTTTCCCTAGGAACTGTTTTCTACAAGGTGAATGAATATTGTGATAAAGAAAGCAGCTCCAGGCAATGCAGTGCTGACACGGAGAAAATAGTCTTTGAGGTGGTTAAGAGTATGGTTAAAGTGACGTGCCTAAATTAACAAACAAAATAGGGGTAAAAATTGTAATGTGCACCAAGTGCCTCTCAAATTTAAACTAACACCCTATATTGAGAGCCACAAACCATGCAATCCTCTCGTTAGTTAAAAACAACTGTTGAAAATACTTTGCCCTTAAAACACTTTTTTTAATGTATCTGTAGAATTGAAGGTGCATATTCCTCTTTATCCTGTACCCTTATATGCCACAAAGACTAGAGTAGTAAACACTGTTCTATTACAGAAATCTCAAGCTTTTCCCTCCAGTCCACTAAACAATGATATTGGATAAGTCATTTACCTGAACCATAGAAGTCAGAAGTGAGACCTATCAATGTAGGCTCCACCCTCACCTCCATGGGTAGAACTGACTTTACTCAAAAAAAAGCAGAGTGGAATTTGTTGTTCCATGCTAAACTTCACATAGCAACAAAGTTATAACAGTATAAACTAGCTACGAAGTGCAGCAAAACAGCAAGGCTCTCATTCTCTGGGATCCATATGCAGTCTCCACCTGCCTAAAACAAGTAGTCTTGGAGTTGACTGTGGTTTAGAAGGGCCAGTCTGGCTTTTAAGTTTATTGTTTGGTTACATGTGGTAATGCAGAGCAGTACAGACCTTAGTGCTGGTTAATTCACCCCCTCAAGGAAAAAGAAGCCTCTGACAGAATTCCTCACTTTTTAAAAGAAGAGGCTGTGTCCATGAGTAAACATTAGCAAAAAGACCTGAATAGTGTAAAAGGAAAGAAGGAAAACCCTTCTTGTCTAACTAAGCATGGTCAGAGGCTTTTCTTGGCACAGCATTCCCACTGCAACCTCCACCTGAAGCTCTGAGCAGTTTGGAAAATCTTCATGAATAATTTCTTAGGCAGAACTGAATTCTTCAGTACTCCAGAAGATAAGCCATCCCTGAGGACAGGTACACAAGGTACCAGTGAGGAGCTGGCTGCTCACTATAGACTGTCAGAAGCCCTTGGAAAAGGCCATGTCATGTCAAAAGGGCAAACAACAAAACCAAGAACCCAAGGATATCAGCTCACAACTGCCCAAGAACCCCACTGTTCAGTGACCAGACATGAAAACAGAGAAACTTGCTAGAAAGCACAGAGGTAGAAAGAAAAGGCAAATAAGCATCCAAAAAAAGCCCAGAAATTTCTGGGCTAGGACAGGCTAGGGAGAACATGCATGTGTGGGGGTGGGTGGGTGGCTGGCCGGCTGGCTGGCTGTTCGTATCCACTGGTATGTACATACACATCAGCTAATTGCCCATGGAGAGGGTGGGGAGAAGACAAAGCCCGACAGTGCTTAGAAAAGCTGTTGCTAGGGTTAATTTGTTCTTCCAAGTGGGTCTTACACAAGGAAGTATCTGAAGCACATCCCTCACCTGTACTGCAGCAGTAACTACGAAGCACATATAGGCAGAAAAGGCAAGATTTTCCCCAGGCCAGAGGCTGAAGAGGTTGGAAATTAATGTCTTTTTTTTCCCCACGTTTACCCCAGTCAGACCCTAAATGTGAACTCTGAATCTTACCATGATACAAATAATAAATCTATTATACACTAATGGAAAGGAGAGCTGGAAGCATGGTTGCATGTCTAAACTGGCAAGAAAACAGCGTCTAATAGAAGTCTCCCAATCTTTCAGGACAGATTCACCACCCCAGCAATTAAATACTTTAAAAAGGCCAAATCTCATGTTATTTTGCATCTGAAAGCCCACAGAAAAAGAATAAATAAAAAGCATTGCATAGAAGTGCCATGCATTAATACTTCAAACACAAAACTTGCACTATAACAGGATCCTATTGAAACTTACCTTTCAGACAAAGTGCCTAAACAGATCTTAACTATAAATAATTGGGGGAGAAGGGAGTAAAACAACAATTTTGAGAAAATAAAAACCCAAAGTATTAGGTGTCATAGAAAATGCACATCATTCTCCCATAAATAAAGTTGCTAAGCAGATTTACTGTGAAACAATTTACACTGTGTTATGTAAATGGCAAAATTCTTAAGACTGCTTGGTTGTAAAGAACAAACCTGTGAAAAGGACCCATTTTTACCATCAGTCACACCATACATTTAGCAGGTGTCTATTTTACCCACAAGCCTTGAAGATATGCAAATAAATACATAAATTGCCAAATGTTTTATCTATTGTAATAAAGTTTTTCTGCTCATTATTTTCTGAAAGAAATGAACAACTGCTTTATTAGACCTGGATGGATGTCCCTTTCCAATTTCTTTGTAATCAAACAGAAACTTGGCAGTGAACCAAAGCATTTACTCTTCCGAGAACACAATGTTTCAGCTACTACTTAGCTACTCCTTCTGTAGAACACTCTTGTCAAGGACTCTATCAAGTATATCATGAAGTGTACTCATTATAGGGAATAAAATTCTCAGCTGGTCTTTTGCTTACCCACTGCACAAGCAACAGTGAAAGGCAGGTTAAAGAACGACTGATATTGCTGGTTAGAACCCTGCTTTTGTTTATGGGTACGAAAGCAGACGACAAGAGTTAAATGAGCAGGGTGGCTACATGTTACTCCTTGCATGTTATGTCTATGAGTCACATTATAGCTTTCAATATCTATGATTAGCTGCTACTGCTAAACTTGTGCTTCCATACATTTTCTGACATCAGCTCTCTTCCTTCAATCAAAAGGGAAAATCTTGAAGTTTTCCATTGCCCAACTTTCAAATAGTTATAATAGGAAGATCAATGCATCTTTCAGTTCATTCCTGCTACAGGCCCAGAACTTATTTTCCATGAACATCCATAAGAACAGAAACAACAAGTGTTCAAATGCCTCTGAATAGGGTAACAACATCCATAAGTGGACTGGTTTGAAGCCAGTGCAAGAGCAAGAAATTATTCTTCCATACTTGTTTAGTCTATATGGGGGAATGGTTCAAAGGTAAGCAGAAGGTGTATTGCTGATGGGATGAGAAATAACATGCCTACAGTTCAATTTGCCATGCTGATATCACACATCTTTGATACTGATATTTGAATTCCAAACCAGCACATGTTCTTCTTCCTACCCAGATCATGCAAATGAAGAAACTAGACAGCACAGAGGCACAGGTATAAGGTGCTCCTTGGACTTCCCAGCGACATCTGAGTGGGGCACGCCCACAGAGGTACTGGGTTTTACACCTGGTAAGCACAGACAAACAACATCCAAACAGTAAAAGCAATCCACTTTGGTTTTGCCTTGTGAAACAGCCAGAAGACATTTCATTCCACCAGGTGTGTTTGTCTTCCATTCTCACAGCTGTCCTCTATAATTTTCTATAATTTTCTATTATTGCTCAGCCTCTGTGGTCTGATCTCTGAATGAAGTTTCCCCTTGCAAAACTGAAGCGAATGATTACAACAAGGCACTGCTATAAAATTCAGTCTTTCAATCAAGATATTACACGGTTGCAAGTGCAAGACTGTTTATCTAAGACTGTTAGATTTTTAAGTTAAGCAGTTTCTGAAACTTTTATGGATGTTACTTTTCTAATCTTTTTCATTATTTTACACTGATCACTAAGGATGATTGGCTGGCAGACTGTATCAATCAGCTTGAGTGCAAGGATTTTCACAGTACTGTGTTTCCAAAAAATGTGGAGTGAATATTCAAGGCTCTATCCTGACTGGGTACCCTAATTAGTCTGTCTGATTGGATCTTGTCTTCCATTTTCAAGTTGTTCACTAGCAGCCAAGGTGTCACTCAGTTCCAGACTGGCTTCAAGTAAAAGAAAAACTTCAACATATATGAGAAAGAACAGTACCAATAGAAAGTGGGACATACAAATTAATAAAGATGAAAATTTGTAATAAATGAATATAAGTTCCCTGTTTTATTTCTGTCTTATGTTTGCCCCCATTTACCTCTACACGTGGGTAAAACTACTGTCTCAGTTTTTCCAATAATTCTTTTTTGTTTAGGGAGCTGCTGTGGTTTAACCCCAATCAGCAACTCGGACCCATACAGCTGGTCACTCACTTCCCCCTGGTGAGATGGGAGAGAGAGTTGGAAGGGTAAAAGTGAGAAAACTCGTAGGTTGAGATAAAGGCAGTTTAATAGGTAAAGCAAAAGCCATGTATGCAAGCAAAGCAATACAAGGAATTCATTCACTCACTTCCCAGGGGCAGGCAGTTGTTCAACCATCCCCAGAAAGCAGGACTCCATCACGTGTAACAGTGACTTAGGAAGACAAATGCCAACACTCTGAACATCCCTCCCTTCTTTCTTCTTCTCCCAACTTCATATAGTGAGCATGAGGCCATATGGTATGGAATGTCCTTTTGGTCAGTTAGGGGCAGCAGTTCCAGCTGTGTCCCCTCCCAGCTCATTGTGCACCCGCAGCCCACTCGCTGGTGGGATGGAGTGAGGAGCAAAAAGGCCTTGACTATGTGTTAGCACTGCTCAGCAATAACAAAAACATCCCCGTATTATCAACACCATTTTCAGCTCAAATTCAAAACATAGCCCCATACCAACTACTGTGATGAAAATTTACTCTACTCCAGCCCAAATCAGTGCAGGAACCAAGAGGCTCCATTATCAAATTCTAAAACACAACAGAAATCAAAACTTATTGTAATTATTGTAGAAGAGGCATGAACAAATGTTATAAAGGAAGAGGGTTGTGAAGTGGAAACCATGAGAGAAGAGTCAATGCAAATTAGAAACTGATTTACCCCTCAAAAGTTTGTTGAGGTGTTTGAGGTGCTGGATGGGTGGTCTTATATCTTTACATTTAAAATGTATTAAAGAGTATTTCTAGTTAACATGGCATACCTACTTAAGGAGTGTGTTTACTTTTTCTATTGTAAAATATTTGTTATAATTTCTCTAAATTTTTAAAAAAATACTATTTACATTCAGTGCTTGAGCCTACATAAAGTCATAATGGAAATAAAGTAGAACATTTTATTGGCATTAATGCCTTTAAGATATTCCTGATAAGAGAGACACTAACTTTTCTATTTACTGATACCTTCAGGTTTCAACAGAATTTTTTTTTCAGAAAAAAAGCTTGAAAACATCACATAGGTATTTAGCCTTCCAATTTTCTCAGTCTAAAGTACAGTTAATATCTCATTAAAAACAAAAACTTGAAACTAAACAAACAAAACCCCATACATTTCTAATGTGACTGCTTCTAACACATGCAAAGTTACAAAAAGGGTCTGTCATTTATACAAGGGAGTAGGCTTCACTTCTAATGCAAGAAGTAAACTTCGATTTCAGGGGAAATTTACCCTGAGACAACTGTATTAGTCAATACATAAAATAATGATAGTTCCTAGGGAGTAAGGGAATTAGAGATTAGTGATGTATCATGGGCTGCCAGAATTAGAAACACAGGGGCTAGGAGAAATTTTATTCTGAGCAATAAGTTCAACTAACCTGGAAATTCTCTTTCTTTCTCTCTAAAAAAATTTTTTAAAAAGTTGACTTGAGCCATATGGAGCAGACTTAGCCAAATAAGGACACAAAAGAATGAGAGAAACCTCAGGACTGATCATTGCATGTCTCCATTAAATAAAAAAAAAAAAAAGAAGAAGAGAAAATAGTAACAAATACTTTGTTGTCTTTTCAAAGTAGTTTTAGAGAGGTGATGTTTTCTTCCCGGTTTCTGAGCCTTTGGAATTCATTTTTTGATTGTTCTTTCCCAATGAAAGAGCTAAAATTATTTTTTTCAAAATCTAAAAGCTGACAGGATCACCTATAACCTGATTCCAGAAGCTGCAGATTTAAGGGTCACAGAAAGGTTCCTACTTTTCCCCTCAGAAGACCACAGATTGCATAAAAAAACTCCAAATATTGAGGACTCCACACGTCCCGTGACATGGTCATTCCAAACCCAAACAGACACAGGTGTTGAACAGTACAGAAGCTGCTATACATTGAAATAACCTTCTGACATCCCAAGTGAACAAAAGGTATTGGGCCCTAAAACTCCAACCATCATCCTCCAATATATGTTGAACGTGTGTAATGACAAGGCTCTCTGAGAATCTCAAATCACAGTTACATTTCAGTGCTCTTGTTCCTATTTTTCCATTGCTCTGTGTGAAAATTTTTACCATGCTGCCAGAATAGACCTATGACATAATGCAATATAAAGTTATGCTTTGAATCTATTTTTGGCACTGTTCCATGAACTTTTTGCTCCGTTTCCTTAAATAAAAGCAAGTTAATTAATAGGATGCATTTTAAGCAAACACACTATTTGAGTACTGCTGCCTTCCTAACAGCAGATTTCAGTCCACATTTCAGTTGCAGTCTGGAGAAACCCACCACAAATCTGAAATTTCAGAAAATCCAGGTGAGGTCTACCAAATCCAATTTCAGCTACATGATATGTATGAAACCAAAGTATTTCCACTGTGCAAGCTATTATAAATTTCTGTCCTTTGTAGGTGAAATCAGGATATGGACCACTGAATTTATTTTCCCCATTTGTCTCTTGTGAAAACCAGTTCTGTGTAGGTGTCCATAGCAGAGACTAATCTGTTCAGATTCAGCTGTTTGAGCTACTTTGCATCAGTTTTAGTAAATAGCAGTATGCCTTCCATTTTTTTCTTTCTGAGACATTTTCTTTCTTCTTAGAGAAAGCTTTAAAAAAAAGAAAAAAGTGCTTTCTTCTTGAGTCTTCGGCCTTACGTAGTGGCCTGTCCTCCCAGTGTCCTTCCCCAGGCCCCGAGTCATGCATCACTCATCTTGTCACATTGAACTCCAGATGCTCCTACCCTAGAGAATGCTCTGACTCTGGCAATTTTTCTTCATTCTCACTAACAATTTGGTAATGAAATATTGATTTTTAGTTAGATTCATATTGATGCTATTAGGTTTGCATTGATAAATCATGCTGGCCTCCTGTCTGAGAGGCTAGAAAGTGCTACACTGAACCCTGGAGATTACAATCAACTCATTGATGTGTTAATTTGATGGATTTTTTCGTTCTCTTAGAAGAAGTAGGAGGGGTAGGGGAAGATTTTTCAGTACTGCTGTTGTAAAGTTTTCACAGTGAAATCAGGGACAGTAATTGTGGGGTTTTCTATGTGCATTCACTTTAAAAGTATCTTTTTGCCTATTTGTCCAGAACATAAAACGAAAGGAGGAGGAGAAGGACTCTGGGGTTGAGAGGATATGACACACCTTGTAAACAGAGCTCCAGACTCCCACATGGAGTGGAAAAAATAGGAACAGTTAAATCCCAATTAAACCCTTCAGAGGTTGTAGTCAAAAAACATTTCCTCCTGCTAAACAGGTCTTCATGCAGAGCTAAATCCCAGGTGAAGTGAAAATATTGCGGACATGGGATCCCTCTCTGCTGGCCCTGTTCTACCAGGAGCCTCACGGTGGGATAGCTCTCCCCTCCCCTCTCGAGTGAAGTGCCATTTAGCCAACTTCCACATGCATCTGCAGCCTATTTAAAACAGCCTCTAGCTTTGATTTATGGTACTGTGCAAATGTAATGCCTGTCATTAAGGGACAATACGTGCCAAACCAAAGGATTACGTTGTGATTTCCTTCAAAGGCCTAGGGTTTCAAGGAGGTACAGCAGCCACTACAGCACAGGAGGAAAGGCTTTTAGAGAACACTTAAGTCAAATTTTGCTGTATCGTTATTTTGTGAAGCAAAACCATTTCACATTTAGTGATGCTTCACTTATTTTCTCCAGAAGGTTATCATCCCCCCCCCTTCCTTTGCATCCCCCACCATGACCCCCAGCACCAAGGGACAGTGGAAAAGCCTGTTTAACAAGGGACCAAACCTGTCAGCTTCATTAATAAAACCATCTCCCCCACCGAAAGAACTTCTCAAGTCCTTAACCAGATACATTTTATTTTTTTATATATTTTTTTTTTTAGATACTCCATCCTGTCCCATTAAGAACATCAGTGATCAGCATGCCAGGTCAATGACACCTTAACTGAATCTGAACCTCATACAGCCTATGGTTGATAGGTAACTCCAAAGGAGTTACCAAACGAGCCTCAGCGAAAGACATGCAGCTACCTTTGATTAATAATTATTGTATGGAGTTGGGGGGAGCAGAGGGTGCGTGGAAGAAACTCCATTATCGACTCTTCCTGCCCTTCCAAGAGGCTTCTCTACTCCATTCAAGGTTGAACCGCTGAAAATAATAAAGCCACTTCACATAGGACAGTTTATTATTACCTTAGCTCTTCTGTTTTGGTGCCGGTTGAAAGAAAGAAGGGGGACTTGAAGGAAAACTAAAGATAAGGGGTTTATGTCATATGGAAATGGGCACATTTTTGCTGGAACTTGCTTACATAAACCACTTACATACTAGGACGTTTTCTAATTAGCTTCACTTCAAGGCTCTGTCCCCACCTCCCTCTCCTTTGCCCTCCCAGATGAAAGCATATGAAGAGTCCTGTCCTAAAGAAATATGTCCTAGTACATAAGGAGGCAATCATCTGTACCTTCAAAAAGATGATGTCAGTGATGAAACTGTTAGTTAAATTCTGTTGTACTATTGACATCTTAATGCCACAAACCCAGCTGGTACGAGATCAGTAACATAAACAGTCGAGTTCAAATTAATCTCTTTGAACCTCACTGCTGAGCTGAAACCTCTGTTTGACAGTCTAAACTGCCAACTTCATCTTCTTCTCCCAGTTATACAGTAGGTTAAACATGAAAAAAAGCACCCTGATAATGCAAAAAGGTTTTGCATGTAGCAAGGAAATTTAAGCTCTGACAACCATTTCAAGCACAACTCTTTGCACACGTAGTATTTTGCATTACCACATATGCTGTTAAACAATTTACTCATTTATTTAGATTTTTACAGCACTTATCCCATGCTCCAAGTGCTTTTAGAATTATTGAAACATTCAGTGCAACACTTAACAATTAAATTTACAATTCAGTTAAGAATACTTAGGTTATGGTAGAACAACCAAATTTAAAACTAATTTACTCTGCCGAAGCACCCTCACAGAAAACCCACAGGGAGTTAAAGCTATCAGCCCAGCTCCATCCCACATGTCTACCTTAAAAAAACCTGAGGAAGAAAGGAAAGACAAGCAAGCCTCTGTGCTGCTGTAGCTCAAACCAATACAGACTCAGAAGACTGGGGAAAGGAACTGTATTCCAGAATCAGAAACCCATTAAGAAAGTGCCCTGCCAGCTACTCTATTCCTTTAAAAAGCAATTCCAGCTGTTCCATCAATGGCTTACCACATCCCAAACTACTTCATCGGGAGTTACAAAGCTGTGTCCGCTGAAGCTCTCTCCTATGAGTGCAAGGTGGCTCAGAGTTTATACCCACAGTCCAGCTACCACAGCTAGACAAGTTACCAGAGATTGCTTGAACCCAGATTACTCTCTTTGAGTGCCCTTATAGCCCATCATAAATATGAGGTAATTCAATTTAGCCTGCAATGAAAATAGATTAAGCCAAGTCAAATCACCTTTCATTTGTCAAAGGTGAGGAGGACACACACGGACTGTTTCTGCAGCTTAGCTGATGCATGGTAACCTGCTAAACTGCAGTAACTCAATTGCAGGTCTGAGCCCTAACCTGAAGTCACTCAGAGAGGCTGAACCTCTTGACATGAAGCATGCCATTTTTCAGTAGGTTTTTTTTCACTAATCGTAGCAATTACAAGTACCCAAGAGCACAAGTTCTGCCCAGTAGTTTCACTGAAGTCTGATTTAACCAGATACGCAAATGTGTAAACCACATTTACACGTGCATTTACAAATGTGCACCAGACTGCACATTTGAATTCAACCAGAAGTTTTTCAGTCTTCTTCCCTTACAATTGAAATGCTGCCACTGCCAATTTAAGAAACTTTTAAGGTCTGCAGGACTCCAAGAACTAAATGCAAAGCTTTTGAGAGAGCACAGATTTTTTTTAAAGCTGGCTGCAATTGCACTATTATAAGGACAGGAATTACAGGAACAGTGTGAAGAAAGAGGGAAATAAGATTAAGGGCTAAGGTCTAGAGATTGAGTCTTTTCTAACTGATTATGTAATATTTGTTGGTTTTTTTCAGGGATTGGATAACTAGAAATAGCATAGGTATGCAGAGATCTGTGTTTTCTACGTGATAAAGCACAGCAGGAAGATATATACATATATACCTCTCTACGTGCTTATAAGCAGTAAAAGATTTTCTGATTATTATTTATTTTCCTAATTATTTCCATATAGATTTTCTCAAAATTTCTTAAATAGTCTTGATTCACTTGACTGAAGTTTTTATGTCACCCTTAATGCTCTACTATGGAATTTCTTACCTACAGTTCAGAGATAAAATCCATCATAAAACCGCCCCTAGAAATTTCAGGACATTTTACACTTGATCTTCACAGTTTCTGCACTTTGAGCCTCCTGTGAATATCCTTTCCTCTTTGATCATCTCCCATTTTCACCTTGCAAAGCTCTAGGTAACCTCACTTTCCGTTTTGTTTTTAGATTAAGTCAACAGATCCCCTGCACAAGACCCTGCCCACCAGGAGAACTCCAGACTTGTACAGATGGCAGCCATTCCATGGTGGCTTTTCAGTGCATGCAGATATTCATTTTGCTCAGGAATGGAAATCTCACAAACTGTGGCAATTCATAACAGTACTGTGGGATAGGACAAGGGGAAATGGTTTTAACCTGAAAGAAGGTGTGTTTGGATTAGATATTAGAAAGAAATTCATTATTGTGAGGTTGACGAGACACTGGAACAGGATGCTCAGAGAAGTTGTGGATGCCCTATCCCTGGAAGTGTTCAAGGCCAGGTTGGATGGTGCTTTAAGCAACCTGACGGAGTGAAAGTTGTCCCTGACCATGGCAGGGGAGTAGGAACTAGATGGTCTTTAAGGTCCTTCCAGCCCAAACCTTTATATGATACTATGATTCTATGTGTGTTTAGTTAACAAAGCCTGAAGGACCCTTTGGAGAGAAAAAGGAAATAAAACCATCAATATTGGTAAGCTTTTAATGAGTTTAGCCCAGGCAGAGTCCCTCTCCAGAGACTGCTGCAGGGAGCAATGTTTTTCCAGCAGCTCAGCTCCCACCTCCTTCCATGAGGCCATCTCATCCCCAAGGGGAGATGCAGGGATCAAAGCTGCTGGTGGAGCCACCAGTGTCAGCTCTTTCTTTCAGGGAGACATCCTGTGGATTGCCACAGAGGTTCCTGTCACTGGCCTCCCCCTGACCCTTCCCCTCCCCAGCCGTGCTCCACAATCAGATTTCACTAAAAGAAAAAACCTCTCTTCCTCCTTCTCACCATAGGGGTCCTCTGGAGGGGGAAGGAATAGAAACATCATCTACATGGAAAATAATTTCCTGCTTGCCAGAGTATCTGAAATTGATGCAGCCAACAGCATTCCTTGCAAATGTTAAATTAATTTGGAAAATCTTCATGTATTGTTCCTTACCATGAAAAACACTCATCACTTCTCACTGGCTCTCTGCCCTGCCTAGGAATGGAGAGGGAAGTTTAACAGGCCACAGCAAAAAACGTTCATGAGGCTGCAGCATGTGGCTTAGCATGAGAGATGGGAAATTCCTATTCCCCAAAATATTGGACAGCAATGACAGCTTTGTCTCGAATGCAGAGAATTCAGAATTTATTAATGCTGCTGCACCAACTGTGAAAGGAAGATTGAATATGTCCTTAAAGGAAAATAAATGTAAATAATGATTTCTTTTGGCTTCACACTTGCTTGAAGCCTGTTGAGAAGTTCAGTATCTGAAAGCTTACTGGACTAACAACTGTATAGGTACAGAAAACAGCATCATCAAAATGTCAAAAAGAATCTAGAAATATCTAAAAAATGTAATAAATCTTCTTTTGACTAGTTTGAACTGTGCATGTGAAATTGTACTGGGTTTGCTTAAATGCTATGAGGAAGCAAGAAGGATTCAAATTAAATTCTGGAGAGCAGGTTTCTTTCTTTATTCTTTTAAAAACCACTATATTGTCAAAATTTGATTCTATATTATATTTAATTTTCCATTGCTGCTTTACTTCACTCTCGATGCCTCCAAGTGTAACCAGTCTCTCTTAAAGTGCCTCTTAACTATTAGTTCTATTTATACTTTTTGTTATTGAACTTGCTCACGCTTTCCACCTGCCTTATATTTCACAGGATGGTGTTACATATCAAGCCATTCTGTCTTTTACCTGTCTAATAATTTTGACTTTTTTCTTTTCTTCTCAGAATGGATTTTCTTGTTATTAAATCCACGTTCCGCATCAGTCTGCTAAGCTGAAGATTGACCTTTAATTTCATTTTGCTTTTAGGCTTCCATTTCCTTCCCTAAAAACTATTTTTGGTATTTCATTTCTAATTAGAAGTAAGTCTGAGTAGCAAAAAATCTCTAACCCTTTTAACCTCCTGAGCATTTGGATCCACAGGTTTCAGCAGTCGCAGCCAGGCTGGCCAGCTGTGGAGGCTGGATCTGGACACAGGCTGTGATTTCAGTTGCCTGAAAGTCACAAATTTAGGAACGAGCATTTCCATGAAAGTCATTATTTAGAGAGGGCTCAGCTATTTTATTTTTAAAAGCTTATAGTACACTAACAAGAGGAACATGAGCCTGGTTTTCCCAGCAATTACTCAATTCCCACACAAGAGAGAAAGGTCTCCTAGTTCACCCACTCAGGAACTAGAGTATTGCCTCATAAAACAGACCAGAACTCCCCTGTTATCACTCAACTCATTCACTGAAGTTTAATTATGAGATATCATGAAAAGAAGCATTTTAAAAGCCCATTTTAAAAACTGCCCTCAAACACTCATAAGAAAACAGATTAGGAGACAAAACACAATGGGTGAAACAGTATTATCTCCTTTGTTCTGCAGAATTGAGAAGTCTCCTTCCAGGTGACGGACCGTGTGAGAAAGCTACAGGATTGAGAGAGCTGCAGTATCCTTTGTCTTATCACTCCAAACGATTTGTGCTATCTAACCAATTCTAAAGCACTAATTAGAGTAGGAGGTGACTTCTGCTTCCTGACCTCAAAATTTCCCCTACATCTGCTGAAATACTACAGCACATATTAAACGTACGTGTTTAATATGTTCAACATTCTAAATTATCTTTCCCATTCTTCCCTCCCCCATGTTGCACCACCACATGCAGATGCCTCCTCCAGAGGCAATAATGGACTTGCTGGCTTTTCCAATATGTGTTTCAGGTCATAATGTGGTTAGCTGGTTTTTTCAAACAGAGGTTTTTCAATTCCTGCTTTGCAAGCAGAGCTTGTGCCTATCACAGACCAAGGAACAAAGCTGTAACAATCGCCTTCAGTCTTTTTAAGACTAGTATTGCCTCACAGCTCTGCCTGAAAATCAACCCCTATTTTGCCAGAGACAGTGAAAAGTAACTCATACCCCAGATGGCTTCCTGGCAGGCAGGGCAGACTAAACCCGGGAGTAAAGCAATATCTCCATTTGATAGAGAGAAGAAAGACACAGAACAATAAAATGGCTTGCCTGGGGGAGGACCAAGAAATAAACCACTTCTTCAAAGGTCCAGCTTTTAAGATGAAGTTTTATTATCCGCCTTTGTCAACAAAAGAGCAATAGAACTAGTGCTGAAGTGGGGAGTGGTGGTGGGGAAGGTCTAATCTGAATAATCCAGTCCTAAAGACAAATTTGAAATGGTATACAAAAAGGAAGCATGCTCCCCTGCTTTCCTTTTGCAGTTCCACAATAAGGATTTCCAAACTGAGCTTACTCATTCGAGGTGACTAGGAAAGCCAGGAAACATGGATTTTAACAGCACACGCTATCAGGTACATAGATCAATCACAGAGACATAAAGAGATATATTCATGGCTCTGTAGATTAATAAACTGAAGGTTACTTGCCATTAGAGATGGGGGAAAGGCTACTTAAGCAGCTCTCTTAAGCAAAGACACTTTAGCAACTATATTGATTTCCTGCATACACCTAAGAGGCAGTAACAATTTTGCTTCACCAGTGAGGCCCTGACCTTCAGCCTTGAGTTTGCCTTCCCAGAGTGTCCTGTATAACCCCAAATGATGATACATGATACCAGAAAGAAACAAGAAAGATCTTAACAGGCCCCAAGTGCTTGATGGTTTTCAGGAAAGGGTTTCTCACTTGTAGGTTGCCAGGCTCTGCTTGAAACCAACAATTTGATATACTGGATCAGCATCACTTCACAAAAGCCCAAGTAAATCTCAGAGAAGCTAATCTGTCTAAAGGCTCTGGAATATTACTCAAATTCAGGAAAAATCAGTACAGCAAGCAATGAACATCTCTATCCTTCCTTTCATAATTAAATTGCAAGAAAATTATGGGGAAGCTTTCTGCAAATCATGAGTTAAGGGGGGGAAACATTTGCCATTTTCTCTGTGTCAAAAGGTATATCTGTCACTGTAGAACTAATCCTGATTATTATTGTTATTATTTATGCACCATCTATTTTCAGCTTGCCTGCTTCCCTTTTGTAGTTTGGCTATCCCAGAAACTTTATTGCTAATCAACTTCTGGCATAAACTTAAGCTAATGAGGTTTTTATGGGGTGTATCATATGTGAGGTGAAAGACTAGAGGTGAGTGTCTCAGGGATGTCTCATCAAGTTAAAGAGTGCAGCAAGGGAGTAAGGGAAAAGACACGTACCTATGACTGTCACATGCAAAATCCACCTCCAATCACTCATTCCCACTGGTAACCCTGGTCATGAAGAAAACCATGCTCACAGATAAGCAGAGAGAACATTTGCCATGATAGCTAGCTGCTGAATAGAATTAAATGCAATCTAACCAGAAACCCTGATGATTCTGTCTATTGGGCTTATTCTGCGAAGGTGAGGTAGCTATATTTTAAGCATTTTGAAGGGGAAAAGTAGGGGGAAAATCAACCACTGCCATGTATGTTTTCCATCCATGTATTTCTTATATTACTCCTAGAACGCTTCTGTCAATGCTGCCTTCGTACAATCCTAAACATCCCCTGGTCAGATTATGTGACCAATACATCTGTTCTAGAACAAGCAGCAATCACAAGTATTGAGGCCATGTTGCTGAGAACACAGCTGCGTTGGGCAGGACATGTCTCAAGGATGAAGGGCCACCGCCTCCCTAAGATCCTGCTTTATGGTGAACTTGCCACCGTCTGCTGCATGAGAGGAGCCCCGAAGAGAAGATACAAGGACTCCCTGAAACAACATCTCAGCCTTGGCCATATTGATCATCATAACTGGTCTACTCTGGCCTCCAATCGGGAGGTCTGGAGACACACCATCTATAACGCTGCTGCTTCCTTTGAGAAAGCATGGAGGATGACTCTCAAGGAGAAAGGATAACACAGAAAGAATCGTGCCCTGCAGAATATACCATCTAAGGAGTCTTTCTGTTGTGCCTTTTGCAACTGGACATGTCTATCTCATATTGGCCTTTTTAGCCACCAGCGCGCTTGTAACAAACGTGGGTAGAGCCCTCCCCAAATCTTCGTTCGCGAAGCCTAGCCATGATTTCTTGTATTGGATCATCTGTCCTAGGTAGATTTTTTTAAGCAGAGTTTACTGCAGAGCTGAACTAGAGATTCAGAGATTTCTTTGTACCCAAGTCACAGCCCTTTAAATGAGATTTGAGAATGGCCTCCCGGACATGCAATGTGCATTTGCTTTGTATGTGAATCAGGTAGAGGTCCATAGGCTACATTAACTGGATTGCCATCTTCTAGTAATTACTAATTACTGTCCCTTTCTGCATACCTACTGGGAAAAATGGTATTTATCTGAATAACTTCTATCCCACATTTTAAAATCTTGCTACTTATTCAGATTAAATCTTACTGTCATTATTTCTAGAAGCTATCAGGCCTTGTTGGGGAAGTAGTTATTTTGCTTTTCCAATCTATTCTCTGTGCTAGAGATAGGGTTTTGTGGAGCTGCAAATCAGGATTTAAAAAAATAAAATCTATCAGTACATCAGGATTTTGTGAAACGAGCTAATAGGTGACACAAATAAGATGCATTGCTTTAGTAAGCGAATAGAAAACAAACAAAGGAAATGCTTATCTTCCTGTTTTAATATGTTAGTTTGCTTTTTTCTAATATTTAAAATCTGACCACCTGCAAGAGATTATCAAGATCCTCTGTGGATTTGCAGGAATGCTTGTAGTACTTGGAGTTGTTGAGATACTCTCACTAGCACACACTACTCCCTGTCATTCAGTGTGCTAACAGCGAGAGACAGGGCCATCAGCAATGCAATTGTTATTATTTGGTAAAGACTGGTGGTGACTTATGAGTTCCAGAGTGCAGCTTCCTCGTTTGTTTAATGTCGAGAGATTACAATTTCCATTTACTATGGTTTTATAACATGCAGGTGGGAAAAATGTCTTTTCCGGAAGCTTGTCAGTAACTGATGCCAATGCTGAAATATTCCTGCTCGATTCTTGCAAATGACGCTACGCCATGCTTGGGTGCAACTCAAGGTCCAGATCCCATAACCAATGCCTGCTGCCAGATGCTGCCAAGGGTTCAGACATGGTGCCCATGGACAGGGTGCACTGATTGCATGCCACAGCCAGTCGGGCAGGAGCCAGATTGACATCAGCCTCTGGCGAGCTGTTGGGGTGCAGCCAGCGCTGGGTGGAGGAGGCTGGGTGTGTGGTAGGACTGCTACACTCTCCCAGCCCTCCAGCATGACTCCTGGCTGTGCTGTCTTCCTGTCTTGGCTTCCCCACCACTGAGGGGGATAAATAGAGTATTTGCTGATATTACAGGGGTCTTGCACTGAGGAAGTCCCATGTCCTGGAGAAGAGATCCATCTGTACACTTTTAAAAGGTTGGGGAGGATTTTATGGACATCAAAACAGTAGGTCTGAATTGCAATGTATTTCAGGCAGGGGTCCTTCCAGCCTCTTTCCCTTGGATAACCCCAGCATGACAGCATGGATGGCTTCACATGAGTGCTTCTGTTCCACTCACTCATGTGGTGCCAGCCTCCCAGATGCCAAAACCATGGCTTTGTTTTGGGGGTTAAGGTTGAGCTATGTCTTCATGCCTCAGCTCTACAGTACTTCAGATTAAAACCAGTCTGTTAAGCAGGTTGGCAATGCCAAATCAGTTTTCCAGAAGGTAGGAGAGGCCAGGCAGCTATGGGGCTCTGCCATGGAGGATGCCACCACATGCTGTTCGACTACCTCCACTCCCTTTACTCCCTCAAGAAGCAGAGTTGGCAGCACAGTAGTATCTGTACTGCAACATGGAGGTGGGAAACAGCATGGGGCACTAGCAGGATTGCTGTTAGTGGAGCCTAAACAGGGTAAGTTAGTAAGACAGGACAAATAGTAGGCAGTGAAAAGCCCACAGTTCTCCACTAAGGTAGCTTCTTTCCTTTTTCATGGGAAGAGAGAAACAAGAAACTCCCACCAGCAAAAAAAAGTTCAGCAGAGCAGGTAAGGAAAATTCCCATGTTGAATGGATTTCCACAAACATTTGCAGAATGTGGGTAGAAACAGGTAAAGACACTTAACACATGCTGGCATGTCACAGGACAAGGATGAGGAGGGAACCTGTGATCTGATACTATCCTGCACCCTGATGTGTGAAAATGGACGTTGCACTTAATGGGCCCCAGCCAAGGGATGACTACATTTGAATTGTTACCATGAACCAACAATAGGATATGGAGAGTGTGAGTTTGGGGTTAAATTCAAAAGGTTTCAAAATAATGCTCTAAGTTGAACTCAGGCTCAACAGAAAGACAACTGATGTGGGTGAGTTAATAGTGGGGTTGTGCGCTCGGTGCCCCTACTCTTTTCCTCATTCATATTTTCTATCAAAAAGAATGCTACCAATGCGAAATATATGCTCTTAGCACCGCTTTGAAATATTGACTGCTGTGAGTTCCTGATTTACCATGAATGTAAGTATGTAGACATAAGCATGTCTTGGTTAGGGAATTTTCTTCTTTTGAGATGTGCTTGTGTTGTCCAGCCTTGCACCATCACAACAACAGCCACAGCATGAAATCAGAGTGACTGAGGGGCCAGCATGGAAGACCCTGGATCAACTTAGTGAAAAAGTCTTCACACTAGAGTAGGGGGCCCAAGCCAAAGCAGTCTGATTCCCCTAAGTGCCAAAATTCAGTGAAACTGTGATCCAGGTGTTGCAGCTGTAGCAGATCTCAACTAAAAACCTCAGTCAAGATTAATCTTAGTCCCATTAGCATTAACATGCTGAATATAGTCTTTCATTTGTCCCTTCTCATCAGAGTCTAAAGGCACAATATATTTAGTGTGGTTTTCCTCAGGTCTATAGACAAGGGAGATGCTATTTCATCCCTTTCTTCCTAGCAGGGAGCTGGTGCATGCTTCCGTAGAGAATTTATCCAGTGTAACACAGATGGTTTGTAGAAGGGCAAGGAGCAGTCCTGAGTTTTATGCTTATTCGTTAGACTATTGCTCCCCTGTAGTCATGAGAAGGGTCAAAAACCATATTCAGATTTCATAGCCTAGGTTCGGTCCCAAACAAACCTACAGGACACAGTTGATTCATCCAACAAGAACTTGCATTTTTGCCTTCACTTTTTAATACTGAATCTTCTTTCCCATTGCTGTTTGTAAAGGCTGCAGAGCTGATCTAAGCCACAAGTAAAAGACGAGAGCAAAGTTTGGAGGTTAGTGTGGGATTTAATGCTCTACCTCACAGACCTTGTTAGCAGGTGTCAGTCTGACCTTTTGGACACAGGTAATGCCCTTCATTTAGTCACGAATTACATGTTTGGAGAGCCCGTCATAGTTAGCCCTGAGATAGGAAGGATGACAAAACAGTTTTATTTGCATACCAGGAGATTAGGAGATCTCCCTGCTAATTTTAAGACCTGCTGAGGCAGGAATAGTTTACTTGTGCCTTAGAAAAATAGTAGTTTTCATTTGCAAAATAGTTATACAAACAAAGGAAGAAATAAAACATGGCTTAATATACTTCTTTTATAGACTAGGTTGAAACAGACTCGTTATCTATCCCTTCCCCCATATACAAAATTCTGCACTGTGTGTTTAATTATATCTCACATTTATTTTGGACTTTTTGTCCAAAGATATCCTAAGTCAAAGCAGAAAAATCTCTTCACCCATCACTGAAATTCAGTCACCTCTGGGATGAAGAATGGCAGTCAAGGGGACAGCTAGTACACAGTAACCTTGGCCAAAAACCCAGGTGCAGAAATATGCTACCACCAGAAGTGCCATGGGACCTAGCTTAGAAAGATTTTCCCACAGTAAATTAAATGAAAGTGTATTTATCTGCTTCAGCAAAATGAAATGTTGAGTTGACTCAGCCAAGCCTCAATCTCACATTATAGAGGCTCTGGGCATTTCAAGCATAATGCAGAAAACACCATGCTCTTGCACTTCCAGCTTACAGCAATGATATTAAAAATTATAACAAATCAGTGACCAAGTAAGACTTTGAATTTCTCAAAAACTTGGACTCTCCAAAACCACAAGGAGATGGCAAATTCAGAGCTTAGATTCTTCCTATTAGCCTTGCTCATGTACATCAGTTCAAAAAAAAAAAAAAAAAGGGAAGACCACTTTTATCAACACTGAGGCAGACACATTTATCTGGCACAAGATACCAGTACACATAGTAAACATGCTAATTCATTGCTATTTCAGTGCAATATTATTCACCACACCAAATGATCAATTTGCAAAATTGCTTATCATCATGGCTAGGCTTCACGAACGAAGATTTGGGGAAAAAAGTTGCTTAAGCGCTTATGCATATATGATTCTTCTCAACAAAATCTTCTCTTGTTTCAATAAGTTTGTGATGGAGAAGAAACATGACACTGTTTTTCTGAGCATATTTAGCAGAAGTACAGATTATGGCCACTGCAATATTACTGTTTTTTGTTACAAACACCAGATTTTTTTTCCTTCCATCTTTTTAGGCCTGGAAAGACAAAGCATCATTGGAAAAGCAGATTTAATAAGTGATTAGAGGGTAATCACTATTCTCTTGTAATATGCAAAGGGCAATTTTGGGTTGTGAGGTAGTCCATGGGTCATGCGAATTTAATTGTCATATCCAGAGACTTATACCACATTAAGTGTATCCCCAGTGAAACAGCAGAGTTGTAAATCTGCGAGATAGATATATATTTATATGCATACTATTTTTTAACAGAGCTATGGGAATAGTCCATTACCTATAAAATAAAGAAACAATGTTAAATATGCCAAATCAATTTCCTCATGAAACCAGCAACAAATACTTAGCTAGTTACTACAAGAAACTCCAATGTTCAGCTCAGGTTTCACACACTGTCCCCCTTTACACCATTTTAGCTAGTGCTTGCAATGCCTATATAGAAAGTGTCAGGTAAAACAAACCATCTTGGAAGACAAGTGAGGATTAAATCATCTACTAAGTATTTTTTCCCCTATTTCTTTGCAAAAAAATCTTTACAGTAAGAGAAGCTAAAATAAGCTTAGAGACAGCCTGTACACAAAATCCACGTTGACCATCTTATTTGTGAACTTGGGATCTGAAGCCGAAATCTTGACCCACATGAAATCAATGGGGATTCTGCCATAGGTCTAAATGGGATCCAAGATTATTCTGAATCCTCTGCAGCCTATGTCTTGGCTCATCTGCTGCTCATCCAGTACTGACTTTCCACTTCACTACTGAAATCAAATGAGTCGCCTATTTTCCACTAACCCACAATTTAACCTTCTCTCCGAAAACTTCTTTTTTCTCTGTTGCCTTCTGGAACTCTTCCCTTTTCTGAGTTATGGTTTAAGTAGAAGGAGAAAAAGTGGATAACATAAATAAAGCAGTTTACAGATACAATGGTAAACCAGTTTGTCACTTCAGATACCATGGCACAACCGTTTGTCAACACACATCTTAAGATGAGAATATTAAAGGTCTTTTAGTGTGCATTGCTGAAAAGACATTTGCCATTTCATGGCAATTATATTATTGTGATATCATCACTTTTGCCTACAGAAAGGTATCAGTTAGCTCAGGTACCTGAAGCAGAGTATTTGAGAAGTGTTTGGTGTAATGGAACAGAGTGAAAAAAGAGAAGGGTGCAGTAAAGAAAAATACCTAAGTGGAACCTGAAATCTAGTATGCCACTGCAGCCTTAATGCAAATTTTTTTGCATTATTGTTATTATTTTGACATAAGGCCTTGCAGCAAGACCAGAGCTGAAGCTGGGATTTTCAGCCTTAACCCTGAATTTTCTGGCTTTTATGGATTTAAAGTCAACCTTTAATGTTACCTAAACATAGCCCTATGTAGCTGAATTGATTTAGCAGTGTGCTTTAGCTAAATGGAGAATCTCCATAGTAGTTACTTCAAAGGGTTCAGAAGAAACTCACCTTCACTAAGAGAACTCCAAGGCACCCTTTCAGATGTGGTTCCTGATAACATGCTTATTCCTGGACTCCAAGGGCAGCCATTTTCACAGAAGGCCTATACTAAGTCTTAGTCTTACAATAGCAAAACAACTGTCCTGGTTATTGTTTTACACTAAACTGAAAGTTATTTGGGACCCACTGTTTTTCACTAAAGGACAGCAACACTCACCTCCCATTTTGCATCCATTTGGTCTGTAGCAAGCAGATCAAATGTTTCCAAGCCAAAGCTACTTCAAAAGTAACACCAGTTTACCAAGACTATGTGTGGGGACATGGGGTGGTCTCACGGCAAGGAATGAAGAACCAGGTTATATACATTGCACAGGACATTGAGAATACTTTACAGACATGCAGCTTTAGGTGAAGGGGAACTGATTTAATATTTCTATTTGGAATATTCCATGCTCAAAAACTTGTAATTATTAGAGGTTGACCTACGTCAAAGTTTTCTTTCTTGTTTTAAGGAACATTCTGTAGGCAGAGATAACATTCAAAAATGACTCCAGAGTACAGAAATGGCTTGAACTATGGTGTTACAGATACGAAGTATTAAAAATGAGCAGCTGGCTACGTTTTTCTTTTGACAAACCTCTTGTTTCTTTGTTTCTTTTTCTTCTGGGTTTTGTTTAGTTCTAGCATCTAGTTATGTATTTTGTGAGCATAAAGCAATCTCACATGCTGTAAGGCCGAGTGTGTTTAAAATACAAATCATGATTCAGAACTGCAGTGTGGAGATTTGAAGCTGATCTTGAAGCTGATAATTATTGGATTTGACTTCTCACCGCTTATATCTGAAAACATAAGCCTCGCTTTAAAAGGGAAAGTTGTCCTCTGTAGCAAAAAACCAATGAATTCAGAAGTGGCCCAGCGCTTTAACTGAGCTAAAGGCACTCTACATGGCATATGCACAAAAACAGAGTACACCTGATCAAATGGGAGCACTTGTAGGTCTATACACCTGATTAGTGAAATCCCATAAGAGTATTCTGCTCTGTTTTGGAATCCCAAGATAGAAAGGCTTGGTTGATTTTGTAAGTAATGAGAAATGAGGAGGGAGGGGACTCTCCAAGAAGCTGGAAAGAATAACACATATTCTTGTAAAATGTTATAAATGTTGCATTTAAATAGAAAAGTCTCAAATTGCAGAGCTGGTCCATGTAATAGAAGGATCAGTAATTTTAAAAGAGTGCTAGAAATGACCCAATTTCACAAGCTATTTGAAGGATATTTTCATGTAACTTTTGGCCAAAGCAATGTTCCAAAAAGTTTGAAAATTGAATCCTAATTAGTTGCAAGGATCCCTCTGGCTCCAATTGACTATTATATTGTGCTCCATACTCCCGAAGCAGATGAGAGCCATCACACCTTGCCAACATATGACAAGAAGAAAGGTAAACTCACCATGCCATTGCTTTCAGAAGAGTTTAAATGAAGAAAAAAGAGAAAATTACACAAATCTTGAAGGAGAATTGCCATTCTTTCCACATAATAACAGTCATCTGGGATAATATGCCTGTATTTCACTTGTCAAAGCATGCTGTTTACTATTTGGTCTTTTAATAGTGAATTTAGTGAACATTAAGAGACATTAAGGCAAAGCAAGCATTTTGATGTTGTATCAGCTCATTCCCCTGCCCCTCAATACACTGGTCTTTACATTTCTTTGTGTGTTCTGAAGAGACCCTATACATCTTTCTGTATAGGTTGAGCTGACACTGCAGAAATGAACATGACCAATTTAAATCTTTATTAAAAATATAAATGTCTTGAATACTACCTATTCATAAAGCAAAGACTTTTGCTCTTGCACATAATGAATAAGTTTTGGGGTTGCACTGGGGACAAGAACATTCTTTCAGGTTTTGGTTAATGTTCCCTCCCACCCCACCACCTCCTTGTGAATTTTTTCTTGTTGTTCTACAAGAAGTGAAATGCTAATCTCAGCTCCTCCTCTATTGGGTCACCTCCAGGTCAGCAGATTAGAAAAATCAGCTAAAGAATGAAGACAGTGTACTACAACTGCAGGGCAGGATGACCCAGTTATTAATCAATCTGATGGCAGCATTTGAACAATGACAGTCATCTGTCAGAAAGCAGGAGGTGGCTCCTCATTAACACACCACTCACCTGCCCTGAGCTACAACTCTTCTATAATAATGTCTATCATTCACCTCCAAGGTGTTGCTTCTTTCTCTGGCTACATGAAATAACAGCCACTATTTTCTGTCCCCCTTCCTATTACTTCATTTTCTCAGAGATACTCAGCCTGCATTGCCTTACAAATGCAAAAAAAAAAAAAAAAAAAAAAAAAAAAAACCACCAAAAAAACCCCAACCAAACAAAAAAAAAACAACCAAAAAACCACAAACAAAAAAACCCCCCACCAAACCAGAGCAAACCAACCCAACCAACCAACCAACCAACCAAGAACTAAAATCAAACAACCACACACTTACACACAAAAATTAAAAAAAAAACAAAACAAAAAAACCCCAAAACAAAACAAACAAACAAACAAACAAAAAAAAAAAAAAAAACAGAACCCCCCAAAAAACTAAATAAGCAAGAACCAGAGAGACCAAATTACTTCCAGCTAATTTTCTAAGACCTTCAAACCTTCCAATTAAAATAAGTAGATTCAGTTAAAAATACCATTTTAACAGAGTAACACAGCACAGTTATAAATTGGTCTCTTTCTTTCAAGTAACAAGTCAACCCTTATTTTTGCCAATCTGATTTCACCACAACTGTCCCAGCAGGTCACCTCACACCATCTTTATACTGTCATATAGCTTTTAAAATTAGTCTCTTTTGCTCTGCCAGTTTTCAATCCACGTGCAGATGTTAAGTGAGAATAATATTTTAAGCAAATAATTCTTTCATAAAATGCTTCTTATCAACACACATTTTTGTTATTAGATGCTTGTAGGTCAGATACAGGGCTGAAGACTAACCATGGGCAGACCTGATTCTGCCATTATCTCTGCCTAGGAATAAGATCGCACCAGTTTCCATCACCCTCCTCAGACATCTGACCACAAGATGTATCATTAAAAAGAAAGTAATATACAGGTAATGGAAAAACTCCCCACACCCATTGTAATCAATATTTACATGCTGGACCAAAAAGCTGCAAGGCACCTACAGACAGATTTCTTGCTCCCCTGCCTTTGATTCCAGTACTTCAGTTATTGCCCACTCTTTAATCTCCTCAAACAAAAAAAATTGGGATCTACATAGCCTCTCATTAAAGAAAATCTCCATGGCATTGGTTATGAGCACAGTGGGTACTATGATTTTACCCAAAGGTCCTATGCACCCTTCAGCTTCACATAAACTGCTGCTGCTGCTTTTCAGCATCTATCCCGGATCCCTCAGCCCGTGATCTTCTCCCCCCATTCCTGTACACCCCACCAGCTTCTGATTTTGTGCAGTTTATATGAGGATGAGCTTACACACAGCAGGAGTCCTAAAGGGCATCGGATTATCTGCAGTGGATGCTGTAGCACCTCTTTTGAACCCAGAAGTGGTGTGAAGCAGTTCCTGAAGTGACACCAAACTGCAAGTGTTTTCAGCAATATTAGACTACTACTAATCATACAAAGTATGGCAATGCCTGAATGCCAATCAAGATCAGAAATCTTGGTGCTGGGAACAAGCTAGCTGAGGTTGACTGTGCATCCTGAAGATCTTGCAATGAAAATGGACACAAGGAACAAAATAATGGAAGGAACTTCTAAACACAGCAAGCAACACATTTGCTGACATTACATGAGAGCTACAATGTCCTTTTGCAGGATATGCTCATAAAAGGGAGATATATTCTCAGCTGTTTTGGGTGTCCTGTACCAAACCCAGGTGTGGACAAGCCATCTTACACAAGCCAGCCCTTGGTGAACAGACCAAGAAATAAAAGGCAGCAGCTGCTTAGCAGTCCTCAGTAATAGGTGGTGCTTCCTCCACGTGTTTCTGGAGGAGATCTGCAATATGGCAGCTGGACAGGAGGGGGTAATCACTGGCTCAGAGTGCTCCAAAAACACTGAGCCAAACGCCATCCTAACTATGTCTGCTCAAATGGGCTGGAAATCTAGCATCCTTACAGAAGCACTGGTATTTCTGGCCCCCTTTCCACTCCTGCAGAAAGGACAATATCTCACAGGCTGTCTAAGCCACTTCCAGTTACAGTTGAGCATTACTAGTGCATACTAAAATGGGGAAAAAGCTAGCACCATAAATGCTTTCAGTACTCAGAAAAAGAGATTAATTTCAAATTTGGGAGTCCAGATCATTCTTTCTTCTCACTTTCTTGTTAGGAGGTTTGCACTGTAATTTTACTAGAAGGTGCAGCTTCATATTTTAACTTTGTCAATAAATCAAGGCAGCGTTTTCTGCATTACTCTGTTTATTAGCATTAGACCCAGCAAAACATCAACAGAAAAAACCAAATCAAAACTTACAAAAACTATGCAACAAAACAGACAGAAACATCCCAAACAACCAAAAAAAAAATCAACAAACACAACCACACGTTAGAAACACTAGAATCACAGTTTTTCTGTCTAAACTCTGTTTGTTTAGACAATTACATTGCCTGCTACTTACCCATAATGTTCTCCTTTTAGTTAGAGTGCTCTGCAGATGATTTGATGCTGATAATGTCTAGTTTTCTGGGAAGAGAGATGAGAAAGGAAACGTTACTCCCAAACTCTGACCTCTGTAGATGGCTTTCTGGGGAATGCACTCCACTAATTGTCTTCTTTTTGAGCTGCAGTGGATGTAATTGCATATATAAGGCCTGTGTTTTGCTTGCATTACTTTTTTACGGTACAGGACCGTATCCACAATGGTACATTAAAGTAATAATAATGAAAATAGTATCCATCAAGTAATTTCAATGCTGTTACCATCCTTGGATGTAACCATTCCACAAATCCTGCATGATTATACCTGGGCTCCATTCGCCTTCATGCCATTAGCATTCTGTTCTGGGTGGCCTGGCAAGAGGCACCCACCTTGCAGTTCCCAGGCTTGCAGCTTTCTTTCCATCCAGGGTAGTATTTGGCAGTGTAGTTAGTCCTCCTTCCTCTGCTATAAGCACACGGGCATTTTGGTGCGTGCACATCTTCAGCACACTGAGAGCAGGGGCTGACCAGAGAGAAGCTTGTGAGCCTTCAGCTTCACCCTCCTATGAGGGAAAAAATATTATGATCATGTTACAGATGAACAATTGGATACATTTAAGCAATACACCAAGCACTAGCACATGAATTAGTTTAAAAATAATGAAGGTGGCCATGCTGTTATTAAATCTTCCTCTCACTCTGCAGATGTGTCCGTAAAACCTTCATGGCTGGTTGTTCGTGGAGAAGGGCCCTGAAGCACATGTGGGGGTTTATTTCTCCTTTCAGAGCTTTTTCCTCAAAGAATGCTTTTTCCCGGGGGAGGGGGGGGGGGGAAGGGGGAGGGGAACAAACCAAACATATTCAATATCAAACAAACAAAAAAAGCCCCACCCAATACACCACCATCAATGAAAACACTCAGCTTCATTTTATTCTTCTTCTTACTCTCATTTCCTCCTCTTGAACAGGGCTACTCTTAACAGTAGTTCCAGGCCAAAGTGACATGTCTTATATTTTGTTGTGTTTTTTTCCCCTCAGTGGGCAACCCTAGAAATAAAATATTCATAAGAGACTATGCACCTATTTTTCCAATATTATATTCTTCACTGAAGTTTTTTTCCTGTGTTTGAACAAGAAATTTGTATTAAAATCCTCCTTTCTCTTATTCATTTTGTACATGTTAATTTCAGTACAAGTATGTATGTATTTTTGTACTGTGTATCCCTTTAATATAGCATCTATATGGACGTCTAGTCTCTCTATATATACAAATACTATAACAATATATCTGCCTCTCATGTTCTTTGTGTTTATAGACATGTATACGTATGTATGTATGTTTACATACGTATGTCCTCTGCACGTATATATATATATATATATATATATATGGATAAAACATACATAATTGCCCAGGTTTTACAAACGGATGCCAGCAAGCAAATACCTGTCTATTGCTCTGTCAAATGTGACTCGCTGGGAAAGCTATTGGGTTTATAGAAGAGACAAACATTTCAGGCACGCCATTCTGGGGTAATGAAGCATGGCAACAAAATATACCTGTGCAACATTTGATAAAGATGAGCTGACACACCAGTCCAAATAGGTTCTTTTGTGTGTCTGCACGTGTCTACCATCATTGCTTTCATCTTAAAACAGGAAGGTAGCAATAGCAGCAGCAGCTGGCAGGAACCACAAGAGGAAGAGCAGCTCACACAATTAAACGTCATTTACCTCTGGCCTTTATTTCACTTCTCTCTCCCCCTAATTCATTATGTGTTTTCTCCATCTCTATGCAAAAAACACAGGTTCAATTTTTCTTTCTTTCTCGTGCTATCTAGCTCTTTTTACAGGGGGACTAAACAAGACAATAGGCAAAATCCCATGGCATTAAGCTTTGGATCTTAACTTGAAATGCTTCTAGCGGGGTTTTTATGGCCTTTATTGTTCTTTGATTAATGTAAAGTAAAATTAAACCCTACAGTTACACATTAGAACATCAGCTAGAGAGAAGGCAAAACTGCATGTGTACCTCACTTTACAGAAAACGTCTTTTGTTGTGTTTAATCTTCAGAGCAAACGAAGGGAAAAGCCTCACCTGCTTCAGGAACACTGGAAGGGAATCACAGACTTCAACTGCAGTGGCAAGCACCACAAGTGACCCAAGTTACACTGCTCTCCTCCTTAAGGGCTGGGTAATAGCCCTAACTTAGATACAGCTTTCATTAAAGTCAATAGGTATTGTCCTGCTTTATGGAGCCCAGTAAAGAGGTCTCACAGGCTCTACCTGATGGCTGAAGATCTTGCTTTCAAGAAGGGTGGTATCTAGACACAACCAAACTTCATGGTGGTTGTTATGTCATTCTGCAGCAGTTTTTACCAAAGAGAGACAGCTGCATAAATCTTTCTTCCAAGTTAAATTTAAAACCAGGTTTTCATGGCAAAGATGTTATACATATGTGTATGCTTGCAAATATTTGTATTCAACTCAAATGAAAGCTTAATTACTTATAGCATTCTGTCTAACACCTTCTGTTGAACAGGTTGAAGTCCTTCTTTTATATATATTGTATGTGGTTTTGTTTATTTTAATTTTTTCTTTTTTTTTTAATAAATATGCTCTGCTCTCATCTCTTCTCCTTGCACAAAATCTCCTTGGTATGTGATTTTTCACTCTTCCAGACAGTAAATTAATTTCTACTCTGTATTTCCAGTGCTTCTTTTCTTCTTCTTTTTCCACAGACGTTTCTAGACAGAATGCATAATAGTTCAGCTGAAGTAAAACATTCAGCATTATGGGGTTTGAGTGGGGTTGGAATGGGGGAGTGAGACAGAACGAGTTTGACCACTCGTAATCTCTATACTGAAGCAACACAGAATGAAATGGATCTTTTTTTTTCCACTTGGCTAGTAAAACTCCTGCTAAATTCAAAAGAGGGTTCATAGGTTTGGCATTGCATATTCCTCAGAATAGCAGTATTTACTACTAGTCACTGTGGCTGATAATAAATGCCTCTTAACCCGCTCATTCTTTTCAATTTTCATCAGTAGTCAGAGCATGGGAACTTCGATTTCAACCTCTGGTTGCCCCCCACCATTTCATGAATCTATTGTATTTGTAGGCAAGTTCACAAGTTAAATGACACATATGCGGCCTTTCTGTTCATTTTATCTGACACTAAGACAACTCAATTGATGCTCAGCATAAAAAAAAAAAAATCCCCAAAATTACAGAGCATCTCTGCCAAGGGTAAGAAGAGGTCAAGAGCCAAAGGAATTTAAGCAAACTGTCTTTTATACACAGGATACAGTTAACATATGGAATAAAAGAACAGGGATAGCAATTGATGAAACATTTGGGAGAAACTTGGATAAACAATCATAAAAAAGATTTAGACAAGTGCTTGGAGTAGCCAAAAAAATAAATAAAACTGGTATAGAGTGTGCAAGTCACTTCATCGTCCTTCCATTCTGAAATAGCTGAAATAAAATAGCAATGAGCAGATAAACTGCAAAATATCATTATGATTTAGTAGCCATTTCTTTTCATCAGAGCTACTGTTTTAATTTTCATTCTTCCAAATTACACAGTAACAATAAAATATCCTTTTCGATTTATGTCAATGAAACCCTTTTAATTGAATTTCAAAAATGAGTTGATTTGACTGATGGGTAGGTAATGGGGATATACTATTTAGAGCTGGAAATGCATTTCCAGTGGAAGGATTTGAAAAAGCACAACAAAATAGATATTTAGAAGCGAGATTTGGATGGCTTACATGCACACACACACACACACAAATATATATGTTCACTTTGAGATACAACAAACAATATTTCTGTTTAATCCTAAAAGTCTCTACCAAAGAAAAAAGTTCATGAGCACTTAGACCATTTATTTTAGTAACAGCCAAATGTACAATCGCTATGACCTCATTATAACTCTTACTTTTTCTCTTACTGTGTAGAGATTTGGGATTGAAGGTGTTTTTTTCCTGAATGTTAAGCCAAATCTGGAAATACTGGCAACCTATAGACCATCTCACTCCGTCCAGAATTAATGTGGAGTAGCCTACATCAGCCATCACTTTTTGCATTGCAATGGCAAAATTCCAGCTGACTTTAATGGAGCCAGAATTTCACCCCAGGTGCACTATTACAATTGACTAGGGTCTGATAGATTGATTCCTGAGATGCTCTGGATTCCAGATGTGGATCTCATAAAATTGTAGAGTACGGTGTGTGCAGAGCTCTTTTTTTTTTTTTTACCTTTTTTCCCCCATTAAATAAATAATAATCAAGCACACTCCTTTTAAGCAGTGCAATGGAGAGTATGTACTGTTTTTTTTCTCTGTCTTCCAAGAAATATCTCCTTCTGCTTTCTTATGATCTTACATTTATATAGCAAGGAGCGGGGAAAAAAAACCCAAACAACAAAAAAAACCAACAAAAAAACCCCCAGCCAGTGAGCTGCATCTGGTTTAATGTATATGTAAAGCTGAGTCCATGTGTGCCTGCTGAAATTTTATCAGCAACACCTACAATAAAAAGTCTAATCAGAAGCCAACTGTGTTAAGTACCAGACACGGAAAAATAACCCAAAAAGCCAGGCAGCCCACAGGACTATAAGAGGAATAGAGTACAAGTAGTCTTAATCTGCAAGAGGACTTGGTGTGATAAATAAAGGGAGAGGAAAGGATGAGAGTTCTCCCACTCTAAAAAAAAAGCCCTCAGAGACGTGGAAACCACACAATGCCAACAGCAGGGCAGGTGTTTCCTATCCTGGGCTGTCTTGCCTCAGGAGGGTGACTGTCCTCCTGTAACCAGGTATCTGCGCTGGCTCTTCCAATTCTCCTTTCGGTTCTATTTTGCTCTTATAAATATTTGAGGTAAGTCCATCTACATCTATCTCCATGTTTATCAGGAATCTAGGGAGAAGAAAAAACATATATCTATTCCCAGAAGCCAAATAACAGTGGGACAGTTTCCACTCAGTAAGGACATAGGGGCAAAATTTGAGCCTGTTTTTCTCACCACACTCAGTAGTAGCAGAGAGAACTGTTCCTCAGGCCTCACTGATAGAGATGGGGGGATGGGAATAACAGAAGAGCATGAAAGAGGAAGATGTGCAGTCAGTAGAGTTATCCTTCTGCTGCCTTTGGCTTCTCAGGGGTTGGGAAGCTGAGGCAGAGCCCAGATAGGGACATGATGTTCTTGCTGTGTTTTCCCACAATTTGGTGCAGCATGTGTGTGCTGCACATAAGTTAAAAACAGAGTTGGGAGGAATGTGTTATGTAGGTAAACTTTCAAATATTTCCTAGCAAGGATGTGTTGCCAAAAGGAGAGGACTGAAAAGACAAACAAGCAAAGCAACCAAGAAGAAGAAACACTCAAAAGGGGAATGTCTGATCTGGGGATAATGCTACCAAGGGCTGTAGAACCTACCTCTACTCAAGTCACTAAGTGCAAAGCAGCAAAAGCAGGCTGCACATCAACAAGGAAAATCACAGAAATTATTAGATGGTATGCTAGATGTGATTGAAAGACAGAATGACAAAGAAGGAAGAGTTTCATGAAGTCACATGGAGTAGAGATTAAAATCAACATCCTATATTAAAAAAACCCAGCATATCCGCTATCTATGCTATAGAGGCATGCCAAAAATAACTATCTCTCTGTTTGTGAGCATTATGGGGGTATTTTAAAACTCTCTGAAAAGCACTCTGTAGCCACTGTATTAAAAGACATATCTGGTGTGGTCAACAAATGCACCTGTTTAAAATTCCTACTGTGGACACAAAAATATTTTGTGCGAATCTGTGTTTGTGTGGAATTATCAGATGCATCTGCCCATGGAAGGACGAACATGGACAAGGTCAAAGGAAAATATTCTTTAGAATAGCCCTTAAGCAGGCAGAGGAATTAGGCCTGATTTATGAATGTATTTCCACAATTCACTTGAAAATTTGTAATGTCTGTGCAGCCTGGCAAGAAAAAAAGTTGAGGGTAATGTGAAGGAATGCTTCTATTCCACTTTATTGTAAAATTATCCCATGTTACCTGCTCTAATCCCCTGAAAACAAATTAAATCCTCACTAAGCTGACTTTAAATCAATAGTTTCATTTAAGAATAGTGTGACTTAATAAAAATAAAAAACTAACTGGTCCAGCCAATTTAAGAGGGAAATAAATCATTGCCCAAGGAAAAAAGCAGATTTGACTTGTATATGGGCCGCAGTTTTGTTGAGGGGCTAACCTGCTGTCTAAATTAACGTGGGGTATATTACAAATCTCATCAGCCTCATTCAGAAATCTGCTCCACTGTACTAGGGAAGAAGATTGCCAAAAAAAAAAATCGACACCCAAAAAACAACCAACCAACCAAAAAACCCTGGAGATTTTATGAAATGAAACAATATTTCTGAGAACACTTGGTAAATCATATAAGTAAACACGCCTTTGATTTGTCCTGAAACATCACCTCACACTTCAGCATCTCCCTTGTCTAACCTGTTTGGAGAGAATGTTTGTGAAGTAAAAAGGATGCCATATTTGTAGCTAGGGCAAGAACAAAAATAGCTACATTAGAAATGGGAGAGAAAGGAGTAGAGCAATGAAGAGACAGGCAAGCTGCCAGCTGTTTAATTCATTCATGCAGCAGAACTAGTTAAAATAATAACTGAATAAATTATTTGTAAATCTATAGATTGAATTATCCATGCAATCTTTGCAGCTTGGTGAAGATATTACTTCAGTGTTATTAAATGTGGATATATTTATCACTAATTTACTTTTTAAATGTTATGAAACTTGCATAATAAAAGTCTTAAAGGATCAGAAGACCAGAATATAAACAAAGGCCACAATGAAGAGGCTTACTCAAATCAGAGCAAGTTATGCACTGCAAGCCACTGACAGCAGGAGAATTTAATAATCCTGACTGCAGTTGACTTATTCTAAGCATTCCCGGATGAATACCTTTCTCTGTCACCACATTTCCAGGCAAGCCTTTGAAAACTATCTTTTAAATAACCTGTGTAAGGGTCCCTCACAAGTTGGCAACAAAGGACAGGACCAGCTTGTCCAGAAGGTCAGAAAATGCTTTAAATATGCACTCATCTTGTAGCCCACTATGATAATCTGTAGGAGCTGAAGAGGTTTCTAGATTTGCCTCAAACACCCTGGATTCCAGGAAGGGATTGTGGTGAATCTATGAGCTTTGCAGACCTGGCTTATAGGAAAGGAATTCTCATGCAGATTCCTTTACATTTATCTGATTCCCCCAACACAATCCAAAAAGATGTTACTACCTTCATCTTGTTTTTCTTACAACATTCATAGGCTAGTACAAATAAACACTAATGATTTTGATGATAAGAACACTAAGAAGTCACAGGATGAATGAGGAAGAAAAATTAGATGCATGTGAAGGAACAGTGATGGGGCATAGACTTTAACCTCAGTTTTCTTCATGCTGCACCAACAGCACAGGCTTGCCAACATTGGCAGGTCCAACAAAAAACTACCTTGCAGAAATGTTTCAGTGGAGGAGCAAAATGAACAGTAAAATGGCCAAGTTTATAAAACTGAGGTGGATGTTCTTCTTCACCTAGTTTTATTCCTAACAAAACCATAAAAAAAGTAAAAAAAAAAATAAAAGATGCTCAAGAGTACCTAGGTTTGCAAGGAACTGGAAGAGATGGACTTGGAGGACTCCAGAGGAAATGGAGTATATTGCAGACCAAAATGCTCCAAACTGCCCTGAACCTGCCTGACAGAATACTATATGACTATGTGTTTAACAGGTAGTTTGGTGTTGCAGTTATCCATATTTGTATTCCCGAGTAAGTGTTCCTAGGCTCTGCTATCCCACTATGATTTTGAGATATGAGGTCTTAAGGAGAGTTGGATCAAGTAGTGTCTCACAAGATCATCTGCACTGGACCTTTTTTACTTTTTGTTATCATTTCTCTTATGCTTTCTTGACTCTGAGCCTGCCTATTTATTTGTTATAGGGATAACCATCTGTGTTAGAGCTAGAATGAAGGATCATTGTACATGTTACATTTGTATTTGATGGACTCCTTCTTGCTAGATAAAAATACAGTATGCTGTTGTACACTGTATCAGACTAAAAATACATAAGTTGGTTTTCTTTCTGGCACTGTATTATATAATAAACTTTAAGATGAACTTCATCTTCCTTCACATTCCTGAAGGTTTATGGCTGCAGTCTCTTGAGTGGAAAGGCTTTCACTATCTCCTGAAGTTTTAATTTTTTTTACCAAATTCCTTAAAAATTAGTGGTTTCCTTCGTTTTAGCCAGAGTTTCCAGGAATATGTGAAGAGATCATCTAAAGTTACCCAAATCATTGGGCCATCCAGTGCCCACATAATAGTATCTTCAAAGCATGCTCTACTTTTGGGCTTCTCAATATCTTTTTTAAATTTAGCACCTCCAAACCACAGTTAAGACTCTCAAAATCTACAATATCAGAAATTAGTGAGATTTTTTTGAAAATTTTTCCCTGAGCCATGGGTCATGACATTTCTGTTTGCAAACCCTTTCTGGCTTATTAGTCCTCCTCTTGTTTCAAAACTGAACATTCAGCAAAAGGTGTCTATTTTGCATCTGCAGGATACCTTCAAATCAACTATTACTTGTTGTAACTTGCAACTTATATGTGCAAACTCAAACCTGTTTAAGAGAGAAATGTGAAGAATGCAAATCAGGTCAGAATCACACTGACGAAATGATAACACTCAGAAAGCACTTGTAAGGTTGTGGGAAAGGTCCACACCTTGAAGCTGAATTTTGAATACTTGCCCTTTAAATTCTATTAGAAGTTTAAGGCAAACCTTCGGGCTTCTTAACATACAGTTTTGACAAGTGAATAAATTACTGAGAGAATATAATTCATTGATTTAACAGAAAGGGAGAATAAGTAATAAGTAGGTAAAGACAATATAAATGATACATTACAGACATCATCTTTGTGGTATTACGCATGGTATTGTCCTGGGGTGTAAAATTATTTATGTATTTTTACCTAGTACAGAGACAAGGACACAACTTCATTGGTTAAAAAGAAATAAATAAGTAATAGTAATGAACTAATGTAGTGCACATAGCACATGCTCATATGGCATATATACTGCACAGGTAAAAGAAGAAAATTATTGCATTTTTAAAACCAAACTGTTGTAGAATCTCTACTTTGTCTAAAGGTCTCTTTGTTACTCGTGCTTAAAGATTTTTTTTGTTTCAAATTTCCAAGGTCCCATTATTTGCAAAAAGGATTAGCAATCCAATGTAAAATTGTGTGCTTTGGTATTTAGCAAGGTTTACATGTCTGGGATCACTCCATCTTCCTGGATTCACTCTACTGGTCAGACTTTCAGGATACACTTCAGTGTAACAACCAGCACATAATAACCAGTTGATAGCACTCCTTATTAATCTGGGAGTGCTAAATTAGATTTTGTAATCTGTTTGCTATTGCATTTTAATGTCCCTGGCATCTAATCCACCAGAATATTAGTCTTTAATCTGGATAGCATAAACTACAAATGCTCAGATGTTCCTCATACCTGGACGATGAGAAAATAAAAATACTCATTCAAACTTCAGAAAATTAAACTGCAAGAACTGCAAATTTATGAAAAGCTCTGGCACAATCCGTGGATGTGTTTTGCTAGTGCAGTCCACAGAGGGATGTTCCCTCTTCAGGTGGTCAGCTCAGGGAAAGGTTGAGTATTGATTACAGAAACCCAAACACCCATTGCCACAGCAGAGAGTTTCTTGTGTTACTTGGACATGCTTAATTCAATTCGAGCTATATTTACAACCTGCAAATAGCTTCTCCTGAAAGAGCTAGATCGGGGGGGGGGGTATGCAAAATTTTTCCTTAGTAAGGGTGCTTGTTTTTAATTTAAATAAACAAGTGCTCAAAATCTTTAAATAGCTCCTTCTTCTCATGTTTGTTTACAGAATCACAATAAATATTTGGGTTCCGGATTTCTTTTGCCCACTGTTTTCCCCTGTCATTGCTCATCATATAACTGGCTATACGTGGAAACTTACCAAGAGACCAAACAAAGAACTATAAATCTTTCTAGCTCATGGTAATCTCATGCATTCCTGGCTCCCAGGTGATCTATGAAGAGGTCATTTGGTTGAAAGCCAACTTTCCAGACCTCCTTTTCTTGTCACTGTTTTAATTTCCACTTTTGCTTGCTTTATTCTCAGTACTGGTACATTTTAAAAGAAATAGCATTTGCATCTTTACAAGGAATGCCATTTTAAATAAGACATTCTTGGACAACAATAAAAAAGACCCTCTGTCTCTGAGGATGTGTTTTTGACAACTTGTTTTTAGTGTTTGGGAACACATACCACTTTGTTCAGTTCTGCACAAGCAGATAGTTTTGGACAACTATTTAATAGCACCCCAAGTAAAAAAAAAGAAAAGAAAAGAGAACATAAATCATTGTCTACTTATCCCAATCCTTGATACTTGCTGTAGACAGCAGTCTTCTCCCTGTCTGATGGCAGAAGTATTTTAAACACACAAGCAATATCTTCTTCTCTTGCAGATTTATATATAGTCTGACTCACAGAGAATCAGACATAGGGTGGGGGGCAGCAGTCTTCCAGCATTGCAAAGGACAAACTTCTTGCCTGGCCAGTTTTCTTTTGGCTTTTTTAAGTGAGAAGCACATCTTGGCCTTGATTGATCTAACAGTCTGGTTTTGGCTTTCTAGTCTTTGGTCTCTTTCCCAAGTTGGCTGTTGACAGGCTATGGAGTATTACACATGAGTTTTAATCTTCAGGAAACATAAAGCATATGTAGCTGGCTCCAAATCACCATCTCTCCCATACCACAGAAGAGGAAACATGGGGCTTACGGGAAGGGCTAGAGCACAGAGGGATGGGAGTAGTAGGAGCTTGCAGAGTATTGCATATAACCCCAGCCACTGCCATGCTTCTACTGAGACTGAGACATTCAAAATTACTTGAACAATGCTTCAGCTATTTGAAGCTAGGCCAAGAGCTGTTTGGTCTCTACAATATCAGAAAGATATCAAAAAGCCAGCGTGGCACTGTCTCTTTCTTTCCTAAACCACAAGTATTTCCATTTAGATGTAACTCATGCATTCAATCCAATATCATGTTTCATTCTTACCTGAGATGCAGCTGGAAATCAAAACATCTCTTCAGGCGATAAAAAAAGGAAAACTTTCCTGCAGATGATGTCACTTCTTTCTCTCCTCTCTCAGTTTTTGTTTCTGTTGTCCTCCTTTGTGGTGAAGGAAAAAAGCCCAAAGAACCCAATTGATTTGCTGCCAGCCAGAGGATAGCAATGCTCTAATTTGCTCGCATTCAACCCCAAATTTGGGTGATGTGAGTTGAATACTGTCCCAGATTCTGCAGCTCAGGCTCATTTCTAAAGTACAACTCTCTCCAGCCAATCGTGCTACAGCCCAGGGTCGGTAGCACCACCAGTCCAGCAAAGGCCCCTGTCGCCTCCTTTGACAGGTTCGCAAAACAGGAGTTCTTCAGCAAGTTACATAGGGATTTCCCTGTATCTAGGCCAGTCTTTGACGGAAGAATTGTCTGTGGATATTTGTATCATCACAACACATTCTGCAATGTAATCCAGTAACTGGCCCAGCCTTTCTGTAATTAGGCCAGAGTAATCCCAGCTCCCCCAGAATCCATGCCCTTTCTCCTTCAGCAACTCAACAGGCGAGAAATAAGCTCTCTGATTGAGTTATGCCTCTGTCCTACTGTTACCTGATAGCTTTGGGAGGGAGAGGGGGACTGTTGGTAGTTTATAAAGGCATTCCTGGAAGAAGGAGACAGAAAAGAAGACATTCGTGTGAGTCAGAGTGCTGTCAGATCAACTACGTGAAGGGCAGGATTTCTTACCTTCAGCCCACAAACACATCTTAAGATTTTTTTACCCTTGTATCTTTATATTGTAGTATTATTGTTCTTTATAGTTTAATAAGTTTCCCCATTGTTGTGACATGTGACAGCAGCACTTGTGTTGGTGAATGAAGCAAAGTGGGAACAATGCCTTGTTGTCTGTAACAAATACCTGTCAATTCCAGATTGACAATTTCTACTTAAGATAATTTACAAAAGGAGAGGTAAAACACCCTCTCCTGGGGTATTATGAAAAGAAATAACAAAACATTTGATATATGCTTTTACAACAGGAACAAAACCTAAAGCTTTAGCTTAACAGCATAAAAGAAAATAATAGAAGGAAAAAAATTAACATGTGACCTGATTGACAGTTGCTACCAAAAAAAAAATGATTTACATCTATGTATATACTCTTACCTATAAAACAGATGTATTCATCTGGAGACTGGGTGAAAATCTTTCTCTTCCAGATGACCTAGAGGAGCCACAAACCACTCCAAAGGCCATGATCTGCAGATTATAAAAGTGACTTGGCCTCCAAGACCAAGCCTTTACTGATTCACTTGCTCAGTGAACACAAGGCCACACATGTGGTTTCTATCAGTTTTGTACCGGTATGCTTATAGCATTTAACAGAGCAGAGTGAAAGCTCTCCTAGAAAGGGCTAGATATGCTTTGGAAAAGGACAGCTTCAGGAGTTCCCTCCTTCTTTTCTCTGCCTTTCAGGATTTGATGATGGAGTTGGGCTTTCTCACAGTGTTGGTCATCCTCAACCAAACCCAAAGAAGGAAAAAAACATTACATGTCCTCCTTCAGACACTCTGTACTGGCATAGGCAGTAGCATGCAGCAGGGTGCTTTGGAAGAGACGATTACTCCCCTTTTGCTGCTGCCATATGCGCTTCCCCACCACGTGAGCCACGGCAGGAGCGCACTGTGGCTAATGGACACGTAAAAGAGAGGCCATGTTTGCTGGAATATGGGCAGACAGACGGCATGTTTCAAGAATGTATTCTCTTAAACACATCACTTCCCTATTTTCTACCTTCGGCAACTGAGAAAATGGGACTTCATTAATGTTATTCTAGACAAAGAGCGGCAAAGAAATGTAACGCTAAAAAAAGCCTATATTTTTAAATTGAGAGAGACCAATTACAAAAGCTATAAACACTTTAATCATTTCTCTGAACATGTGGAAATACATACATTGGGAACCTTTTTCATAGGAAATGCTGAAATCCTTTTCTTAATGGCACATTTTCTTAATGGCTTTACAGTTTCTCAGTTCATTTCAAAGGGCTGTTATTTGTTATGTGGACATAAGTTTAGATTATGGTTTAGAATGTTGAGAGATGTTTGAAAGAATTATCTGGTGGATGGTGGCAGCTACTTTTGCATTGCCTTCTGTTCTTGCTTTGAAATATATGAGAGTGGAGATACAAGGGGGTGGAATGCCTGTGTGCTAAATATTCCTCATAAAAATGTGGGGTTCAATCCTGTCACCGGTCAAACCAGAAACATATCTGGCATTTTTTCAACTGTCAGATTTTATCCAGGTATTTTACTTTATTAAGTACTAAAATAAAAATAGAGTTTATTAAAGAAGATATATTTATTATTTGCAATGAGTTATTTTTACCTTATGCTATGATTCTTTGATCTTTGGAGACATAATGATAGTATGTGCAAGACTGAAAGAAAAAATAAAGAACAAAAATGTGTTGTATAAAAAGAAGTCATGACAGGGGCATTGCAGATGATGAAGTCAGAAAATTAGAAAACATTGATAAGTTCTGGAAACAGAATACTCTTTGTAAAAGATTAAATGTGGGCTACATGAGTGTCTTAGAATGATGTGGAGGTCTTGGATGAAATCCCAGCCCTGTTGAACACAATGGGATTTTTTTTCCTTTCACTATAACAAAATCAAGTTTTCACTTGCCCCTCACTTTAAAAGCATATGGAGGCTCAGTGGAATTTCTTCTTTAGATACAAATATCGTCTGGTTTAGACATTTGCACTCCTTTCCGGCCCTGCACTCTTCTCCATGTCTTCCAGAGCTCTAAGCCTGAGTTCCTTCACTACTCTCACAGAAGGGAATTCTTCCCTTAAGTCAGAGACTGCACTCATTCACCAAATGCCTAATTTATAGAAATTGCATTGAATAGCTATCGACACCACTCTACCTTTGGTAAGAAGCCTATTTCACTGACTCTGAGAGCATTTATACAGACCTGGGAAAGCCTGACAGAAATTTCTGGGAGGTCCAGCAAATCATCCCAATTGAAATCCTCTTGTCCATATTCAAGTCTTGCTGGAAACAGTAATTTAGGGGTCTTCTGGAAGGGAAAAAGTAAAAAATAAAATAATGATGGCACATTTTATGGTTAAGTCACCCTTCGTGGCTGGATTTGCTATTACTTCAAGTAAAAGCAAAGCGAGTAGAAATTGCTAACACAATGCCACACGGTGCTTATATGAAGTGAGGACTGATGCTTCCTCAGGAGCCTCTGAGCTAAAGTGGGTGCCAGCTTACCTTGAGTCCTTCTTTCCCTTCAACATTCCCTGTTCTAGTTTCCATTCCTGGTGAGGAGAAGGGATGCAATTGACTGTGAATCATAAACGTTTGTAGTTCTCAGCACTTTAAACATAACCTCTAAGAGGTTACTCCACTGTTACAGATATTTTGTGTGTTTGTTGATGTAAAGGAATACTCTGGGTCATTGCTCTGTTCTCTTCTATCACAAATCCAGATATTACTCTAACACGTCTTCTGAAGTGACAAAGCAAATTTGACATGACTTGTGGGATTCCTCTTGTGAGGGGTCACCACTCAGTCCAAATCACAGACAGTACAGTTCAGCTGATGTGGACACAAATCAGTTAAAAGCTCCTTTTTTTTTTTTCCCCTAGCATGGCTGATTTCACAAGCAAGGAGGAGTTTTTTTTTCTGAAACAGTAAAGCCTGTATCTTTCACATTTTCCCCACCACTACCACACACACACTGGAAGTTCAGCTGGTATTTGAGGCAGGGTTACAGACCACTCCATGTTAGGTAGCATTTTGGAAGACTATACCCCATTGCTTTTTTTGTTTTGATGAAAGTCTCACATTACCTATTCTGCTTGCAGACTGCAGTCCTTGCAGAACTTATTCTAAGCAGAGGCAGATGCAAATTGCCTCCCCATCTGCATCATGGACTGTCACTTGCCACATGCAGGCTTTCCACATGCCCAGTCATCTCAATTACAGTGTTGACAGTACCAAAAAATTCTAGGGTAATTCACATAATTTGTGCGATTAATCTGCAGTTTGCACATTGCACAAAATTAGAGGATAGCAGATAAATTATTGGAGGATAGTAGATAAATTCCCCGAATGTCAACCTCTAAAGAATAAATTCAAACAATGATGTTGTTCTTTGCCTGTGGGGGTGAAGATTGAGCCTGGCAACCAGACGTCCACCATACTTTACACCCAAAGAAAGAAAAGGCCTGTGCTTGTGTGTGTGTACATGCATGTATGTGTGTGTGTGAGAGAGAGAGGTGGGGGGAGAGACAACCTTGGAAAGGAAGATTTCTTTATATCTTTTAACAAATCAAAACAAAAAATTTTGAGCATGTTCTTCACCTTGAATAAAGCACACTTAAAATATGTTGAATTTGCCTTCCTGATCTAGCACAAATGATTCCTATATTTTAATCCCAACCTGTATAGCAGGATATTTCAATGACTTTTCTTAGCTGTTTGAAGCAAGCTGGGAGGTCTGCAATATTTCACGTTGTAGTTCTTCACTAAATTTATAGGGATTGCACATCGCAGCTGTGGGTTGCACATCTTAACAACTATAACTAGTGCAGTATGAACTACTTCAAAACAATGTGTAAATGGTGCCTGAAGAGCCAAAGTCTTCCTCCTAGACATTCAGATAGCCCAGAAATCTCTGTGAAAAACTGTGACTGGAGCAGCATGCGACTCATGGAGAAGTTGCAGGCAGCTCTCAACAGTGATTTGATGGATATCACTTGGAGAGAGAAGGGGATCCAATGGATGTGGGAGGGGAGATAATTCTCATGCCATCCTCTTCTGGGGCAGCAATACTAGTCACAGTTTGGTGCATGAAAGCCTGTGCAAGGCAAATGAAGATTAAACATTAACGTGAACACTAATGCCCATCCTTATTATTCCTCTCAAACTTGAGGAGAGCACTTGGCATCTTCCAGGAAATGACCAGCATAGCCACATCCACCAGATTCAACAAATTCATGATTCCTTCCTGAGGAATGAAGAAAGGCGGAAGGAGCCTTATGCAAAAAGGGAACATGACCTGCTCACATAGTAAGATTGAAGCAGTAATGGACTCTCAGGAGGGCCTTTAGCTCTAGGACTTCAGTGGACATCCAGAAATGCTGTGCACAACACAGAGATGTGTTTATCAATATACAAGAATAGAACACAGAGCTCCTCATGTCCAAGAAATCTCCACAGCCATCAATAAGATTGGATAGCTTTATTGTTTTCATTAGCCAGTGTCAGATTTTTATGCCATCTGAGGCACAGGTAAAGAAAGGATTGGCTCACTTAAGATATAGTGCTCATGTGATTAGCCTTTCCACCTACCCCAGCTCATGATGCCATATGTACTGACATGACTGTCTTATAGTACTGCCCAGACACCACAAATCCTGTAATTTATTTCTTCTCCCTAATGTCTCTAAAAGGCAGGGAAGTGCCATTACACCCATTTCACAAATAAGGAAAAAAAAAATCACTGAGACAGAATCACTCAGCAGAGAGAATCACCCTAGAAATTCATACAGGATGAAAAAGGGTGCTAAAGTCCCTCCTAACAGACTGGCCCAACCTATTTCTTCTCGACATCTGTATGTGATTTGCTAATATTCCCAGAAGTGCAGATGTTACAACAGCCTTCCCTCCCACCAGTGTGCAAGCATGCTGGGAGGCCCTTCCACTTTGAAGGTTTCAGGTCACATTTAGCCTAAATCCATCTCTTTGCAATCAGAGAAACACCTGTCAGTTTTGGGGAGCACAGTTCAGCTTTAGGAGGTGAGGGACACTGAATATGGAGAGAAGAACAAAAGAACATCTGCTGGTGCTTGCCCCAGGGCAGGAGATCAAAGATCACCCTTTTTCAAAGGTGACCATATTGTCCAGGAACATAAAACAAAATGAAAGACAAACTGATTGATAAGTAGATTCTATCACTCCATAGACCCCTAACAACAGAGAAATTATTTATTTATATGTTCTATATCCTTTTATATATTGCTTCTTCCCTCCCTCAGTGCTTTTGATTTTGGCTTGCTTATTATTCTTTTTCATTATTGTATTCCCTACACTTTGGATTCTGGTTTATGTTCAAATTCTTGTTTTACTAGAAATGCTACATCCTGGTGGAATTGAAACTCAAATTGGATTTAGAGTACTGCTTAATTTGAGCTCCAGTGTCCCAGATGTTGGTTAGGTGCTGTGAACACTGCAAAATCTAATATTTTTCACCTAAAAGAGGTCCATTAATATAATGTTAGGAATGAGATGTGCTGAGAGCCAGTGGAAGCCAAAAGAAATCTGAGTAAATGTTGCCAAAGTGTTTTTTCTCCCCTTGGTTCCCACCCACTCCCTGGGCTTTAGGTACTGCAGCACATGTGGAAGGCCCTTGTAACACCAGGAAATGCAATACAGTTGTGATTTCGCAGAACAAAACAAATAGTCTTACCTTCTCTAATATTTAATCCAGATTTGTAGTTTCCCAGTGCACTGCTGTAAAATCAGCCAGTGTGGCCGGGTCCTTTGATAGTGCAGGAGTGCCAAGTCTCAAGGTGGCTGAGCTGAGGGTTATGTTTCAATTTGGCAGTGGAACACCGTTTCCATAGACAAATTAACATTGTTTCATTTCATTTTGACACCATAATGTCTTTTCCATAGACCTGCACTGACACTGTCATGAAATCATTGCATCCCAATCAAGTGAATGGGAAATTAGCACCATGACACAAAACATACTGAGAAAGTAACCACGGCTTAGTTTATTTGTCAAACTGAAATACCTCAGCCACCTTCAAATGCATTTTCTGAAGCACTAGAAGATCCGAGTGCAGGAATCAACACGAACAAAACATACGCTGTTAAACATGTTCCTTCCATTCAAGATTTAGGAAAGCTGCTAAAAATGAATGGTCCTTACTGCTGGCTTTGAGGTTAGGGCTCATGCCCTCTCTCACTTCCTTCCTCTCTCGTCATTTCTCTTTGGTGCTTGCATCCGAGCTGAGGGTTTGTAGTTCCAAGGACTCAGTGTGAACCCGGCATCCCTCGGCTGCTCAGCGTGCTCAGTGCAGTGGGTGCTGGGAAACATTGCTATTAGCATTTCGATGGGAATTGAAAAGGAAATAATTTTGGGGTTTCCATGGTTTGAGCTTGAGGACCTTGATAAAAGCACTACCAAGGAAATTTGAAACCACAAAAAATCTGTTTATCAGAGAAATGTCCTGTTTACTTTAACATAGAGAACAAATGCGGGGGGGAAGGGAAAGGAAAGAAAAAAAAAACTAGCAAGTCAGATTTCTTAAACTTTTTGCTCTCGGACACATCCTAACAACAGAAAACACATCTATCTCCTGGCCTAGGCATATTAAAGGGTCACATATACAATATTCCTCTATGCCACTTATATGTTAAATGCTAGAATACCAACCTACATAACGATTTTAATTTCTCTTCATCCCATCCATGTATGTACACAAATACTAAAAGAAGTCAAAGTTGCACAGCAAGCACTCAGAAATGTCCAAATTTGCCTCTCTCACATATATCATACATTATTACTCCCCTTTTGGTATCTGTCACTTTTTCTTTTGTGCCAGTCCACAGCAGAGCTCTTCCCACTCCTGGAATACACTCTGCTCTGTCCTCAATTCCCCTCCCAAGCCCTTTCCAGTCTCCCATTGCTTCCCCTGCCTCTTTCTCGCACAACCTATCCATCCCATCTGATGGAGGAAGCATCTCTACTGCCCTGGACTTTGCTTCTGTGACACTATCAGGTGAGATCACCAAGTTTTACTTTGTCACAGTCATATATTTTGGCTTTTGGAACCCAAAACTTCTGCACCCCTTCCCAAACTCTGTGATTACAATGGCTACCAGCAGGACTTCAGTTCAGTAAGGAAAAGCTCTCGGATAAGGAGAAAGCAGTACCTCTAAAAGTGATTGTAATCTACATCTTGTGTATCAGTTCACACCTTGTGCTCTCTTTTGAGCTGAAGGGAACATAAAGATCAGTTGAGCTATCAGCATTTTTAACACTCATTCACCCCACCCATGGACCCCTGCCAACACGATATTCCTGAACAGAGTCATCCAAGCTGATGCCTGAGTGGGACTGTGCCATAATCCTCTCCCTGCAGCTTGGCCCCAGGCACTTTTTCTTGCTTGTACTTGCAGAAAGGGAAGGAAGAAGCACAAGTATGGACAAAAGGTTTAAAAAAAATTATTATTTCCACATTCAACAACAAAGTAATTGTGTTTCACTCCTAGCACGTCAATCTCCTCTCCACATATGGAGGAAGTGAATTAGATTGAGACAAATTTATTGTTTTAAAAATCATCTAGGCACTGCCTTTCAATTTTCCTCTTTGACGTGTTCATATAGTTTCCACTTATACTACGCAAGAATCTCAGATATTCATGAAGAAGCAGCTGGGCCAACTCGCCTGTCACTTCACTCTCTTTCACCCTGCCCTGACAGCATGAAACAGATGAACTCTAGTGGGTATCACCCTCTGGAAGATTTCTCTTGCCTGATGGGAACCCTCTGTTGTCATCAGGCTGTTGGCCAAAGCACTGACTTGGGAGGTGTTTGCCTCTTCCCAGCTGGCATCAAATTACAGTAACAGCCTCTCGGGTCTTCCAGAATAAGTAGGAGTTCAGAATTAATCTCTTGTCCTGTTCGTAATGACTGTATCCAGAATTGCATTTCTCGTACTCATCCCATCCCTCGGGTGACTGTTCATATGGAGCTGGGCCTCATGCACACTGTGGAGATTCATCCACCCCAAATGCCAGCTCCAGGTTTACAGTGCTGCCTGGGGGCCTGAGAACACCTAGTTGAGCAGCCACATCCCCAAAAAAGTGAACATGTTCCTCTGACTCTGAGCAGGAAGTCCTCAAAAGCCAACCTCTGACCCTCTGGAACTATACTTGCACCTTCAATTGCTTTTGCAGACAGAAACATAGTCTATAATGATCTGTGGACCATTTTACCCCTCTACAGTCTTTTTATACGGTTCTAAGTGGCCAGAATAGGTGCACAAATCTTGTTCCGACTGCTGTATGCCAGATTGTTCAAAGTATTAGGTGGTTGAGAGACCAATTAGGACTCTCTAACTATAATTCCCAACTCCTTCATTCCTTCACCTTAGCAGAATCACTTTTAGTTATACTATATTCTAACTCTTTTGCATGGAGAATGTACCACAAAAATCCCGTCTGGCATTTGTGATTGTTTTGAATTGCCTTTCCAGCATTTTTTAGTCTCAAGTTTGTGCTTATTCAAATTCTAGTTAGTCTGTTTATCAAAATCCTATGTGGAAAATATGCTAATTGGCAGAGAAGCCCTTTTTTTCAGTGTCAACTTCCTCACACTGGATTCCTTACAAATGGAGCTGTAGTTTATTTTACAGGATACCTTCTAGCCCACAACTTCCTCAGGTATCTGACGCAAACCAAGAAGCTCACCCAGCTGACATCCTCCTGGGCTCGGGCTGATTTGTGGGGTGCGACCACACTGTGATAAGTGCACTGAAAAGATTACTAAGGAGGAAGCTTCTTTGAACAAGGCGGTAAGCAGTCACGTTGCTTTAGTTTTAAAAAAGCTAACAGTACAAAGTTGCCATGTTGATATAACTTTTCCAAAAACTGGCACTTGTCTGTTCTTCAGGACCCATGCTGTTACTGTTGCTGTTTGGCTGGTAGCCTGCCTGGAGAGGGGAAGAGAAAGGGAGACAGAGAAAAGTAAAAAAAAAAAAAAACCCGAACTTGGGAATTATTTCAAGGCCTGAGATGTGGACAGGTTTGCTGAGAGATATCTTGGAACTGTACAAGGTAAACATGGTCTAAATCACCTGCTTTGGGAAGATAAGTACTGCGAGTTCTCTAAGCTAAATGTACACTGCTGAAATTTGATTGAAAACTTTGCAATGTGAAGACTGAAAATCACAAGAAGGAGGCAGGCAGCGTTTAATCTCCTGTTGGATGACAATTCAAGATAGACTGATAGAGATACCTGCTGCCTGATAAACCAGTCAATATTGTAGATGGTAGATACTTGCAGGAAACAGACACTGCAAAGGGGGAAAAAATCCTTGGTATTTTTATATTTTCATCCTGTTCTCAGCTCCCTGCTAAGCAGGACGAGACTTGTATTTTCCTCTGTTAAGTTATTACACTTCAAATGCTGTGAGAACCCAAATTTCTTTTCAAGGGTGTGTTGTTTAAGTTAGGAGTAACATGTATACAAAACATATGCATGAAATCCAGGGAATTCTAAGTGCCTGGAAACCATAGCATGATAGAAACCAAAGGTGACAGATCCAGCCACGATTCTGTATTAATTTTTTATCTGGTCTATTAGAGAAGAATTATTTCAACACTAATCTACTAGAAACTGAATGCTGATGTTTAGTATAAGCAGCAGGTCTTTCAAACAGGTTTACCTGGCTGTGAAACCAGAGAGAAAAACACGTTTGAAAAAGCATGAGGAAATCACAGACAAGCAGAAAACACTATTTACACTTCTTTTTGAAAGGACTTGGGCAAGTCACTGTACACATATTCTCCCCACAACCCTTCAGATTTTGCGTGCACCTATCCTTTGCATTATGTTTATTATGAGAGCTAAGACAGCAGGCTTTCTAACAGCTCTCTGCTGCTGCTGTCTTACTGTGATTTTCCTATCTTTTAATTAAAAGTATATTTCACAGCCAAGCCAAATGTTTTATAATAACAAGAAGGAAATGCAGAGAAACAGCAAGGAAAGCTTTTGACCTGCTGTGGACTGAACATACTTCTCCTTGCCATGCAACAAGACTAAATCATCGCATATGTTGCTGATGGACATTCATCATTATTTTTTCCCAAACTGAAGGCATACTTCATTTTCCTGAAGCCTGGATTTTCTCCAAGTTTTGCAGGGAAATGTTGCTGCCATTGGAGCTTGTTGCTGTGTGTCACCACCTGCTGGCAAACATCAGTTGAGGGTTTCTGTCTTGATTGTGCAGCTGAAACAGTGTAGACAAGGACTTTTATCTTCCTTGATAGAGACAGATAGGTGGCCACAAACAGAACATACGTTATTTAAACAGATTTTTGGTCTTGAATGCATATATTCAGACCAAGCCTGTTTGTATAACATGCAATCTGGATCCTGCAAACCATTACTCAGGCAAGCAGTTCTTAATACACGAGAAAAGATGCAATTGCATAGAAAAGGTTACCAATGTGGGAAAATGTTCACAAGCAGACCTGAGTTTGCCAGAAAAATAAATAAATAAAAAATTAAACATATATGGTAAAGGCTGCTGCAATACTTAATTAAAAGTAATGTAGAGTGAAAACTCACTATGACTTTCTAGAGACAGTCTCAAGTTTAAATTCCCTGTGCTATGCTATTTATTTTACAGGTTTAATGATTCGGGTTTGGGCTTTTCTCTTTTGTCTTTTTTCCCCATGGATGTTTTAGAAATCAGGCCTTTGAATTTGAAAGTATATTTTGAAGCATATAATATTTATTCTATCCACTCTAATAGGTAAACGTGCATTGCAGTGTGGGTTCTAATGCTGATAATTCATATCATTTATCTGATAGATCAGGAGCCATTACGGCCTGTTGTGTAAATTCATATTTTGGCACTCTTTAAAAAGTGGATTATTATTGACCCAATAGACCGTAACAGCTCCAAAGAAGCCATTACTGTCTATTGTGTAAGTCCTTCATGGCGCATGTTTTATTGACCCTTTGGAGCCATCATGGTCTGTCTTGTCAATCCGGATGCCATACAAGCATATTAAGGCTGCCTGCGTAATATCCGTACAGAGTGGTAGTCACATTATTGATGCGCGCCCCTACGAAATTACATTTTGAGCCACGTCGGCCGGCTGGTTTTTTCCTCAGGTTCCAAAACACTTATTGTTCTGGTTCGCATCCTGAACTAGAGGCGAAGGCTACAAAAATCACCTGAAGATAATGAAGCCATTACTCTCTTTTTCCCTTAAAAAAAAAAAAAAAAAAAAAAAAAAAAGAAAGAATGAACATCAGGCTCTCCTTCACCAAGAAAAGAGAAATGGTCGTGGGTGGTCAGATCACTCCAGTTCTTCTCCGTGACCCCTTCTGCTCTCCCAGCTGCACACATATAGCACAGCACTGTATAAAGCAAATGTCCTTTCCTCCCTTCGTGGTCCACTAAAGTCACACACAGGGTGGCCAACTTACCTGTGCAGGGGGAAGTCTGAGCAGGGTTTGCCCTCTGCAAAAAGATGACCACTCTGAACAAGGAGTAAGCAGGCTTGCACACAGCACTGGGCAAAAGGGTTCATATGTACTGTGTGCACTGAGGGGCCTGCATTTGATAGCTTTAATGAGAAACAGAAACAAGACCCCAGTAGAAAACCTGTCTTGAGGGAGCGCCTACCACTGCTCCCAGGCTGGTAATAATCCCCTGGGCAACCCTGCAAACAAAACTGCAAATCCTTCCTATCTGGCTGACCCCTTCATAGGGGAGCAGACAACTCTACCTTGAGCATCACTGCCCAGCACATATCCATCAAGGCAAACACAGCTCATAGTCAGGAGTCTGTTATCTGTGGACTGTCCTCACTCTGTTTCTCCCAAATAAAAACTGCACAGAAACCACACAACCTGAGCCACCTCCAAAGCAAAGTATTCCTGAGGCCAGATCAAATTTAGCTGAACAGCAATTGGGGTTAAGTTCAACCTGCAGCTGCCTAAATGCTTGAATTATTCCTCTGCCTGGCATAATAAAGATCTAGTGTTGGCAATGCTTGCTTGTCTTATACATTCATAAATATTTATCCAAATATTAATGAGCAGAAAAACAATTTATTTCTTTTTTTCCTAATTGTAACATCAATTCTAATACATTTTGTTACTTAGTCACCTCACAAGTATATTGATTTTCTTATCCACCAATAGGTATTTAAATGTTTTACAAGTGCATGGCAGGATCCTGAAATGAGAACTGTGTTTGGAAGTCATAGCATGGCTGTTACTTTTAGATTCATTTAATTTTTTTGCTAACACAGTAGGAGTTATGTAATAAAAATTCAGCATAAAGGATGGGTAGTGGTTTCACGCAATGTACATCTCTGAAGACTTCTTCAGACAGTACACAAGTTTTGTGTACACGTGCAAAATGTATGTAGTGTTGCGGAAGAGTGTTTTCTCCTACCACTCCACTACACACATTTTTTTTCTCTTTTCACACCAATGCATACAGCTCCCCCCCACTCTTGTGCATAATATTGGCATAATTTATGATTTCCAGTTGCAAGTCTGGGTATCTAATTTCCAAGACAGCATTCAAGAACTCTACCTGTAATTTAGTTTCCAATTCAGCAGCCTGGCAAAGCACATGGTTGGTTTAGTGCAAGCAGAGAGTCCCAGCAAAGCCAGTTACCTGCTTACCCACCTTGCTAAATTGAGGCCTCGTTTTTGATAGATCTCAACGACTTTTCATCACCCACCTAGATAATGAAAGATGCAGGTAATCTGACCTTGCATAGTAACTGAAAACTTTTTCAGAGATATTGCTTGTGACAGCTGTATACTTCCTCAGGGGGAAGATAAAGCCTTTGGTCTCTGCAATTCACTAAAAGAATATTTTATTGGTCCAGCATTTCCTTGTGCATGGCTGGAAATTTTACTGGGTGCTCACCAACACTCTGCTGAGCATTAATGCAGAGGACCACACAAATAACCTCTGTTACTGGTCAGAATTAGGCATGAGACACTCTTCTTCCTGCATAGGTACCCATAAGCTCTCTAAGGGGGCATGTGTGATAGATGGAGATTCTCTGACGTTAATGGAGTTACATTAGTGATCCAAGAGGCTCATCTACTTCAGGCAGTCCAGAAACAAACCAGTGCCCTTCCAAATAATGAAAGTGGGAGGTTTTTTGGGTCTTTTGCGTGGACATATTTTGTCATTTGCCTTTTGTCCTGATAGTGGTTTATTTGTCAATATTGCAACAAAAAGAATAAAAGGGTCTCCTGATTTAGCCAAAGTGTGCAAAATCGTTTTACCTTTTCCCTAATAAGATTAAGAAAAATTTAGGTAGACCTGGTATCCATGGAGTTCATACGCAGGATACAATGTTTACCAAATACACACATTTATTTTATAAATGGTAGCTTTACTTCTTTCCTAATTCACTTACTTTTAGACATAGGAATTGATTTGTTCAGAAGTAAGAATAGCAGCATCACCACCAGCTTCAGGGGAGTTAAACCCAATACACACTGTTGTAAGCATAGGCAAAATTTTAACCCCGGATTCTGGCTTAAGGGTTCCTTTCCTTCTCCTCCCACGTTTCTGAGACAAAGGACAATTTGTAATGCTGCCGAATAAACAATGAGAGGGCATGGGGGTCCAGCAGAACTCAAACTCTATGAGAGAGTCAAGTCTTAGTTTAAGTCAGGAATAAGGGCTGCATTCTCTGGGCATGTTACGTACATCTTACTGGTCCCTGTGTTAGCTACAGGTAAGGGAGACTAGACCAGGCAGCTTCATCTCAGCACTGTAAAATATTGCACTCAGATCAGACAAATGCCCCAAAACCTTCAGTAACCAGTGTCACAGTTTTTCAGTGCGTAGCCTTATATATACAAAAAATAAATGACCTGGTTTTTTCTATTTGTCTTGCAGTGTTCCACTTCTGTTCACAAAACCACGGACAAGCAAGCCTTTGCCTGGCTCTCTCAGGGCACACAGCTGATGAGTTCCCTAAAACAGCAGGGCCACTGAGAAAAAATACAACCAGAACATTCAGCGTCAGGATCACCTCACTCATAAACTCCTGACAGACTGAATACACCAGAGCTGGAATTACTGGAAAGATTATGATTTACCTTTTTCCCAGCTGCAGACAACTCTGAATCCTGCCACAAAAGGCAAACAAAAAACCCAAGAAAATATTTGATGACTTTGTGTTTTTCTATGACAATCAACATCATTTATGACCCATTATGTAATGACACGAGCATTATACATTGAAAAGCTGTCTAGAAAGACATTGTAAATAAACATTTCTGGTTTGCAAACAGGAAGCCAGAGATATTACTGTGGAAACTGAGAGGATGGGGTTAGATTCTTGAAACATGAGTGATTTGTTTTTTCCTTCCATCTCTCCCAAATTCATAGTGCAGTCATATTGTTATTAGCTAATGCATGTCATTTTCTCTCCACTGTTATAGCTAAAATATAACTTGGGGGGAAAAAAAGAACAGTAACAGAAAGATAGACTAGATAGATACAAGATGAGAAGGAAAAGTGTCAAAAAGCTAAAATAGGAGGTATAAAGTATTTGGGACTCTAACCAAGTGCTGAAAGAATCTAATCTCTAACAGTGTCCCATCGCAGTGGCTTCAGTCAAGGCACAAAATCACCAAGAATAAATATTCCCACGGGGGAAGCATCTTCAAATTCCACATATTGCATATGCAGGTATGTTCTGCCTAATGGGAGATTTTTTCAGACACGAGTAGTCATTGTAGCAATCAGAAGGCTACAAAGAGAGGTAATACTAGCCTAAGTATTTCTGGAAAAAAACAAGGTTTGTGTCTCAAAAATCTTCTTCAAGGCTGAGTCAAGCAACAGACTTCAAGCTAGGCTTTGCTGATTCTTTTTCAGACCTGAAGGACCTGTATAGTCAAATTCTGTCTGGTTTTTGAGCCATGTTTCTCAGTCCAGTAACAACCTCTCTACAAATCCTACTCAGCTGCTATCCTTAAGCCATTACAACTACTATAGCACTACTAACTACCTGCCTTTGACTTGAGTGAAGTAAATTCCTGACAGCAATAGGTTTTGACTGGCCAAACGGCACTCTTTTCTCTCTTCAGCCCACGCGGGGGGTCACACTGCTGGCTCCTGCACAGCCCTCTGTGTCCAGAGAAGGATGGTCTGCCAGTTGACGCAGGAGATGACAGAGGGCTCATGACCAGCTTCCATCAGAGCAGGATTAGGCCATTTCACCTTCTGACATATTTCAAAACATCCCTTTTTCTCTATGCTAACTGCTCATAACAATTGCCTGGTCCAAGCATCAAATAAACACTGGCTTTTATATCCCAGCATTGGTGTTATTGTGAAGGAAGTGTTCAGTCAAACAATACCGCTGAACAAAGTCTTTTCTCCTACTGATGTCATGTGACAATTTTTACTTTTTTTTGCTTTAACCTGAATTTCTAACCCATTTTAAACCTGCCATTTTTTCACACATTAATGGAAAGAATTTTTTTTCTTCCTCTTCTTTCTCTGCCTTTTTCCCCCCCTTCACTAGATGAACTTTAAATGCAATAGTGTTCTCATCCTGAGTGACCCTGCCTGCTGGGAGTAATTGTCTAGAGGAGAATAGAAGAATCTAAGAGCTTTTGTGCAAGGGAATAGAGAAGACAGACTTTATTATGATTCTGAATCGTAAGCCCGCTCTCTCTTTTTTTATCTTTCTCTCCCTTTCTTTTTTTTGGGGAGGGGGGGTTTCTAACAGCTGTTTCCCATCACAACCAGTGTTTGAAAGACACAGCAAAATTGAGTGTATCAGTATCACAATTAGTTTCACAGGCGGCTAATAACTTACTTGCCAGCCATGCCTGATTTAATCAGGGCAGTCCTGATTTATGGCTGTTTGTCCCAGTGTCCGATTTTCTCTGCCAGTTCCAACACAAGGAGATGCATGCAGCCTGTTTCTGCGCTCCATCAGGGCCACCAGTTCACTACTCGTGGGCTTGCTGCACCGGAGGGGAAAAAGGAGGAGGCGGCTTAAATGAGAAGTCTGGAGTCCTCTAACACAACTCAGGAAACATATTCTTCTTCCTGTGATAAACAGAGTGGCTCACATTGGTGCAGGCATGCCAGGCTGACCTGTAAGGGCTTGTACATTTATCAAGGTATCTTACAGTGGCCTGCTACTCCCTTCTTCCCTTGTGACCTGGAGGAACCTCCTGGGTTAGGGTCAAGAGGTGATTTTAGCAGCACATTATCTCAAGCCTGCAAGGCCCTGAGCTGCTGCGAGTGAGTCTTCTGTCAATGGTGCCAAATTACGCGTGGCTCATTTTTGCAAAGTGATCTACTGCTGCTGCTCATTGGGGACAGAGCTGAGACCATCCAACTCATTTTTCTTAGGACTGCAAGCTGGTCTGGAGGAAGTCCCAGCAGCAAGAGCCCAGCTCATGCCTTTCTCACTCAGCAACTCTACTCCTCAGAGCTGAAAAAAATGTCCATGAGAAGCTATTTAATGGATCAGTTGTAGCACTTAAAAGATGAGATCTGAGGCAGTCTTGCCTGTTGATGTAAAAGAGTAGGAAAAATAAAAGAAAAAAACAGGCTTTTGGCTAGGCTGTCTATACCACTGCTCATCTTGCTTAAAGGAATTAGGCAAATCTTTTCCTTAAAGAACATGAAAAACTAAGCAAAGCTGTGTTATAAACAGGCATCTGAATAAACACCTGCAGGGCTCTTCGGGGTGGATTTCTCGACAGCCACCTGCAGATTGCTCCAGAGCTCTCCTTAACTCTGTCTGCAGGACTCTGTACTGGGATGATTACAAGACCAGAGAAGTCAGTAAGCCTCCTTGTGAGCCAAGCCCCCTGCCCATTGCTCTCTCACCTTGGGCTCTCCAAAGTAAGGCAAGGTAAAAGATCTGTCTAAATTCACTGTTTCTCTCTCATATTCTGGTTTGCTTTGGGTTTGCCTGTATTTCTGAAATGGAGAGAAGGCTGAGGCCCAAATCCATAGATGCCATTTCTAGATGCCACTATAGTAACAATAACCCTCAGGAATGTCTAATCCGGAGAGCTGGAGCACGTTCATGGTCAGAGGGAGCCTGTGCACCATGATAAGAGTGTTTTCAACCTGTGAACAGAGGTTCTCTGCTTTACTTTGAAAGATTCTTATGGAAAATCCCTTGTGTCACGTGTTTTAAAAGATGTGTGTTACACTGCTATAGTTAGCTCTGAAATGTGAAAGACAAGATGGGCCTTGTCATCACTTTCTTAAGTCAGAGATCCAGAAATCTCCGTCCTCTAGTGCTTTGCACCTTCCTTATATGCGCTGGGGGATCCAACTGCAATGGCATTGGTTAGGGCTGCCACACAGTCCTGGCCCTTGCCCTGATGACCTTACAGTTTGAGTACAAAGGCAACAATCTCACTGGGAGTCTTGAAAGAAAGAGAGTTGTGGGTTTTTTTTAATTTTCCTCTTTTCTTACCTTATATATAGCATCGGTAATGCATAACAAAGAACATACATCTTGGTTAGTTGTTATCTGAAACATAACAGCTAACTAAGTTACAAGAGAGGGTACTGACTAGTTTCCTAGAAGACAAGACATGAGCAGAGGCCACAGTACATGTTTTTCTCCAGCTGGAAGAGTTGAACTTACATCTGCAAGCCCCTGTCACCCTAAGGATCAAGAATGAGGGCATCTCACTTGCTGATTTCACCTAATTTGAAATAGATTCAAAATGCAAATTTTTTCAGGTTTTGCCGCTAAATAAAAGATGCCTTGCAAAATGCCTTTTACAAGAGGTATTCACACTGCTTTACCTGGAACATTTCCCTCCACCTCTTGGGTTTCTTATCAGCTATTTCTAGCTGGACCTCCCTTCTGTATGGAGACATGCTCACTTGCCCTACAGCAAGGACCAATCTCTCTATATGGGGGCTTAAGCTTTTCTCAGAGGCCTTTAGAGGGGACTCATGCTCTTCTTTTTTCAAGCTAAAGGGAACTTGAGGCAGTCTGGAAACCTTAGTTGAGGCAGCAGCCTCATTTTTAGGTTTTACACTATTCATCATAGGTCCTAAAGCAGAACCTGGGTTTAACATATCCATACAAGCAGGTGTAAAAGCACATGGAATTGAGTGCTAATGCCTCCATCTTCTTTCATAAGGACATGTCATAATTTTCTCATCAAAGGTAGCAGAAAGTGGGACTGGAGCTGCAGTCACTCCAGCAAGAAATCTAAACCTGGGATTCCTTCTCGCTGTTCTCTTTTCTCCCTCTGTTTACACAAAAGACAGACCACATTCAACGGTATCAGTGCAACCCAACCATGATACTCATTGAGCAGTTAACACACACACAGATACAAAGAGAAAAAGAAAAAGTGACACTCTATCCATCTCACTTGGCATGTTTATATGTCCTTCTTAACCATAAAAAAGAAGCCTGTTTACAAAGTAGAGTGTCGGTAACATTGTGTAAAGGAACACTTATCTGAGAAACTTTGATCTCCTTCTGAAGCACCATTACTCTGAGACTGAAGGGCTAATGGCTCTTTGGGTGGGAGAGAAAGTTTTTCAACAGGAAAAGAAGGAAGTTTATTGTGCTATCTAGTGGACACATTTAGAAAATCCTGCTCCTTGGAAATAAGTCGTGGCTGTGTCACTGGCAGCCTTATTCCACATCATGCAGGCTGCTGAGTGGGGGGAAAATAACAAGACCTTGAGGCCTCCTGTAATGGGATAGTGGGGAAGTTGTTACTTTAGGGCAGGCCTGCTATCTCACTCATTTGAGTAATGGACATATTAATGGAGCTGAGAGCTAAACCAGACACATAGCCTCTCTATTGGAGCAAACGTTTTCCATTTACAAACTCCGGGACGCGTTTTACAATACTGATTCATATAACCAGGTCCTACTTTGGTGAGTAATCATATTGGCTTTGAGAGAACAAGCAGAACGTTGGCCTCAACAACAGGAGTAAAAACCACTGCCAGGAGAGTGATGGAGTCGGATCCTAAAACACCTAGTGATATCACTAAAAAAAAAAATATGATTTTTTTTCTTAGGCAAGGATTGAGAATTCTTGGGATCCAAAAAAACAGATTGAAAAACACACATAGGACTCAGGTGAATTCTGTTTCAGATATGTCTGAAATCCCACAAGAACATCACCACCCACCCTACTGGCTTTGCAAAAATAGCACAAAATCTTGCCCAATCCTTTTTTTCTTACTAATTTCAAGCTTTCCAGATCTCTCTTAAGACATCGAGCTTCACTTGATGCTTCATTGCAGTCAAAGATCTGGGTATCTCCAATCTTTCCTGCAAATATATTTCTCTAAAATATTTGTTAAAATGCACTGTCAAATTGAAACCTAATAGCACAGACCTTCCTTGCAAACATAAATAGCACCTCCGGAGGCTCACACATCACTGCTCTTCGTTTGCATCTGTCCTGCCGCTCTCCATTTTATTTCTCCACACTGCTGCTTGCACTTTTCAACTCCTTCTATCTGTCGCTGAGTCCTTCATTCAAAGACCGCTGAAATCCTTGGGAGCTCATCCAATACCTGCCACTGGCTTCGGGCCCCGCTGCAGCAGTTGTGCCCTGTGAGTACTGAGTGCTTCCTTCCAGGCATTAAACAAACCAATTAACTAGTCTTGTTAAAAATACTTCTTCACTAGCCAGCCTCTAAACAGTGGCGTCCATTGTATAAACATGTATTTCTCTTATAAACATTCCTGGGGAGACAATATAGAGATAGGCTGGAGCTGCCTTTTGCCAGTTGCTTGGCCTGTTGAAACAATTACCTTGAAAGACAGACTTTAAAAGATGAGGGGTTTGTGCCCACAAAAGAAAAGCAGCGGCTTCAAAAGAGTGTGATTTATTTGAAAAGGAGAAAAAAAATAAAAGGAAGCAGAATAGTTAGACTCATTGAGTTTCCATCCTGAAGTTTCCTTATTTTTCTAGGCTGTGAAAGACCACGGCCAGGCTCTATAGAGAGTGCACATTTGAACCCAGATTTACTAATGACTGATACAGCAGTCACAAAAGTCCAATTTATGTCTTTCCTTTTCCAAAAAAACAAGGCGTTCGGAAGGCACCGTATTTTTTGGTGGGAGACAAATAAGGCAACTGTTATTGCAGGGTGTTTAAAATAGATAATACCCCGTTTGGAAACCAAGATGAAGTACCCTTCTATCTGGCATAGCCTTGAAACATTTACAAAAAGCCTTTTAGTGGAGATTTAGTGCATGTCTAATAATAACACAGAATTTGATACCCCCTAGGAAAAAACTGCCTGGTGCTCCCTTAACAACCACAATTACTGCCCAACTTGCTATGTCTAAAGTTAATAAACCAGAATTAAGGTTACAAATAAACTTTATTAACCAGCAGGAACCTGTGCCTTCTTCCCCTTGTGACTGTCCCACAAGTGTCGAAGACCTTATGTTTATCCTTTGGTTTACCTTTGCTGTGGCAGGTTTACCTTTCCAGCCCCGAAAGCTTTGGCAGTGACTGAGATACACTGGGGCCAAGCCCAGAAAAATTAAAATAAAATGAAATAAAATAATAATAAAAATAACAATAAATAAATATTACAAAAGAAAAATAAAGAAAAATAAAGAAAAATTTAAAAATGAAAGAAAAAAGAAGGGAAGGGAAGGGAAGGGAAGGGAAGGGAAGGGAAGGGAAGGGAAGGGAAGGGAAGGGAAGGGAAGGGAAGGGAAGGGAAGGGAAGGGAAGGGAAGGGAAGGGAAGGGAAGGGAAGGGAAGGGAAGGGAAGGGAAGGGAAGGGAAGGGAAGGGAAGGGAAGGGAAGGGAAGGGAAGGGAAGGGAAGGGAAGGGAAGGGAAGGGAAGGGAAGGGAAGGGAAGGGAAGGGAAGGGAAGGGAAGGGAAGGGAAGGGAAGGGAAGAAAAATTAAAACAAACAAAAAAGTAAAATAAAAGTAAAACAGAACACATAAAAGCAAAACAGAAAAAATAAAAGTAAATAAAATAAAGCAAAGCAAAACAAAACAAAATAATAAACCAAAATAAAATAAAGTAATAAGGCAAAATTAAATGAAATAATAAACCAAAAATAAAATAATAAAATTAAATTAAATAATAAAAATAAATTAAATTAAAATTGAATAAAATAAAAATAAATTAAAATAAAAATAAATTAAAATAAAAATAAATTAAAATAAAATAAAATAAATAAAATAAAATAAATAAAATAAAATAAAATAAAATAAAATAAAATAAAATAAAATAAAATAAAATAATAAAATAAAAGACAAAACAAACCAAAACAGAACAAAATGAAGGGATTTCTTCCCTGCCCACCACGGTGCCGTTCCCTATCCCTCCGAGGACCGAGGTCGGGATGCCCGGCCGGGAGCGGAGCGCAGCCGAGCGGCGCGGGCGACACCGTGTGGCCGCCGGCGGGAGCGCCCCCCCCGCCTCCCGCCCTGCCCGCGCCCGCCGGACCCGCGGGGCGGCCGCGGGGTTTGGGCGGCAGCGGCCCGAGTGGACACCGCCTCCCGACACCGCCCCGCCGCCCCGCTTGGCCCGGCCTCACCTGGGCTCTCTAAATGCCCGGGGAGGAGCCCGCTTCTTCCCCTTGAGAGTTAGATGAGTGTGGGGGACAGAACGTGCCTTAAACTAACTTAGGGTGCAGCCAGGGGGAGTCATCTGCCTTTACGCTCCTTTTGGGAGCTCGGGGAGCGATTTGCAGGAACGCAGATCTTCCCTGCGTCAGCAGGCCGGGAAGAGGGGAAGGGCTCACCTTCCTCGCCCCTTGCACCTCGCAGCAGTCTGTTTTCGATTCCAGCTGCCAAAGGAAACCAGAGGACACCAGCGCAGCGCTCTCCAGCCTGTGCCCGTGCAGTTTGTGGGTCAGACGTCCTCGCGGGGAGATAGCTTTATTTAGATGGAGTAGGTGGTGATGAGAGATCATTTGCTGGGCCAACAGAATTACAATGCATGTGGTTTGGGCCTCTGCGAGTCTGTCTTCAATTATTTTTGTTTATTTTGGTGCTTCCCCAAGTCTTTCAGATAGAGTGTCTTCACTCCATGTGTTTGTTCTTCCAGGAACAGGCACGCGAATCCAAACTTCAGGCCTCATCTGACAGCACATTCCTTTGCCAAAAAGGCCAGAGTAGTTGTAATTGCTGTCAAAAATGAGCTTTCATCAGGCCCCTGCAAGTAGAGACAGGAATGAAAAAAAAATCCTTCCCTTCCTTGACTCTCTAAATGCCCATAAACTCTGACCTGCCTACAGAGAAAGGTAGAAAGGGCATGCTCTGGAGTCACAACCTCTGCTAATGGACCTCTGCTTATGAAGCTGTTCAATACTGCCAACCTCTTTCCCCAGAGTTAAATAAGCAAAAACAAAGTATTAAAAAGTTTTGTAATGTACTGGCTCTCACAGGTAGAAAAAGGGACTAGATGCTTCAGGCTCCTCAGGATATATTAAATTTAAAATAAACATTTCATAGACAATGGTAAATCTCTCATTAGCCTTTCCCCTAGGAAACACCTAGGAAAATCTGGTTACTGAACATAAATTTCTATCACTATTTTACATGCTGTGGGCTTTTCAAAATACCTCCATGACCTGAAAGAGATGACATATGAGCTACAGAAGATCTGTATTTTCCAGAGAAGTGGATGATTGTCAGTTAGGTGGTCAAGAATGTATAGTCACAGAGTGGTTTGAAACGGGCCCTTACAGATAATCTAGTTTCAACCTCCCTGCCATGTGCAGGGACATCTTCCACTCAGGTTTCTCAAAGCCCCATCCAATCCAGCCTTGCACACTTTCAGGAATGGAGCATTCCCAGCTTCTCTATGCAACCTGTTCTAGTGCCTCACAATCCTCACAGTAAAGAATTTCTTCCTAATAGCTAATCTAAAGATCTCCTCTTTCGGTGCAAAGCCATTCCCCCTTGTCCTGTCACTACATGCCCTTGTAAAAAGTCCCTCTCCGGCTGTCTTGTAGGCCCTCCGTAGGTACTGGAAGGCTGCATAAAGTGTTCCCAGAGCCTAACATCTAAAGTGACACTAGAAATGGATGTTTTGACAACATTATCATATCCACATATCCAACTGTTTTGCCTCATACCTCTGTTAGATACACTCAGGAAATCTGGGGTCTTTTAAACATCCTCAGTACACACATGACAAGAATACATGTGGAAGATCAGCAAGAATCAGGTAGTATTTGAATTAGGACAAGTGCGGGCTAGGAAGTCAATAGAGTTGCCACGATTGGTTCTGCATCTCTGTGCTCACGCTCCAAGACTTTAGCACAGATTTTGCCTGCAACAGGAAAGTCTTCTCCACAGGTTTATATCCTGTTGCCATAATCCCTTAACTGACCATATTAGTTTCATGGAAGGAGTGTACTGGCAGTTACTGGCCATCCAAACCTCATCTCAAGCTGAGGACACCAAAAGACTGTCCACTTCCAGCTATAACTCTCACTGTCAGACTAATTTTAAAGAGAGAAAGGAATTCACTTGCTCTTGAGCAAAATGTATTTTCACTCCAGCCAAATGTAAGTTGAGATGATCACAAAATTGGAAACAAGGTCACAAAATAGAAAAATAATTAAGAGTATTTATAGGTATGGCCTTTCAGAACAGAGCTCTTCTCTTAAGACACAATGTCCAGGTGTATAATGGGAAAGCCACCTCATCTTCAGATCAGCTTAGAGGAACTATCAAAGTATCTTCTTAGGTAACATATCTCTCTTCCAGGCTGATCCCTCAATCTAAGGATATATCTTCAATGAGAACTTAACAGATACAGAGAGAAGAGACCATTCTTAAGCCTTCTAGGATCAATTGCACCTTTCTTCTCTTTCCTGTGATTCTGTTTAAAGCAAAACATGTCTGATGCTGGGAATAATAAAACTACAGCTTTATTTCTGTCACCCAGAGGAAAGAGGTTTCTTTCTTACTGTGGTGGTTCAGCTTCACCTGGAATCTGATTCACTCCTCCTGAAACATAAATGGAGTGAGAATATTCTCAAACCTCCCTTACAGATTTGATAAAGGTAACATTTTTTCTGCTAGTTGCAATACTTCATAATCACTTATCTTAAAAACTAGTGATTATATCAAACCTATACACATATAGTTTAACATAAAATGATAACACCATAGTTAGCAGGTTGCCTCCAGCACAGCAAAGCAGCCAAGCATGACACAAAAATAGTCTGAATCCTCAAGGTGGGAATAGATATGTTTGTGTTGAACACAGCTTATTTGGGGGGACTTTTGCTGTGCATATGTTAAATGCATATTTGTCATTAATCTCTGAATACTGGTGCTTACTGTCCTGTGTTACAGCTCTAACTGCAGTCTTAAAGCAGTCCCTGGAGATACGTGATATGTTTTGTCTAAGGCTCTGTATAGCGCAGCACTTTCTGCCTTGCATTGTGTCCCTTGGACATAATATAATATGGTGCCATATAATGCAATATTATAATACAAAAGACTAATATAAGAACTTGTATTATTATAGTTGAGTTTAAACTGCCTTCCTTGACTGCTGACTGCTCTACTGACTGACACAACAGCAAATTCCTCCAGTTTATGCCATGATATGAAAGGAGAAGCAAGTCTCAGCACCTAAAAGTACCACAGAGCCATTGATGTTTGCATTGGGATGTGTGGATCCATCAGGAGCACACAACTGGCTATTCTGTGTGGTAATGCATGCTGGTAATGCAGGTGTTGGGATTCTAGAAGGAGAACTTTATTTCTGCTGGACAAGCACCTGGAGCTGGTGCTGGTGGCCTTGGGAAAGTGTTGGTACCCCTGCCATGGGACTCCCCTCCCTTTCTTGAGCCCACTGACACTGACTCCATGATAGCCTGGTTTACTTTGATGTGCTCCTGGGTAGAGAAAGGAGTGTGGACAACTGGAAGAAGACAGCAATATTGTCCATTCATTTTTATCCTCTCCATCATAGCAGAAAGGTCACAGAGCTATGATTCTCCTAGCTCTTTGGAAAGAGATTGAGGAAGGCCAGGGAAAAGACCAGTACTACAAATACTGATGCAGTATCAGCATTCAACAGCTTTGACATTAAAGACAGAATCATGACGTTCCTAATGAATCATGGTATCATGATTAATTGTGGTATCTGTACCTCACCTCCTCCATGTTACTCTCCATTTCGATGACTAATGTGGGGTGAAAGGCCACTGAATGCCATCCAGTATAAAGGGTTCACACAAGTGAGTTTTTCAGCTCACCTGGGAGGTCTCAAAGAAATTGGCTGAGGGCCTAGAGGTCGGTGCCTTCAGAGGGCTGGAACAACGCTTTCGTTTAAGTAATTGGTCTTCTCCTCACTCTTAGCCAGCCTGAATTTATGTTCTGGGCTTGAAATAATGTCATTGTGCATGAGAGTTTTCAGGTAGTCTGAATGATGAAATCAGCTCCTTATTGATAGATTTGTGGTGAAGGAACTCCTTGATATTTGTTCTTTCCCTTTATCTGTGTCTCAAAGCAGACAGTTGATAGTGCCCAAAGTTATCACAGTGCAGCTGGATCACTGAATGGCTTACACTGTTCTTTCAATCCCATTGCTAAGAAACATCTACATAGGCATCAAAGGAGAGGGCTGCCCATCTAAGTGTGGCAAGAGAGTTCCAGGAGATTAGTAAAATCAGAACTTAGTAAACAGAAGCGGAAAAAATTATACAGAACAAAGACTCTTCCAAAAGCGTGTCAAGTCTGGACTTGTCTCCCATTCCTAAAGAGCTGTGGCACCTCCACTGTCAACCCCAAATGTACACCATGGACATCTTCACATAAGGATGGTCTTAATCCTTAGCTAAGTAAGCTCCTCAACTACTGAGAGCTGCATCAGTGAAAACCAGAATACTGGCTCTAACTGAAGACTTACTGGATCCCAGTTCAGACAACAGGATTACCAACACACCGTTTAAGACCCCTAATAATCTGCACTGATTTGAACTAACTTTGCATATTCAAATAATATGTATTCCAAGTGTCAAAAACATGAACAATGATGCCATCTCAGGAAGGAAAAGCATGCACTGTGTCTTGCCAGATATAAATGAAACCATTATTCTTGACCAGAGCCATTACCTTGTGAGTAGATCCAGTCTAGAATTCAGCAGGATATAAAGGCAGTCCTAGTTCTGTGGCTGAGAAAAGTTTTACCAGTTCTTCTCCCTCATCGGAGCATTTGGTTTCATGTAATTAAGTCTGCCAACAAAAAAAAACCACTCCTTTGTTAGACTGACAGTTAAGCCCTGACTTAAAACCATAACCTCAGTTGTGTTCAAAGGTGAAAATCCAGTCTGGCTGACATTTTGTCCTTTAACTCATGCTGTTGTAATCACAAATTAAAGACTGCACTTATATTGTACCAAGCTAAATCACAGACACTTCGGGAAACTTTGTCAGGCAAAGGAAGCACAGGGCTAAGTAAAGATGGTGTCAGACCAAATTTTCAGCCTTTTTTGTTGGTGTTTTGAATTTTTCTCAGACCTTCAAAGTTATATACTTTTCATGGTCTAATTTCTGTTATTCCCTAAGGCACTGGTACATATTTACCCACTAACAATAATAATTCCTTTCAAACATGGTAATTTATAATACGCATATTATGATCTTTTCAGATTTATTGTGATCTAATCACGAGGCACATACTTAGGAAATACAAAATCCTTTCAAGACTTTTACCTTGAGACAGGCTAAGAATGCACAATGAATAAACACACATTCATAACAGTTCACAGTTTGGTAAGACGATCCATTCTCCAAAGCCATATATATAAAAGAGTTAATTGAACATTAGCCACCTTTCAAACCTTAATTACATAGCTTGTTTAAAAGAGAAGAATGTGCAGAAATGTTTTTGTAAATCAAAGGCATGTTCAAACTGCAGAACACAGAGATAAATGGGAAAAATCAGTTTTGGCTGGATTGTCATTTTGGCATGATTTTGTGTTTACAGGTTTAAGTCAGAAGCTAAATGCAACTCAAATAAAGGGTGTTTTCTCCCAGTAATTGGCCAAGCTTCAGGAGTTTGTTACTTCAAATTCAGCAGATCGCCTTATCACTGTATCATGTATCAAATCCACTTTTTAGTAGTTTGATTGTTTTTCCTATGAGTGTGGTGAACTCTTAAGCGGCTTCCATCCTTGTTCAGTGGAGATAAATCAGCACAACAAAGTCCTGGCACAAGTCAACACACCACACCATTTTTGCTCACAAGTGACTTTCTATAGTAGTGCTACACCAGCCTGAATGTACACTGTTCCTGCAAAGGGATAAATGATTACAAATAAGTAACTACAGTAGGGCAAGTAGGTGACAAGTTGGAAAATTTGGTAAAATGATAATAATATGGAGTTTGATATGACAGATGGCTTTATTCAGTTATTTCATGTCATGGGATACAAATCTCATACTTCAGTAGATGAACCTGAGCTGTGACTAGTGTGAGGCAAAAAAACTTTTGACTAAAATGAGAATGCTTATTTCTGCTAATAAAATATGTTCTCTCAACATTTCCCTAGTGAAAAGATCTCTTCCACCAACATCTCATAATTAAGCAATACTCATGTTATGTCACTACCTTTTCTTAAACCTCCAATTGCAAATATCTGCCAGGCTCTCTGGCAGTCACGATATATTTTGAATGTAAATTTCTAATTGTAATGACTACAAGCTAAAGCTTGAAAACATGAACACTGCAGATTATAATGCCAGAAGATAAGTAAAATAAATCCAAATCTTTGCAATTTTTAAACATTTCTGTATTCTTTTGCATTTTTCCCTCCTTGTTGTCTTAATTCAAGTCATTCTTATAAAACTCCAAACACACACCTATATAGTCCATTATTTTTGCTTTATACTCACCAGGAAAAAAACAAACAAACAAACAAGAACTGTCACACTACAAGATAGGCATTTCTTATGAAACGAGACAATTCTTTGCTAATATTTCCCTTATGCAGTGAGGGTTAAACCAGAGGGACAGGCAAAGGTGATTCTTTAAAATTAACCGAAAAGCATATGCTATCCAATGGTTTGATTTTACAGGTATTTATGCTTTTTTTTTTTTCCTATTTAATCCATAGTCCATAGCAGAGAAGAAAATCCTGAAGCAAAATTCTTTTCTGAAAGCATCCCACCATTCTCACCATCCCATACTTCCTTATGGATTGGGCTCCCTGTGATTGGTTCATCCCTGGCATGCCACGCTCAGCAAGGAGAAGAAAGCAGCTTAGATAGGGACTTGATAGGTTTTGGTGCTATGCAAAGTTTATAGTACTCTTTAGGGCTATACTGACACTAAGTGTTTGGGGGGCAGGAGGGCTGTGAAGAAAAGAGGGGAAGAAGAAAAGGCAGGTAACAAGAAGCCACTAGATTGGGGGGGGAACTGGAGGAAGAAAGACTGCTCCACAACCACAACCCTCAGCCATGGCTCCACTCTGGTTACCTAGATTTCAGATGTAGACGTGGTTATGGGTGTCTCAGCTTGCGGGTGTCCATCTTCTTAGTATCCTAAATAAATAAACTGTGTCAGGTAAAGGTTCTTTCTATAGTGGTGTCAGATTTTCAGCCTAAAGCAAAGAACGTTACTCCTCTAGACATCAGTGAGAGTTTTCCTTAGGTTTCCCTCAGTGGGCAGTAATAGGGACCTCACTAAACTCTAAACAAAGCCCATGGAAAATTAGAGGGATTTTGGGTAAAACCTTCAGAGACAGAAAGATAGATAGATAGATAGATAGATAGATAGATAGATAGATAGATAGATAGATAGATAGATAGATAGACAGACAGACAGACAGACAGACACATTTATAGACAAAACAGGTTTTTTTCTGGGATTTGAGCTTCCATTATAGACAGGTACTTCCAGATTGAACACATAACTAAATGTCCTCCCCTCCTCCTTCTTCTGTGCAGCCTATGGGATAGGGCATAGCCTAACCTTACTCCAATTTCTCTGTTTTCAACTGCTGAAGGACAGTGAACAGATCAGGAAAAGGTAAAGGTTCTTTCTATAGTGGTGTCAGATTTTCAGCCTAAAGCAAAGAACGTTACTCCTCTAGACATCAGTGAGAGTTTTCCTTAGGTTTCCCTCAGTGGGCAGTAATAGGGACCTCACTAAACTCTAAACAAAGCCCATGGAAAATTAGAGGGATTTTGGGTAAAACCTTCAGAGACAGAAAGATAGATAGATAGATAGATAGATAGATAGATAGATAGATAGATAGATAGATAGATAGATAGACAGACAGACAGACAGACAGACACATTTATAGACAAAACAGGTTTTTTTCTGGGATTTGAGCTTCCATTATAGACAGGTACTTCCAGATTGAACACATAACTAAATGTCCTCCCCTCCTCCTTCTTCTGTGCAGCCTATGGGATAGGGCATAGCCTAACCTTACTCCAATTTCTCTGTTTTCAACTGCTGAAGGACAGTGAACAGATCAGGAAGCCTGTTATTCCAAATCAGAAATTCCAAGTGCATTACTTGTTCAAATTAAGCCATGTGATACTGTTTTAGTTCATTGATTTGACAACTGTGACATTTAAAACAATGTTTCTGATATAGAAACTGCTGGAAAAGCAAATGAAAAATGTCCCAAAAGCAAACCGTTGTGGAAAGTAAGCACAGCTGGACCCTAATGCTTTAATAAATTGGAACGAATATTCCCAGAACAAATCAGTATTTAGCTGTGTTTTTAAACTGCAAGACTTCTGAACTTGCGTGACACCTGGAAAACATACCATCCTCACTGTCTCCTCACTCTCTCCTTACTCTCATCTGTACAAAAGAAAAGCCTCTAAGTTCAAGCATGATTTTCCTCATTTTTATGGCATGAAGTTTAAAGCTACAATACACAGAACTTTGAAATAATTTAAGCATCTAATGGTACAAGTATTTGTTTACTGAGATTTTTAAAGCTACCAAAGCTGCTTAAACACCCCAAAACCATGTGGATGTGGCACTTGGGGACATGCTTTATTGATGAACATGGTGGTACTGGGTTAACAGTTTGACACAGTGATCTTAGGGGTCTTTTCCAACCTTAGCAATCCCAAGATTTTGTAAAAAGTACTTCTAAAAATGTTATTATCTGCTTGTACCTCCAATTTTTGCCTTCCCATCTCCTGTCTCAACTTGTCCCATTGTCTCCATTGCCAGCCTTTGTTCCTTTACTTTTTTCCAGACTAAAACTACTTCTCCTTTCTCCACCTACATCTCAGCACACTGCACCTTTGCCAGGATTCCCAAAACCATTAAAAATACATTGAAACAGTCAGTGAGGGATATTGCTATACAGTTTGATCATGTAAGCAACAACGGTCTAGTGTACCTGTAAGATGCAAAGGCACCATAAAAATAGAGGAAATAAAAAAGTGGTTCTCATTTCTCCCAAATGAAGTAAGAGGTTGTCATGGAAGCTCAGTTTTCACACTCCCTGCCCAATTTGTTGGCCAGTTTTCTCTTCCTTTCCCACTCATCCATGAGGAGTTGAAAAGGGCAGAACCCAAGCAGCACGAAATGGGAGTGAGACTTGTAAAGACAATGAAACAAAATGAATAGACATAAGTAAAATAATCCTAAAACAATGACAGCTCTCTTTATTGTAAAAACCGAGATGATAAAACGGATAGTAAAACTTTTAATCGCCTCTTTACTGCAGTGCAAGACTGCTGCTGTCAGGGTCCTGCAGTCAAGCCATGGCCAGGCTGAGCAGGTTTTTTAGAGTTTCATTCTTCATCTGCAGATTTCAGGAATGAAAGGATTGTTCCTGGGAGAGGAAGTTAAAATTTAAATTGCCCAAATTCTTCCTTAGGCTGGCATAAATCAAAAGTATCAGTTGAGTTGGGCTGTTTGGGAAGAGATTAAAATCCGGTCTTCAATCTTTAATAGAAAATGCATTTCTATTGTACATTATTAGAATATTAATTTTTGTTGGCTCCATAAGACAACCATAAGAAATGGAGGGAAAATAAAGAGTTCAAATTACTGTTTTATGTCCCATGATCTCTTTTTGAAGTACTAGTCAGTCACCAGTCCTAAAATAAGGTCCTCCAATGCTGCAAAGGACTCCAGCTTTGGAGGAATTCAAATTTGTGGCTAGAAGCCCAGTGTCCCAACAACTGCCCAGGAAAAAAAAGGCAGATTTACACCACAAATCTATCAAACTTGAAACATCTTCACAATGTATTTCAAGTTAAACTAATGGTCTGTTTTGAGTTTTGCCCTGGCTCTACTCAGGGGGCCTGTAGTTGTGCCAGAAGATTTCTGTAAGTGAAGAACAGGAAAGCCTGAATCAAAACCATCCGATTTTAGATACAGATGATCTGCAAAGTCCTGTCAGCATCTGGTCTGAAGGGAGTTCTAGCTCTTCATTTGCCATTTATAATATTTTCCCCCTCATTTATGTCAAAAACACAATTCTCCTTTTTCAGTCTAGGACACTTTTCATGGACTGAATGCTGGCTGCCACTCCTGATGATTGACTGATGAAGCCTGCTTCTATTTCTATTTCTTTGTACTCACAGATTACAACATGCCTGAGCCAGGCTAGGATGAGAGGGATGCTTGAATGAGCAATAGGGAAGGAACAGGTTGGAGATTTAGGCTGTATGTTTCTTCTTGGGCTGGTGATTTGGGACAGACCACTTTGTCCTTCTCTCTGCTGTTCCTCTGCTCCATGGAACAGCAAGGAGGGAAGGAAAACAAGGTATTTTTTTGGAGCATCCATCCACCCTACAGACCCTGGAGCCCACACCCCAGCATTATGCCAAGGCCATGCTGCTACATGCCAGCAGCAGCCCTCCTGGGAGAACAAGGAGCTCTGGGCTGCTGCCGTGTGTCTGACAGAGTTGGTAGGCAAACTAAGATGAATTTGAAACTTCTCCTCCTAGCACAGGAGGAAAAAAGATTAAAACAAATGGGCAACAGGATGGCTAATAGTGCTGGTACAATCACTGGCAATAGCAGCTGTAATAGAGTCAGCCTTGGAGCAAGCTGCAGAGTGGTGATGTTACTTTATTCTTCGTAATGATCATTGTTAACTAATATTTGTCTGCTGAATGCCCACAGGTCTTTGTCGAGAATCAGGCCCTCACTATGGCTGGCCCTGAATACAACCTAATAAAAAGCCACCATTCTCCAGAGCTTAAAATTGAAGCACAAGTCAAAAGACAATAAGTGAATTCTGCAAAGAAACAGGTGGACCCCAGGGTAACAATGAGACAAATGTGTGATGACATGGCCTGAAAGTGGCCAAACCGTTACATGCAAGAGGATGAGAAATGCTGCTATTTCTGTTAATTTGAAGAATCCCTCAAACAGTCTATCTAAGTTAAAGTTGCCAGGTCTTTTGATGCCTTTTCAGAGTTGAAGTCCGCCTCCTGGTAAGCAGTTGTCAGGAAGGCAGGGAAGAGGTAGCCTCTCTCTTGAGGTGACAAGAAGCGAGTATGGGAGCAGCAATGTTGATACCTAAGGCTAACTCTCTGCACATAGTCCATTTGAACTGCATCTTCCAGAAGCCAAACCAGACTTCCTAGGAAGCTAATAAAGGGGATTTGTCTCCTGTACAAACTGGCCGCTGCCAAAAGGCCACTACAGAGTGAGCAACCAGTCCTTCCACAGGCTCGCACTCTTCAGAAAATAATGATGGCTTTGCTGTCTCTGCTGACCAGCTCTGCACCGAAATGGGAAAGGTTCCATATGTGTAATAGGAGCTCAGAGACCATGGTAATGAGTATGGTGTAAAAAATGATAGATAGGTGGATGGACAGATAATTCTTTATCATTTCTCTGAGCCATCCAATTTCCCCAGGCACAGAGTACACCCTGGAGATTCAGGTTTAAGGCAGAGAAAGCTTTAGACGATGGATTGAGTGTTGTGTAAATATGTAAATAAAGAATAGCTCTTTAATTTTTTATGAGGAGTGCATTTTAAAGCCCTGCTTTGGCCTCCTCACTCAGGCAAAATTGCCACCTAACAAAATGGCAGTCATACCTGAACAAATATAACTATGTTTTGCACATAAAACATCTGTATTAAAAATTAACTAATGAAAAAATATTTGGATAACATTAAGAAAAGCAAAAAACTCATGCATCAGATGAAAGCTTCCTGGGGTATGAAATGCATTCGGCTATCAAGATTATTTTCATAGGCCACATGCTGCTTGCTGACATGTTTGAATCCCAAATAAACAGGCTTTACACAGGGAAGCTAACAGGGTTTGGGGGCAAGTGGAGTGTCAGAGCCACCCTACTGCCATGTGTGATGTGTCTTGAGGCAGTCTATGCACAGCGGTGTGTAGTGGTGGCACTGTACAGGACTGAGCTTTTCAGCAGCAAGAATGGCACCTGAGCATCCAGAAGATGCCGGGCCCTCAATATGCCTACTGGGCAGGACTGTCAAGAAAACTGTGATGGGGTTTAAGCACACAAGCTCCCAAACTGGAAGCTGCAGTGCCACCACGTTGGCAGAGGGTAGTGGAGAGCCAGTCGGGGCCCTCTGTCATTATCTGAGCTGGCCGTGTGGTGCTGGGTCCCAGGCAGGCACATTTGCACCCTGTGTCTCAAACACACAGCCTGTGCCTCAGCAATCTCTGATATGACCCTAGTTTTTGTGGGTAAGTATGCCCTGTACAACTAGTTCCCTCCGCCATGACAGTGTTCCCACACAATCCCTCTGCCAGCACTGTAGTAAGGAGACCTAAACAGCTCAGTTCCCAGCTCTGCAGAGAAACTAGCATGCTCCTGCCTGTCTGTCTTCCCCTATCCTAGTCTGCCCTTACACACTGAAATGGGGAAGGGAGCCCCCAAAGCCATGCATTGCAAGTGATTTACGTGGAGGGTGGCTAAGGCAAAGCAATGTATGTGACTGGGAAAAATCCTGAGCTGGTAGGAGCACAGACAACACCGTCCGCTCATAATTGCTCTATTCTCCCTCCAGGATCTCCAGCAAGATGTGAAAGGTTTACGCAATTGATCAGCATCATTCAAAGGAAATATTTTTTCAGAGCTCTGTTTCTGAAAAAAGATCTCAGAATTGTTTTCCTGCAAGGGGTCCAAGTGTAAATATCATCCATGAAGAGAGACTCTCTGCCATTAAAACTGTCCTTGCTTTGTTCATACCACCAAAGAGACAGTGTTCTGCCTAATCAAAGGTCACAAAACAGCAGAAATTTGAGTGCTTCTATCAGCAATCCAGGATATTTCACATGAAGCCTGTAACCCATGCAGTAAACATATATGCATACATGCATATTTGCCGATATTTATATACACACACATACATACAGTGAAGGAGGAAATACTTCCTTTAATAGCATGACCTTGTTTTGTACTACTGTTTGAAAAAGGGATTATTAATGAAGCCAGCAGAAGTGCAGCAGCGTTTGTTAAGGCAGTGAAAACACCCATTCCTGCTTTTTTCAGCCAAACTGAAACCCTCACATACATCCACACTCTTGCAGTGTTTAGGTGTAAATAACACCCGGTGTGTACAAAGCTCCCCCTTTCATATTCATTACTGTCATGGCTTTGAAAGGAAAAAAGCAGAGGTCATTTATTAGAGGTTACTTTTCATGCAAAACACCCTGTGGTTGCTGTCATTCAGAACTACTTAGTCTACGCCCTCAGTCATCTATTAGCAGGGCTTCAGGTCATAACCTTTAGTGGCATTTGGAATCCCAGAACCTCTGATTAGTGCAGGATTTACATATCCTTCAGTAAAAAATGCTCAGCTATAGAAATGCATGAAGTGTTGTAAATTTGTTTGGCCTTTTGTCTGGAATACATATGAACTCTGCATTCAAAGTAGGGTGCATTAAACTATATTTGTTTATGGTGTTATAGCTCCTCTATTAATGGGGCATCAGTTAACCCATTAAAGACAAAATGTCCTTTCAAAATGAGCTCATAAGTGTGCACAGAGAGGAGGTGGACGCCAGTGCAATTAATAGGTTCAGATTACACAAGCCAACTGTTGGTGCTTCTTTAGGCCTGTTATGTTTTTCTTAGAGAAGTAGCCATGCCTGCACGAGGTTTGATTTAATGGTCTATGCTGGGATCCATATCATGAAATTTTACTGGAAGGTGTGAAAATACTAGTGAATTGCTGCCTTGGCAGCAAGATGTAACCAATAACACAGTTTTGAGTTTCAGTAGCATAGGAACATCATTCATTTGCAATACAGGATCAATACACGTTATTTTCTTTTTTTGTTGCTGGAATTTAGAAATAAAGCAAATTACATTGTTCTTCTGAAAGAATGTCATTAACAAGCATTAGCATGACTAATTGGCTGATTTAGCTTAGCAGAGAGGATTTGTCAAACAATACTAAGCTGGTTTCCCAGATATTTGAGTACTTGGGGTGCTCATCTACATTCTCATGTATTTCAAGGAAAATATTTTTAAAGGGTATAACATTCAAGGCACATGGCTAGAATCAGTCATCCGTGCATTTGAGAGGACTTAACTGAACTAAGCTCTCGAAGTCATACATAGTGAGAGACCATCTATTTTTTATTCAGGTTGGTTATGACTCTCTTGCCTGGATGTGAATTCTAATAGTGATGACAAAAGTGGTACCCTGGCGGAGGGATGACTTCTCTGTGCCTTCACAGACCTTGACCAGGATGTTCCAACCTTTGAGTCAAATGAAATTCCAGGTGGAAGATCATTTAGCCTGCGATCTTTCTCCCGAGGGAGTTAATTTGGATGTCAGTGAGTGCCGGTGAGTACACAGCAACCAGAATACTTGAGAGCAGTATTTTTCACACACACATTATGATTTTGAGCGGCTATGTGTACCTTCTAGGGAAAGCTGGAGACAAATTTACCAAAATAAATATTATTTATAAATAGTATTAATACCTTCCTACATAAATGAATACATGACCATGCATACAAGCTGGTGGACATCTTTGGCCTCCAGTTCCTTCCAATTTACAGTCCAACTGAGAGATGACACTTAGAAGTCAGTCTCAACATTCAAAGAGCAACCTCAGCCACTTCCCTGCCAAATCCAGCATTATTTTTGCATGTCCTGGTGTTTCATAAACTCAGATGTAAGAGGAACTCCTTGATGTTCTGCAAATATCAGTGGGAGACACGGTCTGAAGGGATGCTCCCTGCATGGATGGATCTTTGGAAGATTGATCCATGGTCAGCAAAGAAGACACGACCTCTGCAGGTCTATCACGTCAACATCCAAATGACTGTTTAGTTCTGTAGGTATTTTTTTACTTGCCTGCAACAAGTTGAGAATGTTGGAATGGCTTGGCCTCCTGAGTGTGATACTTGAATTGTGATACGGCTCTGCATTGCTTCATCCACAGGCTGCAGTTCTGGAGGAAGGAGGTCAGGCATTCAAATTTATCTCCTGGTTTAAGAGTTATAAGAGGCAGGGAGACTCCACGTTTGGGTGATTTGCTGCAATGGCTTGTAACCAACCCATTCCCCAGCAGAGCAGAAGGACACAATGTGACCTTTAAACTGGGAGCAATGGGGAAAGACTGAACATACGAACTGTATCTCAGGTGATAGTAAGCCTGACTTTTTCAATTCAAGAAAGTAGTTGAAGGCATATGGGCTGAAATTGAGACCCAGATCTAGTCACAGACCAAGAAGAAAACCTGACCCTATGGCTCTCTTTTACCATAGAGAAGCAATACCTTTTCAATTATAGGAGACATCAAAAAGTGTATCTGTGACAGGCAGAAGGCTAAAATACTTACCTAGAATATGTAATTTTCCTGCAACATCAGGTTCTGGCATGGGTATCTTCATTGATCAGGCTTCCATAAATCCAGAAGGTCACCAGACTCAATAGGGGTGGAATCACATGTGCTCATCTTATTTTACCTTTCATATTTCCAAGCAGAACCAGAGGAGAGGCAGAGAGCAATTTCGCATTTTGCAGGATCAGAAAAGAGAATGACACAGAGCCAACAATCATATGAGTTCAGGAGCAAAGCACAGGACATTTCCTATGGAAATCTGAGGTGGAGAATGATTAACTCTAGGACACACATCAAGGGTCTAGCCATGTCTCCCATTCATTTTTTGAAAGCCTGAAATGCTACTGATTCTCCAGCATTGTACTCAGAAGTTGTAGCAGGAGGGACACTGCCAGATGAACATGGTATCTGATACCCCTGATCCACACAGAGAGAGCCTGAAATGCACAAGAAATGCTCTCTGCCATTCTCATCCGGATGTGTCACTGCCCCAGCACACATTAATACCTGAAGTAAACAACACATAAAAAGTTCATTGGTAGGTGTCATGGTTTTTCTGCAGGATCATAGATGAGAGACTTTTTTCTGAGCTTTCATGGGATTTCGGAAAAAAACTCATCAGTCAGCCCCTGATGGCAAAAGAAGCTTCATGCATGGGACAGTGCTCACCAATCTGGAGAACATATCAAGGGTAAGGTAGGATTAATAATGGGAGACAATGAAAAGTAATAGACAATGGAAAGTAAGAAGTAGTAAAAGGCATGGAAAAATGGGATCAAAGCAGTAAAATCACTTTAAGCAAACTTTCTTACATGGTTGGGTGAAAAGAACAGACACGCCTTATGGACATCCCTTAACTTATTACAGCTGGTTGTCAGCACGACTAAGGTGAGCCTACAGATACCTCTGAGCCTGATGACTTCCACCTGCCTGTGGCATGCACATCTATTCAAAGTTAAAATGGTCAAAGTGAGCAGCACTCACCAAACCAGAGATTTTTCTAGTAATATGAAGAAAAAGAACTCGAAAACTCTGTTCCACAGTGATATAAAAGATGACTAGCTTCAGCAATTTGAGAATTTGCTTTCTTCTACTAGTTAAGCAGTTAGTCTTCATTCATCAAAGTTTGACTTTAGACTGTTAAACAACAGCAGGACTCTAGCTCACCTTTTGCTAGAGTTTTGCTAAAATGAGACCCAAGAAAACCACCTCTTTACATAGAAGTTAGGAAACGCTTTGTGACCAGCTTCAGTGAGAGAAGACTAAATCTCATGTTGCACGATTACAAATTGTATTTTAAAAACTGAATTTAATTTAGAAACCATTTCATTGAGATAAATATCATATTTCCTCACATAAATCCTCTACCCTTTGTTTTCCTCAAAACCTAGTTATATAAAAGTACAGTATTCAGGAAAATCATTGATATACTGTTAATGTTTAAACTTGAGGTGATAAATAAATTCAAGCATTGATCTGTCCCTGCTACTGAACAGGACAAACTACTGTTGAGGTCAGCACTGAGAAGAGTTGCCACCAGATCCCTGCCATGTCCCATCATTTACTCATGTATTTTGATGTATCAGAAACCCACTGTGATTTAGTTAAATGAGATGTTTTTAGCTTCTGTTGGACCTTGAGTGTGAATCACATATTCTCAACTAAATAAGGAAATAAAATTAAATACTATTTTGGTCAGCTTTCTACCATAAATGAATGTTTTGTGTTTGTATATGCAGACATGTATATCTCCATACATGCATATGATTTTTAGTGGCTTATTCTGATTGTCTGTCTTACAGCTGCAACACATTTGTTGCATTTAAGAACTCTGCAACCTACCCTTCATATGAGATTCTGATTGTAAGAGAAGACCCATCTCTATGTTCTCTCTGTACTTCTCCCTCCTCTGCTTCAGTATTTCCCCACGTCCTGACACTTGCTCAGACAAGGAGGTCTGATAATTTTCCCACTTCATGGGTTAACTCATTTTATTACACCACCATTCTTCAAAATTTGCCACCCCTGCCCATGTTTGCAGTGCCTGTGCACTACGGCACCTTCAAATATAACTCTCTTCTGTCTTAGGGGCTTGTGCATTGACCTTATCAACTTCCCTTGGAACGACAGTCATAAACAGCACTTTAAACACCAGATTTATTTAAAAATGAAGTGATCAAGAGAGCACAGCACAACCAGAGCTCGGGGAACTTTTTTTTTTCTCTGTCTCCCCCACTGACTGGCTATTAAGACTTCTGGCAAGTTACTGAGTTTCTCTGTGCTTCAGTTCAGTGCTCAGACATGTTTCTCTCTAAACTTCACAGTCTCAGAGATGAGGACTGTCTTTTACTCCAGATTTGTAAAATAAGTGGCACAGTAAAGCCTTGTTAGTAGCTGGGGTCTGTAGGTATTATGGCAATACCACAAATGCTGTTAACGTTTCACAATCAAATACTGAACTGCAAATGTATTTAGCACCCGACAGTCAAATAACATAATAGGTCCCTGCCACATAATCAAGGTTAGATTTCACTTAAAATAATAACACTAAAGAAGTCATCTGACTGCGGAAACTGGAGCAGACTTGAGATATAGCCTCTGTGACATTTCCCTGGCTTACACAAGCATTTTCTGCCTTCCGTTTGAACTGCCTTCAGCCTGACTTGTTTGCCCTCATAACAGAAGGGGTGGTGGGCTCAGGGTCATGGTGGCCACAGGGCTTTTTGTCAGCCCAGCACGTGGGCAGAGTGGATGCTTCTGCCTGAAAAAGGTGTTGTGTACAAATCCCCTTACTCAGCTGATGGCTGAGTGTGAAGCTGCCCAGCAGACCAGGCTGCAGCACAGGTGAACAAATGGAAATAGGGAAGAGGAAATCACCATCTCCTAAATGGCCCTGCAACTCTGTGCCCAGCCAGAACTCTGCTGTCCCCTCCTGCAAAGAGGAGGTTGCAGTAGCTATGAAAACATCTACTGACCTCACTGCAAGACATGTGGCAGAGATAAAGTAGGTGACAAACACAAAAGGCACGCTTTCCTAGATAGCCATATTTATAATTTGTAGGCATACACACACATTGTACAGCAAAATGGGGACCTAAACAATTTTTATGCATTGATTTTTGCACTAGACTCAAGCTGTTCAGTTCACCTCTGACATCTCTTAGCAAAATTTTTTTAAACTACCATGTGACATGAAGTGAAAAAATCCCTGTTGAGCTGTCTCTATCACCAGTGTCTTCACCTCACTGAACTTTCCCAGTAAAGTATCCATGAAACACATTGATGCTACTTTTAGTCATTGTCTCATTTTCCAGCTGTTGATAATGGACACACTGTGCCTAAGCCTCTAATGATAAAACTGAAACCACACTCTCTGTGTTTACAGGTCTCTGCTCTTTTGAAGTGGTGACATCTATGCTAAAATAGGTCTTTTTTGGCTACAACTGGAAAAGTACACCACTAAGGCACTTAGCTGAAACGTATTTTAAAGAGTCAAGAAGGATTATCTTTAACAAATATCATAAACAGAAGGGTATGTTTTTATGATTTTTAAACACTAGAGATTTATAAAGAAAAGCAAAAAGACCCTAACAATTTTAAATGGGTTTTGTCTTTGTGTATCATCAAATCCTTCGAAACGTTTTAGTTGTTGGTGCTGCTCAGTGAAATATCTCCTAAAGTGGTTGGGTTGAGGATTTTTTTTGGAGAGCAAATCCAGCCAGAACAATGTATCGATATACTGTGTGTGAGCAAACCAGTTCTGCTGGGACTGAGACTGCCTAATAAAGACTAAGGAAAAGGCTGAAGCCAGCAGTAGGGAGGGTCCCTCTCCTCTGTTCCTGCAAGTCTCATGCATTGCCATAAATTACCATCTGAAGGCTTTTCCAGAAAGACAAACCTCAATTAACAGACAGCTGAGGTAGCAGGTGGCATTTCAAAATCAGGAGGTGGCACAGTCCCATCTTGATGAACTCCAGCAACATGAGGCTAATGGGAGAACCCTCCTGGTTTACTGGGTCGCACATGTGACTGCACTAAATTATATTGGTAATGAACTCTCACTCCCAGTGGGTCAAGATTTGGGAGACCTCAAAAGATAGAATGTAGTAGCTGGTGCTGTGCAGCCAACTGCCCCAGGCTTGATATCTTCAGCTGGAATCTCCCTGCCAACCAGAATCATTTGGAAGGTGTGTTACACACCAAAGTTATCCCTCATAAACAGTGCCCTACATTTACACCTCCTTGTTTTACTACCCACAAGAGCAAGTGCAAAGCATGCAAAAAAAAACTTCCATCTTCTATTCGAAAGCTAACAGTGATAATACCTAGAAATCACCCCTCTTGTTTTTCCATTATTATACCAATCACAACAGGGATGACCTGGAGGCGGGGACAGGAGAAGAGAAGAGAGAGCACCAGATGTTTCCAAAACTCACAGCTGATCTGTTTGGAAGATGTTTCACACCTGGGAGGGAAACCACTCATGTGTGAATGGCAGTAGTAGCTTAAGCCCTACATCTATAGAGAACTGGAGAAGAGCAGAAAGGCTGAGGCAGTTCAGCTTGTTCCTGCTGAAAACCCCTGTTTTGGCAACCCAGCACCAAGTTGAGGCTGTCATTTCCTTCTCACCCTGTCTGTCTCTCTACTCTCTGATCCCCAGTTTAAACTGGAAACCAGTCAAATGTTTTCCTTAGGTTTGCGAGTCTTTGTAGATTTGGGTTGTTAGGTGGTTGTTTTGTTTTTTATTTTTGGGTTTTTTTAATGAAAATGCCTAGTTTTGTGTAACATATGGATTTTATAAAGGAGGCTATGTATTAAAGGTAAAAAAGAAAAAGAAAGAATGAAGTTTATTATTTTACACAGTGGAGTGGACACCCTATATGGCTAATTCTTGAGTTAAATGGGTTTTCCAAGAAAATGTTTAGTCTTTCACTGAACAATTATTTTAAATACTTTGCCACCAAGAAATAAGGCAGTCTAAGTTTTATGAACATATATTTTTTTCCTTTCACGGAAACATTTGCTTGACTGATCCCTTATAGTTTCAGAAACAAATACAAGTGCATTTGCTTAGAATAACAAAACCACACACAATACTTAACTCATTAAGATGATTTAGCGGTGGTTCAATATTTCTTTTGGCTGAGTGCTCTGGATGAAATCCCATGTACATAGTCTTGTATTTTACACTAATACTTTTACTTCAGGTTATACAGTAATCTCTGTCAGACGCTGTGCCCCAAGTACAGTATGAAAAGCTATCTCCTTGTGGAATGTCTCTGTCAAAAGGGCATGTGCAAAATAGATTTTAAAAATTAAACTTGTTTAATGCATTACACTTCATGGGTGTTAGAGTGGAGAATTAACTGAGATAGTAAACCCATACTCCCCACCACTTAAAAGATAAACACAGTCACTGAGCAAGGGATATATTTGCAACTATGAGGAAAAAATTTGCCTCAGTTCTAGAAAAACTGTCTCAGACTGTCCTCTTTCCTTTTCATGCCTGACACATGTAGAAATTAAACCTGTTAAGTTGTAAATTTAATTAAAAGAAACCTCATAAAATATATTATTACAATCTCTAGGAGTACTTCTCTGTACCAAACTTTTATTGGCTTCCTTTTTTTATGTGCCAGAATAATCCTTTGTGAAATTTCTCCTCAAATATTTTTAATTTATATCTCCCTAGCTGGTGACACACTTAACATCCCTCCAGTATGGAGGCAGCTGGCTGTACCCTACACACTGTGTATGGAGTGTGTGGCACAAGGTTTACCAGCTGAAACTTGCCAAATGCTATCCTGCGACCCCACTCAACTCCCTGCTGCTCGTGACCACTTAGGTACCAAAATGTTACTTTGAGGAAGGCTGACAGAATCCTGACCTAAAGACCACGTATTTACAGGCCCCATTCTGCCATCCTTCTGCAGAAGGTTTCTAATGTTTCTAGTTTCCTACTGGCTTAATTAGAGCTGCAGGGGAGCTTCTAATTTTTCTGGTCACACTTTATTATCCTCTGATTACTAACCATTACTCTTCATCTTTCTCTAGGGCTTTTTTTTTTTGTTGCTGTTTTTTGGAAGGGGGAGGTTGTTTTGGTGGGGCCTTTTTTTCTATTTTAATTTTTTTTTGTTTTTTAATGGTCAGGAATGAAATGTATGTTGCAAATCAATTTCCTTTTGTCAAAGCAATTGCTAGCTGGGGATGATAATTTCTTTGTTCGTAGCAGATACAGAACTATTGTCTTGGCCTTCTAAATTGGTACGCCGCACCCCACGCTGTCTGCAAGTATCAGTACGGAGCCATGCACAGTAGATGCTGAATATACTGCATAACGGAGGTGTCCCTGTCTAACAAAAACTAACTCCTTTTTTTTTTTTTTTTTTTTAATGGAATAGAAATAATAAGACAACCTCACAGCATTTTAGTCCACGTTTCTCTATTTCCTTCCCATAAAAGGTCTCAAAGAAATGCAAAGCACCATTGAAGAGTTCAAAGACATACCTCAGAATGTGACTGCACATTCAAGGCACGGTGACATATTCAAGACTGGATAGCTCTATTGGAGGGAAAAAAAAAAAGAAAGAAAGAGAGAGAGAAAAGAAAGAATAAGGCTCAGCATACAAAATACAATACACAATATCTACTTCTACTGTGTGAAACTCAATGCATTCATTTTGCTCACTGAGCAAACTAGGTCCCAGTGTACAACACACACAATAAATCTAGCCTTTTTTTTTTCCATAGGAGCTGATTTTAGAGAAGGTAAAAATTACTTGGTGAAAATGATGCAGAGGCTGATGCAGCTGAATTTATAAAATGGGTTGAAAAGTTTGACATGCTGAATTAGATTATACAGTATAATGCATCAGTAAGTAATTGATATGTACATTACGTGCAAAGGAAGTCCCACTAACTCATGTGTAACTTTTTTTTTTTTTTTTGCATTATTGTGTAACTTGGCCATCGGCTCATTGTCAGTTGAACAAATTTTCAAAAGGAGATTTAGTCCTTTATAAGCTGAATAAAAATAAAATTTTGTTACATTCTGGTATTCTAAAAATAAAATACAGGATAAAGACACATTTTTTTAAAAAGTAGAAAATACAAACGAATGCATCAGAGCATTTAAAGCTGTTTAGGGCTTTTTTTGCCCCCCATTTTTAGGCAAGTTTTCCTTACATTTGTTCAAGAAATGAAAAATTCCAGAGGAAAGATGTGCACTACCAGCACCAACTGGAGAGGTGATGGGGAATTGAAGGGAACATAAAATTTCCTCAGCTAAAAGCAAACAATGTAACACAGATTTCTGTCTTTTGGGAGTACACTAGAATTTTTTTTTTAAATTGTACCAGAAAGAAATTTCAGTTTTATACTAGCTGTTCAGTATACTTCCAGTCTTCCACTGATGATCTGCATTTATTTCAAGGAGATGAGAGCACTTCCCTCTGCAATTACTGGCATATCTGCTCTGATCCAATGCTGATTACAGCACAGGGTCTTAAATCTCTGTAATCTGTCTGAATGTTATTAAATATTAGATTTAAGTGTGATTTGCTTTCTTATCACTTTATTTGTAACTTTACTGCCATTCACTGCCAAGAGACCTTGAACTGGAGACTATGGCTTTAATCTCAATTTGTTATACTAAAATGCAAAATTAAAGAAAGATGAAGAAAGTTGTATATTACCAAGGAATGTAATTGATAACATTGTGTCATTTTTGATTTTTAATATTATAAACTGAATTTTATGATACTCTACCCTAATAGTGACATATTTAACATTTTAAGACTGGATATAATAATTTTATGGGACAAAATGGGTATAGTTAGAAGATTATACAGTAGTACTTTATCAAATCCTTGTATATTAAATACCAAAACACTATGATAAAATAATAGTAAGTTTTGCTTCTCCTTGGAGAAGAAAATCTGTCTTTAATGACTCATGTCTGGTTCAAGACCTCCTGGAGGTCTCTGGTTAGTAAGAAGTGTGGTGTGCAGCACGTGCCAACCATCCCTCTGTGCATATGGACAGACAGCATTTACAGAGCATTTACATGGCAGTTTTAATTTGAAAATGCAAAATAAATGCATTTTTATATCCTGACAAGTTCTGCTTTGCTTCCAGGCAATTGCAATTTGGTAGGTGCCCAGAGGACGTATACCAAAGGGAACAGGCATGAGCATGCTTTCAAACAGTACAGGAGCAGCCAGGAATGGATAAATTTGGCTTCCCTCCTGTGTTTGACCAGTTGGCAAAACAGAGGTTCTCTCTTCTATATCACCACCCAGACTGAGACTTCCTTACATCCAAGTCCCTCTAATGCACCTCTAGCATGCTGCTGGTAATTGTGCTTGTTGATTTGCATCACATTTTGCCTCCAGTCTTCTCTTCCCCTGACCTCCACCTACCTCCCTCTCAGGCCATCCTTAAACTGTGGAGAACTTGGGATACAAAGAAATAAGAAACATGCAGAAATCCAAACCCATATTTCAAGTGAGCTGCCTCACCGGAGTGGGGCAGGATATCACCACTTGTAATGTTGGTACATGTCTGTCATGGTAAAGGATGGCAACCTTCTGGATTAGGAAAAGGGAATCATTCCCTGTTGCCAGGAGTCTGAAATTCAGACAGTGTCCAAATCCAAAATAAAACCAAATAAAAAAAATATATTGATAGAAATACTAGATGCTATGACTGCAGTCCAGGATATAAAAATGGCAGCAATTCTGGAGATGAGATATAATCCTACGTGCAAGGTACAGATGTACAGAGATGGAGGATAGCACAGGGCTTGCAGCCATGGAAATCTCCAGATCAGGATACGACCCCAGCAATTCCATTGTGCTTTTTCTGCCTGAATCACTATTCACTATCATCCAAGCAATGTTCCTCCTTAACAGTCTATCCTTAAAGTGCATATAATAAAATGAGGCCACTGAGACTTGTACATGGCTGGCCCTCTCCACTGATTTTAGTTCACTAGGTAGAAATCTTGCACAAGGTTAGTTTATGTGGAAAAATCTGTATCAGCAGAGGCACACATTAACCCTTCTTTCAGAAGGAAATGATAGGATTTCAAACTGGGGTTTTTTGTATAGATTGGGAAAGGTGTCTACAGAAAGGAATAGTGGATACTTCGGATATCACTATGAAAAGACAATCCAGCTACATTTGACGTTAATGAAGGGGTTAGAGTTGACTGCTCTACAAAGTTCTGTCCAACAAGCTCAGGTGCCTCTGACGTGGAGCCCCAAGCATGACACTTTATTGTTTAAATTTGTCATCTCTTAATGGTGAGATTTAGGGACAGAGCTCTTTTCCTAAATCTTAGCCACCACATTCAGGTCAACAAAGGTCTTGCTACCTGGTGCATTTTCATGGTTTGCTTTCAGATTCATATCCCAGATGAATATGCTAACACTTCTACTGTCTTTGTCCCTCTTCCTCCCTGCTTTTGTGCATTTACACACAAAGTGAAATATTCTCCACTTTAGCCTGTCAGAGATATGCTTAACTTTTTTATTGTATTTTTTAATTCTACAGTATCACAGGACTGGTAAATATTAGAGGAAAATTTAGGGAAACTCAGGGATGCCTACCTGTAGCAAGAAAAAGACCACTAAAAACCTTCACAAACATCAAGGACAACATTCATCCAAAACAGAATCCAGCTAGATTCTCCCTCCATCCATGGACAGTCCTGGGAAGAAAGGTCACAATAATCTCCCTCTTGGAAGAGGATCACAAAATATTTTCTGAGATGTTAGTTTCAAACAGACATCAATCACCCTTGCTGCAACATTATCCCAGGGCTCAGTACAGAAGAGAAACATTTATTTAAACATGCCAGCTGTGTTCAAAGGGAAAGAGAATTCCCCTAAAAATACTTGCAAAATAGAAACAAGCATCAAATAAAAAAAAAAAAATCAGCCCATATTTATGAAACAAGAAGAGAAATAAAACCTGTCTGATCACACTGCAGAAGTTCACATTTTGTAGTACAAAGAAAGGAAGTGAGGCTAGCTTATTTTCTCTGAGTTTTGCTTTTTTTCTTCTCAGAAAACAAAGACACAAAAAAAAGGAAGCGAAAAGCACAGGTGAAAATGTGAAGGGAAAAGGAAAGATTCGCTCACAAGAAGGTTCTCTCTAATTCCACCTTCGGAGATGTCAGCAAACATAAAAAGCTGCGCCAGCAGTGGGACAGGTCGTTACAAATATTAGGAGCCACATATTTTGCACCAGATTAAAGTCCCAGAGGAGCTGTAACCCCTAACCAGGAGCAGCTGGTGGCACCCCTAAGGCTTTCCTGCCTGGGGGCAGGAGGGCAGAGTGACCTCTGGAAGGGGCTGGGGCCAGCACCGGGCTGGATTGACCATCTCGGCATCAGGGCAATCTTGGCATCAGGGCACTGCAGCAAAAAGAAGAGGACTCTGTGTACTTGCACACTGTGGGGTGCTGTTCTAAAAATGACTCTTCCTGACACATGATTGCTGTGATTTGGCTCGCTGCTCTATCAGAATAAAAAATTTAAAAAAACCCCAACCAAACTACAAATAAAACCATAGCCAGACGAATACACACAAAACAAAACCAAAAAACCCCCAAACAAACAATACAGCAACCCATAAAATCCCAAACACCCAAGAGGTCCATCCCAGAGCTGTAGCACCCCAGCAATAATTAAAGGGAACATTTTTATACTTTGGCATAATATAGTCACAGTGTTTGTGCTTGTCAAAACAAACAAACCATATTCAGGGAAATCTGTGGCACAAAAGAACTAAACAAATTATGGGGTAGAGGCAAACGTGGCCACACCATCAGCATTCAAGACGTGAAGAAAAGACTGGAAACTTTCAGGGTCTGAATGTAGGAGTGGAAAAGCTAATTGAGCACAAATGAAAGGATCTATTATGGCTGAAAGAATAAGTGAGAGTACAGGCAGGACAATACTCTCATTTATGATTCAAATATCCATGGATAGTGCAGTACAGCTTTAAATACAATTTACAGCCTTGATTACAAATGACTATGTGCATCAACTTGGAAGGAACGCAAGGACTATGAGCAAGAGAAAGAGCCTGCCTTGTCAGAAAGGAAGGAGAGGGGATAAGTGACGGCAGAGCTGGGCTGGACACTCAGGAGCAATTGGAATGTGCAGAATTATGAAATAGGGCTTTTAAAAACCTGAAGATGAACTGATTAGTGGTCAAGAAGGCTCACATTTAAAATAACTGAATTGCCCAGTGATAAGATTATATGGGGAGATTTATGCTTGATAATCACAGTGAGATCAGGGGGAAGGGAGTATCATTCTGTCCCTGTGTCTTCCAAATGCAAAATATAAATACATGAATGCAGTAAAAATAATAAGTACTGGAAATGGAGAGCAAGGACAGGCTCTTACTTTTATGGAAAGCAGCAGCAGCTTTTTTTCTCAGCCTACAGGAGACCCAAAATTGACCTGAAACCACCCAGGTTGTGAATTACTTTCTACCTAGAAACTGTCTGTATCCTCTCTACCTTTTTTTCCCCCAAGTTGTTATGTTTTGTGAACCAAACATTACTTCTGGTAAATTTCCGAGAGTGGGAAAATTCTAAAAATCTTCTGAAAATCATGAAATTATTTGGGCTGTATAGAATAAAATTAGCATTAGCCTCTCCTGGATGGCACTGGCACCAAAGACAGTGCTCCCTGAGGTTCCACAGGCTGTATGTTCTCATGTTTTCTATTCCATACCCATTCCGTGCTCCAGAGGACATTGCTTACCACAGCAGCTAACAATAGTCAGGAAAATGCCATCAATCCTCCACAGGTCACAATTTCGCAGTTCTCCAAGAGCCTGTCTGAAACCAGAAACTCAGTAAAAAGCAACTGGTGGGAGCTACACCTCAGCGACAAGGAGATAAGCACAAGCAGAGACAAACAGCTGAATGAAGTTGTGACCTTCACACCTGCAGGACACCAGTACTTGAAAATTCAGCTCTGCTACACTTTTCACTGGTATTGGGTGAACAACAATATCGGTAAGCATGCATTTACCTCTTTCTCTAGGGGACCCCTATATGTTGTTTCTTCCAAGTGGAAATCACTTACTTGAAGGGACCTGTGCATCCGTGACAGTCAGCCTTAATTATTGGCAATGCACCACATGTTCAGGATTGAACCTCAAATTTAAAAAGCCTTCATGCCTTGTGCAATATGCAGCAGTTCCTCAAGTAAATAAAATTAAGAAGCTGTACATATATATCTGCAACGTCCCAACCTGCTCCCACCTAACCCTTGTCGGAACTGGTTTTCAAAACCTGCAAGCAGTTAGAACAACCAAACGTCAGAATCACCCCTCTTCTCATAACCAAAAGCCGCAAAATCCATGCTTATGTTCATCGGAGTCTTTGACTGTGTAACAAGGAAGAAGAAATCAGTCTTCTGATGGCCAATTCAAAACAATGGAGCCCTCATCTATGAGCCCAAAGAGTAACCGCACAAAGGACAAATCCGAAGTCTCCTCTGTTTTTCTCATCATAACCATTCACTGTAGAGCACAATAATGCTGGGGCAAGCATGTGTATTTTTACTTCTTTTGTAAGGGTTCAGCTGGCATCTTTCTTGAGCAAGGCAGTTAGCGTGAGTAGCCAAACATAGTACCGTTTCTCCACAATTATTCATTTTTTAAGGTCATTGTTTTTGAAATGAAAAGAGAATGAAATTATATGGCATGTGCTCCCAGTTTCAGATTGGGAGTAGAAGAAAATAACGGCCACACACTGCTATACAATTAGGTCTGTCTTGGAAAGGAATTTTACTGATGTTTTTCTAAGCAATGCCAGGTGGTTTATTCACCAAATAATGAGACACTAAATGGATCTAAAGTTTCTTGGCAACTGGTAAATGCTTACCTTGGACTCCCTATTCCTCTCTTCAAGAAATGGTTTGATTTTCCAAAGAGTTTTCTTAAGTAGCTCCTCAGCTATGATTAAAAGCAAATAACAGTGGTCTGAAGGTTGGTTAACTTACACTTGCTTAATGATACAGCTCAGGGAACTGTAAGTGTATCTCAGATGCCTCACTGATTTAGTAAACAGCTTCAGCCATCAGAAGACCTTGTTTTCAAAGTCCATAATTCTCTTAAAAATAAACAAAACTCCAAACAAACAAACAAACACAACAAAAAAACCCTAAACTGTTGTAGTTAACTTTTCTCTACTTGATCACTGCCCAATATCCTATTAGAAAAAAAATTTAAATCTTAACTTCTTTATTAGCAAGAGCAAAAAAAACATGGACTGTTTTTGCTGACACTGCAGGAGGTGAGAAGCTCACCAGCAGAGGACCTCTGGGAGCAGGAGGTGGCCACATGTGGGCAGCGAGGGCAGGTGGTGGCCACAGCCTGGAACGGAGGACCAAAGGAGCCAGGCTGCCTCCAAAGCCGAGCAAAACAGGAAAAGACCATGTCTCAACAGGCTTATGGCAGCCTCCGGGCTCCACATCAGCCGTGAAGCAAATCTGCTTCATGTGTGTACAAAGAAAGACTTGAGTGAACCTGGCTCCAACATCTGCCCAAGCCCAAGTGGTACTCCTGGTGGGGCAGCCAAGGACCTCAAAGCCAATGCTACTGCCACTGCAGTAACTCCCACAGTTATCCTGTGCCCCTGGGGCCAAAGAAGTACCAAAGTTGAATCATCCCACTGATCCCTGGGAAACACGATGTTTCAATAGCAGCTCTGTTCCATGATACAACCCTTCACCCCATTCTGCTCCATCTTTGAGAACTAGAAAGTGAGTGCTCCAGCTCCAAACAAAAACTGACCTGGGGACAGTACACCTCCTATATATGTACAAAGCAACATAAATAAACCTGGGGCTAAAGTCAGGCCTATGTGTGGGCTTCTCACTTTCCCCTGCTGCTGCAGACAAGTACCCTACACTGGCAGGGGTGGACATGGCCTGGTGGCCTGGGGGCGACACCAAGGTCAGAAGAAGCACTAGCACCTGACGGGTAACAGCTCTGGGATGTCACTCAGAGGAGAGGCTTTGAAGAAACAAAGCCATTTCAGAACTACCAGCAGACAGCAAATAGAGTAGCCGATGGATTTTGCTTCCCTCTCTTTGTCAATTTAGGGAGCAAAGCACATTATAAAAACATTAATGATGAAAAAAATGCTGTGAATAATTCTTCGCTTATGGTTTCTCCTCCAAATATTTGGTATTTAGAATTAGTATTGCTTTGACCATCTCTGTCCTAAGAACGCTCCCATTTCAAAAGATGACTATTCCCAGCCAGCGATTCAAAATTTCATTTATGTGAATACAAATTGATATCTATATAAAATCCTACACATCAAGTACATCTGATAGTCATTTTCTAGAATATTCCACAAAACTCTAAACATACTGAACATTGCAAGCCTTCCCAAGAAGAACTAATTACAATGTCCAAATTAATATTTGAAGAAAATCTTGAAGCGATGGCTCTGTTCTCATTTAAATATGTGACTACTCTCTTTATAATGTGCAAAGCATTATAACCATTTATATATGTTCCAAGTGATATATTACTGAGTTGAACCTAGTTTCCCCTTCTTTTGTTCTGGGTTCATAACCTTGCTGTATTATCTTCCATAACTCTATAGCTTGCTAATGCATAATTCAAGCCTCTCTTATTGACAAAAGGCGGCAGAAAGAAAGAATATTTCAATGCCACTTTCCCACGTAGATAGTATTGCTTTCACTTCAAGTGGTATCATTTCCATACTAAAGCCAAATCTTTTAAAGTATATTAAGTATCATTTTCATTGCTTATTCGCAATTGATTCACTGAGACAACTACATCTGTTTACCTCCATCTTCTGAGACTACTTTATTGCAAGTTTTTTGTTGGGTTTTTTTGGCCCCTCTTTTTTTTGAAGATGGGTTTCTTGCCAAAAGAAGAAACTTCAGTTAAAACATTATGAGCTCATGTATGACATCAGCTTCACGTTAATCTCTTAACTAGAGCTTGGCTTTAGGACTAATGTCACAGCTTTCCCAGACGTGTGTAAGGAACGGAACCATTTTGCCATCATCCTGCAAACCCTGTTCTAACCCCTTGCCTGCATAAAGTAACTGTACAAATAGGCATATATTAAGTTCCCATGCATCACTGACCAGAGGTCAAATTTGTCCTTGCAGTCAGCCACGTGCATCTATGCAAAAAACCCACCGACACTAATGCAGTTGCTTCAAATACATACAAGTAACAAGAAGATAGCTTGCCCTTTTTCCACGTTGGCAAAATACTCGGAAAACTTCAAATGCTTTCAGTCTCCTCCGAGACACAGCTTGACTCCCTCCGATGGTACAAAAGTGACACAGACCCACAGATAGGCAGAATAATCAAAACCAATTAAAGGTTCCAAGAAACAGCTAAGTATCAAACTTTCCTCATCATTACCTGGGCAGGTTAAGACTGCCAATTTCTTGTCTCCAAAGACCCTCAGCTCGTTGTCTTCCCGTGAGAGCTTTCTTTGGAAGCCTAAAAAGGACACAACATCTTTCTTTACAGAAGGCTATAGGGCATGAGCAGCTACTCTCCCTTTGTGTCAGCTCAGTGGAGAGATTGTCACCACAGCCTCGCTGTCCATGGCTCAGCATACTGTACTATGCAAGGAGCTGTGCAAGGTGAGGCTACTCTGTAGCCTTCCCAGACACCTAGCGTTTATCTGAGCTCTGAAATCCCGCTCTCATCTAACTTGTCCTGGTAGGCAGCCTGGACTCAGCCTTAAGCCAGACTGCCTACACACTGCACCTGCCTTTGTGGAAGACAACATCCACCGCTCAGCCAGCATTATTTGTTTCATATCTTGGCTGCAGTTCAGGCAGATTGAGCAGAGGTTCAGGCAGATTGACCGAAACCAGGAGTGCCAGGGCCCATCCCCATAGCAGGTAATGCCTTTAGAGCACTGCATGTGTCCCTTGTGCACTGCATCTCACTTCTCAAAGCAGCAACTAGTTTGCCTCACAGGCAGCTTAAACGCATTCAAGCAGGTAAGTGAGGTGGGCAGAGGGTGAATATGCCCTCGAGGCCAGCTCAGAGTCACTTCTGCATAGCAGCCCACATTCAGCTTTAGCATCAGGAAATGTCTCTTACCATACAGTGACCTCACAGACAGACACCTACCTAAGAGGTCCTTTATATAATGAAGGAAACTGTAATCTTACACATTATTCTGCCAAAAGTGGCATAAAAAATGATCAGAGGAGGCACCTGGACTCCCTGGAGTCACATTTACCAAACCAGCCTCAGTAATAACATGGACAACGTTTAGATAAGTTTACAGTTTTGGTGCTTCTTCCTCTGCCACCTGTTTCTTGCAAGTTCAGATTCCAGAAGCATTGTAATTCCAGCTACAGTCAAAATGATTTCTCTAAACTCATTTTCTGCAAAATACTCAGAAAACACAGCTTGAGAAGTAAAATTCAGGTGGGTTTAATGGGTGCCTCCAGCTGTGCCTCATTTTAAATTCACTGTTTATTCAACAGAATCGATGCAAAGGAGAATGAACTCAGTTACCAAATATTTAATGTCATGGTCTGAAAAAGTAGCAGTTTAAGGCCATAACACTGTTGCCACTTGGACTATTCCCCTTCTACTTGCCTCCCCCTAAAAGCAATGGAATTTCTCATATCATGTGGTGTCAGAGGAGACAAAATGAAAGTAACTCATGTAACTTTGCAGGGGATTCATTAGATGTTTCTAACCCTGAAAGCACTAGACCTTTCAGGGGCAATGTAGGAAATGGAGTAGCCCATAAACAAGAGTGCTATGAAGTAAATCATCAGCCTCACCAGCAGCCAGTGAAAGGCCTATGTCATTTTTGACACTTGCTCGCTACTTATCCTTCCACCTACCCCCAACACTCTACCAGCCAAATTGCTTTGTCAAACACCACACACAACACTGAGCAAAGATCTATAAAATCACCTATTTTTGCAACCACAAATGGTGAAGTCACTGGAATTTTGCTTGGTCTGCCTGGATTTAACCCTAGCACTTGCACTCAACTTAGCTCAGGAAGTTCCTGCAGTTCTCATTCTACTCACAGATGGTGACTGTACCAAATGCAAGGAAGCCCTTACTTGCAGAAGATGAACACAGAGTCGCAGTGTACCTTTCCTGAAGTCACTGCCCAGAAGACTCTCAGCTGTTCATCACACAGGGTCCCCCAGGGAGGGGGAACATCTCCCCAGCTAAAGAAGCACAGGGCTGCTGGATCCTGTGTTGCTCCCATTGCATGGTTGGTGCAAAACAAAAAAACCCAAAGCACAGCTGTGCCAAGGCAGAGCCACCCTCCTCCATGGCAGGGGTCAGACCAGCACCAGTTCCCTTCACAGCTCTGTCCTGGTGGATGCGGCTCCTGGAACATGAGAGACCAGAGCTTCCCCCTGCTTGCTGGCTGTGAACCAAGGAAGTGATCAGGTCAGGGAAAGGAGCCCAAGGAAGAGCCATGCATGTGTGTCACTGCTGGGGAAACATCAAGTACACATTCCCCTTCACCACCCCAGTGTCACCCCAGGGCCAGTGGCATCAGGAGGCCTTGCACTCTCAAGGCACAGGGATGGTGACCAACCAGAGACTTAGCACCTGAGCAAATGTCCACATAATTCCACCTTCCAGTTAGCAAATTTCCAAATGTCACTCCCTAGAACATACCAGTAGACCTACCATTCCTACAGGTATAAAATGTGCTTCATGTCACATCTGCACTAAGCTCCCTCCTGTCTAACAATGCAGTCCAAGGATACTCTTTACTCTGTCGATATTTGAAAAGAAAAATATTTGGGGAAAAAAAACCAAAAACAAAACAACAAAACCCTTAGGAAAAGTCAGTCATTCACATATCCTCAGCAGGCTTTTCCATGTTACCAGAAGCATGGCCACACAACTGATGGGACAATCAGGTAGGGAAACCGCAGCAGAGGGAATGGGACTAGGCAAGCTCCTGATGTGGACTTCTTGCAAACAGAAAACTCTTCCCAGCTGCCTGTTTCCACCACTGCTCTGGAGATGTTACCTCCCCCGTGGTGCAAGCAACCTCTCTGAAGGAGGAGAGGAACACATGAGGAAGAGAAGTTTAGGATAGCAGTAGCTAGGAAACTGGTTACCATTTTAAGATCATGGTCTTCTGTGGATGAGCAGACTGAAGTGACCTCCACTGCTGGCTCCTATGTGGAAGAGCAGACCCAGTGTCTCTGCAGCATGAGCATAACTCTGATGAAAACTCAAGGTAAAAGCAAGAAATGGTTCGGTTTGCGACCTACCTTCCCCAAGGGAAATCCCTCACAGAAGCATGTTTATCAGAGCACTGCTCCAGCACCCGGTGGCAACTTGTAGGTCTCAGAAACCACCAGAGGCCTGTTAATTGTCCCAGGCAAAGCATGACACTGCACTGTCTCAGAAAAGTAAGTTGAATTCTGGGAGTGAGATGAACTGGACGGTCAGTGTCCCTTTTATTTTATGTCATACCATAACAATGAATACTTAGAAGATAAATAAATCATTTTTCTTTTCTTAAAAAAACCTTCCAAGATTTCTGTGGTACTTGGGTTGGTTGATGATGATGAAAGATGACATGCACAGATTTTCACTTACAGAAAGGAAACATGGGTAACTCACATTTTCTAAACTCTTGACAAGTAACTCACCTGGTGACACAGGGACAAACAAATCAAGCCATTTGTATCAGTCTCACATGAACCACAACTTGAATTTGAGATACAAAGGATTTCATGAAGGAGAGAGTCAAGGGTCTGAAGCCATTTTAACATTGTACATCTTTTCTTAACAGCTTTAAGCATCTCCAGCTCTTTTATCCAACATACTATGAGGCATCTTAAAATACTGTGTATTAGGTATGCTATCTGAATATACCCTCTAGCATCCTCAAAGGATTACTCCAGTTCAGCATCTGCTTAAAACACAATGCCTTCTTGTCTGCCTTGGTTTTTTTTCCTTTTTTCCTCATGCTGCTTGGGGCTAATCAGTCTGCTTGTTTCTCTAAAAGAGCAATATGCTTCTCAAAACCCCTTAGGTATTGGACAGACCCTTCAGTCCAGCCTCAACTACTGATAATTATAGTTCTACCTCTGGTTTACCCATCAGTCAAGAGAGTAAAGATCAAAAAAGGCATTCCCTTGTCAGAACATCATTTAGGCTAAGAACATTTCTGGAGAATAAGATGCTTCACTGAGTTTAAATTATGTGCTTATTTTCAGAAGTTTCTAATCCGTCTCTCCAGAAGCTACCTGGACATCCTTCCTCCCTTTCAGAGAACGGAAGCCCTTTGCAACGGGCATACACCTCTTCTGGCTAGGTTTTGCAGTTTCTGCTCCATTTCCAGATTCTTTTGATCTCTCAGACTGTTGACTTTGCCTTTTTTGGCAACTTTTTTACTCTATGGTGGTTCTCCTCTGAACCTCTTACTCTGCTCCTGGTTTCTCCTTGGTCCTATCTTCAGCTTCGGCCTTTCTCAGACACTGCTTTCCATCTACTTCAATTTCAGAGGGCCAAAACTTAGCCCCTTACTGATATTTCATGTGATTTTTTTCATCTCTCTTGCTTATGGCCTAGGAGCAACATCCACCTAAGTATTCAGACCCAGAGAAATGGGTCACGTTAATGCTCTTGATGCCATTACCTAGGCCACAACAAAACAAACTCCTGGTCTCTACCTGACTCCTAATCACAACATATCCTCTTCTAACTAGCAAAAGCATCCCTCACTTTGGCTAGTAACTTAGAAACACTTGCTTATATCCAACACATACGGATTTTTTTTTCCTCCCATGTACCATCTGCTCTTTGACTACCAGTCTTGAATGAAAGGCAATTTTTTCTGTGGTTTAGAGTTGGTTTTGGTTTTCTTTCTCCCAAAAGCAATCCTAATGAATCCGAAGGAAAAAATACAAGCAAAAATACCTTTGTAATACTATTGTCTACCTTTAGCTAGCTAATGATGTCAACATGTGGTTACAGTCCTTCTCAAAAATGCCATCATTCACAGAGCTCCATGGAAAGCAGTTAATAGGGGAGTATGTCTATCCTTGCAATTATCTTCAACTGCTTTACACCACTTGCTGCTCCAGAAACAAACGTTTCATAATTTATAATTAAAAAACTAAAGTGGAAGTTCTTATATATATTAATGTACTCCATTTCACTTGTGCTACCCTCTAAATACTGTGACCAATCAAGCATTCCTTGCCTACAAGCTCTCAGTGAATCCAATGCGCCTCTAGACATTGGATTGCCCTGAAGTGTGGGGGTTGTTTAACACACCAAAAGAGAAAGGAGAGAGCATAAGCAAAGAGGACTGCAATTCAGTGCTTTGCACAGAATTGCTAGCTTAAAACTACCGGCTTGCAGGGACAATGGGAAAGTTGACTTGTCATAAAATGCAACCTTTTCCACTTTTAATCCAACACACTTTATAAAGTAAGAACCTAATAAAGATGTTACACCTTGCTTTGTTCCACATCTTTGTGACAGATCAGTATTTCAAGGACAAATCCCCACCTGTGTCAGTGAATTCCAGCACTCCTGGTGAAGCTGCTCAGATACACTTGAGGTAGCCCAGCACGGGAATACAGCAAAGAAGAACAAAATCAAACACAGGCCTGGTCACAAACCCTTTGCGCATGAAAGCGAGTGAACAGCAGGGGGATGCACTACCACTTGAATAATACAATTTTGTAAAATGGCTCAAAACATCATACATGTTCTGATGCATCGAGTAGGACAAATGAACATGTGCTCCACAACACAGTACCCCAAAGGATAGAAGGCAACAACACGTTTACAGGGATTACCATGAAATGTGCATGATGTCAACACCTGGAAATCCTTCCAGCGACAGATTTTTATCTTACAGTTAACAGTATAACAAATTTTGCACCAACAAGCAGAAGGTATTTTCCAAAGGATAAAAACCACTTGCTTTCATTAAAGCCGAGTTTTTGATACGACAGAGGCAGAAATTTATGCTAAGGCTTTCCACTAAGGACTCTAAGTGGTTTTAAAATACAAGCCTAAAAACCATCTGGGCTTTCCAATTGGCTTTACATTTTGTAGAATGCACCGATTTATACATAGCATTTGTGACAGAAGGAATTTCAAGAATGCAAGCAGCACAATGGCAATGTAGTAGCTGATTAGGTCTGTGGACAAAGTTTCTCCAAGTTCAACTTTTGGTCAGTGTACAATATTCAGGACACAAAAATACCCTGGTGAAGTTGGTCTGTCTTTCACTTCAGCTATAATAAAAGAGATCTTCTACACTTTAGCTGTAATAATCCACACACAAAAAAAGAGAGAAAGAGGGAAAGAGAGAGAGAGATGGCAGATACACTGAGAATCTGCAGTGTAGATAATCAAACCCTTTATTGTCTAAGTTACATTAGACTTGCAACACCATAAAAACCTGTTAAGAAGAAGAAACAGTAGATTGGTAGAGGTAGTAGAAAGTCCCTGTAACAGTCATAAAAGGGCTTTACAGGAGTGTGTCATGCCAAAAAAACTTATCACATTGCTTAAAAGAGCTGGTGAAAGCCCATTGACTAAATAAATATGGAACATAACTCATTTTAAATACTATGGCCTAACTAAAATAACAAATCAATACAATACAATGATATAGAAGAAAACAAAAATCGTGGGATTCTCTTGTGAAAACAGATGGTCTTTAAGGTTGGCTTTCCTCCACCCACTCTTGTTTCTTGTTTAATTAAGTGAAAATCTCATTTCTCTGCTATACACAGCATATAATTATTTAAACTGATTTCCCCTACTGTTGTTCTTCATGAAGCTAAATTATGATTGTAAACTTTGCTGATTAGTACCCTGGTAATGGCAGTGGCAGCACTAGCTTCTCTGTCATGGATTCTGGAAGAAAAGTTCCAGAAAGAAGGTTTTGGCTCTAAATATTAACTCAGATTTTCTAGTTCAGCTTGCCAAAAAAATACAATTAAAAAAAGGAGAGAAATTACAAATGTACACTACACTTTTGTGCCATTTTGGGTGTAGAAGAGTTTTTAATAACTAAACCACAAACAAATAGATTAGGCAACTAGCTTTTGTGCATTCCTGAACTGTCACCATTACTTTCTTTCATGGAAAATATGACTCAGAAAAGCAACAAAACAAAACAAACAAACAAATAACAAAACAGAACAAAAAACCAAACAAAAAACCCCCCACCCAAAAACCAAAACCAAAACAAACTGACAAACTGAGAAAGCTAGTGCAAACCCAAAATGATAATCATTAAGCAACACAGCAAAATATTTCCACTTTTTCATTCTTCTCCTTTTCTTGTTTTTTTTTCTTTTTTTTTTTTTTTTTGGTGTACAATGGAATGTGTCTATGCAACCTCCCTCAAAATAACTTCACAGAACAGTTAATTACAGTCACTTTTAAGTATTTGCACAGACATTCCTAACCACACCGAGACTTACAGAGGATTCTGGTATACATCTTGTGTAATAGCCTAAGGAAAATCTAATTTAAAAAAAAACACATAAGGAAGTTAATTTGCATTGTTGCAAGTGTTGCAAAGTAACAAAACCTGTCAAGTAATTTCAAACAAGTAACAAGTAGTCCAGACCAAATTACTGACTAGATTTTTTTAAAAAAGCAACCCCCGCCCACCAAAACTGTTAGAATAGAAAGATCACGCTTTAAGGTTTTTTCTGCCTTTTTTTTTTTTTTAACAAATCTTTGTCAGAAGCCCGTTTCTACAAAAACAGTACTATTCCATTACTGTATTAAGTAAACTGTGGTCTCACCTGTATTAAAGGTTAGCATCATTTCTGTACATGTAAAATTATTGCTTTTTTGAAAAATATATTTAGCATGCTAGGTTTTTAACTCCATTTCCTGCCTTTACAAAATGTTACAATTTAAAAAAAAACAAACTAGTAAAGCTTTTGCAAAAATTTTCACAGAACATTTTCTTTCAAGGCAGCAGTAACTTTTGATAATGCATAAAATTATATGTGCAAAATCTGAAACTCTCAGAAATATTACCATCACACATAGTGTCACAGCAATAAGAAAAGAAAATATTTAAATCGGTGGAATACATTTTTAATTGCTTACACTGCATGGTTTAACAACCTGTTATGTGCCACAACCCCACCTAGAAAACTTGCAGTTAAAGAGTTACTGTAGAAGAGGTATATAAAGCTTTTTTTTTTCTTTTTTTTTCCTAACACCACCAGTGATCACCAAGTACAAGACATGACACATTTATATGAACATTAACCTGCCACCACAAAAGAAGTTTCCTCGTCTTTCCAGAACATCACTGGGCCCAAAGAGGAGCAGTAGCTGGCCTGCTGAACCAAACGAAAGAGCAGAGAGCACCTTACAGCCCCAGGGCTGCCTGAATTCATTCAGTGACACCTTTTCTCTTCTAAACAGAGAGATCACCAGCATTAGACAGCTGAATGTTTTATTATTTCCTTTTTTTTTTTCTAAGTGAAGACTTCCTTTGTGATCAGGTTGAAGAAAGTAGCCCTGTTACAAAAAAAAAAGGTCCTGAGAGTAAAACACAGAAGCCTGTTTTTTTTCTTAGTGTTCGACCAGCTTTTCTGTTCCAAAGCAGAATAGAAGCTTTTCTCTGGAAGTGTTTCAATTTCCATATTCACATACTATTAATGGTGCGCAGTCAAGAGCAAGAGCACTAGAAATGCAAGTGGTCCCCAAACTGTAATGAAACAAACCATTGCAGAATGACGGTCTTTCTCTTTAGTCCCTTTAATCCTTCATCAAACATTGCTTTCTCAGCACCGAATGCCACCTTTCCCCCCCGCACCCCTCATTCTTCCTCTCTCTGTTGTTGTTTTTTTTTTTTTTAATTTGCTTTTCAGCATGACAGGCAGTGGCAGTTTCATTAATTAATACTTCTCCAGCCCTCAAATCCACTGTTGTTTTTCAAATGTATCAAATAGTCATTGTGAGCATCAGGGAGGTTTTTGTTACAGTGCTTAACTTCTTCATGCTGTCCAAATCACATAAAGTTTAATTTTTCCAGTGTCTCAAACTTCTCTTGATTAATATAGATGCCTCGTGCTGCCACAGTGCTTGCCAACTCCACTGTTTATTATAAAGGAAATAAGGAACCTTGGGACTGATTAGTACGTCAATTTATATATATCTTGTGTAGCATCTTCATTTATTTTAAAATGATTAACAGCGCAGAGGCACCCCCCCTCCTGGCAGAGCGCTGGTTTCAGTCTCGCGCAGCAGCTCCGGGCGAGGCGATGGCTGCAGGGGGGCTGCTCTGCTCTGCGTGGGGGGCTGCTGGCGCTGCCCCTCGGGCTGGGGGCTGCTGGCCTCGGGGCTCCTCTGCCAAGGCTCTAGGTTCCCTTTCGGAGATGCAGCGTGTGGGTGATCTCCGCACCGACGTGGTCTCTCCCCTGCAAGAAGGACAACATGGGGAAAAAGCTCATTCTCGCCTCTGCTCCCAGGCATGACCCTCCAGCAAGTCCTGCTGGTGTTTGTTAACCTTTATTAGCATCACGTACATTCATCTTGACCCACCACATGAGAAGTTCTTTAGTTTGTTTTGGGTTTTGTTTTTTTAAAAACATCTCCACCAAGAGCAAAGTGTGTCAGGCTCATATAAAGTCCCTTTTCAACTACAACAGCAAGTCATAGTGTCTGATGGAGCACTTCAGAAAAGGCTGAGAACAAGGAGGGAAAGAAGAGGTCTCCAAAAAGTGGAATTTTGTGCTAGCCAAAAAGGATTCATAACTAGATCAGCGCTTTAAAAAGGCTGAAGTTTGAGGTCACAGAGGTAGCTGAATGAAGAAAAACTGAATCCTTGGGCAGGTCTGTCAAATGCTAAGGCGGCTTTCCACTCGCCCCCCCCTTGTCATCTTTCTTCTATTTTCTTAGCCAATTTTCATGATTAATTATCATGTTGGAAAAAATAGCAGGAATATTCTAAAATCAAGTGAAATTAAAGATAACATCATGAATAAGTGGAAGCCTGCAGCTCCTAAGAAAAGCTTTAAAATGACATTTAGAACATCACTGTCGGAACAATGCAGTTTACAATCCTGATCCTAAAACAACATGGCAAGATTAATCTTACATAAATGCATTATCCTTAAGCTAAAGTCTTGATGAAGTGAAACAGACCATTTTAAATTAATGCAACATAAAATACAGCACCCATGTAAAATCCAAGCAAGTTTCAAGCTGTGCCTATGGCAGCCCTCGAAATAGCTAAAGAAAGCTCAGCTCTGGTTGACATAATGTATTAAGTGCATCTCTTTTGTTAATAGATTTAGAAAATTCCTAATTAAACCTGGCCTGAGATTCATGACATTTACCAGTCAAAGTTTGGTTTAAGTCGGAAAGATTTGCAACAAAATTAAAGAAAAAAAAAGCTGCTGTACAGACTGCAGTATATTTGAAATGTAGGAAACAGTAACTGAATGAGAGATGTGATAAAACTTCCTTAGTTGGATGCTGAATTTCCTGCAGTAAACTAAGAAAGATGCTTTACATTTTTGCGTGGCTGCATCACGCCTGAGAGACACAGCCACAATTCCAGGAGGAGGCATTCATCATTAAAACGTCTCGTATCGAACTGCCTCTACACACATGGGGGAGCACAGCAGGGCTTCACCAGGATAGGGGAGGAGGGATGGAGAGAGGCAAGGGGATGGAAGGCACCTTGTCCCAGTTTCCCTGGGTAAGAACTGAAAAAAGGGCTGTAATTTAGGGGTGCTCTTTTGGGATGGATAGCCTGCGGGGTGGTGAAAGCATGCCATGGACCACACAGCACAGGGGACCTGTAAAAAGAATAATCCATCCCCCCACACCTGTAAGGACAGTGCAGAGGGGCTGGAGGTGGTGGGTGGGTGGCTGAAGCATATCTGTGCTGCCAGTTTCACCAAGAAACAGCACCTGAGATTCATGTGTGCCAAACCCCACCCAGTGGCTCAACCCCTTGTACTCCCACAGGCCCAAGGATACAGTCAGATTTTGAACTGGCTGATACATAGTTGGATAGAATTCTTCCTGAAGTGAAATGTTTTCCCTTTTTAAAAGGAACCTTTCTTCACTTTCAGTAAAAACTGGCAGATCTTTACATAAAACCTAGAGCTTCCATGCCAAAGCTGCTTTCATACCAACTTCTAGGGCTTTTCACTAGTTAACAGGAAAAGAATAGTTTGTGTACCTGTTAATATACTGAAGGACAGATTATTGCATGGCATTGAAATAAATTGCAATGACCAGTTTGGAGCACAGATACCACTCCTGTTGCTGGCAAGGGGAAAGTGTTGAGACAAGAACTACAGCTGCTAATCCTGTCTCTAATGCTCACAAAGTAACAGACATACAGTACATGCACATTACTCAAATGCCACTACAGCAGCCTCTATGGTTCCTTGATTGTTTGCATTATAATCTCCATATGTATGAACGAGACAAATTAGGTTGCCATTTATTTGTTCATTATCTATTATTTTGATTAATGGAATTCTTGTTCTCAGAATAACTATTTAAAAATAACATTTGCAATAATGAGGACTGAACTATTAATCATGATCTTTGGAAGAAGCTCTGCAAGGAACTGGGGCAAGACATTTCATAAGAACAAATGTCATAAATAAGACTTTTAACAGACAGCACTAAAATTTCGAATACAAGAAAACTAAAACCAGCCAGACTCAGAAACCAATAGTTTAAACTTTTTTATCTGGGTTGGGGTTTTTTCCCTCCTTCCCTTCTCACCAAAGTTGCTTTAGGACAAGCACAGCTGTAGTACTGCTGGATTAAAAAAACATTACAGGTAACAGATGTCCCCAGCTTTTTCCCCAAGCTCCTTTACAATACAAATACACATATATGCACAGTGTTGTCTTGATGGTTCTTTCCAATCTGTATCCCCCAAATTCTGACTGTTCACATTCATGCTAACTCAAGTACTGAACACTGCAAGAAATATTTTAAAATACTTTTAGGGGAGAAAATTAAGGCTTATGAATCCCTTATGAAGGTGTTTTACCCCTGTCACACAGGACATACTGCACACTTCTCTTTTCAGTGAATGAGGCCCAAGAACTGTGGTGCCCACTGCTGTTTCACAGAAAAGGACCTCAGTGCCTTCTGGCATGGGGAAAGCTTCAGCCAGAAGTATTCATGATACCAGCAGTTTATTTTTTTTTTTGTCCTAGGCTGTAGCTTCTAATTGATTTTCTGTGAATAAAAGGGTGTTTTTCTGCAGAGGACAAAGGTTGGGGTTTTGGGGGTTTTGCTTGTTTCACTTGCAGAGAAAGCAGAGAACTTGGTGTCTCTGGCTCCAGTGCTGCAAATATGCTTCACATATATACATATTTATATACACACACGCTTTCAATTAAACAGAACTCTTCCTCATTGATAACTAGTAAATCATGCCTTTTGAACACCCAATTACTTGTCCCTTAAAATTTTTAGAGCATACTGACTGACACTGATAGAGGACAGACTATATTCCTACAGTGGGCCAAGCTTTTATATGGCTTTAAAAATGCAGAAGCAGAAATTAAATGCACAGCATACGTATTAGAAACTGCTATCACTGCTGTCGCCATTTTGCAAAAGCAGGCTCAAGACTGACTCCTGTGCCACAGGGAATTGGGCTTCTGGCTGCAACGCTGCAGCACCAGGCAGTGTCTCTGAAACGACCCCATGCTTTAGGAGAGCTTTGCTTTAAGATACCCACAGCTGCTTTGAGGCACGCGCTCTTGCAAGGACCCTTCCAAAGGGGAGCCAGTTTTTGTCTTGCCATGTACATGCAATTGGAGTGTGCTCCCCCAATTCATGCCTACTAAATCATATCTTTGGATGTTGCTTAGTGTATTCCAAATTAAGATACATATTCATTGTGGATAAGCAAGTGTAATTATGTATACATTGGGATATTTAGCATTTATAAAAATATTCAGAATATTCAGTATGTTTAACATGGCAGCATTTCAACAGAATCTACATGACTCTGCACAGATTGTATTGACTTGGGGTATGTAATGAGCATTTTTTGTCCTTTAGATAAAGAAGAGTAGGAAATATTCCACAGTTCATGGGAAACTCACTTTATGTAAAAATGTCCTTTTTTTTAAAAGCATTCAAGTAAAAATAAGAAACTACAGTAAATAACATTACAAATGAACCCTTTGTTTCCTACGTTTTATTTATATTTCATTGGTGCTGACAACAAAGCATGAAACACAGCCCAGTGCTAACAGTATTAAAACCATGTGTGTTTGATCTTTTTTAAACACTCCTACAGGTGATCTACTTTTCACTGATGCCGAATGCCTGCGTGTCCTGCTGGTGGTTCACTACTCTAATGCAGGGTTCTTATTTAGACATCTAAATATAGATTTACCTGGATCATTTTTGAAAAAGCCTGGCTGTAGACCCTATTTTTAACATGCACAATTAGAATTATTCTGTGATAAAACTGCAATATAATGAAGCACAGTTGTAAGCTACCATGTTGGGGGATTTTAAAAGCCCTAGCTAACATTCCTTCATAAAGGAAACCTTTAGAGATGATCTTCTGGTTGACTACAGAAGGGAATGGGGGAACCGTGAAATACTAATGTTAATATTTTTACTCTTCAGCAGACTACTCAGGGGAAGATATTTTACCTGTGAGGAGGAAACATTATGTAAAGTGAATCATTTCCACTTGACATTAAAAAAACCCACCCTTTCCTTCTCAGGCTATCGTACATGGTAACTATTGTTTCTTGCTTGGAGCATGTGCACGGCACTTCTGTAACTTGAAATGACTTTACACCATAAACTCTCATGAATAGATCTGTCCCCAATTAAGAAATGAAATGAAGACACGGAGTGACAACGTTTAAAGTGGGAAATGGTAATGTTAACGGAATGCTGCAGGCACCGTCCTCAGTGCGAGCTCATTTCTGTGCTTCTGAAGGCCCCTACAGCTGCAGGTAGAAATGAGAGTATTCCCTCTGTAATGCCCAGGGACTGTGCAGGTGGAGTCTTCTGGGGGAGCACAATGCCTGCTTGCAATGAGAACAAGCAAAACAGCAGACAACTGAATAATCCTACCCGACACAGATGCTGACAAACTGAGACAAAGGCTGATACTGAGGAACAAACAAGACAAAAGAAAGGAAACTATCTCCTGGAGAAGTGATCATACTGCATTTTCTGTGGTAGCAATACCAACTGGCAAGAGATGAAGTGACTCGTGAAGCTAACCCCTCCTCAGAATTCTGCTATATTGAGACATGCTGTAATTTAATCAAATGCTCTGAAGACAGATTGACAAGGACTTAGACTGCAAGAGCAAGCTACATTTGCCATGGAAGGAGTTAGTCAATAAATTCTGGCATGACAGTAGTCTACAAAGACAAGATTGTGAGTAAATTTATCGTGCAGTAATATAACCTGAATTACAAAAAGAGTCCAGATGTGGTCTGAGCTGCCACATTTCCTTTTGGATAGATACGGCTATTTCAGAATTTTTTGGAAATGTATTTCCAACTTTGACCTTTTATTGTCTTCTAGAAGAAAGAAGCCCAGATGCCCTCAGAATCCGATCTCAACTACACATGAGAGAAAACCACAAACATGAAAAGATGAAAGAGCATTTTAAAAGATGCTTAAGTTTAATAAATCTACATTACTAAATTGGTGGAAACCAAAGACTAGCTGAGCTGGTTGGCAGAGCTGCAGTGTTTCACTGTCACTTTTACCATGTCTGTGTCTCTGCCATTCACTCCGTCTCTGTTATTGAGAGATGTGTCCTTGCACAATTTTATGCTTATCTAGCATCATGAGGAGGGCACTATAGAATAACTTTGCCGTTACTGTCCCATTAACGCAAAGCAAAGCAAACATTGCCCACAACAAGGAAGTGCTATGCCATCTTGAAAACTTTATGAGAATTGCTGGCCACTCCTATGGCTTGATGTTAACAAGATGCTCCTGTGGCAGAGGCTGGGTTCCCTACACAACCTTTGGGCCAGAAAGATGCAACTGCAACTGAGAAGGTCCTAAAAGCTTCCATGAAGGGTGCAGCATATGAACTAGGTGATGTGGTGGTGCCCAGTGAGGATGTTTATTCAGAAAGTAGAAACCAACGGCCAAAACCATCTAAGCATGGCCAAAACCACCTGCAATAGTTTAGTAAGAGACAGGAGGACGGGGGCTGCTGTAATGAAAAGTAAAGCTAAAAATGCAGATGAAAGGGAAAGTGAGTGATGCTGGAGGCAGTTTCACAATTAAAGAAAACTGTCCATGAGGAGGTGTGCCCTGAAACCCACCTGCCAAGCTACAAGATGGAGTAGAAAGGTCCAGGTTAAGACACTAGTCTCCAAAGATGTAAGATACATGAAACAAATTCAGTTTAATGATTTTCTCTGTAACTGAGAAGTGTTTGTTAAGACAGGAAACTGTATAGTAGAAACAGGAAAGCACACCAACACAGAGTCCACAGAAACTGGTGGATGAGAGCCTTTCAAAGGCCAGGTACTGCATATCAGGGTACAAATAATCTGAAAAATACAGACTAAACGTTAATTGTCTAGTGGCAGCAGAAAATGTGTTAGTTGTAAAATCAAATTTCTATCTCACGATTACATGTCACCGCACATTACAGAGTTACCTATCCCACCCAGTCCCCAGTAAGCCAGTAACATGTTTACTTAAACACTAACTACCTGCTTTACAATTAACTGACTCTCTATATAACAGATTCTGTTAAAATGCTTAAAAAATTTAAGAGTTAAAAATTAAGCAATACCATTATTATTTATACATGTTATAAAACAGTCAGTACTTTAGTGATGAGTATTACTGTGCAACTTTTTCCCAGCTACCACACTAAAAACCAAACATCCAATTAATTGTAAAACATACTTGTTTTGGAGCATCTGCAGAGGTGGTGTGAACTTCAGTACCTCGGAGTCCATTAGACTCAAATACCACTGTGGGAACAAGGGGGCTTGTTAACAGATGAACATTCAAGCTTCGTTAGTGTGTGTATATTATTTGAGACCATTACAGATTAACCACGTTCAAAAAAAGACACCAGCTACTAGCCTGTGGCCGGAAAATACCAATTTACCGTAACACTTACTGTAAGAGAGTGTGCTAATGGCAGCCTAGGGCCACTGCCCTTTTTAATTCAGACTTCAGCGCTGAAGAAAGCAATCACTGACAACATTAATTATCAGTATATGTGTAAAGGGACCCTCTTCTTGCATTACTTACCATTTGGCTTCTGTCATTTTGCATCAGACTGGCTTATGTATGCATCATTCACACTTTTGGGGAGGAACCCGCTAGTCTCACTATCTCATGCAATGCTCAGGAGGTCTCAAGGCACCAGTGGCTTTAGGCTCCTCCAGCCTCAACCACAGATTGTGTCAGGTTAAAAATGGCTGCTAGGGCTGACCAGTCTGAGGAAAAATCTTGTTTCCCACAAAAATGTTCCTGTCAACAGCAACGATGAGGCAAAACAAAGCCTTATGTTGTGCTGAAAGGGGTACTTTGATTTCAATTTGTGCTGGTGGCAACAGAATTCATTAGCATATTCATTTCTGAGTACCCTACTCTCTAATTAAAATAAAACATTTGCAAACAGAGTTATCTTAAATGCATTGCAATTTTATGGAGTTTGGGCAGGGATCAGGTAAGCAATATCTGGAGAACAAGAACAAAAGTCATAAAAAAAACCCCCTGTCTATTAGATTTAGGTATTGGAATTACTCAGGTTAACATGGGATGTGAAATGTAATTCTTGGTATTTTGTTAGCAGAATCTGAAAGCAGGCAAGCGGGAAAGGGAGAAAGAAAGAGCAAGTGTGAAAAGGTACCTGTGTGGGACCTCTGATGAGTCCTGAGGTGACTGGGTTGGGTAAAGCATTTTCCACATTCTCTGCAGACACAGTCTCCTTGGCGTGTTTGTGTCCTGAGCATCCCTGTAGTCAGGAGAGAGGGGGGGGAGAGGAAGGGGGGGTTGGGGGGGGGGAAAGAGGAGAGAGGAAAGTTGAGAAGAAAACATTATGCCAGAAGAAAACATCATTAGTATGTCTAATGTGTCATTATGTGAGGCTACCTTCAGGCCCTGGATGACAACTGTCAGCCTTCATCTAGGCACTGGCTGACAGGCCAGGCACACACAGGACTGCAAGAATGCATAAATTACATTGAATTAAAAAATGCTCCCCATGATGTGCCCGCACCAGGACTGGCATGTCAGGTGTGCGCTTTTCAGAGCAGCTGGATCCACTTCTCAGCCATCACCCAGCTTTGTCAAGCAGTACATCAGGCAAATCAAAGTGACTCCAGCGTGGCGGAGACAAGTCACATGGATAATAGGAAGTGAGTAGGACCAGAGCCCGACTGTCCCCCCCAGGCGGCAATACCTCAGAGACAAATGCAGAGTGAGCGGAGCCATCGCAGACTGATCAAACCTTTCGCCCCTGCCTACCTGCCTGCCGGTGCTGCTTTGACCCTGGACCTCTGAGGCACAGACGAAAGACATCTGTGAATGAAAGTGTCATTCCGGACATTTTGAGCTGGTAGCAGCGCAGCAGCCTTCCCCCAGCCCTGGGTAAACATGTTTTCTAGGCCATTAGCATTTGTGGAAAACCGCTCAAACCTCTCCTTTTTCTCCAAAGGTCAGTTTACAGCATCTGACTTAAAGGGCTGGTCTTTGTCTTTTTGCTGCTGATCAAAAAAGACACATTTGACTTTTATTGGGCTTTTTTACTATTAAAAAAAAATTATGTTTGAACATCATCTTTTCTATTTTGGTAAAACGCCCTCTTCGGAAGGAAAGAGTTGATGTTTCCAGTTGCCACTGGAATACTTTGGCTTTTAAAGAAATTCTGAGAGGGTTGTCAACAGAAGTGAAGTTTCAGCTTTTCTTTCATATTTCCCTCCCTGTTACAGCATTTAAAAAGAATAAAATTATGAACAAAAAAGTGGCAACCAAAACCCTCCACACAACTGAAAAATCAACTGCAGGATGCCAGAGGACTCATCCAAAATATGGATGCTGCACCTAAAGATGAATGGAAAAGAAGACAGCTGCCATTTACTCTGCTGTTATGACACCAAGCGTCCTGTCATGGTTTTCACCAGACCATATATTGGAAAGAAATGTCTTGCAAAAAAAAAAAAAAACACCAAAAAAACCTCCACAAAAACAAAACCACAAAAAACCCCAAACAAATGCCCCAATCACAAACTGTTCTTTTCTTTTATAATAGCACCTCCTGCAGATGGCAGCACAGTCTGTATAATATACTTGAACACTCCTGCTCCCAAGAATTAAGTTTCTGGGAATCAAATAGAAGATTGTGATTTTGGAGAAAATCCCCCTCAGGTATACCCAGCAACACAAACAAACAAAAATCTCAAAAAAATAATATTAAAAAAAAAGAATCACACATCAATGAGAGCCTTACTGTACTATAATGAGACAGATTTGCCTTGTAAGGCAGCCAAGATTAAAGCAGGTTTTCTGATCTATTACTAGCATTTTCCCCTCACTGGCCAGAACTGTAGCTGAAAACTTGAAAGCAAAAAGCTGAAGGAGCTGCCCTGAGAAACCAGGTGTAGCCTTTGCTGGACTGCCCCATGCCAACTACTGGACAGGCAGAGACTGGCAGAGCAGCTCCTATGAAGCCCAGGAGAGCTTCCTCAGGTCATCATTCTGACACCTCTGGAAAGAGATTCAATCCCTCTACAACCCACGTCTCCCTCTGTGGAAGGTGAATACACTTGTCTCAGCAGCCATTACGGACCCAATCCAACAGCCTTCATGGAAGCACTGCTCCCACCTGAGTCGTGCGTGAGGGAAGGTTGAGGATGCTGTTGTAAGCCAACATACCCTGTATGAATGCCGAAGATGAGTGGGTGTAAGACTTTCATCTAACCCCTCCCTAGCTCTCACTTTAAGGTAGTTATTCAAAAAGCAGGTGGAAAAAATGCGTCACTTCCAGGTATATTTGCCATTGTTGTATTTCCTAAGCAGCACCATAAGGCTTTTGATAGTTTAGAGCTTTGAGCCATGGGCATCACTGCCACAAGGCAATACCCCCCTGAGTCATCACTCAGGTTATCCTATACGTGAACAAAAGAGGCTGGATGACTACAGGTCTTAGCAAATTACAGGTAAACGAACATGACTATCTGAATGGGAGTTCCTGAGAAATCTATGCTCAAAGCTGGTCTCAAAGGAGACCCAGAGAAAGAGTGCATCTGCTGCCATAACCCAGCCTTTACTAATATGGCAATTCCTGTAAGTATCATGAACAAAATAAATAACCACTATTAAAGATAACAGTAAGATTCTCCCTACAAGCATTTGGGAAGATTGGGCAGTGTGAAACAAACTAACCTAAGTACAGCTAGCTTTGTGTTTGCAGCTGTATCACAACAGTACATACAACAACTCTCTTCCAAGGACAAACACTCCATTGAGGGAAAAACATGACAAACAGTATACCTAAGCAGGATTTTTGGTTGTCCTTCATGTCATGATTGCCATATTCACATTATGAGATTAAGGCTAAATTGTATGATGCATACTGACTCACAGGGCTCAGCCTATCTAGGGCCACATGTTATTTCAGACAAAGTTCAATTACCCTCCTCTTTTTTTTTTTTTTGGTAGGATCTTGTTCCTTTTGCCTGAAGCAACTTTTTATTTGAGTGCTATGAAAAACAGCCATCATGCCAAATGGTTTGGAGAAACATCAACAACCTGGAAGTTGTATATAAAATGAAGACAAGCTACATTAAAAAAAAAAAGAGGCTTCAAATTTTGAAAACTTGATTGCTGTAAAACACTTGGAATGAACGAAGAGGTTTCAAAGCAGAGATGGGCACTAAATAACTTCCAGTTAAAGTGTCTCTGGAAACCACTGCACAGCAAAAACGTTTTGCCAATAAAATCCCTCTTTTAAAAAGCAGGTAAAGAGAGACCTCTTTGGAAACCCTTCCCCTATTTTACTTTGTTCCAACAGTCATAATGAATTTTCTGATGCCTGCATTCAATAAGTCAGCTTCTAGTTCCTAGCTTTTACTGTTTTTCTCTATCCCTCCTAACACGGCTGGGAGCTCACTGTATCAGTAAGATTTTGCTGAGCAGGTTGACACAACGTAATATTAAATAACATCAAGGTAGGCACCCATATGAAGGTACCCCAAGTTGGTGGTGAATTCATTGGTATTTAGAGCAGGAAGTGAGCAGGGAGAAACTTTAGACAACATTCCTAGGCACTGGGAAAAAAAAACCCTGCAGTTTTAGAAACTGAGCATATCCTCTCCTGCTTTGTTAACAACAACCAGGAGCCTGGGGTTCGTTACAATCATCAGGTAGCCCCTAACCACTGCAAAATGATCTGCTCAATAAGTAACAGCTGCCCCCTACACAGCATTACTTGTTAAATGACTGAGCAAAGCTGACAACAGAGTGGCTTAAAGGTGCATCTCATGGGCTATGTTAGATAGATCTTGTCTTCCTGTCTTCTCCAAAAGGTCCTTCCACCAAGATCTGATCAAACATTATGGCTCCTTCCTTGCCTTACAGCTACCAGAGTGGTCAACTTTCACACACCTTCTGGGTGTCCTTAGACACCATAGCTGTCCTTAGACTACCAGCTTCCAAATGTCCTGGACTTCGTGCCACTTGCAAAATGGGGTCACAAGCTCCATTTCACACATACTTTTGACAAACCAGAGGGCATTATGTCTGGTAAGGACACTAGAACACCAGTCTGGGAGTTTATTTGCACAACTTCTACAAAGAGAAGAAAGGTATAAAAAACTGGGATGGTTTATAAATGGTGAGAGGTGAGACTTTGGCTCCCATTCTCCTCTCCTACAGACACACCTCCACCTCAAGTGTAGTCAATCAGCATGATTTTCAGTTTCCACTCAGACAAACTAATTCTGGCAGATCATCAGAAGAGTATGGTTTCAAATGTAAATACATAGATTTCTTTTTTTTTTTAACATGGCAGTTGAACTTTTTTAGTCCCTGAACTTTTAAACTGGCTATTTGCACAACTGACTTTTCTGCTTATGTGAATTAGCAGGCATGTATTCAGCCCTACCTCCTTTTAATTATAAACATACAAACAGATCAAAAGACTCATTTAAAAAATAGGTTGCAATCTTTGACATGGACAAGGAAGATCTTAAGACTTTTGTCAAGGAAGACAAAGGACAACGACAAGTGATTATTCCTCTCTGTTGTTGCAAGACTTGTTTGCAGACAAAATTGAACAAAACCTCCAAAATAACATCACAGATAAGCCCCAGAGGATGTTTATTTTGCCTGAAGCAAAAAGATGATGATGTGTGCCAGCACCAGCATATCAGGGAGATCTTCCAGTGACAGCACATCTGTGTAACTCTAGCCTGCTTTAAGCAAGAGGACAAAGGAACAGCAGTACTCCAGGTGGAACCAGATACATTTAACCTTGTGCACTGTGTGACAGAAATGTCACACAGTGCACAAGGGGGGATGCTGCAGTGTTAAGAGAGCAGTAAACAAACCTATTCAAGCCTATCCAGCAATGATAAAAACAATGAACTTGTAATCCCAACTGTTAAGGCAGAGAAGGGAAAAACTGGGAAACAGTATGTCGTGGCTCTGAATGAAGCAGGAACAAGCAAGCCTATGTCCTCAGCTGTGGAAGGGCTTGTAAAAATCTTACCTGTGTGATCCAGGGCAGGGCTGTTGGCACCACAGGTTTGGTACAATGAAGCAAGGTCCTTTGGAATGTATGTTTTAAAGATATTTAAAATGTCCAAATGTTTCTCATGCACATCTGATCCCACATCCTGTTTGCTGGAGTGTAAAGCTGGAGAAACTCCCACGGTACTAGGCTGGGGCTGCAGTACCGGGCTTGCTCGCGCTACCGCTGTGCAGTTCGCCAATGTCCTCATCTCATTCCCAGCCTTCATGTGAGACTCTCTCTGAGGCACTGCTGGCTCTTCATGTTTAGTGTACTGCTCACTTTTACACAGAGGATGATACTGCAGTGGTGGGTTGTATTTGGCCTTCACGGAGTCGGATGCACAGTGCTTACCTGGAGGGGCAAAACCGGTACTTCCCTGGGGAACCACATACTTCTCCACTTGCTTACTGTTTGTAGGCTGTGTGCTAGGCCTGGATATGACTGTTTGTGTAGGCGTTATGCTTCTACTATAGGTTCCCATTTGCATAAGTTTGGAATTTGCTTCATATTTACTTTTTTGTTGTGCTGCTATGCTGTACTGCTCCTGGGAATGGTTTAACTTGGGCTGTCTGTATCCATCCAGACCCGATAAGCGCGGACCACAGTGGCTGAAGGCATGACTGTCCTTTGACTGATGCGTACTACCAGACTTTGCAGTCATCCCAACAGAGAGAGAGCTGGTTTTGGAACCTGGCAATGCACTTGGCACTTGAGTACGTGTAAATCTGGCAATGGGCAAAGGCTGGCATTCCTTACCACCAAGAACAGGAGGGGGGCCAGTGCGCCCACTCCTTGCCAGAAAGACCAGGTTGTTTTTAATACTCTTGAATCCATTCTGTTGAACCCAAGGCGGTACCATCGAGTTACAGCTGATTTTGTGCAAAATTCTTTTGTGCATCCACAGGACTTCTGGGTAGTAGGTCTTGTGACTGCAGAAAGGACATGGGTAGACAATTAAAGCAGCCTGGAAGGATGTATTCAGATATTTATTGCATGAATTATCCCTTGTTGATTTTTCACTCAAATCGAGTGGAGCTACCTCTAGAGCTTCAGCACCTTTTTCTATCAGAGGATGCTCCCTGTGCAAGTCTAGCAAAGTTTTTCTAGCACGACTAGCCTGCACTTCAAGTGATGTTTTCAAGTCCATGACCACGTCTGAAGATGTCTGGCCCACACCCGAAGCAAAGCTAGCGATGTGACTGGAGTAAGGAAGCCCCTGGCTGTGATGAAATGCTGGCACCTTCATGTCTGCAGAACCTTGGTATTTCGAAAAGGGTTCCTTGATGACACTCTCCAGTGCTGACATCAGGGCAGGAATCTCTGGTTTAGATTCCCTGGCCTCATTTTCTCTGGCGTTGCGGCTTCCCAGCTTCGGGAGTTCATCCAACTGAGATGTTATCATTGGTGTTTCTTCTTCAGGAAAGTTGCAGTGGTATGGCTTTTCATCTGAATGGGACAAACAAAAAAAATCATTGTCATTTTACACAGAAAGGAGCTCAGAAGACAGAGCAGAATTCAATATTAGAATAAGATAGCAAGAGAAAAAGGAAATTTTGGTATTAGTTTTGCAATGACATGTTACAGACTAAATGTACTTTATAAGCAAGAAAATCTTGAAATAAGACACAACAGTTCAATTTACTTTTAAAGATGACTGCAGAGTCTGGATAAACTCTCTAATGCTGCGTGTTCATGACATTTTGAAGAAAAAACAATTCAATAACATACCCATGTTAAAATTCTGGGACTACGAGAAAAATAAACAAATCTGCAACCATTTAATGCTTTAACAAAAGCAAAGATAATGGAGCCAGATAAAACTGACCTAGTTAAAGGTCTGTCAGCGCTTCCATTACAAGCCCCTATTTTCAAAGGGTTTATAACTCAGCAATAAAAATTGGCTCCACACAGAAACCAAGCACATAAGCAGGTACAGCACACAGAATAAATTCCTAACTTAAGAGGGACTTTCGCAGTGGCCAAGTATAAAAGATGAGATATGGAGGATGTAAATTTTGATTTTTCAGTCCTTCAGTTTAAAGCAGATTTTTTTTTCCCTTGGTTTTTTTTGGTAACATATGCTCATGTTTGAAACAAACTTTAGGAAAATTTTGTGACTGCTTGATCCACTGAAAGATAAGGAATTAGACATTTCAGCCATTTAGATTACAGAATTCAAAACAGACTTTCAATTCTTCTCATTTTCTTCTTCACTTCTCAGCTCTCCAGAGTAAATTTATCTAACACATGTCCTGGAAAGGGAACACACTGGGCAGTAATTAAAACTGTTTAGGGTGAAAGAGAAGAGTAGGATTTGTTTTGCTGGGAGCATGGCTATGTCTGCTCGCTCTCCTGATTCCGATCTCTCAGAGCTGCTGATGAAGCCAATGAATCCCTCCAAATCAGTTCACAAATCAATTCCACAGAGATTTTCATCACAGCAGTAATGCTTACTGCACTGAATCCATTTAACATGTAACTGAATTGAATCATCTGACAAACTTTCAGTTTCAATTAACATGCAGTTAATGAGCCACTGCCAGGCAAGTGTAAGGAGACCGTGCTCCATCTAAAACATCACCAGTCCAAAGTGATCACTGCATCCATAGGAGGGGTGAGAAGGGGAAAGGAGTGAACTGCTCTAGAGCTGTGCATCCTCTCACATCAACTCATAAAAGCCAGTATTTCAGAAAATCAAGCGCCATTCACTACCGCAGTGCACTGCCACAGGCATTATTCTGCACAGTGCAATGGAAGAAGCATGTTCTTGGCTAGAGTTGCTCTGCAAATAAAGCCTTCTTTGCCCTCATCTTCAACTCAAGCAAAAAAATCTTTAAGTTTTTGTTTAATTCGAGGTAATTAGGTTAAAAATAACCCATAGGTTTGTAGCCTTTCAGGGCTGAATGCTCACTCTGCGAAGATCATTTTCCTTTCAAATTCTCTAAGGGGGTATATTCAGGGGGGAAAAAAACCCACAACCCAGAAACTTTTTTTTCCTGGGTTGCAGGGGGCAAGGTTTTGGGAAAGCACATGCCCAGCACTATTAACGAAATTTACCAAAATTACAGTTTGAAACAAAGACACTGCATGCAGTGGTGAAATCTGACACCGCACATCTGTGTTATTTTCAAACCATATCTGTCAAAACCCAAAATATCTGTGCTCTTAAATAAGATTTTAAGGCTTCTCTTTATGATCACAAGGAGTGGTTCCTTTTATCATTGTATTAAATAATAAAGCAAAGCAAAAACAAATCCTTTGGTTGTAGCAGTACTCAGTGGACAGTGAACCGACCTGCTGGCTACACTGAGCAGAGCGGGCAGAGGAGGGAAATGGGAGACCACTGCTAGTCCTGTTCCTGGGACTGCAGAGCTGGAAGGCTCCCCCTACTCCTTGGTCCACCTGTGCAGCCATGATGAAGGGGAGCATCAGCAGACACGTGCAACTCCCAGGTTGCTCTGCATATCTCAGATACTCCTTGATACTTTCTGACTCGGTCAAAATCCATGTACTGCGCTGTTTCAGCAGAGAGCAAGGTCAAACAGATTGTGATAGGTGGCATGTGTTAGGTCTGGGCTTGGTCTTTAGGTCTGGACTCTTTGATTTAGGTACTTGGGAGAGGAGGGAGGAGGAGAAAGCAGAGGGAGAGATCACAGTCCTATGTGCCCAAATAAAGCTGGGACTGCAAACTTTGAGGTGGTTACAGTCTTTTTGGCCCTATTTCTTTAGTGCAGCCAACAAAGAAAAAGGGATTTTCCAGGTGAAAAATGTAACACAAAGCAGGAAAACAAGAAAGGCATTTCTGAGGTATATCTAGGCCTGCAGTTGCCACAATGCTGAAGGCAGCTGTCAGTACATTATATGAAAATTTGTAAGGTTATTACAAAACATAGTTTCTAACATCTCTTCATAATGTCTTGCTAGATTCAATTCCTCTGATTCAATTCCACTAGAACAGTACTAAACATACTAGGAATAATCTTAAAGCTTAGATCAGGAGCCTCAATAGCAGTATTTGTGCTAATTGCTCAAGCTGCACTTCTTGCAAGAAAACCCAAAACCAAAAGAGAAACAATTTTCACCTGCAGGCCAACTCAGACTTCGTCATCAGTGCAAAACACACCCTATGCTTTTCCCCTAGCCCCATCCTGCTCTCCACCAGGGACCTGATACTACAGATACCAACAACCAGACTGCCACGTGCCATCCTTCCCATCATGGCAGGTGGTCCAGGCTGAGCAGTGAGAAGGTAGCAAAAGCCAGGTGGAGGAGGGGATGCAGGCAAGAGAAGAGAAGATGGTATGCAACCCAATAATATAGGTAAAGCCTTTTTAGAAAAATAGATTAAATTTATTTCTGTCTGCTTCCAGCCAATTGCCCCAGTTGAAAAGGTGTATTAACGATCCTTTTAAATCACTGGTATAAAATATTGTTCTAACCAGCGCAGTGCAGGTACTACTGTTACCAGAAACTTTTGAGATTTTATTATGGCCAGGTCAAAGCAAAAAGCCATGAATGAGATGCCTTCTGCTTGATCTCCAGAGACTATAATTCACATTACCCATTGAAAGAGTTCTTGGCTAAGCATCCTCTCACTTTTTATCCTACGGTCCCTGTCATCTCCTCGTATTTGCCTCAATTCCTTTGTTTCTTACCCAGAACAGCTGTTTATCTGTTGTACTTATGAGTGACAAAGGTCCTTTTACCATAAGTCTGAAGTGTTATGGCTTTTCTGTGTCAGAGATACCTGGATAAGAGCTAAAGCAGGGGAACATTCCAAGGTGCCCAGTTAGGAGGTAGTGGCTGCTGATGTTATCTCACGTCTTGGCCATAGCTTCAAATATCAACAGCACTGAATGCTACAGGAAAGCAAAGCGGGACAGTGCAAAGCACTTAACTATATGAAAGTCATTGTCTAGAAACACAAGAGCATTCAGGGATTTGAGAAGTTCTTCGGAAATATTCCTAAATGCCATCCCTCAGTGACTTGACTTTACACATGCAGATAAAAGTTTCTCCCCTCCTCCTGGCACACACATATCCCTCTTCTCTCTTTCTCCCCCTTACATGTGTAAACTCCCCTTGTTTTCTTCCCAGCCCTGTTTCTCCACAAAACCGAATTTCACAATGGGCTGCACAGCTGTTTTAATTCATGAGGCTTCCTATAAAGTAAACCAGGCTACAAGCCTGAGGACAATGAAACCGTGATTTCTATTCAGAAGAGCAAAACTGGCTAGAAATAGGCCCCTTTTCTGGCTAGTGTTATAGCACTAGGAATCTAAGGAAAAGGAGCAGATGTGATGTCCTTGAAATTTAGTAAACATTTGATAGTGATTTGCACTTTGAGATGAATGCTTTGGCTTGATTTGAAAACCGGCTGCAAATAAATCATGATAAAAGCAAAGGATAACACTGGAAGAAGCTGCAATATTGCTAAGACCTGTAATGGGTTCTATTTCACTTGATACTTTCTTTAATGATCCAGAAGAGACTCTAGTCAGCATGCTAACTTGAATCTCCAGGAAACATCACATTTGGAGAAGCTGCAAAAATGGGGACAAGGAAATAATGCACAGGGACTCAGAAAGAATAGAAATGCAGTCTCAAAATAATCAAATGAGATTCATTCTGGGAAAAAAAGCAGGTTAAGATAAGTGAAGGGAAATGATCCAAAAAACCCCATGCAGTGGGAGGGAAAAATCTGGGAAGCAGTAATGTTGAAAAAAACAGATGTTACAGTAGATGGTAAGTTAAATATGAGTGTACTAGATGAAGTTCTTCAACTCAGCTTTCACAAATAAAAGTAGCACTATAAAAATAAAACTACCCCTCTGAAGAAGACACATGATAGCCTTGCTGGTCACATTGTTTTGTATACATATATATATACATATAAAAAATATCTATACAAACATATACACACCATAGCAATGGGTACTATGTAAAAGTCCACAGTAAACACAAAACAGTGGGAAATGGCAGAGGAAAAAAGGAAAAAGCAGTATTGCAGCAGAAAATCAGGTCTTTTATCCTGTGAAAGGAAGGTCCAACAAAAAACAGTCTATGCCCCGAGAATATCTATGCAGATCTGCAATGACAGGTAAGTCAGAAGGAGTTCAGAGAACTGCCACAGAAAAGTAACCCACCAGAAAATAAAGACAAAGAGTTAAGTGTCCCTCACATTGCTGAGGGAAGATGGAAGGGTGACAGGTCAACGTTTGCAGCCTCCCCAGGAGTGCCAAGCTCCAGAAGAATTATGTCATCCTGAGCACTGGAGTCTATCAACAACAATCAAATACACCTGCATGCAGAAAAACTCATGATGAACAGAAAAAAAAAAACCAGCCTGATTATATACATTTCCAGCTTGCAGAATAAATGTCAAAGGAAGAGGTGAAACACCACTTGGTCTGTAGAACCTATACGGACAAAACATGGATTATCAATGCATAAAAACCCCTCCTTTTCACAGGGAGGCACAAAACATGACTTACTCCTTCCCGTGCTCTATCAGCAGAGCAAAGCAAAACCCCTTATAAGCATAAGACATATGCCAAAAACAGCCTTCCTTTCATACTAATTCCCTATGTGGTTATCTCAGAAAAGGACTCCTGGAGCATTCAACAGTGAGCCCACAACCCTCCTTAGCAGTAGGTTTATCCTCTTAGCATAGGGTCAGGCTGTTCAAAGAGACCTGGTATCTGTTTTGCAGAGGACGTCTCTTAAAAAAGCCATGGCCCCTGTTCTAACTGCCTGTGTGCCTAGTTTTTATACTCCACATGCTATCCGTCACCTCCCCTGCTTTCTGCTCCAGTTGCACCACTCAGCAGATCCCCAATGTGATGGCAAAGTGGGCGTGAGGTGAGAGACAACCCCTACAAACCCTGTTAGGTTTTCCTGCAGCACAAGGCCATTTGCCCCAGGGAGATACTAGGAAGAAAATGTTATGCTGTTTTTTTAGGAGATGCAGCTTCTCATCTGCAAAGCTCATCTTGCTTTACGTGTTGTTGTTAGATGTTTTCACAGGCTCCTACACCAGTTCCCCAATAATTCAGAAAAAAGAGATGACCAAGGATTACACTGGAGTACTCAGTACCGCAGGATGATATAAGTTAGCAGGTATGAGAGTGATACGGAAGGGCAGAAAGCACACAATCAACTAATATCCTTGCTTTCTCTTGGACTAATTTTAGAATTGACAGTGAGTGGTTTTGGCTGAGGTTTGAGGTTTTTAAACAGGGCAGAAACCCAACACAGCTCTTGATGCTGGCTGATACAGGTGGTTTATCAGTCAGCCAGCACACCCCACCCCACAGAGGTTTCCCTTTGGCTATGTGAGGTGGAAAGGGGAGTAAAGCCATTCCACACAGCACCCCTCTGGTACAGTTTGCATTCACGGTCTTCATTATCCTTTTCTACATGTTCATTTTCATGATCTTCATTATCCTTTTCTACATGTTCATTTTCATAGTTCCTAAAATGACTTCTCATTGACTTTTGAATTTCAAAATGCTTCTAATGCGCCCCAGTCTCCATTTGACTAATCTCTACAGCATTGTCCAGGAGGACACCTGCTACTTACGAAAACAAAACCCAAAGAGCTCTTACAATCCAGACAGCAAAAAACATGAATAGACAATCATCAAACTAATTTAATAAAGTTTATTCAATTCTGGACTGCACATATTGGGGATTTTTAATTATTTTAGAATATTAGTGTTATTATCATTAAAGATACTGCATTAGGTTTTGCATTTCAGAAAGAATCTGAAATGTCACCAAAGTAACTCAAAAAAAAGCACAAAATTTTTAGTTGATTAAATTTGAAACTTAACCTTTCAAGATGAGTGAAATCTGAATCTGAGAACAGTAATAGTATAGCACATAAAAGACCCCTTTCTACAAGGTATTCCCTAGCTCAGTAAAATCACAAATTCCTTTGCACAGGAGAAATGCTTCAGTTATGTCACACTTCAAAGATTTTCTTTTTTTCCCCCAAAAGAAAATGGAGGCCTGAAACCATCCGCACAGCCACAGATGCAAATGCCAGCAATGTTATTGGAATTTCAAGCACAATCAAGAGAATAGACACCAACAAAGTAACTAAGGAATAGGCTGGAAAGAGTGTCAAGTCCAAAATCTGTCAGACTGAAGTGCATGCTGTTACGTACTGAAGAACAAGCCTGAAAGTTCACAGTGAACTTTTTCTCTTCAGCTACTTGCATACAATGTTTTCTTGAAGAATATTTGGTTTTGTTGTTATCTAGGGTACTGATGCTACAAGCCTCCCAGAGGCCAACTGGCTGAAAGATCAGCTCCATGTACAAATTATTCCAGTATCCCCTCGCACAGGATCTTTTCATCACCCTCAGCTTCACACCAGTGCACATCAAGTCCAAAAAGCTTTGTGCTGAAGCCCAAACACAAACCCTCTTCTAAGGCAGGTGCTTTGCGATGTCTCCCAGGTATCAGCCCCTCCAGAGTCAACACAGACTTTCAGGTGAAGGAAGGAAAGCATCCACAGCAGAGCACATAATGAAGTGAAAGTGTAAATGTGGGTAAAATGGCTACTGCTGGCAGCTTGCCACAGACGTTTCCAGTGTTCACCACATCTCTCTGCATCTCCTCCTGGTATACAGGAATTCTGGGCAGTGGCAGAGCTTGTAATGACTTACTAATCCTTTCACCTGTGTATTTCTCACAGAGGTCCATGAAGGTATTCTCTGCCCAGAAGCGGGAGAAAAGCCCCATGAAATAACATGTACTTATCTGCAGGTGAAGCTGTAGATTCTGTTATCACAGCATTTCCAAGTGCCTTTTTCTCCCTTCATCCACACTAGATTGACCCAAGGGTAATGAAGAACTCAGTGGGGTTTTTGCTGCTTGAGAAGAAGGCTTGTCTTTTATCTAAAGAGCTGAAGGCAGGTGACCAGTCTGACAAGTCTCACAAAGCAAGGCTGCAACCAACACATTGGATCCCCATGCTGATGCCACATCCTGCTCGCATCTCCAGCACAGCCCCTTCTGGGACATGGGACTGGATTTCCCAGTGAGGGCCCACAGCCCCTCTTTGCCCTCTGAGCTTCAAGAGCATCCGGATGTCTTCCTATCTCACACAGGGCTGCGCCCACTACAGCCAGGCAAACCACAGCACCGAGACAACAGCACTTTTAGAAATACAGAAGGCACATATAGTCTTAGGACAGTTTTATTATCGGTGATAATGATGTTGTCTCTTCAACAAGTGGTCCACACTATGCACAGCTTTTGCAACCTTGTCCCCAGCTCACAAAACTTCAAACCAGCTTCTCTTCCTTTAGGAAATGTAAAGCCCAAGCACGTAAGTTGAAGCAGAAGAAAGGGTCCGTAACTCCCACTCATGGACTAAACCAGAGCAAAGACACTACACTGGCTTAAAATGTACACCATTTTAAGCACCTTCACAATTCCACATCACTGGACATGGAAAAGTCTGGCTCCTGGAAAGCAGTGCGGGAACAGTAACTACTTATCTAAAAACTGTGGGTAAAATGAAGGGAGAGAGAGGAGTACATACACAGAACCACTACAAAAACACATTGCAGAGACGGCTTGCCAAAATGAAAACCATACAATTTGGCATTGCCTTAAATGTTGCTGCTCATAATATACTTAAAGAAAATTATGGGATATAAAACCCCTGGAATGCTCTGCAAAATTAGGAAGTGATTAGGCCAGATGATACCAATTTGACTCTAACACAGCTTTGTCGTAATTCCCAGTTAATACAATACAGTATGAACTGGTCCAAAAGCTAGGCAGAGTACCTCCAGTATGCTCTGTAGCTGCTAGGCATTTCTCCATGTGTGGCCCTGCCTGTGAAGTTTGGTGCAGGTAGAAGGAGGAAAAAGAAAGGGTATAAGACCATTAACACAGCAGGATACATAATTAAATTCGAGAGGGTTGGATTTGGGTAAGGGCTGTTGTGTTTCTTTGGATATTGGTTCTTTTTTTTGTTTAAGGCACAGAAAGAGAAGTGCAATTGGCTTTGATGCATCAAAAATACTTGTAGAGGAGATGGAAAATTATGACTCAGGTTTTTTTAAGCAAGTGGCAGCCTGCCTGTATAGCCCCTCCAAACATAGACCCAAACAGTTGTAAATCTTCCCGGAGATTTTCCCTTTCATTCCGATAGTGATATTTGCCACAATGTCTGCTCCACAGCGTCTTCTTGACCACCACCTGTTCCTCCTCCTTCAAGTGCATTAAGGAGAAAGGCTTTGCATGCCAAGACTGTGGACTGGCAGCCATCCCATACAGCTTAACATTCCTCATCCGATATTTCATTTCTCCTATCATTTGTTAAGCATGGGTAGCATATTGCCATACATCATAAAGTCCTTTACTACAGCTACTCAGTCTAAAAACAGAGGGTACAGCTGTGCTGTCAGCTAGCATTCTGAAGAAATACCTAAGCTACAGCCGGCAAGCCCAGCGTGGTAACAGAGGTAACAGTTACGGAAATAAGGAGCTCTGCATGACCTAATTTACCTTGTTTCTCCTGCTGAAGGCCACGCTACCATGGCTGGTGGCTCTGTTAACAGACTTAAGGCAGTCAAGAATCTCTACTGTGCATGCCCACCACATAAAATACAGTAGCACATGACAGAAAGGGGAACTTGGATTCTAAGTATTACAAGAATTTTAAGATTCATTAGTTATACAGTACTTGGACAGAAAATCTGCTTTGTTGTGCAAATGTTTATTCAGTCCTTCATTGGAAATAGGACTTTGAAAAGAGAATGGAAGAAAATAGGGCTGGAATAAGAAAAGAAGCAAACTATATCAAATCCAGGACACAGGCTAGATAGACTGAATTATGATTATACGACCATCACTGAAAACTGGATGCCCTTGGTAAGGGGTGGCACTGCTGTATCATCATTAGCACTGTTACACGGTGCTGCAAGGAAGCAGCAGGAGATGAGGGGCTGAGCCCTGCTACCTTGAGGAAACTCTGCAGAAGGCTCTAAGCTACTGACAGATCAAAAGTTGATTTGAACAGCTCTGCTCTGGATGGACCAAAGGGAAGCGGAGCTCCTGAGAAAGATGTGACTGCAGGCTGTGACTGTGACACACAACCTGCAGTTCTGAGCCAAAGGCCTCAAGAGAAGAGGCTGGAGGTCCTTCCTGCCAGACATAGCTCCCCTGCAACCACCCTCTGGCTCACCACTGGCAGCGTTTGCTCCTATTGACTGGACAGGACAGGGGTATTCGCAAGTTGGTTAATTGCTAGGTAAGCAGCCTTTCCTTTCGCCTTCCCTTTCTTTCCAGTGTCCTCCCTTAAGTTAACAATAACTACAGAAGGCACTTCCAGCAAAGTAAACAGCCTTTCAGACCTGGCTTGAAACAACTCTGTGACAGCCTTATGCAGATCACTAAAGACATCAGCCATTTACTGGCAACTTCCATAATCCCCTTGAAGAGCTAATAGACAAAGCAAGCTGGAACATACTGCCACCAGCACAGCAGCAGAAAGGGCAGCTGTCTTCAGGCAAAATGCGCTCTAAAAGGGATTTGGAGCTTTAGCATTTTTCCTGACACTTTTCCTTTTATAGCGAGAGATAAATTTGAGAGCTCGAGAAAACACCAAAGTTCTGGGCTCGCTTAAATTCTTACTTTTTAAAGTCCTACTAATCTGAAAAATGAGTGTGGCGGGGGAAGTAACTTTCAAGATGTCATTTAAAAGATAAAATAAATAAATAAAAGCATCTATTAATCTCTGGTGGAAGAGACAGAGGAAGTCTTCTGTTTGGGAAGGAAGTCAGATGAGAGTCATCCCAGGGTGTGTGATGTAACTCAGAAAGGTCAGGAGACAAGAGGATGTCTCAAAGACGGTATTGAAAAAAGAAAAACCAGCTGTAAACGTGTTTTAATGAATCTTTCAAATAATAGAAACTTTGTTATGCTAAAGGAGGATGGGGAAGAGAAATCAAATCCATTTGAAAAATGGCAACAGAAACACATCACTTTTAAAATAAGCTTCACAGACAACAAAACAGTAATTCTGCACCTGTGAGCCATGATTATTTATATCACCCACTCATTTTAATAACAGTTGTGTGAAAATGCTAAAACATTATTAAATCTGAAACTAACTACTGCACGTACTGCATAGGAAGCTTCTCCACTTTTCCAATTAGCACTGAGGCTTAAGCTTTAAACGCAGCAGAAGCAAAAGAAATGCTGAAAAACACTGCCACAGGCTGGTTTAATTTGGAATTTCTCCTTTTCAAAAGGATTAAAAATAGAAAACCAAACAACCAAATACCTACATTCAGAAAAGCTGAAAAGTACTTCAGATTTCTTTCTTTTCCCCAGCACTCATTTTATTACATTCTTTACAAGCGAAAAGGAAAGTAAATTAAGGGCAACTTACAAACTTGGTTTGATAAAAAAACCCCAAACTTCTACACATGTACCTGCAGCATCTTGCAAACACCACTTTGTGCCAAAAGCTCTGTTAACCTCACGGACATCTCTTGTCTCCATATTGAGACCAAGCCCCTAGAAAGCAGCATGAAAGATCCCTGCACCTGCCATGGGATTAAACGAGGGAAGACTTTAAAATGTCAGTGATCAGTTATTTATGAGGTGTCCTTAAACAGAAAGGTGTCTGCCACTTCAGTGCAAAGCCTGTCTGCTCAGATACGCAAACCTGGCAGGATGGAAGAGCATCGCACTGGGAACAAGGAACAAACTCCACGGGTTCTTGGGCAAGGGCTGTGGCTTGGTGTAATTTTGCAAGGAGCAGTACTGACACTTCTTGTCCTGAGGAGTTTAAGTGTTAATTATTCCCCAGTGTTCAGGACTTACAGGGGCCTGATTTTTTTGGAAACTCAGGAAGGCCATCTGCTTTCCCAGCAGTGCACGATGGGTCTGGTCAGAGCAACTCTACTGGGGAGTGAACACACTGGGGAGAGATGAGGGGAACTGAGGTAACCAAACCACCCCCCACCCCACTGCCTGAGCTGTGAATCAGTTGCTGGGGTCTGTTTTTACCCATATGAGACTCCACAGAGTGAGAGGGAAAAAAGAAAAAAAAAAAAAGATTACATTACCGATAAAGAGTGAGCTCCTCAGATCGCTTATATCACTTACTTGCCATTTATCCACACTCTCCTGTTACAAGGTAGGACACCCACTCCCCATCCTAGCCATAGTTGGCTCCTTAAGACTGCTTCCAGACAGAAATAAAACTTTCCTAAAAAAGAATGGGCTTGAGAAATTAATCTGGTTAATTCAGATTCTTAAAAGGTAGAAAAACAGATGTCTGCCCAGATATTTACAGAAAGACTGTGTGTGCATGCACGTGTGTGTCCCCAGTAGTGCCACACAAAGAAGTACTTACTAATACAGCTACTCTGACAAAGATACAGATTAGGCCCATGTCATGAAAATAAAAGTGTTTTGAAAATCCTCCTCAAAGTCAGAGTCATTTTAAATCTATTTACTAAGAGGCATTTAATCCATGACTTAATCCACCCACACACCTGACTACACACAAGGTCCAGGTGATAACTAGTCCTTACGGCACAGACATCACATCGAGCAGATTTCAGCTTTAGTTCTTTAATCATAAGAAACACACAGCTTCCAAAGCCATTGCAAGGGAGGTTACGTAGCCAACGGAGCTACCCATCTCCGGGAGTTCAGTCATGCGCTTTCAGCACTGCTGAGGTGCTCTTCACCTTGGCACCTTCGCCTGCGCTCAGTTAAAGTCCCACCCCACGGGCTTATCACCACGGGCAGCATATTCGACCACTCCCCACCGCAGGTCCTTAAAGAGCCCAGGTAAATCAGATTTGCACAGGACGTCGCCTACAAGAAAGCTCTGGTATTTTCACTGTCACTAAAGGCGCAGTTATTTTCCCTGGATGCCGACGTCAGCCTCTGGCTCGGCAGCAAGCTGGCACCAGGCAGCCGCGGAATGCTGAGCCGGGGAGCAGGCCGGGCAGGAGGAGGAGAGGGAGGAGGAGGAAGAGGAGGAGGAAGGGGAGGGGGGAGGTCTCGGCGCCGGCAGCTCCGCCCACTGCCGCCAGGTGGCGCCGCCGCTCAGCGGATGAGCCCTGGAGCCGCTTCCCAACCCACCGGCACCGTCTGGGTGTGCTGGAGTTGGGCTAGTCCGGTTGTTGCCCGGGTCTCACCGCCCCCAAACGAATAAAAAAAAACAAACACAAAAAACCAAACCGAAAACAAAAAAAAAAAACAAAAGCAAAACAAAAGAACAAAAAATCCCCAGTACAAAAAGCCCAGAGGTGAGAGTGCTCCCATAGCTGCTGTTCAGGACCACTGGCTCTAAGCATCACTGACCCAGCACAGGAAGAAACCTCCCCTCCGTGTCCACGAACTCCTCCTCACTATCGGCACCTGTGGGCTCAGCTGAGTCCTCTGCTCTGGGGAACACCACCAAGTTGGGGAAAAAATACAATAAAATATTCAAAAACAAAACAAAAAGTCACTAAACAAGCACAATCAAAAAAAGAGACTTACCCCACAGAAGCATCTCCAGGCAACAAACAGTGCTACAGGGGACACAGTTCCCCACAGAGGCAATCTTCAGAGGGATTCCTCCCTGCTTCACCACCCACTCGGGGCAGCCCCATCCCTGCACTGAATGTGAGCTCATTTACACGGACTGTGCAGATGGAGTCACTGCCACAGGTGTGAGCACCTACCACCACATTTCCGAAGGACGGAGACAGAACCACCTTGCAGAGCCGAAAGAGCCATGAGACTGGGAAAGGGCAGCCAGCATCCCACAGCTCTTCCCACTACATCTTGCACCAGCTGTGAATTTGGGAAACGTGGTCCTCACTCTGAGTTTATCTCTCCTGACATCCATAACCAAACCCAGACATGCTGTTATGATTCTGTGTTATGTGGACACAAGTCATTTGGTGACCAAGTACAGGGCACCTGTCAGTGTGCTGTGGGCAAAGAGAGGCTCCATCCTCTGAATTTAAATGTTCCCCGCAGGACTGAGGTGTGCTGACATGTTTGATCACGACACCCTAGGTCAAAGTGTTTGCCGCCATGATGAAAATAAAGCTGTGTCTGGTCCAGTAATTTGGGGTGTAATTACAGAAAGACTACGGGTTTTCTACATAATGAACTGTATTATAGCATTTTTCTTTTTCTTCTTCTTTTTTTAAACCAAAACTTCATTGCAATAAATAGCCCCCAAGAGGTTTATACAGGCGACTTTACAGTAAGCACCATGTTTGCAGATGATAAAAAAGCATCCATTTTAAGGAAAACAAAACCTCTAACAGAGAGGTTTTGACTTTTGTTCACTATCCCTATTACGTAGAAAAATCTCTGTCAAAACAGGACAAAGTTTGGGCTTTCAGCAGTAGGATGAGGTAATGCCAATCTCTGTCTTTATTTTCAGTGTCCTTCTTAATGTATGGTAATCAGTTAGCCCACATGCTCCTCTCGGGCAGGAAAGGATTGCTTGAACTTTCCTAGTGCAGCCACTGGGGAAAAATACAGAAACATGGAGAAGAAAATACAAAGACCTCACAAATGCAAAAACCTTTGCCTGCCAAGTGCTAATTGAGAGAACATTCTCGCCAATTAAAAAAATGCTCTACGAGTGAGAGAAGCTTCACTTACACACAGCTATCAGGAAAGTAAACCAACGAGCAGTAACTTGTACAAGAAAACAGGCTACCAGGAGATGGTAGCCAACATTTGCAACCACGTCACTTCTCCAGACTGCTGGTTTATGGTCATAGGAGAACAAACTAAGATGCTGTAACAACACATTATTAAATTCAAAATGTGTGGAGAGGGAACATGAATAAAAACTTCAGATTTTGCCCGATGTAGCAAGGAAGAGAGAAAAAGTACATTTTTATGTTCTGAATTCAAGATGAAGACTAGGAAAAAGATAAACGGAGCCAACTCAATTCTAAGGGGGGAAAAAAAAATCAAATATTTAGGGGAGGAAGTCCTGATACAAAGGCCTAGGTCTTTTGAAGCAATGAAAGATTTTGGGTACTCCTATTTTATGGCATTAAAACATATTTCATATGCTTTCATTCACAAGGCACAGTTTTCAGAAGACAAACACATTTCATCATGTTCTGCCTCACAGGGAAACTCTACTTATCACTGGGCAGCTAGGTGCACTTGGTTCTCTGGCACCTATTTTCACTTGCAGTCTATCAAGAACAAACCACGGACTCTTCCATGATGCTGCACTTTTTCATTTGACTGTTTAGGAATGGAAAGCAACAGCAGCAAAGTCAGAACATGCAGTTTAAGGATGTTTTAGTAAAGTTTAATAAAAAGTGGCATTTTCAAAGTAAATTCTAAAAAAAAATTGCCTGGTTTAAAGATTTAGACTTAGTTCACATAATTTATTATTTCAGAATGAAAGTTTCCAGCAAAATAAATGAGAAAAGAGTTTTACTAGGGACTTTCCTAGGCTCTGTCTTAATTTTGTATATTTGTTGATGAAATACTGGCTTTCCCAAGCTCACTGTTGACAATTCCCCCGCCCTCCTCTTTTTTTTTTCTTTTTAAGCAGCCTTTAAAGTTTTCTTTTGTCTATAATTAACAAATTCTAAGTTATGAGATATCCCTTTTCATCTTGTTTGGGGTTTGCAAGAAGGCTTCCCATGAGAAGGGAATCCTTAGCATGGTGTCTGGATTGCCCTGGTCTGTGTTTAAAGTCTCAGGTGCAAAAGCCACCCTCCACAGTAGCATGCAGATTTCAGCAGCAAGCACTTTCCACCAACTACAAAGCCAAGTCAACCTTTCAATCTCCTCCAAGTTCCCACTAAAGGACTTTACCCCAACACTTTTCTTCTTTGCCTTTCCTATTTGAATCTTCCTGTCTACCTTTCTGTTTTACCTAGCCTGTGGAAAAGCTCATTACATAGGTGTAATACCTTTTACCTTTATCAAAACTACAAAGATGCCTTCTGGACTTTTTTTCTGCCACACCCTTAAAGTATCTTGTGAACTTATCCTTCTTGCTAGTCATCAGTACTCTTTCTCTGTTCTTTTGTCTTGCTCTATTCTCTGCTTCACCAGAAAAAAAAACAAAAAACAGTATCTCAGAGGGTGGATGGTTTTACAGTTAAAGGCAACCAAAGACATTCCAAGTTACAGCTTTTGGGTTTACTACATACTTTAGTCCCATAAACAACCATGAGAAAGTTGCTCAATCCCTCTGAGATTAAAGTTCTCTATCCTCTGGAGGAGGAGCAGTTACCCAGAAATGAGTGTGTCTCTTAGCTCCAACTAACTGAGAAGATTTGTCCTCCACCTGACCCAACTCCACATAAAAGTCTCTGTCTTAATTTCAGTTGTGGTTCCTTGATCACCTGCCCTGGCCAGGACAGGAAACTTAACGTACACTGCCAGTTTTTGAAGATATAACACACTGAAAACAGTCATACAGATTATAACTCCTCACCATATCTAGTCTTTGTCATTCACTAATGCTGAGTATTTAGATCAGAGTTTGTAGCCTGGTTATTCCTTCCTTTCACTCTAGTTAACTAGTGGCAGTGAAGCTCTTAGTAATTGTGTAAGGCAAAAAAAAAGTCCCAATCATTATGAAAAAAGGTAAATTTAAAATAAACAAACAGCACTTGACATTCTCCTTGCCTTTCTCCTTCCCCCAACAACTCTGAATTCCACTCTTTGGTTCTTCTCAATTTTTATACTTTCAGTGCATTATATTTGTGTTTATGGAAAGTCGAAACATTTCCTTTAGGCAGTAATTCTTGCCCAAGAAATTCATGCTCCCTCAACCTAAACATAAAATTCAGACTTCAATTAAACTACCAAGAATTTCACAGAGCTGAATATTACTGGCACTTGCATTGTGCTAAGTGTTCTTGATGCTAAGTATTGGACTTCAAAGTGAAGTACAGTTTTACCTTGGAAATCCTCTCAACAGAAACAACTTAAAACTTTTAAGATTATGGAGTACTTTTAATATTGTGGCAAAATACAATCCTTGTTTTCAAACAAATCAAATGTGCAAGTACTATAGCTGCTCTTCTAAAAATCTCTTAATTTGGTTTACCTAAAAAATGCATTGTTACTGAAGTGTTTTACTCCTGTATTTACAATGAGAAGTGCCTTTTAAAATGGAGTTGAAGTTTCTGTGCATATCCTATTTTGGTTCAAAATTGATCCACTGCTACTGGTAGCAAATTCAAGCTGTAATGTTAAGAACATAAACCTATATTTTTAATAGAAGTGTTTCTATGTAACCCAATTATCCAGGTTACTATCTGAGTCATCTTGTTACTAGGCTGAAAAAAAACCCAGAAAAACAAGGCAATATTTTGTCTAACAACATTAATGAATCACAATAAATTAATTCTTTTCTGTGGAGAGCAGTGGTTTAAACATTACAGTATCACACTGCTACAAACAGTACTTTCAAAATAAGCATATTTAGATCTTAGACTCATTTTAAGTAGCTTTCATGAAACTTTTTCTAACCTTCATTTTAAAACTAAGTACAAGAAATTTGAAGTATCAGAATAAGCTCAGTTAAAGTTGCCTTCAAATTCTAGGCTGACGGGCTCTATAATCCAAGTTGAAAGGCATCTGGAGGGGTTGTGAGGAGTTTCTCTATCCCACTGCCAGTCACCTCAAACTCACATCCTTGCCAATTTAGTTTTCTCTGTTCCGCAGACTCTCTCTGCAAGAGATGGCTGCAGCCTCAAAATGGAGATCCACCACTGAACAAGTCTCGCGTCTCTTTGAAATTCCCTCTGAGGAGGTTTTCCATTCAGCCAGAGCCAGAAACAGATTAATAGCCCCTTTTACCAAGGTTGTCTTGCTGCAGGTGGGTGCCAACATACCTCTTCTAACCAAGCTTCTTCTTGCATCTAAGAGGATCTAAGAAATCCCTTACTTGGTATGGCCTGTCCTCTAAGACATGAAGACTCAGGGTGATAATGGGTCAATACAGTCTAAAGATAGATCAGCCTGCTCTAACAGCTTATAGCTCGTTACAGGGAGCTGTAGCACTTAATGAGGCAAAGAACAACAACTCAGCTCCTGTGAGGTTCTGCTACCAACTCCTGGGAGTGGCATTTCCCAAGCTTGGCCAAAAAATAAATTAAAAAGAAAAACAAAACACAAACCAGAAAGAAAGAGAGAGACACACAACTTGTGATCTTCATCATTTTACTACTCATCACTAAGTCCATCTCAGAGCTAATGAGAGTATCTGCATAACCCAGATGCAAAGATCGTGTCTTTCAGGTGATGCTGGCCAGAGATAGAATAAAACAAGTCTGCCTACTCACTCACTGAACTGGTAGCAGGACAGGCTCCCCAGCAAACTGCTGGAAACGGATGCCACCTCCATCACATTCGATCATGGGAAAAGGAAAGCTGTTGGACTGGCAGCTCTTTCCTCTTCCCTTACTGAACTCCAGCACCAGATCAGAATCAGAATCACATTCTGAACTGGAAGCGACCCACAAGGATCACCAGCTTGGCAGAAAGTTACAGGTCTTGACCCATTCTCAACCTACGTGTTCTATCAAGCACTGCCAAGGAAGAGCCCCGACACCACAATGCAGCCTCAGGATACACGGTTTGGAAGAACGCAGAAGCTCGACCTTCTTAATTAGTTAATTCCCCAGAAGGAGTTCGTTCCGTGAACATCTGCTCTTTCAGGGAATGTCAAGCTTTGCTGGAAGAAGCAAAACCAGTAACAAATCCACAGTGTTCACAGGACTGGCATTTTTAAATAAAACTTGCATGACAGTTACTTTAAGGACCTTTTTCTTTAAGCAATCTTGTCACAACCTATCAGTTTGGGACCCCAGAGGAGGACCACCTACACTGCTGCTACATCTGTACTCTTGATATATGCCGTTTTCACATTTGAAAAATCTGCAGGTTTCTATTTTGCAGGGAAAAAGTAGTAAAAGACAGGGTACTGGAGGCATATCTAAAAAAAAAGAAAAATGCTAGTACTGCTGGATCACTGCAGACACTGGGTTCAAACTTTTTTCCATATTAAAAAGTATGGTGATATTTTGGACTTGATGGGAAATAACCAAAATTGCTACAGTGCTTCCCCTGTGAGCAAAATGAGTCAGAAATAGAAATGTATAAGCCACTGCCCCAAGTGCTCCAACAGTACTTTGAGGCGCATCAGACTGTGCTGAGCAGCGAAGCATCCCTGAAGCGCTATAACTTCGGTTAGAACTTGTAATTCAGAAATCTCCCAGTGACCCCATTATCAGTGTAGCATAGAGAAAACAGAGCTGGTCTCGGTATATGAAGGCAATGACTATTCAGGGAGTTTTAATCAGAAGGAATTTAACTGAACAAACAGCCGTGGCTCCCAGAGAAGGGCCGAGTACTTTTAAAAATTGAAAGTAGCTGAGCGTATGCTCTGGAACAATAAGATAGAATTATTACACTAAAACCCTTTAATTAATGCATGCGACAGAAGCTGTGATTTTTAAACCCTAATCTCCCTGTCATTTCAGTTTTTAAGAAATAGTAAGAAGCACCCATCTGCTCAAGCTGCCACACGAGACCCAAAGTTCTGTTCTCACACCAGTTTTGCACCGGATGTCTCAATAAATTTACTGCTTATTTACATCAGCCAAAATGGAGAAGAAAGATGCTGATCTCCTAAGTTTGCCCTCCTTCAAAAATGGCCAAAATATATTTTGCTGTTACAGCATTCTTTCCCCTAAGAGCAGGGGCTTCTTTCCCCCCTCCCCCAAAAAACAAAACCCACAGGGCATTTCTGAAACCCTGACAGATGTTTAATTACAGAGGCACTAGCAGGCATTATTTTGAGAAGCTCAAACACAGAACGACTGTATCTGACGACCAAATGGCTAAAGTGTCTGCTGTACCACTAACGAAGCAAAAACTCTGCTAATCCACATTTTGCTAATTCAAACACCCAATAATTCATATGCAAGCAAAAAGCTGCCGGTAACACAACACATCTGAATAACTATTTAACAGCAGGAATCTGTGGTGCGATCTCATGTTACCAGGGATGTATTACAAAATGTAGCAAACAGCAGTCGGTGCTATGTTATGAAATATCAAACCAAACCCTTACTCTCGACATCTAAGAACAAAGTACCTTTTGTAATGCAGGTTTCTTCCCTGTCCTGCATTTATTAATTCATTAACTTCGTTCATTTAAATAGGTCCTTTAGTCACTGATGCAAATGAACAGGGAACTACAGTACATCTGTGGGCTGTGTGGCAGGAAGAGAATAGAGACAGCACTGCCTTCTCCACTTTATTTCCACCTGTTTCTCACAAATTTCTTGCTGATTCTCTGGAATTTCTCACACTAGGTTCAAATTAAAAAACTTTGTTTTATTCAGAAAGTTAGAAAACCCTATTCTGAGCTATTAAAAAAATAAAACAAACCAACCCCACAAATCCAGTCACCTGGACCTCTGACTAAAATTTCTTGGCTATGCCTCTGAATGCAGCGGGACCTGCACCTTCTTTGCTGAGTCAAATCCAGTAGTGAATAATCTTCATCCTTTATCCACCCTCACAGCTGAGTGAGGCGTATGCGCCCTTGCTGTGCCGTAGAATTGTGTACTGAGCATGCGGTAACACGAAATATTGTCTTAACAGATTTAAGCATGCCTCAAAGCACATTGTTCTGACAGCGCCTGGGTCTCCGTCATCACTCTCGTAACTATCAATGATTCTGGTTAATTTTACAATCACAAGAGGTACAAGCCTCCATCTGGTTAGTCTACATATTGCTGCAGAGTTGGAATCACACTGATCAACAAAATATGTTGGCTAGTAATGCTCTGTTAAGGTGGACTGATGAGTGGAGAACAGCCCTACTTTCAGCTACACTAAAGACCCAAGGCAAATACAAGGGAGCAGAGCATGAGGACTAGTGTTCCTTGGGGAGCACTGCCTGGCACTCAGGGGCTGCTGGGGGAGGCAAGGCACACAGATCAGGGCTTAGGTGTGCTGGCAAGACCACTCGGTAATCTAACACATTGGGTACACTCTCCTGAACTCCTGCAGTATATAAGGCAAAAGCCTGCCACAGCCCTTTCCCCAGGATGAAGCTGAAGGTGAGAGATTTCCTGGTTTAATGCCTGTGACTGAAGCGACCTTGTGAGCACAGGTGGCAGGGTTTCCAAACACTTTTTGTTCCCTGCTTACACAAACCCCACAACAGCTCCCTCACCCACAACAGAGTCATGGTGTAGCTGCTACCACAGTGCAAACCACCACCACCCCTGTCATCCCTCACCAAACCCTGCCTCACAGGTCTGATGGGGAGAGCAGCCGTGGTGTCAATGCATGGATCCTCACACCGAGAGTACCACGGTTACATCCATGCCAGGAACCAAAACCACACACACATGGAATTGTCAGCATAAATGCAGATATCCTGGCAAGGCTGCTATTTGTGTTGTTATAGCCCTTCCTCTAACCCCCTTCCCTCTACACAAAACTCAGCTAAAAGTCCACTTGGCTGACATTGTTGCACCTGCACCAGAGGTCCCTTCCACCAGACCTATATGGGTCAGGAGGGTAACACTGCTGTAAGCCTAACACATACAATTCTGCTGGCAGAGCCTGCAACACAGTGTGCATCTAGGTTGTCCTGTGAAAGAGATATTTCTTGCTTGTTTTCCAATTTTGGGTTATTTTCAGATGTCACAAACTAGGACTCCCCTCCATCCCTTTACGCCTTCCAGCACCGGGGCCAGTGTTGATTACTCCCAAGTTTGGCTCAATTTTACTCTGACTTTCTAAATAGGCCCTGTCTATGAACTCCTGGTAAGCAGCACATTTAAATGCAGAACTACGTTTCTGTAGAGCTGTACCTATAGCACTTCTCAAATGAATTAGCAAACATCCAATTACTGTGCTTACGTACTCCACTTTTCTCCTTTTGGACTTCAGAAAACGCTTCTCCATCAGGACCCTGAGTAAACTGATTTAAATGCTCTTAAAATTTCAGCTTATTCTGTAACGCTAAATTTGCATCTTCACAGCACAGGATATGTAAACTACGATTATACAATGGAACTCCCTTATGCATGTAGATGGGAAGCAAAACACCTCAACCCCTGCTATTGTTTCAACCTGCTTTTTTGTATTAATCTATCAGGCAAACAGAAACAGTCCCTGAGCAAAGGGCAAGCAACACTCCTCTTCTCTGCCTTTTTTGAGAATTCACCTACCTATAGCTCTACTCACATCTACTCACCATCAGCCACAGCACAGAATCTCCCACCCATGTTTTATTTCAGTCACCTAATACTATTCTAAATATGTACAGGAAGCCTGTTGTGATCCCACTGAAATCCCTGATGATACAACTACTAACCCCAAAAGGAGGAGAACTAGACCAACGAATATAAATAGGAAAAAACCAGTAAATTCAGAGCCTCTCCCAGCTGGACAGCTGGAGTTTTTAAAAACCCAGTGGCTCCATAGTATAAGCAATGAAAAACAGGTTACAGAACTCAGCAACAGGAATTAATAAAAATGACCAAAGGTCATCTGTAGTCTATCAATCACTATATCGTTTACAGTTCATATTACAGTAGAAAGGTATGAATGTTGTCAGTGTTGTACACTGGCTACTCAGATCTGTCATGAATAATTGATAGAGGTTATCCATTTGAGTCCCAGCCTATTAGTCAAAACTCTAAACCTGCTGTTCACCAAGAGCAGAGTACTGCAGATGAAGGATGGAGGGGCACTACAGGGAACTATTTTCAATGATGCAAGCAGTTATGAGGGAATGCAGATTATCTGAAAACAAACACTGAATTTTTCTGAGACCCAAGACACTACCCTTTGTGAACAGCATTTCGTGTATACCTATTTTGCACAATTTATTGTCAAGAATAAAATACATCAGCCAAATCTGAACTTGAGGTTTCAGTCTTAAATCTGTTAAAAGCCTGGTGTTTGAGTTGAAGGCTGGGAAGTGCATTTGCCTCACATTCCCTTATGTATTTCACACTGAGCATCTACTAGATATCTTCCTGATAAAGTGACTTTGAACTAAAATCAAAGAATAAACACCCTTTCTGTTATGGACCAAAGTTTTCATGTTACTTTTAAAATAAGTAAATACCAAACCAGGAATAGCTATATTTACAAATACACTGGAGGCCTGAGGAACTAAGACCTGCAACATGACCTACACTGTATTAACCCTGACGCAGACATTACCCAAGTAACTTACTCCATGATGGTATTAATTCCAGCAAATGGCAGCACACCTTTGAAATTTGGAGCAAGGTTAATGCATCAAATAAGAATCTACTAACTAAAAACAGTCCTACTAACCAGTGCCTTGTTTATTTATTTACAATTCACCATGACTGAACTGAACTGAACTGAAGACTCACCATTTTGACTCTGTCAGTCCATACTGCAGGGTGCAAAACAGATCATTATTTCATCTTAGATTTAAGAAGGTCAGGCTCACTGAGCTGCCTTTGTATGGTTTATAATGTCAGAATAATCCTTTACTACAATGATGCCCGAGACATGGAATAGGATTGCCTACGAACAGCAGCCCCACTTTTTAATCTTTACAGCAGCAGTTCAGTATAGTTACATCCTTTGAGAAGCAACACCTGAAATGCCTCCTTACCTTTGCACATCCTAGGAACCAATAAAAATGTAACATTTTTTCCAATAAATACGAGAGGCAGGTAGACAAAATACAGCTTTCTCTGCAAATTTAGGGATATCAGAGCCTGCTTTTAATTCCCTTTGCTGAAACACAAGGCTCTGTCTAGACACCAGCCTTAAGGCACTCTCTTTGCATATAAGGCAGGCCAGGGTATACTGGAAGCATAAGGATTGTCAAAAAACCTGTTTGGGCTTTGGCAAATTAGTAGTACACATTCTGTAGACAGCACAGTTCTTAGGCTTCTGTCCGACAGAAGCAAAAAAATGCTACAGTCTTTTTGACAAACTCAAACTTTCCCTGCCAAAAGCCATCCTCTCTCCAACTGTTAGGAAACCAACCTGAAGAAGGCTTTGTTCAAATCTCCACCTCTTCCTACCAGGAGATAAATTTTGTTTATTTTGACTCAGTTTTGGAGCCTGCATACTTTGGACTTTTAGACTCCAAGAACAGTAATACTGGTTTTGTATTTGACTTCTTACAACATACAACTCATCTTTTCCACCAACTCACTGGTGCCACTTTTCGACCAGAAACTAATTAATATCCTGCCTGAACATTACAGTAGAGCCTCTCCCCTCATGCTTTCTGTAAACAGTAAAGCTCAATCCCACTCCCACCTTCCCTTTAAAATATTTTTCTCAGACCAAGCTCTTGTATAACAGCTTGTGTGTAGTGGTCAGGCTGCAGACACCTTGCACACATACAGACAGTCATTGCTTTTGATGGGTCAGCCTTTCAGCTGTTCCACTCCCGAGGCTTACGGATACAGACTTACAGGCAAATGGGTGAGTTCGGTTTGAAACATCATTTTGGCAACAGGGAAGTTGAACAGTTTTCGCTAAGAAATTTACAGCTGAATTGGTACAGCCTTTGCTATGGTGGCAGGGTGAGGTGAAAGAAAGACAAAGAGGGAAATAGATTTGACTGCACACAAGTAATTTATCACTAATTTAACTCTGTTTCTTCCACATAATTTCTTAGCTAGTTAAAAAGTCAAAAGGCCCATACAATATTTGACATGGACAGGCAAATACAAACAGCAACATTCAGTAAATCAGTTATGAAAATTGGCTTTGCCTTACAACATCTGAGCAAAATACAAGATCTAAAGCTCAAATGAATTTCATAATTTAGGAAAATAACTAATTGCACTTTAAAGAAAGCCTAGTAAAATTATTGCACAATTAGATGGGATAATTTATTAATATGTGATGATCATGTATTTCTGTTCTTTTTAGTTAGTCTTGGATCTGAAATACGAACCTTATATGGAAAGAAGCTTTGATGACAGTCATTTATTTGGGAAAGCTTTTCCAGTCTTTTTGTCTCACACAAATGATTTGAAAGTTTAAAGTACTGGAATAATTTCATATCTAGCTATTAATAAAGAGATGTTGTCTTTTCCATCTTTCATACTTTTATTAAGCTTTTAGTGAAAATGCAGCTGCTGGCTTATAAGCAATTAAAGAATAATATATATACAAGCAGGCAGCCATTTTCACAGTCTGGCAAGTAACACATTTCCATAAATAACAAAGAATACAGGGTCATGATATCAGCTGTTCAGAAATTTTAAAAAGTCAGATTGCATCTATTTTTGCAGTAACTATTTGCTGGATTATTTTTATTTATGGCTTGAAACTGAATTTAGGAATGTTTTCCCTGAACTTTAAACACTATGCTCCTGACTAACTGGCTTTCTCTCTGCTGTTTTCTCACTTGACTTCCATGTATCTATGTCCATACTGAGGGCAGGGGATGACACTGGCCCACAAGCTGGGCCTGCAAAGGTTTGCAAACATCTGAATCTACTCCTCACGCATTTGCATGCACAGATTGCACACACATTGGTTTATTTGTTCACATATGTGGTCAGCTGCCCTGTTACCTGGCTCTTCAGATGCACTGCATTAATTGCATTGTACACCAGCTTTAGATAATTAGACACAGCTGTACATTTGAAAATGGTAACACGCAGTGGGAAATCCTGCTGGAAGACTTTGGTCATTAACACTTTTCAAGATATACTATTATCTACTCGTTAATTCTCTGTTTTGATCCCTGTTTAAAGTTTTCTTTTACTTTTCCCTTGGGAACTTTGCCAAGGTTTCCACTCCAAAACGACTCTGTGACATTGTCACTCTGCCTCCTTCTAATAGAAAAAAATCACATATATAATTCTGTGAAAATGGAAGCAGTGTCCTTAAGAGAACCAATGAAAAGAAAAGAAAAATAGTATTTTTGACCAACAGAGCTGATGTACGAGATAAGTTTGCTATTTTCTTTTCTTTACAGTGACATATGAAATAGTGCATTTCACACACTTCTTCCTTCCCAGGAAAGCTGACAATTTTTCTAGAAAGAGACAGGAAGCTCCCCTTCTGGGGAAAAAAAAAAACAACTAAAAATAACGAACACCAAAATTGTTTCAGATTTGGTCAATTAATTTTCTTCCACAAACATAAGTTACAAACCATGTTAGCTTAGAAGCTGATTTTGACAATCCCATTCCCTTATGATTCAGGTAACTAAAAAAAAAAAAAAGGCGACATTTATTCCCAAAATCTATGAGAGTATTCTTGTTATTTCTCATCTGAAAATTTAAACAAGTTGGGTCTCCAACATCTTGAAAGGATGGTTTGTTTCATTTTGTTGTATCCGAGGGGTCACAAAGAGGGAAAAGATTACACTGGTGATTGTGAAAGCACGAAAACTCAACAGGCACAAAGGCATACACAAAAATAAATACAGTAAAATAAAAATAAACGGGTTCATCCAGTCTGACTGCATATCTGGCATCCCAGAATCACAGTATGGCATTAGTTTAAGAGAATAATCAAGCGATTTCTTCACTGGTTTCAGGAGTTTAGATACAGAAGACTCTGTAAGAAGAGCAGTGATAACATGGTAACCCCAGAAACTAGAGAAGCGTATATCCCCTTAATTTTGATTCATGAGCAAAATTTTTTTTTTCTTCCTTTTTTTCCTAACTGCCTCTAACTGAATTTCTGGTCTTCTGCTTCAAGTGAGCACCAAGCTACTAGGGGATTTCCTAAGTGGGATTACCAGTGTTTCTTCAGTTCCTGCTAGCTGCTTACAGTTGCACCTGTGACAACTTAACTGAGTTAGCTGTCAACGACCTGAAACCAAACATGAGGATTTAAGCTCCCTCAGAAGCCAAGTTTGTGGATGAAATGTAACCTCAGGATGGGATTCCTTCTTTTGGCTGAAATTGGTAAGGACTTCTACACTCTAAGAAAGAACAGAAAATTTAAGCTAGCCTAAAAACTTCTGCCTTTTTGTCAAGAGTCTTCTTTGCCCACTCAGCTTTTGCTGCGGTACAGTCACATTTCAGAATATAATTAACCCCCAAATAAGGGAAGAATGGGAAAATGGTTTCCCTTCTCTTCTCAGGGAAAGCCTTTTGGAGTGGGAGGGTGGGGGTCAAAACAGAACAGCACCACAGCTTAAAGTAAAGAGAGGCATAATTAAGCTTTCATACAACATCTGTATCACATTTACACATGCACTCAACTTCTAGGGAAGTGACAGACATCAAAACTAATGGAGAACATCCCAACTCTCTAAATGTAGGAAGAATGCTGCAGTTTTCCCAGCTGCGCTCTTGGGACTGTAAAACAAGAGATCGGCAAAGGAGCCTATTTTTTATTGCTTTTACTGTTGTTTTTGGCCAGACAGTGTTACAAAGTTCTTAAACAGTGTTATCCTACTGCACTATGAGAATAATGTACACCAAGACTACTGGAAAACAATGGCTGCAGAATAAGCCTCATCATCTTCTGGTTGTTATGCACAGTAATTGGTTCCAGGGTCAACACTGTGATGCTACAACAAAGGGCTGTAGCTTAAGGGTAAAGAATAAACAGCAGGAGTTAATGGATGTTCTGTTAATATAAATGCACCCCCAAAATGAAAGAAAGGCAAAAAATAAAATATTCTGTATAAGCAAAACTGATTATGAATCCAGTGTGCGACCTTAGCTCTCAACAAGCTGTTAATTTCACTAAAGAAATACAGCAAGTACTTTCAAGAAAACAACACATTAAGATTTTGAAGCTAGTTTGACAAACACTGTGCTTGCCACGGGTGCCAATTTATTTGTGTGAAAAATACAGGCAAAGAAAGGTGTCTGAAATTACACTATTATTCACAAAAAATCATTACTAGGGTATACGCAACTTTGTTCAAAACACCATGTGTGACTGCTCCACTGAATCTAAACATCTGGGGCAAGTTATCTGTCTGATTTTAGTGCCTTTGAAACGACATGCTACATTTAAGCTAAGAAGTCCAGTCACACCAGTTTTAAGAGTCATGTTTTCAAAGTCCAGGACTTTATCATTCTGACTCTTCCCATTCAATGACACTTTTTCCCCACACACAAGGAAAGTGAAACAGATGTAGAGTTACAGTGTTTTCTTTCAAAGCATTTCTCCAAATATAAAAATTACCTCCTGACACTCAAGCACTCAGATGAAGAGATAAAAGAGATACATTTAGTCATTCTTATGATTTGCCAGGTGAAACACTAGAACATGTGAGGTATCAAAATGAAATCTCTCATTTGTATGTTTTGCTGTTATCACACCTTCTCTTTTCAGTTTCCACTGTTCTCTAGAAGGAAATTTTTACCTGTTTTTCTTTTACCTGCTCTGCCACCATGCATGGCTTCGGGCGCTGGGCCTGCTCATGCAGGGTTGTGGCAGGGGCACTGTGTGACCTCCTTCCACAATGCACTCCCACACCCTAATGTGAACAGGATGACACTGAGCTACAGCACCTTCTTCCTTGGTGCTCCACTTTCTGTCCATGGTCACTCATTTCCTTCCTTTAAACAATGCTCTGTTTTCAAGTGCCAATTGTGCCCAAATAGGAAGACTCCCCACAGTGTGCCAATCTCCCTGGCACATGCTGCTCCAGGCCTTGGCTATCCTCATGGCCCTTCTCCCATTAGTAAGCTAACACCATGACATCACTTATGCAATCACAGCATGCTTTGACCCCCAGCTTACTTCCTTGTGCCGCTGATTCAGCTTTTTTCCAAGGCTGCTCCTTAGGCTCCCATTTGCTGCCACTCCTACATAAACCACCTATGGTTTGCAGCTGACAAGAGCCTGAATCCACATCAGTCCCTTCAAGACAAACTCTTCTATCAGTTCTTTTGGTTCACAACCACATGACAGTCACAACGAGCCGGATCACAGAGAAACACCCCCAGCCAGGTCACATCCATCACCCCACAGCACCCAGCTCTCGGCAGCACCAGCCTGAGTGCCCCATTCACCCATAGCAACATTTAGATACATCATGAAATGGCACTTGGACTTAGCCTAAATTCAGACCCTCTACAAAAGATATAGAGATTGGTTGTCTTACAATCTATATGTTATGAGACACTTTTGATACTGTTCATCAGATGAAACATGCTCATGTTAGAAAGCAGATTCACAGATAGGGCAGTTACTGCAGAAAACCACATTTTTGACTCAACGCTTTTGCATGGCCCTCACTACAGGAATCTCTGGAGGGCTGTCAGCAGCAGTAATCTGCTGAACTATGAATGAGCTTCCAGAAGAAGTTGTTTACATCATTTGGATGCACCTCTAGTAGTAATACATCAGCCCTTTCCCATTTAGATCTATTAAGCTATACTTGTTACATAAACTCACATGCTTTCTAAATTTCTGCCTTTCCTTTCTCAAACCTTTTTCAGCTTGATGGACTTTTTAATTACAGTATGTTTTCGGCCCATTCCAACCTTCACCTCCCTATGTATCATGTTTCTTTCCCTTTTGTTTCCAAAGGCCTCAAAGAAAGTTGCAAAACTGGAATTTGAGTAAATACTTTATGAAGAGTACTTTCCATGATGCCTTGGTTGAGTGAAATCAGTATTTCAACTTACTGAATATATTCTAAGATTTTTTTTCCTTTTTTTTTAACAAAATCTTTCTCTAATATAACTGACCAGGAAAGGTAAGTATAGTAGAAAATCTTACTGCACAAAAAAACTGCATCCTGAATTAATAACACTTCATTTCCATTATGAGCCTTAGTATTAGGCACTTGCATACTGATAACACCAAAGATAAAAAACTCTAATAACTTCATTTGCAAAATAAAGTGATTATGTTTGAATTATAACTAATGTGTTATGTCTGTGTGTATAAACTACTAAAAGAACAACACTATTTCCATACAAATTAACAGCATTGAGGCTTCCCTGTCAAAAACACATTTAGCACTACAGTAGCAAGTAAGCAATCCTCAACTTATGTGCACCCATTTTGTTGTCCCAGAACAATCCAAGTAAAGATTAACTTTTTCCTGTTACAACTTTACTTGTCATTCCGTGTTTGAGTATTTTTTAGGGCTTCTCCAGGCTTCAACAGTACACGTTAAAACGTTTCTGGGAAACTGTTGTGCCTGTGGATACAGGCATGTGCAAGGAAAAGAAACTTCTGCAAAGTATTATAAGAGGTTTAGGATTAATTTGTTCCATGTGCAGTGTAAGCTGTACTTCCTGAATTCTCTTTTAAGGGAAGAGACAGATCTGTTTGTTTCATTATCTAGTAAAAAAAGGCTTTACTACCTACCAAATAAAGGCTAAGTCACAGAAAACTGCATGCACCTTTGGTTCAATGGTGCTAGACACCTAGCAGACCATGCAAACAGCAATGACTAAATACAGCATCTGCTCCACTATCTTGGGGTACAGCGGGCATGGGAAGAGATGAAGTCTTTTATGTCCCATTATCATCCCAATTCATTGCACTCAGTCTTTCACCGTCATTACACTGGTGTGCAACCTCTACTGTTGAAACACCCAGAAAATGTTTCACAGAGAAAGGGGAAGTCCTTTAGACCTGAGGTTCACATTTCCAAAAGAACTCATATATTTCCCTTGTGGTTATGTTTTCCCCCTCCCCCCAAATATTTAGGTTTTGCTGACAACAGCTTGCCTCAAATGCTATTTAAGCAAAAAGACATCACAAGACATATGCTATCCTAAGATAACACACACCTCTGAAGTGCTGTTAGGTGTAACTGATACCTTCAACTGCCTGATGAATTTGTTATCTCAAAGAAACACAAGGTTTGGGAATGCCTTATATTTTAAACTAAACCCAAATTTAGTCTTTAAATAAATAAATAAATAAAATCTGTGATTTTGCATCCTTTAAAAAAAAAAAAAGGAGAAAACATCTGACTTGGAGTAAACCCTAACTTCTGACTCCCACACAAGACTACAATTTCAGCTTTATATCTGTGATATGACAAAAACAATCATTTTAATGGCTATTTTGCTGTTGTTTGAAGTAACAGAGATAATGAAGTAATAACTGAGGTTTGAGATTACCAATCTGGAAAATAAAGTTCTAAAAGTAGGAGGGCAAATCTTCCCCCGTGGGTCCTGTACAAGGAAGAGTATCTCATGCTCTAAATCCACGTTAAGTAAGCAGCTGTATCCAAGTTACAATATCATCAATCGAGAGAGCACTTTTTTCTTTCACATGGACACTTTCTCAATAGAGATTCTGCACTTTAAAAGGATGAAGGGTTGGATTTTTGCCCTCACCACCACTAAAGTGTAACCAAATCCATTAAAAGAGTATCCACAAAAGACAATTCTGAGACTTGCTTCTCCCCTAGTCTTATACCCTGTAAAGTCTGCATGCTATGATACATTTCAGGATATGCAATTTATACTGGCACTGATTACAGAAAAGAAAGATTTCTCTATTCTTCTCTAACCTCAAGCCATTAGTGGCCAAGTGGTTCAACAAAGCAATTAACAATGATTCCAATCTGACTGCTTGTACGCTTAAAATCAAGCCAGCAGTTATAAGTTTTGTTGGATCAGGGCCAAAGTATTCTGTTATTTGCCAGTTCAAACCCATGCTGTCTATAAACAAGGAAAACAAATTCACTATGAAAGTAAGTTCCTTACACATTTACAAATCCATTCAGGTCACTGGAAATAATGTCTAGATATCAGTCACAAAATAGGGCATAGCAATCACACACCAAGTACAAAGATCCAAAAGTCTCATTCAAGAGATTCACTGAAAATTATAATGAAAAACTCAGAAGTTTTTCTCCATAGTTTCAATAAAATTCACTATATGTTTTTCACCTCCATAAAAACATACAGACTTGATGCTGATAAATCTTGCAGGCAGTCAAAAGAAAACTGAGAATAAGAAAAAGTTATTGATCCTCCCATTGTAAAGGGTTCCCTTAACTGCAGCTAAGCTGCTCTTGACTTCTACAGTCTTGCCCATTCACTGTAAAGCAATCCAGTGCTTGAACAAGACTACTGGGTTAAAAAGTAATAAAGTGAAGTCAAGTGAGACATAGTAAAACTTGTATTTGTAAAATGCACCTGCAGAAAACATATTATCTACCAATGCTAGGCCAAACCACGCATTACTTCTAAAACCTGTACAGTGCTGGAACTCACTCATGTTTGAGCTCCCACGGAATTTAATCCACCACATCCACCGAGAGCATCTATTGTCAAACCTAATGCATTAACAAAGAAAACCTGACTCAGTTTAAGACTGATGAAGGCAAACTGTGAACCATAATGTTAAGAACAGCAAAAAGATTTAACATTAAAGGCATTTAAACAAGCCCCTCGTTAGCAGCCATTTACAGATCAGTATAATCCCACTGAACAGAGTCATGGCACTACTGAAATATTTGGGAATCAGATTAAAAACATTTCCATTTCACTTTTCATTCCTGAATCTTGCTTTACTAGCCGGGGGAAGGGAGTCCTTGCTCTCTGATCAGAAACTCCTCGAAAATAAAAGCACTACACAATGAGATCTTATGACCATATATGTCACAAAGCAGTATTTTACATGTAATAGAAACATCCAGTATTAAGAATTACCAGAGATGTTAAACTGACTTTTACAAGGCAGCAAGGCCAGGGTAGGTGTCAAGAAGTGAGGGTTTTGTCAAAGCTGAGTTTCTATGCAGCTGGATTTCCAACTGCACATCCCTATATGCAGACATTTACAACACTTGCTGAAGAAGAGCTAAAAGCCTACTATGAAAACTGGAACCCCTGTGCAACTGACTTAAACAAAAAGGGGCATTTTTGTATGCACAAACTGAAATCAAGATGGCTAATAGCTTTCCACATTCTTGGAAATATTTTTTTTTTAAATGCCAATGTATGGTAAGCATGGAATGGAGAATGATGACTCAGGAAGGACTTTTAAATGAAGACACAAGCAATCCTTTGAAGCAGCTCTTTGGACAACATTTCTAAAAACTGTGGAAGTAGCAGCATGAAAAACTCATCTTGGACATCTTACATATGCTTCAGGGCAAGGTTTATCCTACTATCACCTACCTTTAAGAAACCACATTTGCTTCCTTGTTTCCTAACAGATAAAATAAAGGCTGGGTAAACCTATCTCTCCCTTAGCATCTGGTACAAATTTTCTTCCAAGCTGAGCTATGTTTTTGGTTGCTCGTATCACACAACTACAGCTACAATAAACTACCTAAACAACACACCTGTCTAACTGTGTCTCTTGTTACTGTATATGGTAACCTGCAAAAAAGGAACACTAACAATTAAAGCTAAATACAGTAGAAGTATCTTTGACATGAATGAAGTTCTTCAGTACTTAAACAAGACCCCCACTGAAACGTTTGCAAGGAATAAAAGCAGCGCAACGCTTGGACTAATAATTTCAAAATGCTGCAAAAGAAGTTGTCTCTGAGCCACCACAAAGGCAACCTCTATTGTGAGAAGTCATTAATCTACTGAAGCATCTCAAGCTCAGCCAGCGATCCTTAGTTCTGACTTGAGCTGTGTGTTATCTGTTCCTCATCCCTCTGCTCCATTTCGAGAAGAACTTGAATTATTATTGTTTAATAGTCTTGCTGGCCACCCACATTACATGCGACTAAGTAAAACACGACCTAGTAACACAGAACAAAGTGTGGTAATCAGGAATACAGTGGAATTTACCCAAGATGTCTACAGGGCATTTGTTAAACCTTCCTTAGTTGGTATGATGTCAGGGTAATGTACAGCATTAAAGGGTACAGACTTTAGTATCCCAAAGCACTCCTGCCCCATTCCAGTAAAAAACTTTTTGCATGAGTTTCTTAAAACACAGCTCCCATCACAAGCCTAAAATACAGAAGGGGCAGGCAACTTCATGTGTGTGAGGTACCCTGCCAAGGAAGGTTTTAACCATACCTGTGACTTTTCTCTATTCCTCTCCTCTTGATACACACTGGAATGATTCTGGCTGCCAGAATTTTTCTTGTTATTCATTTTCTTGGGACAATCAGCTTAATTTCTATTTTGCTCTGTTTCCTCAGTAGTTCTTCCCATTCACATCAACCCACAGTTAAAGAGAAATAAAAGCAAAAACTATCGCTGATAGCAGCACCACAGGTAAATATATACTCACACAGGAGATATCCTCTGCAACCCTGAAGAGTGTACAAGAGTCCAAAGGGTAGGAAAGAGGTAAGTGCTGCTGTGGAGATACACACAGGCCTGTACTGGTGAAAAATGATGCTTCAAGCTGCAGTGCTTTGCAGAGAAACTTCAGATCACGAGAAAGTACCACACTGCACGTGGCTTTGCTAACGTGCCATCAGGATTGGACTAAGGCAAGAAGAGAAATTTCTCAATGGTATTATTAGATGTGTTCAAACTGGTAATTGATGTAGTCCTGATCCACCAAATTTGCTTTAAGGCACAGCTGGAACCTTGCAAAGTCCCAAACAACATCTAATGGATCTTACTGCTGGCACAGGGTCCTTGCCTCTGCCCAGATTCCCCTATAATCTGAATCATCAATTTGCTGTATTTTGAAGTCCCAGAGTTTCATTGATCTCACTGGCATTAACAATCAAAACAATCAGTTAGGCTTGTACAGTTGATGGGGTTTTATATTCCAACAACCACTCCTCAGCAATGCCAAAATTAACTGGTGAATGTGTAATCACAGCATAACACTTTTGTCTTCAGTTCTAAGACACTGTTCCTTCTTGAAACTAACTCACTTCTTGGAAGCCTGGGGCAATAGTTACCAATCGTCCAGCACCAAAACATTGTCCAATTCATTATATGCTCCTTCAGCAAACCAAATATGTTAAATAACTTAAACATACTTAAGACTGTATATATAGAACAAGATATCATTTGGCATAAAATGCCCAAAGAGCACTGCCTTCAGTGGAACAACACTGTGGGATTTATAGAGTCTGGCATGAGAAGTATTTAAAGTGTGATTATTCAAGATATATAGTAAAAATGTTTGATTTTCAAACAGTAGAGAGAACTTCCCTTGCACATTTTTTCATGTAAGAACAATGAAGTCCTGGTACTGCATATTGGCAGCTGTTTCATGCACTTATGTTAGCAACAGAAAACATCTCCTAGGACTATCTTTTTCTGTTCTCTGGAATTACTGTACATTTTTATTTTTCTGATTTAATTTGTTTATACTGTTTTATTCTTACTGTTCCCTTCCTCCTCAAAATTACAGCCTTGCCACTTTACTAAAATATTAAAGCAAATCCAGGCGATTTTTACTTTTAAATTATTTTAAATAAAAAGACTTTTGAAATTATGCACTTTCCATTAAAGTTCCAGGTCTTGGATTTGTTATAATTTATATCTCAGCAAAACAAAGTCCAAATTTATGCTTCACAAATCTCTCCTACTCTCCTTCCTGACCTACCCAGCATGCTGGCACTGCCTTGGAGGGTTTGAAACCCAGTGCCATTCCACACCTATCTTCAGCTCCCATCCTCTTTGAAACCTCACTGCACAGCACAGCTCCTTTCAACAAGGTCCTGCTTCTCTCTAGCTTCCAATTGTCCTTTCTCTCCCCCCTGCACCTTACTCCCACCTCTTGTCTTGCCCCTTCACAGCATTCACGTTCCTGAGCAAGTCCCACCATGCCACCAGTAACTTCCAACCAAGTACAGCCACGCACCACTGTTTTGTATTCATTGTTGGGGTTTTTTTTATATTCTGTGCAGTATAGCAACTTGTGTCCACCCACGAGCTTCTTGGGCTGAAAGCAGTGATGGTACAGGGCCCAGCACAACAGTCCTCACTCACAATCAGCCCCTTCCTGCATTAGCCAGTGTAATAAAAACAGCATGTGTGCAGTATGAGTGAATCGGCCTCGCCTTGAAGCATTTCAAAAATTCAGAGGAGTCTGACGAAAGCAGAAAGAAAGGCAAGGAGAAGGGAGAGAAGAGGCAGGAAATAACAAAAAAGAAAATGGACAAGATGGTTTTCCCTGGAAGCAGCATTCTGAGGTGCAACATCCTCCCCTTTCCCTGATGTCCTTCCCCAACAAGGTCAGGCTAGGAGCAGCATACCTCTCCTTCCTTCCTATGTCACACTCTTTTTCTTTTGTTTTTTTTTCCCTTCTTAGATTACTTTTAACATTTACTTCCACACCAGTCTGACACTTACATGCAAGAAGTAGTACCACCTTTATGGCACTCCCTTACTGACTGGGCTAAGACAAGTCTGTGCTTTTACTAAGTCTGCTGAGCACCAAGAGGTATTAAAATTGTTTTCACTTCTTTTCTTCATCTTCCCACCTACCAACAGCAGTAACAGCCTCAAAAATTATACTTCCTTCTTCACTGCAGGACGGAAATAGTTCATAGAGCCTAATGTAACAAACTGTAACACCTTCACTGCTAAACACACCATGGCAATGAAGAGGCTCACGCCTTAAAAATACTAAACACCAAATTCACTGACATATCTAAAACTACATTTCAGCCGAGAAGCTGAAAGATTATAAAAATGGTGTTTTCCCTTCACTTTTATCAACACATACATAATCCCTCTCTACTCTCTCAGTCATAGCTCTGTGGCTCTTTTTAGGGAAAAATAAAAATCACAAAAAAGCCCAATCAACAATCTCAAGTTGGAGAAGACAACTTTGGATGGTTCAGACAGCTTTGGATGCAACTCAGAGAAAATTCAGATACAGTTGGGTAGTGGCTTGAATGATAAATAAAAACAAAGACTCAGCTGGGGCAGGAAGATATCAAAAATATTCAAAGTCTGCTGTCAACAAAGCAAATGTGCTTTGAGTCACCTCTTCCCACATGGCTGTCATGCAAAGCACACCTACTTCTTGCATGATCTTTGCATGACAGGTATCACACAGTATACTACATCTAATTCTAGAAAACTCTAGAAAACACATTTTTACTCTCCTTCCAATCAGATGAAATACACTTTGTAGTCTTATCCCCGGCAGTTGATAAACTGGGTTTGCAAATACTATGTTCCCCCCATCCCCCTCCCTTGTGCCTGAGAAATCATGATGTTACTCCCCAAAGGCAGATGTGTTAGGAAAAAAGAAGTGCCTACCCTGGGGGCTTTAAACCCCATTTCACATGCAAGGTGCAGTTCTTGCTCTTCTCCCAGTAAGCCCTACCAGTACTTCACAGTCCCTGTCACCCTCAGCCTCAACACCTGTTGGCCCAGGACCATACAGGTCCACTGCCAGCTTCCCTGTTGCAAGACACTGTGCGTCAACAGGACTGCTCAGATTATTAAGAATTAAAGGCACAAAGAAGTACTTTCAGCTGTGTCAAGGCCACAGCATTCAATACTTGGCAGTCTCAAGGCCTTTTTCTGACACAGGATAACATAGTAATGCGTCAAAGGGGGAAAAAACATTAAAGATAGGAAAGTGAAAAAAAACCCAACAGATACTATATAACCTTATGAATAGCACAAGATTTTCCTGACCACAGCCTGAGTAAAAATAATACCGCAGAAATAATTTCAGGAACAGGAACCAAGAGCACTGCTTGCCTGCCTCCACTGGGGAGGGAGGCTGTCCATGGGGCTGGAGAGCTGCTCTTGATGGAAGAGCTTCACCTGGAAGAATAACTAAAAAAAGCTGCAGAAAAGGATAGCAAACTACAGCACTTCTAGGACAAAATGTGCTTCAAGGCCATACCAGAACACCTGATTTTAACAGGCACATACATGAGGGCAGAATTTGGCCTATATTCCTTACACCTTAAATTACTGTTCACAGGGGAGGGAAAGAAAGCCTCTTGAGTTTAAAATTTTGAGATTAAAACTAATTCTACAGCTTGCTGGACAGAAGGGCACTTCAGCAGAAATGTACTATTGAAAACACCCTGAGGCAGAACACAATATAAGGGCCGTGACAGTAAATGTGCATATCAAAAAGAGACAACTGAGAAACTTAAGTCCTGAACACTGACCTATGAAACGTCCTCTAAACAAAGTAACAAAAAACCCCCAAAAAACCTCTCCACCTTTCTTTCAAAATCAAAAAAAAATCTTTGTCACCTGTAAAAAAAAATTCACTTCATTGAGGCAGTGATTTGAGTTAAATAAACTCTACTAAAGAGCAAGGGTAATATTCTTCTTGGATTAAAACATTTCTTATTAGCCAATTAAGCACCTGATAGCTCTTCACCTGTGATGTTAGCAAAGATAAAGTGAAGCAGCCACCCTCCTCACCCATCACTGCAAACAAATCCCATTTCAAAGATGCACCTTTATTTAGGCCCATTAGTTTGCTGCTTCTTTACAGTTAAAGAAGATGAGGACCAATTTGATATCCACAGAAACAAGTTTTCAGGTGTTGGCTAGTAACAACAGTTAACCCAGTAACTTTAATTCCTGAGAGGAAACTGCTGTGTGACTCTAATTCTTCCCTTTCACTCCTGCAACAAGGGCTCAAAGCTTGAGTTGAAGCAAGAACCAGAACAAGCAAAGATATGAGACAACTCTTCTTGCTATAAATAAAGTGTTTAATATGGAAAGTGTGTAAAAACAGTTTTCCTATTTGAACATAATGCGAAAAAGTGTTATGGTGTTTTCACCCCATCTCCAGAGAGATGGTTTTACATCACAGCTGTTTTGATAAGGGCACTGAACATTACAGCTGTAAAACATGGCACCCTACTTAACTCTAGACAAAGCTACAGTTTTATTGCCGCATCTTGTGTCAACTGTACCGAAGTGTTTCAGGTGGCAGCTGATGGATTTTCACAAAATAACTATGCACACTCACATAAGGAACTTTGTTTTAGTGTTCAAGAATCCAACTGCAGATGGAAAAGCCAAAGTCTGAGTCTTTTAAATGAGCAAGTAATTATACTGAAAGTATTTGTCAGCTTTTTGCTAGGACTTTCTGGAGTTGTTTACAGAAAGGGCAAGAAAGCATAAAAAAAAAAAAAAAGTGGAGCTCTTGGATTAATTTACTTTTCTGTTCTAGTGTGCACTCAATTTGTCCATTGGGGACTTGATCCAAAAGCAAAATGAAGTTTATGACTGTCTCTGTAAGTTTAAGGACAAAAAGATGGGTTTAACTTTTTAGAATTTCAACCCTTTGGAGCTCTCTTCCCTCTACACCTTACATTTGGAAGTTATATTGCCAAGCAGTGTCAGTCATAACTTTAGTTGTCCTAAAATCATGAAACATGCATGAAAGAAACTTAATGACAAAATAAATGTATCCCACATTGCTTCAAAAATTTATGAAAAACATGTAACAATACACAATTCTGGAAAAAGTCGTTTTGTTGCTGCAGGGTCTGAAGCCAGGAAAAAGGGCAACATACATAATATCCTGAAAGAACAAGGTAATTGAATAAACCCACCCTCTTTTACAATGGTGCAGATTACTTCATCCACGATGGTCTTGAAAATGAGTTTAACTCTATAGATAACTACGTTCTTCACAACAAAAGGAATGAAAATGAGAGGAAGGCATTATTGTTCACCAAACAGAAACCAAACAAAAACCAGCAGAAGGGCTAGCAAAGAAAGAATGGTTAATCTCACATTTCTAAAAGGGTATTATAAACAAAGCATGGTGAACAACAAAAATAAAAGATTAAAAAAAAAAAAAGAAGATACAAAAGTGCTTAATGGCGTTCTTTTAAATATTTACTTTGCTGCTATTTGGAGAATAATTTGTTCCATTTAGTAGCATTGGGCTCAAAGGACCGCTTTAATCCAGAGAGATTAATTATAGCCTTTGGAGTTATAAACACAATTTGGGAAGTGAAGCAGAGAAGAGGAGAGAGACTCCTCTCATGTTGGCGATTAACAAGTTTATGTGCTTTGGGCCTAGATTACACAGGCTGTGACCCTGCTACACCTGTACACTGCAGGCAGAACACTGCACAGGGTACCCATGAACTGAGGAAGAACAGCCCCCAGGATATCCAGGGAAAACACTACCCTACCCTACAGTGTTGCTATAGGCAACTAAGATACTTCTCAGGTGTCCTTCACTGGCATATTATGAAGACATCACCTGATCTCACTTTATTACCTGCATCAGAAACGAGCCACCATGCTGAGACGAGCAGGAGGCAAAAGACCCCATCCACACTGCCTTTAAACCTCTCACATGCTTTCACATATTTCTTCACCTGCTCATTGCTGTGTCCCACACCAGGAGACACAGGGACCAGTAACATTAGCAAGGAAAGGCTGGAAGTGATCTTACCTAGCAAGGGGTTGGCTGCTCCCTCCTCTGAGCTCTCCTCAGCCCCCTCCTCCCCCAAGCCGGAGGTGGCCGAGTCCTCTGGGGCGGATGCAGAGCCAGGGGTGCTAGGCCCGCTGACGGACCCCAAGTCACCTTCCTCACTGCTGGAGCCGTAGCGGTCAGGCTGGGTAGCCATCCCGCCCTCACTGCAGCTCCTCCGCTCCTTGCGGTGCACCCGGGAGTGCAGCACCATTTGGTGGTAGGTGCGGAAGATCTTTCCACACTCAAAGCACTCGGTGGACTTGTTCTGGGCGGCCCGCCGGCTCTGCCGTGAGGCAGGGCGGTAGTCCAGATCCCCCTGGGCAAGCGGGCAGCTCTCCCCTGGCGGGGCATTGCTGGTTTTCTCTGGGCGCCCACTGGTGCAGCTCTTCTTCTTGGGGTTGCTGGGCGAGTCCTGGTCCCGCTTGCGCTTCTCCTGGTTGACAAGGATATACTCCCTCTTATCCTTGTCGTACGTCACGTCCGCATCTGCCAGGGCCTCATCCCATCCCACATACTTCACATACTCCGAGGGCTCCACCACTTTTCCTTTGGTGGCCAGCTGCCAAGCTTGGTAGCTACTGACCGGATCCAGCTCGGCTACTCTTTTCCCAGGTTGCCCTCTTGTAACTCTATCCAGTGCTACAGATGGCCGTAGATTGAGACACTGCAAGAAAAACTGCTTCGTTACCGAGGAGCTCAGGCTCCCATCGGTCAAGCCCTCAGCTTTATCCCCGGTGCTGCCCGGCTGCACCCGGTAGTGAACAACATTATGCGCTTTCAGGCTTTCCATATTTGTAAACAGATTTCCACACTTGGTACAAACTTCATACAGAGATAGGCCTGTCACAATTGTCTCCTCTTGTATCACGTCATTGATAGTGGCTATGAGCTCCAAATCATTTTTTGGTTTGTTTTTGCTCCCAGACCTGGGGCCATGCGACTTCATGTGGTTTTTGAGAAACCAGGGCTCTTTGAATCTCCTGCCACAAATATGGCATCCGTGATCAAATGAGCCCCTATGCTTTTTCATGTGAGCTTTCAGGAACCAGGTTTGACTAAAGGCCTGACCGCAGACTTCGCATGGAAACTCGCCTGCACTCAGCTCGCTCTTGCAGTTCTCAGTGTAGGCCTCCCCATTGGGGACCTGAGCTGTTATATGGTCCTTCTCTATGTGGTTTAACAGCGTCTCCTCCCTCAAGGTCATGTAGCTGCACAACCTGCACTTGAACGGTTTGTGGACCTGGTGCAGATGCTGCTCCAGGTCCTTCTTCCTTTCAAATTTGTTTTTGCAGAAGGTGCACTGGTAAGAGGTCAGCTTGCTATCCTCCTCGGCTGGCGCCGTCTCTGTGACCTCCTTCTTGCTGCTTCTCAACAAGATCTTGCTGCTATCGACCTGAGCAGTACCATTCAAGATCTTGTTGCAGGCAGATGTACTTTTAGTGGGGCTGGTGCACCCGCCAAGGCCCTCTGAAACGCCCATCTCCCCCAGCTGTGCCTCTCCCATCTCCACCTCATGTCCCTGACTTAAAGTGCCTGTCCTGTGACTACGGATGTGAATCTTCAGGTTGCCCTTTTGGGAAGCTCTATGATCACAGTAAGGGCATTTGTAGGGCTTCTCACCCGTGTGCTTCCTCATGTGTTGTGACAGGGAGCTCTGAAAAGGAAAACTTTTACCGCAGATGCAACAGCTGTGGCACATGGTCTTGTCAGCATCCATATCGTTCTTGCTTAGCTTGCCAGGGCTGGAGGATCTCCGTAACTCCATTTCTGCCTCTCTTCTACGATCCATCAGTATTACTGCAACAACAGGTAAGCGGGGCAGGAGCACAGAAGCATGTCTGGCAGCAGAGGAGGGCTGGACTGCATTTTCAATCATACGGTTCTGCAGAGAAGTGTTTTTATTGCTTCAGTCTCAGGGTAACGTTTCTCCTTTCAGCTGCTCAGGAGAGTCCAAAGTGAAAATTTCCTTCTGTAAGAAGATGGCATAGGTCACCTGAAACAAGAACAAAATCATACGAATGTACAGATTCTTAAATATATTAAAATATATTCGTGTTTCAACAATTCCATCACTCGCCCCGTACTCAGAAGCACACCATACGACAATTTACTGCACCAAAAAGCAGCAGTTTCTCCTTCTGCTGATATTCTAGACTTCAATGACAAGCGTAATTACTAAATAAGTAAAATGCATAAAACAGGAAACATTCATTTACATACACTGACATCACAGTGTCTTGAATGAAGTGCAACCTTTAAAAATATTTTTTTGTTTTAAAACCAGGAGAAGTGGCTAAAAATACACCTTAAATGAAGAAAACATTTCTTGAGGGGGTTATTACACTCTAAATCTGTGGCTTTACCATCATGTGTAATTTCATGTAAAATACTTACTTGCCAAAGATAAAAGGCGTTCCTAGAAACTTTAGCAAGTATCATATTCCTACTGGCAACTACATTACTTTGCACCTAAGACAGCTCTGCTGTGCTTGATGTGGCATGCACAGAGCAGGCGCAGAGGCTGAGGATGCTCACTACTTTGATTAGAGAGCAAACAAGAACCCAGAGACAGACGAAGCATTCATGAAAACTAAAAGTTACTTCCTGAGGGACAATGAAGGGAAAAAAAACCCTCCAAGGGTAAAATTTAGTCTAAAACTAACAAGAAACTGATTATGTGTGTAGCTATCAAATTACCTTAAAAGTCAGTGATTTATGTCAACAGGACATACAGGAAATCACAGCACCACCCACCTCAATGAAACAGAATCTTAACCATAAACAAACAAACAAAACAAGAAACAACTCTGATTAACAGAGTAATAAAAGTTTAAATGTTTTTTTATCTTGTCATGATTAAATGCAAGAGTCAGCATCCGCCTCAGTGGAAGATGAAACACACCCCAGCAATTCTCCCCCTTATATACAGCAAAAACCAATGGTCAAGATCCCCATAGATTGTTTTACACTGCAGTAATTGGAAAAGAAACAATCTTCCCGCCCCCCACCCCCCTCGTTAAGGGCTACAAACACCACATGACTAAGATCAAAGAACACAGCATTCTCTAATGAAGAGAACTGATCTATTGCCACATTAACAGCAGCTTCTTAAAATGTAGCTAAAAATATGCAGAGCATTAACAAGACCCTCTATTCGCATATCCATCACTTAATATCTATGACTCAACAAAGAGCTACAGATTTGCAATTGTAAATTTTAAGATTTCTCACTGTATTCACCTCTGAGTCTCTTCAATACGTACATAAATGGTCTAACCACATCACAAGCACGAGCTTAATAAAAAGCAAGGTAAGGCTGTCACAATTATCGTCTTGGTTACACACTAGAGAACAACTTTATTACATTTAAGTTAATTTAGCCTTCTTATTTGCTACAAGACCATTCATTTCTGGGTTTGATTTTCTGCATATCTAGTATCCATTCAGCATGTTAAGAGTTATCAAACAGCATCAACCCAAACTACGTGTTCCTCAGAGAGCATTCAACGATATTTAAGGGATGAGTTACAAAAACAATTTCATTTCTTGAACAAATCAATTTTTTATTATTGCTGAAAAAAAAAATAAATTTCATAAATTCAGAAGTCTAAATGAGCAGGAAGTTTACAAACTAGAGTACCTAAATTAATTTCTAAAATTAGCTATTTAAAAGTAAATTCAGGAACAGCCTCGGAAGAAATTTCCTGGCTCTATAAAGGATGGCAGCCACTGAAGTTGTAGCTGTACCAGAAGGTACAAACATGCCAAAAAGCAAATACAAATGAGGTTTACACTGCACATTGATAGATGAAACAATTCAGAGTAGCATCTTATTTATTTGACCCATAATCTAACTCTGCCAAGTAACAACCCGTGTTGCCTTATAATCAAAGACTTAATCTAGAACTCATTAAATCATACACCAGGTAACTTCTTGATCAAGTATACTATCATGCTAAATGCAAGCAACAGCTTCTTCCGAAATGATCCACATAATTTCAGGGATAAAAAATAGAAAACTTTGGGGACAGATTTTTTCAGATATTTTATACAATGTTTTCTACATTCTTAATATTCTACAGTTTTCACCAGTGAGAATACTGCTTTTATTGGTAAGCCAACTTTTAGACTATTGACTTTTTTTTAATTTATTTTTAAATGTAGGTCCCTTTTTAACTCAACTTTCTACAGTGCTTCCTGTCTGAAAGTTCAAAAGAGCTCTAAGAGCCAAACTTAGACAAGAATGCTATATGCAGCAGTTCGAGCACATATAAATCCAAAGCTTCAGTCTCTTTGTTTACTTGGCCACAGATTCCCTGGGCTTAGTCTTGACATATTTCACTTTAATTATTTATAGCATTTTCATTAATGAAACTTAGTTATGAAAATGAGGCTATGAAGAAAGCATTACTTATAGGAAGGGTATTAGCCACTCACAGGAGACCCCCCCCAGTCCTATATTAAATTAGGCCTGAGGGGGGGAAAAAAGAGTTAAAAAATTAATGAATTATTTTATTAGTCTAAAATACTTAATGGAAGTGTTATTGTCTTCACCAAAATATTAAAAAATAATTGTTTTGTCTTTTTTACTTTATCTTGGCCAATGCACTGCAATTTATAACTTTAGAAGTGTAAATAAATTATTCCTAGGTTTTAATTATTCGAATTCATACACATTTAACACCCACAAAATTTCAAGTCTGATCTTCCACAGACAAAAATTCCACTGAGAGTAAGGGTGTTCAACCAACCTGAGCTTGCTTTACACAGTTTATGGAGGTCTACCCTAGGCTTTGATAAATCGATTGACACAAACGTATATGAACAACTCACGATTCCCCCTTCATATCATTTGAGTGTCACTTAAAAGCAATTCTTCTAGAGGAGCTCTTTGCAGAACAGCAAAGCCAGTTGTTCATTGGAAAGCAGCAAATAAAATTACAACTTTCAAAAAAGCTTCAATTCAGAAGACTGAACATAACAATGAGAAAAAAGCCACTTGTAAAAAATCCTACAAATAGAAAATAACATTCTGGCTTAATAATTTTTACCTCAATATTAATTAGTAAACATCAAAGATGGCACAAGGGATGGAAGATGTCAACTGGTAAAATAAAATTACACCAATTACTCTTCCATTGCGAGTAGACTCTTGCCATAGCTATTTTTGTTTCTTTCTGGATGACTGTGATGATAAAAATAGTTGTATTTTGAAATAATTCCAACTTTGAAAGTATTCTGAAGTAAGTCTCTTTCAGCACACATGGAATGCAGCCACCTCCAGCTACCCCCAGGCTACCAAAAGTGTTTCACCTCTCAGCAATTTCAGGTGGTAACCAGTAACCTTTCAGTGCTTTGGTCCAAGATCACTCTGCAGTTCCACAGCACTGGTTTGTCACACAGAATCCATAGCGGAGTTCCATCCAGCCTGCAGATTTCTCCCAGACTGTCACAGCACAGAAATCCCCACTAGCAGAGAGGCAAGCCATAAGGAAACGCAAGTGAATGTAAACTGCAAATTAATATGTAGTCTTTAAAAATACTGTGTGTGTTTTAATGGCACTGCAGTCTATGCCAAATGCCATACAACTTCTTGGGGGTGGGGGTGTGATATTCTGTTGTAAGGGGCATATGAACTAGATTAAGTTTATTTTGTTGAATTAAGAATCAGCAGTTCATGTAAGAAGCAGCTGGCCAGTATCCACGAGACATTTTCAGCCCCTTTAAAATACACTAAGGCACTTATCTTCACTGTTTACACGCAAGTTTGGAATATAAAGCAACATCGAAGAGAAACGTGAACAAAAACCCAAAAACAGGAGGGGTGGTGTGCTGTGAAATGCCTTTGCACCGCCAAATATTTTAGTTATAATGCTTGTTCCTGCACCATTGCCTCACAGAGATTCTTTGCCTTGACCCATATGGGAATAAATACACACTTTTTTTTATTCCTAGTTCCCCTGAAAAGGAAAACAAGCTTTCCTACATGCTTAAACCAAGAACTTCTCAGAATCTACACTAATTCAAACATTTAGGCATCCAAACTTCTCTAGTTTTTAAAACTAACTTGGATAGAGCTCTTGGTTTGAGAGAAAACACATTTGACCAAAGAGACTTGCCCTCCCTACAGAGCCCCAGAGTCTTTTCCAAGATCAGCCTTGGCTTCCCCAGTGAGACTGTGGTAGCCTGGCCCTCCCAGCAGCTCAGCAGGTACGCTGGTGCATGGCTGCATCGTCCTCGCAACTTCTGCGAGACCCTCACTTAGTCTTGACATGAAGTATGCATAAAAGTACAGGGAAACAGCACTTTATGTAACACAGGAGCACCCTAAATACCTATTACTCTTCTCTTCATGCCACCCTCACATTCTGAAAGAGAACTAGGTATGTGAGGACTGCCCACAGGGTGAGACAGATCCTCTTAAGGACCTTTTGTGCCTCTTGGAAAACAACTAATAAAAAGAAAAATTGAAAATAAACAACACAGAAAAACTGGGGGGGAAAGAAGAAAAAAATTATGCAAAGATACCACACTGGAAAAATAATTGCAAATTGATTTCTTACATACAAATATCCTGTGCAGTGAAGACGGAGGAATACATACAAGAAAATTATTCCTGTTCCAACATACAGCAGACTATACATTTTTTTTAAAATTTCTCTTCAATTAAACATGACTTTAAAAATCACATTGCATAAGCTGTGTAAGTAATAAAGAAGAACATACACTCTGGGAAGGTACAGAAACCTATTCAAAAAGCACAGCGTATCTTTTAAAACAAACTGCTTTCAGGCTGGGTCCCATCTGAAGGAAAAATGCACTGGAGAGATATCGCTCTTTTAATCTCCAAGAGATTTGAACATACACTGCAACCACTCCACCATGTTCCTCTGCAAAAATCAACAAGGACTTAAAAAAAAAAGACAAAAAACAAACAACTGTGAGGCGTGATCTTGTGGAAAAATACTTTACTGAAATTTCTTTCAAATGATGAAATGATAGGATATAGCATGCAAATATCTAGGTGAATTTGAGGAAATTGCATATTTCAAGAACAACCTGGAGAGAGGATCTCTCCTGATTTGAGGAGGCTCAGGTTGCCCCAGAACCAAACAGGCTTTGCCATTCAGAGTAAAGAGACCAGAAGAGAGCTAAGTGCAGCAGCAAGAGAAGGGACAAAGGACAGAGAACTGCCCCACCAGCCTTCAAGCTCACTGAACCACAGAGACCTTTCTCCCCTTCCATGTCTTCTCCCCAGGCTACAGACTCCATCCTCCACACACACCAGCCTTGCCCTGCCTGCATGCCCTCCTCCTCACTTTGTGAGGGGACATGGCTTCTTCTGGACATCCGGATCCCATGGGGGTCATTAGTCCATCACCCTGACTGAAAGCTTGATCCCACCATCCTTATTTAGGCACCAGTCCAACTGAAATGCCTCTTCTAGACCACGTCACTAGACCATTTATGCCTTGAGCTGATAGCATCCTTCAGACTACACCACAGCACAGAAGAGAGAGCTTATCTCTTAAACTGTAAGCCTATAGCTGAATTTGTAGGCAATTCTGGCATTCCGCAACCTATAAAGGTAAAGGCAGCATAACTCTGAACTGATTTTCTTAGAGTAATCCCAACTAACCCAGTAAAAACCTATCTAAAAATCCCAAGGCAGTTGTAGAAGACTGTCAAATTTTCAAACACTTTCAGTTATTAAAAGCGGCAATCTTGACAACAGACCTCCTAAAGTCTGTTTAAGCCTGCCAAAACTGACACAAGACTGAAAAAGAAAAATAAAAAGCTCCTGGAAAAACAAACAAGAAATTTCTATTAGTCTATTTCCACTCAGGCTTTATAAAATCCTTCAGTAGCATTTTGCAATACTTTTTTGTTTCATTATTTTCTACCAGCCTTCCCCTGCAGCTGGTGAAGCTCTTCCCATTTGCAAAGTTTGCTGTCTGAACCATGAGATATTGTTTTGAGCTTCTCCCAATACATCATATGTTTTTGTGTCTTTCTCCCTCCATGAGCTAATAACATTTTGCAGCAGGCTTCTGAGCAGCAGCCAGGGCTGGGAAAGCAGAGTCAGGCCTTTCTCAACCGATGCCGCACCCTTAACAAGGGAGAGAATACACTGAAATAAAGGTAAAAACACTAATACTGGAGAAGCTGGAGGTAGGCATTTGCAGCGAGGTGATCGCTCTCAAAACAAAAATCAACAAAACCTCTGTAACCCAGATTTTTTGGTGGCTCCTCAAGAAACAGTTCAGGAGCAAGGCAGGGTGGGAGTTTGCTTTCACACTGCTATGAGATATGTTGGGAAACACAAAGCTGTCACCCACTCAGTACATATTTTGTGTTTTAGTATACTGTGCGTGTTTGTCTTCTGAGAGACAAAGAAATGTACTTTACCAGTTACACTGTAGTATTCTAAGCAATGAATTGAAATGTATCATTAACATCCAGGACAAGCTTTATCTTGCTACCAAAACAAAGGGACTATTCTCTGAACAAATTGAGGGGGAAAATCCCATAATGACAATGAAGAGTTCCTCTCCCTAAAAACTGTGCTACACAAGAGTAACAATTACAGGCTTATATTCTACAGACTGAGGTTGCGAATGGCTGCATGAAGCAACGCATTCACTATTGGGAGAGTAAGTACCATTGATGACAAGGCCTTGGGGCTTCTGCTGTTCACAGACCAATCAATAATCCATTATGAACAAACTACATTTCCCCTCTAATATGAAGAAATGAATAAAAGGGACCCAGTAACACTAGTACTTTCATGGAAAAAAAAAAACCAAAACAACAACAATGCAGAAATCACAAAATACCATCACAAGACTTAAAACTAGACAGAACTACTGACAGTAATCCTTTATTTTACAGCAGTGGCTGGAGACCACTACATTATATTAAAAAAAAAAAAAGTTTATTTTAAAGGCAAGATTTTTTCAAGGCTACTTCTTCTGGCTGCAGGACAAAACAAAAAGCAAAAAGCAACATTAATCTTTCAAGGCAAGGAGGAGAAAATGAACTAACTTCACCCAAACATCTACCAGCTTGCTTCAAACTATTTTCTAATGCAACATAAAAAAGAACTTCTAATTAGAAATAACTGTCCAAATGTGACTGGTCAACCATAACAAGACTTTATTGCAGCAGCTGCATTACCATCCAGACATGAGGCCCTGAAACTGTTGTTCTCCCATTGTCATTGTCACATGCTACAATACAATTAAGAGAGGATCCATTTAAGCAGCACAACCATAGCAAAGCTCAGCATCCTCAGTCCAGTTCCTACCTAGACCTCTCAACACAACACCAGAAGGCAACAGAGGAGAAAAGTTCCCCTGAAAAATTACATATAAAGTACCTAAATAAAAAAAAAAAAAAAAAAAAAAAAAGAGAGACAGAGAAAAAAAGTTACTGATTTTTTTTGTATGGGTAACTATAAATTAGACTCAAAGGAAACAGTGAGACCGATATTACTAATGCATAAGGCAGTCTATGTCCTTTTTCTGAAATGTAAAGACTAGTAGTTAAAGTTGACCTTGCGGGGTGGGGGGCTAGCAGGAATGAATGCACAATGTGATTATTGATCAGTCCTAGAAAAGCCAAGAACTGCACTAGTGCAGATGTGATTTTTCTTTTCCTAGGGTCATTAATGATATATATTGGCAAGTCAAAAGCTCTTATTTTGACACACTGTAACAGTATCATTAATTCTGAAAATAAGCTTCATTTTAGGTTCAAAAAAAAAAAACCCAAACACTTAAAATAAAAAAAAAATTATAAACCAATAAAATAAAATAAAAAAATCCCAAACAATCAAAAACCAAAAACACAACCAAAAAAAAAAAGCCTCCACTTTTCTTCATATAACAGTAATCTTTTCCTATTTGGCCACACCCACCATGGGAGTTACTTTAGTGGCTTACTATTCCCCAAGACTAAGAATTAAAAATTGAAGAAACGCTTACAGTTCTGATAGTTTCAAATCAAACACTAAGTCAGTTACAAGCAAAGTCACCTCAATACTGTGTATTACCTCCTTATTCAAATCGATGGCATTGATGCTGTCTATTCATGCATGTCTATGGAGATGCATATATATATGGGCAGCACAGTATTTTCCCAGCACCCAATAGTGCTTTTATATTTAATGATCTTGTTAGGGTTTCCACTGCAGACCGATTTGCACGGAGTTGTAACACGGCCATTTTAAATCTTCAGTGTGGGGGCTGATTTCAAACTGTATGGGCAGGGTATTTTCCTCCCAGTATGTTCTGTTATGGGCTCAGTTTGTATCTTAAAACGGCAACATGCAGGAGTGCAGCACACCGCACACCCAGACACATACCCCTTCTTGCTGCCTCTTTCATCTGTCCCATCAATGCAACCTACACACAAACCACATCCTTAGCTGCCATAAGTGCGCACAGTGCCATGAAATCAATTTGTATCAATTCAGAAGCTGTACCACTAGCTAAAACTGGAATGCCTTCGTGCTGTGTAAATCAAGACCTGAATGCAAGAAAAACACAAGCATAATTAAAAGTAAACATTTTGAATTGTTGATTTCCTACCCCAGCAAAAGTTACATAGCAGCCTTGTCCTAAGTGCCCAAATTCCACTCTGTGACAACTAACAATTACACCATTAAGGAACAAACTTCAGTGCTTTAGTAGATTCATACAGCGCTGTAACAACTTGTCCATGGCAGACCTCAAATGCAAAAAGCTGTATGTTTAATACCAAGCAAGTTTACTAGCTACAGCTATGTGTTCGCCAGGTCAATGGAAGGTAAATATTATTTCTATGGGACACTGCTACAAAATAAGCTGTGTGGAGAATTAAGAAATTCAAGGTAATAAATTAATTTCACTCATACCTAATATATCCTACTGCTTAAATTGCTACAGTAAAATCATTACCTTATAAATGTAAGTGTTGCCAAGCGTTAACCTGTTAACGGACTTAGAATTACAGCACTGTGCTTTGATTAACTACTAATGTCTTACTGTAACAAAAAGTTATTTTTGAAGCAACACCAGCAAGTTGTTTTCTTACTTTTTACCCCTCCACAGTACTATAAAGGAATTGTAAAGCAGTGAGACAAGAGCAAAAAGACTGCATTTAAAAAAAAAGGGGAGGGTTGGGGAGGTGGGGGAGGAGTGAGACAGAGGGAGAAAGAGCGGAGGGAAAATGTAGAGGAACTGTGCCCTGTAATACAGGAAGGTATAATCATATGAAATAAGCCATAAAAGCATTCTATTAAACATTACCTTCTGAGATAGCACTGCTTAACAGTGAGAAGCAACACAAAACTCACAAAACACACACCACCAAAACCTCATTTGCAGATGTTGGGTTACTTTTTTGTGTGTGTATATATGTATGTATATAGAGAGATATAGCTGTCAAAATATAAATGTAAGCTCTTATAAAGCAGAAAACAGGATGGAAGAGTTCTATTTTAGGAAGCTTTCTTAAACGTTTAAGAACTTAAGCAGGTAATTCATTAAGACTTTCAATCACACTTTTTCCACTCTCTGCAACATTTCTGAATGTCAAGTATGCAGACTATGCCCAGGCCCAAGCGAAGACACTGCGCTTCAGAAATCCCAAACCAGCCAAGCTGAAGCTTGCTCTACACCACCTGAGACTCAGGAGCTGCTGCGTTGCTTAAACTGCACACAGCTTTGGCTCTGTGACACCAGTCCCAAACTGGCAGAGGACACTGCTAAAGGCCAATCTGTGGATAGCCAGTGTCTCAGAAATACCTTCATTTCACTTTCTTTACACTAAGGTACACAGTACCTCTCAAGTTTGATTCATCCACAAGCGTAATTTGTGATGATGAGCACTTAATAAAACACCTGACTGCTAGTAGTTTAAAAGAAGGATCACAAGTTCCTAAATTCACCAGCAATTTTAAAGATGAGATGATGTCAGCTGTTGCTTCATTACTTCAACAATTCATTTTGGAGTTTTCTGCAGATGTGATCCTTAAAAGCTATTTCCAGTACAAATCCAGCTTTGAAATATATTGAATTGTGTACTGGCCTGTCACTGTCAGCATAGAAAAGCAAACAGATATAGCCAGTACAATAAAAGTGACATAACCATAAAGCATGAGTTGACTTGCACACTAAAGTAACTACTTTTCTCCTCTTTTTATTTATCTACTTTTTTAAACACAAAGGGAAGAAACCAATAGCCTTGTATATCAAATGAATACAAAGCACAAGATGACTTTTTCTGGATTTCAAAGCTTCCAGTCAGAAGAAAAGAAACTAAACTTAAAATCATCTTTCAGCTGTCAGTTGGTCTGACTTATTTTGGTATGAAGTGCCGAACTATCTATGTGGAACGTCACTGCAATGTATCATCCAAAGACACAAACATTCCATCCAGTCCTTATAAACAAAATTTCAAGGCACATTTTACCAATCCTGTTAACCTTGCTCTTACTGTGGCACAATGGAAAGCGTGCTTCAGAATTTCGCAGGTCAGGACATTGTGGAATCACAAGATAAACCCTGATAACTCTGTTCTGAACTACTCTGAACATGTACTTCCCCTATCCTTGCCATTTAATCAAAGACTTTGAGTCTTTAGGCCCCTCCCTCACCTACAGTGTATATTTTCCCAGAACTCCAAAGACAGAAATTTACAGAAGTGCAGAAAATTATTCTGTTGTTACATCCTCTGTGAAAAAGAAAGGCCTGGATAGACATCTGTCCCCCAAAACCATTCACAAGCTCATTGCTGGCTTTGGGAACAGGAAGGTAGAATTAAGAGCAGAAAAAAAGCAAAGGAACAAAACCCACCCCTACTTCAATACTCTTGTTAACAGCCTCAGCACACAAATGCTGAGCAACTACTTCAAAACAAAACAAAACCTCTGAAATTATCACTCATAGGATAGCAAGCAGGCAAGTCTGCAAGGAAGAAAGGTCTGTTGCACAGGCTGTTGCCAGTTTATTTATTTTTCCATACAACTACAACTTGCAAGACAAATCTATCAACTGGTAGGAAAAACATGAACTACATACACCAAGAACACAAATCTGTTTGCATCACAAAATACTATAGTTAAACTTTACTACTTCTCTCAAAGAAATGAGTCTATGTACCACATGTACACACCAAGACCCACCCTCTCCTCTCACACTTTTCACAAAGAGAACTCAACACGCCCTCATTACTATCCACATGTCAATTCACTTCCACCACAGCCCATGTCCCTGTGCTTCCCACTTGCACCCACAGCACTTCAGTGGCACTGACCTCCTTACTGCTACTCTCCTACCTGGCTCCACCCCAGCTCTGTCACCACCATGTCTCCAAGCCCCAGCTGTCCACGCACACTGCCTGCCTGTCAGATCCCTTCTGGATCACCTGCAGCCAGCTGCCAGGTGCACAATCCCTTCCCCAGCCACTGCTATTCCACAGATGCAGTTTAAAGGCCACTTCTTTTCCCCACTCTTCCCTTTCCGTCCACCTGCTCTTCAGACCTGCTTTCTCAGTTCTCCCCAACACTTCTGCTTCTTCCATAAGCACATTTGTCTTCTCTCTCTCCCAAACCTGTTTGGGCCCTTCATGACTAATTCTTCCATTTGGGCCCTCCCTCGTTAGCATGGTTTCAGTCCCTGCTCACTGGCTCCTTGCTTGCCAGGACATTTCAGCACAATCTCAACTGCCTCCTCCTTCCCCTTTCTGTCCTCTTCCCTAGAAGATGCCTACTCTTCAGGCTTTTATATCATCAGTTACAACAGAGGCATTTGCAGCCACCAAGTTTGGAACTTGTTTCCCTCTGTCTATTCAATAACTGCCGCTCTCCTAAAAATCAAAGGATGTCAACACCTGTGTCAAATGCCTTACGTGTTCAAGCAGCATTTTCTTCTTCAAGGACCCACACAGTTCCACCCTCTGCTCACCTCTTTTGTGTGGGCAGTGATTCACTCTCCCTAAGACATCTTTTATACCGGTTTCCCACTTTCCACCTTGCCTTCTGACACTGCGTTTAGAACTGTTTTTTCATTGTATTTCGTTATATTTCATTATATTTTTCATTCATTCTTAAAAGCATATTTTCCACACGTGACTCAAAATTATTTTCCAAAATTAAACCCATCACTCAGTTTTGCTGGGTTTTTCCCCCTAATGCATAATATGTGTACTATGTATTGCTATGTTCTAATTGGTATGTATATTCCTCAAGGCAGGGACTTGGGATCCTTTATACGTATTCTTTTATGTACTTTTATACAGTGCCAAATATTCCAACTTCAAATAATTTCTAAGAGCAAATTATCATTATAAAGTCAAGATTCACCTTTTCAAAGAGTCAAAGTCCCTCTTTTCATCAGAGACACAGAGAGAAGTTGAGAAATAGCTTCTTTCCCATAAGATCTAAAAGTAAACTGATCCCCTCTTCTGCCTAGCCAGAGTTCATCTCTTGGTTAATCAAAAGGACCATCAAATAGTAAAGAAGCTAACAAGGCATAAATCACACATAACTAACCTCTAGCCTCTCTGAAACCAGATTTCCACCCAATGTTATGCATTTACAGGATATTAATAACAAACAAGAAGCATAATGACAAATAAAATTCAAGTGCCACATTTCTCTCCATTTCTTCACAAGCAATTAGAAAAACTGTGGGTTATGCAGAACATCAAATTAAAGTGTAAGATCCTTAATGGTGAGGTACTCCTCTTACAGGGGTTAGTCTCTTTCTACACCTGGGACTGTAAGTATGATTTGAAAGCTTTCCAAACTCACTTTCCTCCAGAACATGCATGCTGCTTTATATCACACATTCTACCATTCTGCAAATAGAAATCTACTCCTTTACCCCTCAGGGCAATGCTGAAGCAAGTGGATTTTCCAACAGAGAAGCACAACGTAACTGTGACTCTTTAACTCCAAGAGCAGAATTTGAGCCACGCTGCTAAATCCTTAAACCTGTTACACAACAAATAAGCATGGATTACAGCATGGCTGGTTCATTATGGGATGTTTTGTGATGCTATTCCTAACACACAAACACCATTTGTCTTGGCCACACACATAAAGACCATTCTCCTATTTTTTGTTACACATCTTTATCATCGCTTTCACTTCTCTGCATCTCACCCATTTATTACTCACCTACTCCCTATTTAATATACTTTTACATTTTAGACAGTGCTAAATAATCATGATAGAACACCACAGTATTACACTTCCTCTGTATCTAAACAACAGATCGCACTACAGTTACTTGACACTTCTTACTAGCAAAACAAACCAATTATATCTATATATTATCTTTAGTACTCCATGGCTACTCCACTTGCAGCACTAAACAGAGAACATATAAATAAAAAGAAGCAATCTATGCTGGGAGGTTTATGTTTCAGTAGAACTATCAAGCAAAAGTTATAGAAAATGTCTGACTAAAAGCACATTTTTAGGCAAGTGTAATCTAATTTTGTCAGGTTTACAATAGTCAGCTACAACGTTTGCTAATACTTTAGAGGATTTGGGATTTTTTTTTTTTAAACAGGTTTAGATAAGCACACTTGTATTTACTTCCTTAGGTAATGGGTACATTTATCAAAGCCACTGTTTATAACCTGAAGAGAAGATTTTCTCACAAGAAAAAACTTGACATACATACATATATAAAATAAAAAAAAAAAAAAACAAACAGCCTCACAACCTGACTAGCAGTAAAAAACATAATCTTGGAGGAAAAACACACATAGCGTTATTACTAGTGGGTATGGGGTCAAAAGTACACCACCTTATCTATAATCAAGCATTTTCTAAACATAAGGAAACTTCTTTCATTAAACCCTTGTATCAGGCTTGTAATCAAGTAGGACAACTCCTTTCAACATCACAACTCTGAAAATACAGCTTTACAACCAAATGTATCATTCCTCATTCTGTTACACTTCTCTACTGACAAGCTTTCAAGTGTCTCCCACGTGTGATTTATTCAATTAACAAGTCAAGGTGTTAATTAAAAACAATATCCAAAACCAGGTTTGGATAAAACTTGCACAGAAAAAAACAATAAAAATTATTATTTTAGTGCTGCCAACCCAGAGCACTAAATCTCATGGGTCAGCACTAAAATATCATGATACATCCATAAACTTCAATGAGGTTTTTGAACATAGCTGTGGATTTTCTTATTTGTCTTTTGAGCTTTTACAGTACACTCAGTCATATCTCAAGCTTCTTCCAACGACAACAAAATCAAGGAAATTTCTGTTTTCTGAGGCTTACATCTTCTGTTTTGCACTGGACTGCAGAAAAAGAGGCTTTGGGAAATGATCCCTTATGGTCTTCACTGACAAAATTGTGAAGTGGGAACATCATAACTGAAGAAAACAGATGTGGTATTCCTTTGCTCTGCTGCTTCACTCAGAAAATACTCCTCAGAAGGCTACAATAGCTTACCTATAAAAATACAATACAGGGGGACAGAAAAATCCCTCCACATATGCATTCAGTGGATGGCCAGTCAGATTTACAGACCACACACAGTCTCCACTCACTCCACCGGCATTTACAGGTAATCAAAAAATTAGGCAAAAGAAAGAAAACTATTTTATTTTGTTTGGAAAAAAGTAATATTTTATTCAGGTATATAACATCTGAGATCTAGGTTCATAAGTATTTTCTGTAATGTTTTTGACTAAATGTAACAAAATTAAGAACACTAAACATAAAATACAATGTTAAAAAAAAGGTTAATTTGTTGAGCCTATATAAAAATCTAGATACCTACTGATAGACATGCATCTAGATACCTACTGATAGACATCCATATACTTCTTGGGCCAGCTACTTCTCTCCTGCAGGACTCAAGTTCTTAGCTAAATCTGCCAGGTGCCTTCTGGTGCGAATGTGGTACAAATATTGCAAAATCTCTGAATGGCATTAAAATACCTTGATCTTCTGCCAGAATGTTTCTAGTATAACCCTGCATATAGGTAGAATAAATGGTGATACCACCATTGTAAGACAAGACAGCTCTGAGGGAGCAGACAAAACTCATTGTGTCTCACTAGGTTTGTCATTTGCAAAACTGTGTCTGTCTTGGGTACAGCTAAAGGCAGCTGCAGCATCTGCTAACACCAAAACCAGTAAGAAGAAAAGATTAGGCTGTTTCAACACGAACTATTACGTATCACATAAGTCAACAGACCAGCCCTTTGAGACACAGCAATAATGCTGAAAAATAAGGTCTAGAATAGCATCTGTTTCACCATTTATTCTCTAGCATATTATCAGCTTGCAACTTGTGAAGACAACATTCCTCCATATGCTTCAGACAACAAAACGAAGGTCTAAAGGGTGGTCTCACCCTGCTACCTAGATGCTTCCTCGTGCTGCCTTCTAGATGACTGCACCAACAACAGAGGCCGGTCAAGACTCTGAAGTGGTGTTTTGCCACCATGGGGCCCCATCATCAGTCAACACGCTATCTTTTGCACAAGAAAACTGTTCTTTGGGAACCCTGTTATGGCAGTTTAATACAGCTCATTTAATCAGCAAGCTTCTCTCATCTCAGGGCTTGCAGAAAGACTGTCAGCTTACCAGAAGTTTAGAACACTCAAGGCTTTGCTTACAAATTGTGAGTCAAATTCTGAGTCAGGCAGGTGTCCCTCCTGACCTACCACAATCACTGCACACCTACACCCACACAAGAAGGGAGACACCAGCCCTTCAGTTTTTGTTAAGTGCAAGGCTGACATTTAGCTTTCTCACACATTTGGAATTATTTCCTTTTGCACCAGAATTCTTTTTAATTCTTTTTAAACCCTGCCTGAGCCTACAAGGATCAACTGGAAACCAAGGCACCCAAAATTTTAAGCAAGTTCCCAATTCACCTAGCACCTCACCACCATCTAACGGATTCAAATGAGGATCAATATTTGCAAATGGACATACTCCTGAATGAAAAGCCCATGCAGGGCTAAGAAACCAAAAAGACAGAGATGACCTCTAGCTTAGCCACTGAGCTGCAAACTGATCAAACTGGGAGAGTCCCCTAGCAGGAGTTACCACCAAAGGCTTGCCCCACTTCTCATGCTCCTTCCCCAAGTGCAGCTGCCATCAAGCACCGTCAGAGGTAAGATACAGGATGGAGTACATGAACCTTCAGCCTGATCCAGTTCAGACCCTCTTATGTTCCCATGACTATTAATAACAAATCTCAAGCCAACTCCTACTGTACAAGAAAAAGGTGAAGGCCTCTCTGCATTCAGATCTTACAGCTCAGCCACCTCCCATTGAAGGGTGGGGAATTGCTTTTACGTGGCCGCAGAATTTCAGAGCAAGTCTTATCTTTCACGGAAAGCTGCAAAACAGCTGGTGCTGCAGCCACCCAGCGCACAGCCACCATCTCCGGCAGAGCAGTAGGAACATGCCTTGCCAAGGTAAAGATGACTCCCTTCCCTGCCTTTTTATGAACATATGTGAGAGGTCAACAGTCTCCAAAAAAGCTGACAACACAACTTTCAAGTTGGGAATAGTGCTGATTCCTCAAAACATTAAAAAAAAAAAAAAAAAAGCTCTAAAAACACACACTCTGCTATCTGCTCAGTTTCTGTGTCACAACTTCCCACTGCACAGGCTGTCAGGAACACAGACACCTTCCTTACTACAAACCAGATACTGCCATGGCTGCCTATAAGAGGCTTCAGAGACATGCTCCTTGTGACTCCATCGAACTCAAGTGACAAACTCACACCAGTTATCTTGCAGCCAAAGGGAAGGAACAAAAATCAAATTAAAAAACTTAACTAACGACGGGGATTTTTTCTTTTTATCTTAGGCAATGACATATAAAAAGATGACAGTAATATTTAAAGGCCATTCAGTACACATATTTCTTGAGTGAATGGCATGCTACCATGAAGAGTGGACATTATCAGTGTACTTGCACATACAGCAGATTTCACAGCTTCCACTGTAAAACCAATAGCTCTCTGTTTGACACAACCAAGCTCATCTGTAGAGATTTTGCGGCTAACAAGCATTTGATTTCACTTTCCAGCAACAATACAGCCATCGTATTACAAATGCCATCAAATGAAATTTTAATTATTTTCTAAGAGTCACTTGGTAGCTGTTAATGAAGGCAAACTGTTCGGGAAATCCTGCCAAAAGAAAGTAATGACCAGAAGTGTACCAGTGCAGCAAGGTCTAACTTAAATGAATAACAACTTTAAATCATTAAAAAGAATTGGACTCATCTACTATCAACATTCATCCCAACAGTTATTTTAAAGCATTTCTCCTAACCCAGAATCTATATAAACCCTTGAAAAAAGTAGTTCAGAAATCATGAAATATACACAAGTATCTAAATAAGAGAAATAGCTATAGTATTACAGACTTTCCCATTTAAATCTCAAATTGTTTTCAGTAACTTCTATTAACCTCTCTTTGCAGCTTTTTCAGAGTTCATAATGCTTCCTGCAGCCTAAAATAAAATAAACTGCAGAGATGTCAGAAAGCTATAGATGCGCACTTTAATTACCCTACATTAATAATGTTTGTCATCTGCATCAACATTGCAAACCAAAACAACACATGCAGATCCAGGGACGCATTTGCAATAGTTCGCACCCTTGGCCACCACACCTGTGCAGTAGCAGCTAATTACGGGGGTGAGCTATGCCAATATAGAGCTCATGCTTGTATTGCAAAAAAAGAGCAATTCATAGTCCATCTTAGAGAAAAGGCGCACATTTTGTACTGATATTATTAGATTGGTATTTTTCACAGAGCTGAAGTGAACTATGTTTCTGTATACATCAAATAACCGGAGAGCGCAACTGAACCACCACTTTGTATCACTTTACACTTCCTTATAAGGATCTGCAACTGAAAAATATTTAAACTACTCTGATAACCCTTTGACATAAACATACTGATCTCCAAGGCACAAAAACACAGCATATCTTTAGCACAGCACAGAAATACTGAATTTAAGTGCTATTTCATTTGTAACTGCTTCTTTATTAGAAGAATGCTTATTGCTTCACTGGTTCGTATTCCCATGTCTCTAGTCTATTGAGCAAATAAGTGAAACAACATCTATGCATTTTTATTAAGTTATCTCCACATTATTGTTCTTGATCTCCACTGGTGAAAGCTCTAAAGGAAGAAACGCAGTTGCCGAGCACTGGAGACACTCCTCATTTAAAGTACCTTACAAGAACAAAGGGTGAAGCCAAAAGTTGGTCTCATTCATTCAGCACAATAAGATCTTTCCAGGGAGAGTCTCCATAATGATCAAAAATCAGTCATCAAATGTGTGCAAAACCACAGCTTTTCACCCATCAATTCTAGCACTCACAGCACTCCTGCTAGTGTTACAATTCTTTTTATTTATAAATATTGGAATCACTTCTCTAAAGAAACACAACCAACAACTGAAAACCTACATGCAAGGTTTTAATTATTCTCTTAGTGTCTTGCCATGAAGTTTTTTCTAACATTTTTCCAGCTGGCCAAGAAAAGCAAGTATGTGTCAAGGTCAGAGAGAAATAGCTGGTTCTTGCTTCATCTGAATTCCAGTTCTGGGCAACAAAAAAATCCAGCAATTTAAACAGGAAACTGGCTTGACAGTTCTGAATTCATCTTTTCCATGAATGGAGAAGCAACATGCAGCAAGTCTGTCTGCTTCTGCTTGTTTCATCACTGACGGGAGGAAAAAATTTTTTTAAAAAGCCTTAGATTTGGTCTTGCTGAAGATCATCTGCAAGCAGTGCCTGGTTTAATAAACCTATTCTTCAAGGAAGCATGTGATATGTAAATTGCAGACCAGAGTAGTGTGTTGCTTTCCTAATACTACAGAGTTGGTTTCTAATATGAACTGGAGTCTCTTGTACAGAAATTCTGAGAATAATCAAGTGCCAACTGCTGCCAGGTCACCATTCATTGTCATACAATTTAGCGTAGTCTTGGTGAGATTGCAAACACTGTGTGGTTTTACTGATGATTTAGAACTTAACTGCTGCACCGTTTTTTAAAAAAATCAATTTTATTTTTGTGACAGACACTGTTCATATTCGGTATTGAAATAACAGAGCATACATAATCATGAGGACATTTCCTTAAAATCTGAGCCACTATGGCAGTGAGTCAGAGGAAAAAATACTTTTTCTAAAACCAGAGCCATACTTCATCTAAGAAAAGCAGTAAGAAATGAGACCAGTACCTCAACTTCAGAAGGTGCAAAATAATTCAGAAGTACGCAGCAGCATCCTTCTTTGAAAAGGTGTCTTCTTGACCTCATGTTTTGAGTAGCCCTCTTATGCCAGAAGTCATATGTCATACCCTCTCTAGTTAGCCTGAGCTGTAATGTTTTACTCTGATAATATCTTGGTATAGTAAGTTCCACAGGTCAAATGTCTTTGGGAGGTCAGCTCACTCTTACACCCAGCCACACAAAGACTTTTTCTTCACTCAAGCATCACTCCAACTCCAGACTGTTAACAGGCAATATGGGGTTTGAATATACGCTCAACGTAGAATATTGGTAAAATAACCTGAGCCTAAAGCAATCTTTCCTCAATGATTACATTTAATTTGAAAGAGATGTTAAGCCAGTTTTACCGTACAGTACATTTTTTATCCTTGCACATGCACAAACACACAATACAGGCAGACAATGAGAGAGGCATAAACTAAAATTTTCAAAGTAGCCGACAAGTCTTAGAAATGGTATTATGGAGGTTCCTTTGAAAACTTCAGCTATGCTTTTTGCAAGTCTCCTCATTTGCTTTTTTCTATAAGGGTTAATCAGATAGCTTAGTGATAAGTACTCAAATAATGCATACCTAGAAAGGGAAAAAAAAAAGTCTCTTGCATACAGAAGGAAGTGGGGAAAGACAGAGGGAGGGAGGTTATAGTTTGAGTTTTGGAGGGAAGTACTTTTTGGTCTACCCTTTAGTGTACGGGAGTTCAGTATGCTTTAATTGCTACTTTGAAAACACCCTAGTTTGTCTGCAGAGCAAACCAAAAGGTGTCCGAAACCATTAAACTTCCAGGTATTACCCAGAACAACTACTTAAAAGTACGCATAGTGAATCCTCCTTAAAATTTAATAACAAGAAGTATTTTATATTGTCTGGAAATCTAGGAAATCTAGAATGTCTTGAGCCTCACAGCTTGCCCATACTGTATGGAACTATTTCAGGATGTATTTAAAACTGCTCATTCATGAATACACTTTCCTAAAACATGTAGTCTTAGCACTTCCATGTTTTGGTGTGCTTCTGGAACAAAACTGTCTGGTGCACATTATTCACAGTGTTCTAAAGTGGCCTGCATTAGAGAAAGCCTCATCCATCTCCTCATTTCACATAAAACCATTAAACTGCTCTGAATGGTTAAGTCATCCTTTTGTAATGATAACTCTAAATTAAGGCTTCTGTGTTGTTAATTCTCCAGGAAAACTCGCACCTATGTTTTACAATGAAAGGAAAAATATCAAAATACATCTTACTAAAAGTTTATGAATGAATCCATTGTATCACTGATGAAACATGCATAAAGCTAAAATCTGTTCTATTTCCACATTACCTTTTTTCCTTCTACAGGAACAGAAGCTGACCTAAAATGATTTTCCTTTCTGAAATCAAATGCAGAAAGTGGGCTGTGCTGTAAATACAGGCTTTTCAGACATCTTAAAAAAAAAGTTATTAAGAATGGAACAAAGAAAAATTTAAGTCATTAACGGAAACTTTACACAAGACCCAATTCTGCAAACACTTACGCAACTGAGTAACTTCACACACATAAATAATCTGCCCAAGTCCAGTGGGGCTACTCTTATTTTCAAAACTACTCATACTTATTAAGTGTGAGTAGAATTGTGGCACAATAGATTTAACAAAAAATGTAATCAAGAGATTTCACTGGGAAGCTGGAAAACTTATTCCAAAAAGGCAGTACTCAAAACATTTTGTCAAATTCTACTCATCTGCTCTAAGCAAAAATACTTACAATATTTAGAATTATTTGAGACCAAACCTGAAATTTCACAAATGATGTGCAAATATTTTTAAAACAGTTACCTGGCTCTGGAGATACTAACTAGGTTACTGATTTTGGCAAACACTTTTCACACCTCAGGTATCTCTACAAACCATCATATGTTTAAGTGCTTAACAAGGAAAGCTTGCTTTTCAAAGTGCTTATTACTGCATTTCCCGTTGACTGCAATGGGATTTCCAAGTACTCAGCTCTTCTGAGTAAGGGAATACTTAATACCAGGACACAGGAGTGCAAATAAAGAAATCTCTAATTAGGTCATCCAGATTTTACAGTTTCTACCTGAATTGTGGCATTGTTCTAGAGATGATACACTATCACATACCAAAACCAAAAACAACCAAACAGAACCAAACCCTTAGAAATTATGACACAAAGCACACGCCCTTTCTGAAAATGCTAATAAAAGACTGGAGCTTTGATCTTCTTTTGAACAATTACTCATACAGTGGTAGAAATATCCTTAACCCTCCATAATATATTCAGCCAACACTACAAGATGCCAGTGCTTTCTCAACGAGCATTAAATAGAGGATGACTTCACATGAGAAGTCCTTTAATCCTTTGTGTATTATTTTGTTGTCTAAGCACATAGCAAAAACCTTCCTGTTGTACTTCTCCCTGGATCTGCGGATAGCATTCTCTACAACTTGGATGCAATAAACTGCAGTTCATTTTTCAAGTGTAGAATCAATATTCTGAAGTGGCAATCTGGGTGGGTTTTCTTCCCCTTGTATGAATGCTTGTAACCATTACTGAATCATTTCTCATCTGCTATCTTGCATAACGTTGGTGTTTGCTCTTTCAACTTTTGCCTTTGTTTCTGCTGCATCTCCATTTTCAGAACCTGCTTCCAAACTCATTTTGGAGGCATTTAGTCATAGCAGACTGGTAAGGTGACTTCCTTGGAATGTTCACTTTGTGCTATGTTAAACAAACAAACAAACAAACAAAAGCACAACAAACATATTAAAAAAAAAAAAAGTCACTTCCTGATTTTTTTTCTCCTAAATTTTAGGGTGTTAGTGACTCAGCTCCCAAATGAAACTGATGCTGAAAAGCTGTCAGGAAACTATTTATATCTTGCAAGTTATTAAGTGTTGCAAATGTTTATGTTGTAATTTAGAGAAATTATCTGTTACCAATACTTCAACTGTCTCAATCACGGATTTCCTAACGTAACACACCCATAACCAAAAGACAGATCAATACGCGCCTGATAATCACCAAACATAAACTGCCCATTTATAGTATTGATCAGCAGCTTTTTTTACACGTGCAATAGTTTGAGGGAATAACAGGCACTTGGCAGTATCAACACTGCGCTGACAGAAAGAGAAACTGGCTGGCGCTCGCACAACATCATGTCAGTAGATACCACGTCCATCAAACACTGACAGTTTGGCAGATCAGACGCTCTCTGCCATAATGTCATAATGACTTCAATTTACTTCTCCACAGCACCCAAGGGCTGTGATTTCATCAGCTATCCAAGTCTCTTCTCTTCAAGAACAAGACTCTTGCTTTTATATCCTTGACAGCTTCATATATTCCTTTAAAGTTTCCTAGTAGGCATAACCAGAAGAGTAAGAAACACAAAGCTGTTAATTGATTTCCTCATAATTTATACGAATAACTTAAGTTTTATTTAGCAACTAAAATTTCATGCTCAAAATTCAAACAGCAGCAAGTTTCAAGTGCTGAAAAAAGAAACAGAAGAAATAAAGCCCATAAAACCCACTGGGGTAGCAATTTTCACAAGCCCAAGGTTGACAGGGTTGCCTACACTTCTAACTGAAGTCTAAGACACTAGCATTCAACATCCAGAAATGTGCTTCCATTCACCGAGAAGGCAAAACCAGCTTTAATCAAGAATAGGCTGCAGCCCAGAGATGAAGCCTGATGTTCGCTCCTCTCTACCCATGAGTGGAGAAAAGCACAGGCAGCAACACGCTTTCCAGTGGCAGCAGTGGGAAAAAACACACATCACTGCATTAGGTCACCAAGACACCATCAGCAACCAGGAGATACTCAAGTATTTCCTCACAGTTAGTCAGATGCAGCAACAGGAGGAACGACTGTGTCAATCAACAGTTGGAATGAAACTGCTATTTGAGTTTTGTCATAAAAATGTTACAGGTTCCTTAACTTCATGACACTAGTATTTTTAACTAGACAAGTACTTTTTTTCCTTTCTACCTTCCAACTCCCTCAGGCCTTCTCTGCTGGCCAAGGTGGCTTAAATACTTTACGTGGTCTTGAATAGCACAATTGGAATCTTTTCCTTTAAAACTTAATGAGTGGAACAAAAATGTGCATCAAACCTATTCTTTTGAAAGAACAGAGAGACTCAGAATTGAGAACTCAAAATGGGTTTCTGTACATGATTTCTATTTGCCACAGGAAACATTTTGTTCTTGTAGAGAAGAGGCAGCTAGACTTACACTTCTGGTAAAGCGTAGGTAGAAAAACCTACCCATCTGAAAGTAAAGACAGGTTAGGAGGCAGGCTTTCCACTACAGGACTTGAAAGCACTCCCCAGCTCAAACAAAAATGTCTCAACGATTCCAGCGGAGGTGAGCCACCACCTCCAGGCTATATCCCTGATCTCATGTCTCCACTTCTTCCACCCTGTCCCTCCACCTGGGCTCTGTCCTCTACTGTATGGCCACTACAACAAAGACAGACACCATGCCATTAGGGACAGGAGCTCTTTCTTATGGGATTTGGTTGCTTAAGAAGTCTGCCCCATTGGGCTTGAAAGGATAAGAGACCCATACAGAATGAGGTAGAACTTCCACGTTGCATCAGCATAAAGCGAACTATGCTTTCATTGCAGTTTGTACCACTACAATGGTTACATCCTATGCACAGGGCAAAAAATATAGCCTGATTTTATCTTCAAATTTTATTTAAAAAAATAAAACAAATTCTCATTCACCTAATAGCTTTTAAAAATGAAGTAATAAAAAACAATCCTAAAGAAAAGTTTATATAATCTACCTAGCTTACACTACAGTGACTGTTATATAAATACAGAGTAATTACATCTTAACCCCCCCTACTTTGTGAGACAGATCTTATTCATCTTAAGTAGTATGCAAACTGTTTATTATGCTGCAAAACCTCTCCAGGTTATTAAATCAGTAAGATCAGGTACTGTATGACCTAGCTCAAACACACCGATGCCTGCTACACTGCTGGATGCCTCACCTGTCAGTAACCACAGGACAAGTAACTAAGCACAGGACAATCAGATCTGACTGCACCCTGGTGACTGCATCAACTTGGTCTTACCACATTTTAGCATACTTGCCCATTGCTACATCCCAACCAAATCCCTTCCTCCTCACCCTTGAAGAGTTTGATACGACATGTAGCGTGTTAATGATGTATCTCAGCTGACCTGGTTTTCACCACCAAAAAAAAAAAAAAAAACCACAAACAATGCACATGGATTAAAACCAAACAAAACCGAAAACCCACATTTCTCAAAATTGACTCAGCCGTTCCATACCAAACCTTCCCTGAAAGGAGGGGTACAGCAGGCTGAGGAACTCACCTGGCCCAGCATCTCTTCTTAAGGTCACAGTCATTATGAAGGCCCATCTCCATACCCAAGTGCATACACTGTTGTGCTTCAAAAAAAAAAAAAAAAAAAGAAGAAAACTCCTGCACCTCTACTTTTGTCTGGGCAAGAAGGTATATTTTTTGCTCTCTGAAAATGACCTTGGATTTTGAACTTTGCTTTCGAAGCCTCTCAAAGTTATTCTCCTTTTACACAGTGGGGAAGATTCCATGTCCATTTGTGTCTCCAGATACTGATAACAGGATCAACTGAATACATCAGTCTTGCTTACAAGCTTAATATTTGCACATTCCTAATGAGACCACACAACTAAGTAAAACTGCTCAAAGTAGCAAGTTTCAGATAAAATGGGTATACCCAACATTGCAGTGAGCACTTCCTTGAAAATGCTAAAATACCATTTTGGTTTACCCTAAACATTTTAAACATGCAATATGATGTCCTTGACCAGGAACATTCTAAACCCAATGTTTCATACTAAACTTAATCACCTTCCCCCAGATAAACACAATGTTGATACACATTTTGTAAAATTTATGCCATTTTAATGAGGAAGAGTTAGTTTGGGTTTTTTTTTTTTCCAGAAGAGTAATTCTCACTGATTTCTTTGCCTTCGAACCTTACAGCCACACACCAGAGAAGAGTCATCTTTGCAGTGACACCTGCAGTGACTCCCTCTAAGCATATATGCAAGCAGGCAGTGTCAAAACATGCTTCCTGAAGTGATGCCTGAGAGAAGTTTTTGGCCAGAAGACATCCGTATAAGAGGTGCAACATGAAAACTTGGGGAGGGGAGCGGCAACATGCTACCCTGCTCAACTGCTCCAGCTGTCACAATGGGGCACGTGGAGCAACCAGGCAAGAATATCTCACCTATGCTATGACAGCATTTATTAGGTTGTTTTTCATTTATGCAAGTTGGTATTTTAGCTTTCGTAAACCTTGTTTCACGTTCTCTTCACTGCTTTGAGAAAAATCCACAGGAACAAATGTTCCCACCTGCTCCTTCAGTTCCTGACTTTGCACCTGCAGCTCTGCTGTCCTTCAGGTACCTGGGTGAAAGCATCAGCTGGGGCCTGAGCCCCCGAACTGCAGCAGCGTGCAGCAGGGATATCCTGCACACTGGTATTGCATTATATACCCAACGAGGCTTTTAAATCATCCTGATGGTGACAGCCTCCCTTAGGATAACCTCAATGCTATCATTTGGGCTACCTCAGACCTCTCTGACTGAGCATAATAAATCACAGTTGACTTGGGAAGAGTACCAAGTGCCTCAAGGTCTTGAAAAACACAGCCAGTGGGGAGCTGTAAGGATACTGACACTTTATAGATATGAAAACTACATCTGAGCATCAAGTGCTAAATCTAGTGCTTGGGGGCACTGCAGATCTGTGACACTTCCAGGAGGACTTTAAATCCATATACTTATGGATGGATGACACACATTATGCCAATACATAAATACAGCAGTTTTAAGCAGTAGACAAACTGTTTCTCCTGCCACTTACTATAAACTACCTGCTTTTAACATCCTAGTTAGAAACATTTCAAACAGAAGTACCGATTGCAAAGCAATTATTTGAGCTCCAAAATTAGGCAACAGTGAATCGTTAATTGCCTCTGAAACTAAACCCCCAGTTGTACAGGCTGACCCACATGAGCGAATCTTTGCAGTCAGTTCAATAGACTTCCAAGGGGCCATTAGCATCTGCCTACGTGGATTAGCTTGCAAGAGCAAGGATGAGTGTTAAATTACAAGCTTTGTACTCATGGCAAGTATGTTGATTAAATAAATAAATAAATAAATAAATAAAGATCAATTTTGTTATTGGCAGCATGGTAACCCCATGCAAAAACTTCAAAACCTATTTTCATTTTAAACTCACTCTAATATTAGTTAAAAATATCAATAGCATCCTTTAATGTTTAACCAAACAGCTACATTTGTCCCTGGTTAAACTCTGCCAACACTGGAAAAGAACCAGAGATTAATTTGGTTGAATGAATTTGGCTTTTAACCTAGACAATAAAATTTACTAGTATAAGAGCTTAAATCCCAACTGGCAACATAAGGATGCCTTAGGGTACACTCTGGTTCTTGCCAACACCACATATCCACCTCTGTAGCTTTAAAATAAATCTCTGACTTTTGTTTCCACATGTATAGGCATATACTATGTTTATACTACGCAAAAAAAAAAAAAAATCAACAGTTACTTGCAAGGGTTAATAATACGAGGCTTGCTAACGCATAACCTCAAAACTATAGAGGACTACAAATAACCTACTTCTGCAAAACTAGGAGAAGGAAAAAAAAGAAAAAAAAACCCTGAAATCTGCTCTTTACCAAGATAAAAGAAGCAGAAATACTGAACAACTACAGGATTCTGAAGTCACTCCATTAAACTACATTCTTATGTTTGGTATTAAGTTCATCTACACTTACTGCTATTCCAGCTAGCAAGAACCTTTTTTTAATAGTGCTTAGCTAGATGTCTTCTGTTGTATTTGAGGAACTACAGGAAACAATCTGTTTCTAAAGCAGTTATGACAATATTGCCTTCGTTTTCCCATTACCCAACAAGTCATGTACCATTTTCTGTTAACAGCTGACCTCTTGTTTAAACAAATACATTCAAAGCGTGCAGGTTTATATCCTGTATGTACAGAGGACCAAACTGGCCTGAACTACACCCCTGAATTCTCCATGTCAGTGGGTAGAGATGACAGAGAGTTGAGGAGAATTCAAGCCCACAATGTCATGAAGGAGGTAAGGGGACAGAAGTGCACTGTCATAAATACAAAACGTTCTACATCATTATGTGTGGCCAGAGAGGCACTTGTACCTACAAGGCTGTAGGTATTCTGTTTGCATGACTTTAAACAGGTGGCCAGCATCAATAACAGATATGGAACCAACAATTTCATATTTTTCAAGTCCTGGCCTGATAACACCAACCTTTTATTTAATTTTTGTATGTGTGTTTGCCCAGGCAATGCCAAGCTTAGGATGACTAAGTCATAATACCACCCTATTTGGCCAGGCTGGGCAACCATTGCTAACACTGGCAAACTTCTACTCTCAAGAAAGTGCCTCTCAAGTCAGCGAGATTCCTCAGATGAGTAAGAAGTGCTCATTGATGTCAGTAAAGATTATCCAGTGAGGGCTTTGAAGGTGTTATTTTGTACTGGTGTGTGCATGTGCACATGCACAGGAACAGACATGACTCCCTAAAAGCCATGAATTCATCATCAACCTACAAGGCAGTATGGGTTACTGAAAAAGTTGTCAGAAAGTGAGATACATGATCCTATGCCATGACCTCAAGGTAGGAATAACCTCAGTGTAGGCTGTACCTACCAATACCAGGATTAAAATGACTCAGGGAGTACAAGGCTGAAGTAAGTACAGAGAGGCACAAGACAAATGCCATGAGTGTATCTCCTTCTGCTAGCCCAGTTCCCTGCCATCCTGCTACACTTTCTATGCCACAGTGCATATTCAGCATACCTAAAGCCAAGCTCTAGTCTCACATATGCTGATGTAAATTTAAATTAACGTGACTGAAGTCACTGGAGCAACACTACCGAAATGCAGAGCAACTGAGCAAGGCTTAGTCTCTGGGGTCACACTGATGTAATGTCCTAAAGTGGTAGAATTTGTATCATTTTCTGACCACTGCCTAGAAGAAACTACAATGCCACTTACACGTCCACGGGATGTAGCACCGCTTCACTCCCAGCTGCACTGGTCAAAAAGTACATAAAACTAAGCTTTGTATCTGCGCATATGCCACGTAGCTCTTACTAATAGGCTGAATTACCAAAACCAAAAAGTTGCTGCTGCTGTTTGCAAAAGCACAATATTTTTGAAGTGAAAGTAAATTCCATAAACAATACTTTACCCCGAGGGCCAGAGCTGAACTTGCATGGGTATACACATACTACATGGCATGCCAAATGTTTTCCTCGTTGGTCACTCTCATCTCCTGTGTGACTTATCACTGTCATCTTTTCACTACTACCTCTCTATAACTGACACAAAGAGGGAGGGCTAAAGAACTACCCTCATTTTTTCTAGGTAGCTGGCAGGTTAACTTCTGGGATGACCCAAGGATATTGGCATTGACCACATTTCTAGGCACCCACAAAGTGATGCAGACCCAGAGCCCCATGGTGCTGTTTTCCTGCAACCCTGGGGCAGGACTAATTCCTGCACAGAAATCAGCTGAGTTTGGAGGAGAGCAGAAAACATTTCCACGGCATCACCACACAGGTAGCCATCAGCACCAGGAAGACTGTGTCCAAATTTTTTGCCTTGTATTGTGTATACCCATTCAAACACCAGATGAGGATCAAATGCTGAGGTTGGCTTCCCCCCACTCTAGTAAAAGGCACAGTAAATTCAATTCTAATAGCTTATTATTGTGAAGAGGGCTGTGATAATTAACAGACATTTATTAGCATTTAATTTGACAGCAGATATGCTTTGGAGAACTTTAATGACCCCATTAATGGATCCATACAACCACATGTACACAGAGAAGATAAAATCAAGTCCTGGGACTTATTCTTAAATGTGTTTGTACACATCCCAGAACAGCAGCAACAGATCATCATTGCTACTGGGTGCCACCGTATGACAACAGTTTATAATTATACTCTCTTGATAAATCGTAATCTTCTGTAAACCTAAACCACTGACTTTGTGTCAGATAAAAACAGATGCCTGCTGTGTTCCCATACGCCTTTACCTGACCATCATGTGGTTAGATTTAGAGGATGACTGTTAGCAAAAGGAAGTTATCAAAACCAAAGAAGCCTGGAAAAAGGAAGTGCTGCAAGTCCTCATTTTATCTCCTTTATAATGCTAAAAACATAAAGTCACTACTTCTTTTCAAGAGACCAGAAATGTTATACCCAGCACATTCTTCGTAAAACTAATCAGAGTTAAGGCTGTAGCAGTAAAAGTCTAGAAAATGTGCTTTCAGGACAGATTCATCACAGCATTCACAGAAAAGACAGAGGATGAATAACAGACTTCCCAAGTGCTTTTTTTTTAATGGTTGGTTTTGCTGACACACATCTTTCACAAACCTAGCTAGTCCTAACAAATCCCATTCATTCACAGCAATTTCTTTGTTTCCTTTTTTAAGGAAGTTTGCTACCAATGCTAAAAATTAATCAGCCTTAGGTGGCTGCTAGCATCCCCCCTGATATACTCCCAACCCTTCTGTGCCAACAGCCTGGTTTCTCAGCATAGCTTTGTCCTTCTCACAGGGCCCTTGCAACACTCAGAGTGCTCCCATTTTCATCCTGAACGCAAACCTGCTCCACTTCATATTCCTCCTCCAAAAACTCTCATGCTCAGCATGCCATATCCACCCACTCATCCCAAGTCTCTGCCACCTTCAGGTTTTGAATGTTGACACCAGCTCAAGTTCAGAAGTGTGCAGCAGTTGATAAAAGGGGACTGCAGAGCCAAGCACATCTGAGGGACAGGAGACAGGAAAAGGGTCTTCAACGAATGATGATTTGTGCAGTAGAAACCAAGTCTTAACTCTGTTACAAAGTAACTACACAGAAGAAAAATTAATTTGCCTCATGCACATGCAAACATGTGCTCAGCCTATCTCCTCTTCTATGCTTAACGTCTCTCCACAAACCCCACTACCACTCTAATATTTCCCAGGACCCCTGGTGATGAAGCAGGACCACACATGCTAGACACCAGACAAAACACCAGGTATCTCTGATACCCTGGTCCTATGCTGCTCTGCACACTCTCATCTCGTTCTCATGCTGCTGTGGGATGGCAGAGACCATCACCAAGAGCAAATTATTCTTTTAATACCTTAACACAGATAACTACAGATTCCTGCCATGGTAATTTCTGATGAAACGAAGTATAAAGACACCTACCTACAGAAACTCAGTCTCTGGGTATAGGGGAAACTGGTTCTCTGCCTTCAACGGTCTTCCTGGACATCCATAGCTTCTCCAAATACCCATTTTCTCCTCCTTATTTCTGCATGATCTTATTCTATTTTCCTTTAACGCTATGTTCAGCTCCTCACTCCCTGTCTTCCTCTCCTCCAGCTTTTACTACAGCTTCTGCCTGTACCAGCTCTTCACTGCCTCAAAGTGAAGAGATCGATGCTGATGGCAGCCATGAAACAGCTGAGAGACCTTTACAAGTGAACCACCTCCTATTGGCATAGCTCCGCTATCCCAAACGCAAGCTGTAATTACCTTACTCGTGGGTGGAATTACACAAGGAGTAATTCTGGTTATCTGGTCTTCAATAAACTTCACAGAGCTGCTGTAAGACTCCACAAGAAAACTTGAGTCATCCTAGTCAAAATCCATCAGACCCTAACAGCATGGAAGGAAAGCAGGGAAGATGATGTGTGAAGAGCATCTTTATTACTTCTCCACAAAATTATTTTTCTTTCTCCTGAGCAATGGGTTTTTTTTTTCCTACACAGAGGAAGTACCAACTCAGAGCAGTGTTCCCAACCCTACTGAGCCAGCAGGACTGCTGAAGGCTCCCAACACACTGCAGAGCAACCTGCACTGGGTCTGCACAATGAACTGCAACCAAGTCCATTACGCTCTCTCTCTCGTCCTCCAGGAGCACAAAACTCACAGGAGAGCCACGTTAAGCAGGTAAACATGTGTCTTACTCTCCAGTCCAGTAACACAAGTCTTGATCCTTGGATACCAGTCCCAGAGCCCGCAGGAGGTTTGGACAAGCTTTCTGTAAGGGCAGAAGAGGACTTTGTCTTTAGAAGGGTATGGAACTGGCCTGATCTCTTCTATCTTAAGAACCCATTTTCTTCCCTTTCACCAGCCTGCCAAACTGGTCAGTCTCCAGTGGATTCCTCTTTATCTAGTATCTTCCATTCCTCTATCAAACCAAGTCAGCATTTCTCTTCTTAAAACTTCTTGTTCTCCCCCTTATTTTCTGTCAGAGCCAAGGACACAAAAACAGTTATGAGTCTTTCCACCAATTTGTGCAGTGCTCCAAATCTAGCTAAAAAGCTGCAGAAGTCTTCACCTGCCATTTCATTGCATTTCACTTGGCAAGTGTTGAAAAGCCAAATAAACATCACTAGGTTATCTCAAGCTGTACACCAGTACAAGAGTGTGAAAGTCACAGCATCTCCTGAGCTAGACAGCAGAAAACAAGAGTAATATCTAAAGGGCTCCATCATGGCTCTCATCTTTTTATGAGAACTCAGAAGGGATGCCCCAATTTGCAAGTCTATCCCTAATTCGGAGACGAACATATGACCTGCGATATACAGGTGGCAGTTAAAAAGATTTTGTTATGAAGAGGTACACACAGTTTGTTTGCAAGTTAGAATAGGACACACTGAAGCCACCAGTCTACTGTATAGACTGCACATCATATACATTGTCATGACTAAAAAATGCCCTAGGTTCTGCACTGGAACGGAAGACACAACAGGCAACTCAGCAACAGGCTTTTAAAATTTTGTGTTTAGTGGCCTGCACAAATTTCACAGATAATTTTACTGCTTTTGCTCCATTTTTCAGACTTTTAACAAGCCAACCCACCCTTTTACAATACTAAGTCTCCTTAGACGTCTATTCCAGAGTATAAAAATGTGGGGGGGAAAGGCTGCCCACAGTCTAGAAACAACTTCTCAGCTCTAGACACACTCCTTTTAAGTGCATGAAACTTTGAAGTGAAACATTAGCAATCCTTGCCTTTTTCACTGCTTACTTTTGTGATGGCGACCTATAATCCCTAATCAACCTAGAAAATAAATGACCGATAAACCAATCTGCTTGTAACCCCATTAACAGATTCTGGCTTCAGTATCAACAGGGTAATTTGCTGAGACTATTTTTAATCCCAACTGCTAAACCATTAATCCCACAATTTCCACATAGTATTTCCACCACCCCTCAAATTTACCAACAATTTTGCAACTCATTATAAAGCAGATAAATAAATAACATTTGCAAATATACACCTCCTGGCACTGGAGAACTGAGAGACTCCGATTACTCGGCTGATCCCGTTAAAGCCATTACTTTCTAATTGGAAGGAGTCATTCAGAAGCAAAGCTGTGTGTCTGGCATGTCACTTGACACCTGGTATGTACCACTCATGATAAGATGAACTCTCCAATATGCTTGCCACAAGAAGAAGAAGTGGGTTATTTCACCATACCACCAATAGTCACAGCTCTCAACTAAAATCTGTTCCAATTCAATGGGACCGAGGTTATCAACATAAATTGTCTTGTTTTCTCAAACTGGCATTAAAACATTCTCCAACTATCATTATTAATGTCAATATAAATTATGCATTGAAGATAACAGCATTCATTACAGAGGTAAAATTTACCTGGAGGGAAAGAAAAAAAGAGACAAGCAGAGCAAATCTAATTAAAGTAAGTATTTATACATTTTGTACAGCTTTTTTCTACAGTGATGAAAACACTCCTCTAAAAACGGTCTTAAAATAAGCATTCACAGAGCCATCAAAAACAGTACCAAGAAAGCATTGTGTTAATCAGCCAAAGGTACAGTTACACACAGAATGTTGCAAAGGGACTGACGTGATAATACACAAGACCAGTAGTTTATCCAAGGAAGTATCAATGTGCTAGCACAACAATCTGGAAGACAGACCCTTGGATTCACGTACACTGTTACACACAGGAGGAAAGGCTGTATTTAGTGTCGGAAGGGTGGTGTTTAATGCTTCTTTCAACTTCTATAAATTACAACGTCAGCCATTCCTAATTGGTATACATTAGCATTCAAACACTACGTTAAAATTAGAAGCTTAGCAGTTTTTCAGTACACTTATAGACACTTCACACAAACACATGAATAACCTTGTTGAAATATTTTAGAATTTCAAGGTTAAAAGAAACAACTTTAAGAGACAGATGGTGAGCAACTGGTACCTCACTGAGGAGCGCCGCTGACTTTTGAAAGTTCTCACGCGAGAACCGTATGGGGCTAACTCCTATTTACTGCGCACCTCAGGACCTCAGAGTAGAGCCTTACCTCCTAAAATGCTGAAGATATGCATAGCTAGAATGGCACAGGGGAAAAAGAGCCTAAAAATAAAACTCCCAGGGGCTCCAAATCCAAAGGGAAAATAAGATATCTTATTTCCCTAATTGCATAGTTTAAGTCAATCCTTAAACTACTTGATTCATGGTTTTATCATACTTGTGGCTGCCAATAATGGCACCAGCTCACCAATACAGGTGCCTCCCAGTCTACCACGAAGGGAGCCAGAAAGCATCCATTAAAATAAACAACTAAGCAACCTCTGTGTGAAGGGAGTGGGGGGGAGGGGGGAGGAGAGAAAGTCTTTGCAAGCACATAGTCAACCATCAAAGGAGCAGCTCTAGTTTCAGCCAGCAGAGACTGTAACACCTCGCCCCGCAACCCTTTACAACACACTGTGTCACCGGCTATTGTTCATAACTCTTCCCGAAAATCATTTCAACATTCAGAGACCAACTATGTCTTAAGGAAATTATTTCAGAAGGGAAAAATATTGCTTACTCATGAACCTGGTATCATTGTAACAATGAAGCAAAACAGCTAAAGACAATTACATTGCACAATCCTAAATGCATCATTTATTGTACTAGATTTCAGAAAAAGAACATTCTGAAACACTGAAATAAATCAGAGTATAAATGTGACTTGCTGTCAGCTCATACAATATGGGTTAAATGCTACCATATGGTGAGTGCACACACGTTACCCTTTTAAAAACAAAGAACATGGCTAATCTCATTCCCAAATCTATTTTTAAATAAATAAACACGATTATTTTAAAATTAGGCTACAATTGTGATTAAAACACCTCAGTTTTCACCAGCCCTTCTCCCTCTTTCTTTACTGAAAACTAACACCACTTCATTGCTCACCATCTTTTTTTTAAAAGACAAGGAAAAATTACTATTCAGTCAGCTTCATCCCCGTAATATCACAGGCATTTCTATGCAGTGTAAAAATAGTGACAAGCCAACTCACCGTTCTTCCTTTATTATACCTGCCAGAAAAGCAAAGCATGCGTGCATGTGTGTGTGTGTGTGTGTGTCTGTGCAATACGTTAAAACTCACTGACATACGATCCGGTTTTCAGCACACACTCCCAACAGGACCTGCCCGACAGAGAGAGCTCTCGTTTTCTCTGCACCCCCCAGCATGTACTGAGACATGCAGTTTCGGTACACTCCCAGCCAAAAAAGAAAAACAAAAAAAGGACCAAAGGAAACACGTATGAAATACACACAGTGTAGCTGGAGCGGATGCTGTTGGTTTGAAAATTGTCTATCTAGCCTCTGTGCTGAGTATTTGTTTTTATCATTATACTACAAATGAAACATGTCAGGAGTCTAAAAATAGCTACAAATTGTAATTACATATGCTTTGTAGTTTCTGTTATGCTTTGAAAAGAAGATTAAAAGCTAGATCATTTTAGAAACTGGCCTTAAAGATTTGGAGAGCCACAAAATTCTTCTACTTTGCAATTTGGAGCACGCTGCTGGAAAACATGTCCTTTGGGACATAAATATGACAGCCCCAACATGGAGTAGCCAGCTCCCAACACCATACAGTGAGAAGGCAAGAAAGAAAAGGGAGAAGAGCAGACAAAGAAAAAAGTAATTTCTTAGAGATTCTAAGAGTGCCCTGATTAGGATGTAATACTATAAGCTTTAATTAGGAGCTAAGTGCTGTGTGCTAAATTCATCCCCACACACACCACTGTAAATTCAAAGTCACCCTACTAAGTTACCTTGGGTTTACGACAAGTACAACAGCAATGCATGGCCTACACAGCTTCTGCAACAGCCCTTAATGAAACGTGGATTTTGTTAAACAAGCATTAAGCTACGCAATATCCTGCTGATACAAATTAAGTTCTTTCCCATAAGCAATGACTTAAATGAAAGGTTAGCAAAAATTAATTTTAAGTAGTCATCAGAAGGTAAGCAGTCTTGAATCTTCAAGAGCAAAGAGCCTCTGTTCCTCCATGACTCAAAACAGTTTAGACCAGAGTCTTCAGCAGCCCCTGTTCCAGTGTCCCTGCAACGGGCACTGTGTGCAATGTTAGCTCACAACTCGGGAGCGGTAATCAAACAACTTACTTTAGAGCAGCTGTGTGCTACTCCTATTATACCTGCTAGAATATATTAGGCAATAAATAGTTTGGTAGCAACTTAAGAGATGCAAGTATTGTCCATCCACACACTAATTTAATCTCAGAACACATGCTTAATGCCCTGAGTCCGTTTGCATAAGTGCTGTTGCTGTAATACAGTTTCAGGAACACAAGGAGAAACTGCTAACACGAAGTGTGTAACAACGCTGATGGGCCTCTATAGATAACCAAGATGTAAACAACATCAAAAAATGAACAACCAGCATTGAGTAATCATCACATTAAAAAAAAAAAAAAAACAAACACATCTCACTAGCTCAAATGGCTAAGCAGGTTCAGCAGATCAAGAGAACGAACATTTGCTGACTAACAGTTAGGTAATGAAAGTAAACATTTGCAATGAAGTCATCATCCTAATGAAAGCCATGGTAGTGTTAACTACCTAGACCATAATCCACTAGCAGGTTTTAATGCAGGCTCACTAACATAATATTTACTAGAATCACTCCAGCTGGAAAAGGAAAGGAAGTTTCATTTACTTCTAACGTAAAAGTGACAATCAAGAAATACTGCTATCTGTTAAGCTGTTCTAACTCCCAAGTACTGTACTGGGGACACCCAGAGAGTTTCTGTGCAGTTATAGTGAGTAACTGAACAACAGAATTTTGCCTTCAGTGTCTGAATCAGAACAGCTTTATCCTAGCACTGGTGTATAAATATTTGCAGCATGTAAGATATCTGCTTTGAAAAAACAATGTTGCTCCAAGTTTCAAATATCTGTATTGCAAATAACTAATCAAATAAATGAGACTTTTTTTTCCTTTTTTTTTTTTTTGCCACACTGTGATGAGGTATCTGAATTAAGTTTATGGCTACAGAAAAAAAACAAATGACTATAGTAAGTTTTAGCTGATTAACTGCTGATATAACTAAGGATTTCAGATTTGCATACAGAAACTGTAATTCCACACAGCATCACCTTCACACAACTCCCAGTATGCAATGGGAGTGGCAAGTGTGCTTATTAGGGGGCAGCACTAGGTTCACAAGCAACAAGTCAATTTACAGGGTAGTTGTAGACGCTTTTACCCAACTGAGGAACATCATACTTATGTGAAAAACAGCACTAAGTCCATTTCCCTCTTCACTGCAGAAATCGAATGCCTATTCAGGCTTAAAAGGTATGTATCTACAAATTCATACTTGTGTCTCAAAAACTTAAACGGGCACATTTTCTTGTAAAATTTGCAAGCTTGGACAAGTTGCTTCCTGCAAAATGCAAGCACTCTGCATTTCAGCTTTCTATTTTGATGACTTTAAGAAACAGTATAGTCAAATCCAGATTTCCAATTTAAGTACACATATACAGACTTCATCATTAGTCTCACAAAATCTTAGGCATTGGATCATTTTGCATACTGTATGTAATCCCAGAGAAATCCTGGAATTTCTTGGTACAAATTTAAGTCTTCACAGAAGTGAGGCCTTCAAAGCTGACAGGTTTTGGATCACACTAAATATAGATACCCTTCATTAGATGGGACCTCAGCATAAAATTCACCAGTCAGGATCACAGATAACTACAGATAACTGTTGAAGTCACTTGCACACAAAGGCCTTAACAAAGAAATCCAAATAAACAGACTGCCCAAAGTTTGCAAGAGTTGGTGACTACATAATTTCTGTGAGGATACTCTTCTTGTGCAAACACCCACAGCAGGGTGCATTTTAAAGATAACTCATTTTTCAGTCAACTGAAGCCAAGGACACAGCTTCTTAAGGTGATCTGTAAAGTGTTAAGACATAAAAACCCTCCTTTGCTAAAATGAGGGATCAATTCAATAGGTATAGATTCAGAATGGTGACACAATCATTTTCAATCCCTTCAGTGACTAGTTCTGTACTGATAATTGCTATTGTTAAATCTTGGTGACAGCACAATACTATGACCAACTATAAAATCATATGATTAACCTAATTTTTAAAGCAAAGACATTAGTCACTGTCACAGGGAAACTTTAATCTACAAAAGTTGAATGTCACTCCTGTTGCTCCATTCCAGGCAGACACAGTTAGACAGGGGCCGTGCTAACAAAGACCACTCCTCTCTTTAAACACGTTTAAGATCATTCTTTATACAATTCTTATTCTCACTGATGCTTTATTTTTTTTTTTCCCCCTGTAGGCATTACCTTTGCATATTAAACTGAACAATTTAGAGGGGGGTTATAAATGCCCTGTTTTTCACACAGATCACATAGCACTTATCACTAACTAGATGTCACTTCAACACCACTCAGTTTTATATGAACTAAAGGCTTGAAAGCAAACCCCAGGCAAGAATTTTTAGAGATATCTAAAAACCACTTTACACCAGTAGCTAGTAAAGGTGTGCACGTACCAGTAACACAGAGCCTCACACAAATTACTTTATTGTACAGAGCGCATTCAAGATAGCTATGGCAGCTACTCTTGTAAAACTAAAGACGTCTCCTGCAATAACCGCACCATGATACTAATTACACCACTGGTGCTCCTATGCAACCAGCTTCCAGTTTCACCAGGGAGGAAGCTCCAAAAACCACTGCGGCCCACCTAGGTGGGACACAATGGGGTGCACAGAGCAGCACATGACCAGGCCGACTATGGGTTCGCGTGACTGAAGCAAAGGACACACTGGTGGGAAACAAAGCAGCAGCATCCACTGAAAGACAACACATCCTGCCTGGCTGCCGCAGACAAAACTACCTGAGCAAAATTACCAAAATACTCCCTATCTCGATGAAACTTCTGCTCCCATCACCACTACCCTCCCTGGCACTGCTTCCCCCAAAATACCAAACACCTCTTACAATACAGTTATTTTTGGCCCACTAGCAGCAGCCAGCCTGGTGGGCAAGCACAGGGGGGTTGTCCCAGCACCCAAGGCACATTACCACCCGCACCTGCCTGTGGGACACAAACCCCACGCCACACACACGTGCACCTGCCTCAGTGAAGCAACCTCACACTGCGGCACCCACGGGACCCCGGTTCTGCTGTGCACACACATACCCAGCAGGACCTACAGGCACACTCGTCTGGCTCACGTGCAAGCAATGCAACATACCCCATCCCTGCCCTGCATGTGTGCACACACCCTGCTTGCCACAACACCCTTCCCTGCCCTGCGTGCACCTGCCCCGCATGCAACAGCGTGCTCCCCAACGTGTACATACACAGTTCCCCCTGTCCCATCTACTTGCAAGGCTGACGGGGGGCAGCTGTCGGTCACTGCCCTCCCTCAGCGTCAGCATCCTCTTGCTTGGTCCAGGGCTAAGCAGGGGCCTTAACATTCCCGCAGGAAAGCAATGGTCAAAAATCAAGACGCGCACATCCTCCAAAATAAAACTCTCGGCTATCAACCAACCCACTCGTCACGCGCAGGGATGAGGACACAAGGGAAATCTGACACATCTTGAGAAAAACTCCTCCTCTCAAATCAACCCATGTTATGCCATTCAGCTTTTGCTTAAAATTACACGTTTCTCTTTTTTTTTTTTTTTTTTGGGTTAGGGGGAGAAGGCAACGAAATACACGGTTGCCAAGTCGAGTTAATGAAAAACCCTTTGGCTGTTAACTCATTTAGTGCAGCAAGCATGAAATAAAGTCCGTGGCACGGGGCCAAAGCGCAGTGGCCCTTTGCCGGGCGGGCTTCTGGGACCTCTCCCGGGCCGCCGAGGAGCCAGCCCCGAGCACAGCGGCCAGCCCACGGTTTCGAGGAGAAAATCTCTAGAAATCTGTGAAACCTCCTCAAAAAAACCAAAATTTAAAAAAAAAAATTACACACAAAAATCAAAATATCGATGGCTCCGCCAGGCCCGAGGAGATTTTTCATCAAGGCAGTTTGGCACCCACTTCCAAAATAAGCCCGACCACTCCGCTGAGGGGGGATCGGCGAGGGGACATCAACACCGAGGCTGGGCGGGGGGGGGCAGGGGGTAAGGCAGGGGCACGGCGGCTCCCCGCCCCACCTCGCCGCGCCCCAACACCCCGGGGCCGAGCGGGGCCGGGCCGGGCCGGGCCGGGCGGTGGCGGGGGCGGGCCCGCGGGCTGGGGCCGCCCCGGCGGGGCGGGAACGCCGGCGGGCGGGGGCTCGGCGTCCGTCCGGCCCCATTCCCCAACCTCCTCCACCGCCCCCTCCCGCCGCTTTCGTACCGCAGCACCCCCCGCGTCCCTCCCCGCCGAGGAAACTTCTCCGCTCGCAGGGAAAGAGTTCGGCTCCGCAGCCGGGGAGACGCTGGGTGCGAGCGGGGGGGCGGCGGGGAGCGCCCGGAGATGGGGAGCGAGGGGAGGAGGAAGAGGCGGCGAGAGAGTTGCGCCTCTCCCCAAAAAGAGACTTTGACCCCGCATCGCTCTCCGGCGGACCTCGAATTACATTTTTTTGTCACAGGTCGGATCCTAACGCACGTCGACACAGCGTCTAATTTATGAACTCATCAGCCTAATTTCATTATTTAATCATGCGCCCAGCAATCGTGTTTCCTTAAGAAAGGACTGACCTATTTTTGGCTGGAGATAAACGATCATGTTAACAGATGTTAATCTTGTAATCTGTTTTTCCTGTAAGCACTTCGCATACCCACGTTTCAGACATTAAAAAAAAAAAAATAAAAAAAATCTTGCCCCAACGACTTGACGTCACGATTCAGTTCTTATTAAAAAAAAAATCTCGCAGTGGTTTCAAAGACATTAAATCTTTTTCACTTTATAAATGCTGATTTGTTCTGCCTCAACTCCCACAGGCTTTTATTTGCATTTCAAATTCCACAGGTTACACCAGTCGCCTTTTCAGAAAATGTAAACCAACAATAAGGCAGCAAAGGGGGGGGGGGGGGGAGGGGAACCCTGCTTTTGGATTAAATAAAGAACAGAATTAATGTTTCGAAAATAGTCCCAGCAAAATGATATTTGCACGTCCAGTGCCCGAGCGCCTCCGCATCTATAGGGGTAATGTAAAGGATAAGATGTGGGCACGCACAATGCGCATTCCCCAGAAGATCCCTGTCTGCTGCTGGGAGCTTATTAACGCTCCTAATAAATGGTGCTGACTCCAAACCGACACCTTTCGGCTTAAAACGCAGGGTTTGTCTCCAGCAGTTAATTGCAGAGGTTAGCTGGTTTGAGGGGAAAAACAACGGCCGGCTGTCATGCTCCACACGTCTCCCCACACGTACTGCCAGTTTTAGCACCCCACCTTCTTCCCTCATAGCAAAGTTTACCCATCCAAACTTTCCTCAACTTGCCCAAGTGCTTAATTCGCATTAGGATCGCGACTCGGCGCTATGCTAATGATCACCGAAGATAGTAGCGGGGGGAGGGAGGGAGGGACGAGGAGGAGGAAAGCTTTTAGAGCACAAAATGTCTGGAACTGCATTATTTCTATTCTTCTTTTCTCTCCCTCTCTCTCTCCTTCCTTTCCTCCTCTCGACACCTCCCCACACACCCTTTTTTTTAACACGTACATTAGACTCCCTGCATCCCTCCCCACTCCACCCGCATCAAACGAGCGATTTTTCCTCTTCTGGAAATAATCGCTACGGAGACATTGTCCTCCGAGCCCTCCTCGCTGTCTATATGTGAATAATTGTTTTCTCTGCCCGCCCACCCCCAACTTCCTTTGATAAACTGTGTACTTCTCTAACGGGGATCAAGCAGCGACCGACTCACCACGGAACCGAGAGCGACTCAAAAAACAAGGGGGGGGGGGGGGGGGGACGCACGGACACAGCCCCACATCGGGCATTTCACGCACACGCTGAATCAATACTATCGGGGAGGGGCGGGGGGAAACAACCCACTCTTATTAATTGAAGTGGCTACTCGGTGTTCGAAGACCCATCACCCACCTTCTTTAGCCGAAGCATTTTACTTTAAAGTGAGGCAATTTGTTCTTTGTCTCTTAATGGATTAATATCGCAGTCTGCCCCCCCTCAACGTCCCTGACGGAGCGTACAAAGCCAAAGGGCTCCCGGAGCCCGCAGGGCTCCCCCACCCCCCGGCACCACCACTGCAGTAAAACCATCCTCCTCCTCCTCGCCAAACAGCGCAAAGTTACCATTCTGGAGCCGCTCCGATGGCCGGGGGGGACAGTCCCCGTACTCGGAGGGAGGCGCGAAGTTTTTGGGTTTTTTTCCTTTTTTTTTCTTTTTCCCCCCCCACAGGCACGCATCCCGAGGACCCCCCGCCCCCCCGGGCCATGCCCCCTCGCCCCGCCGCCCCTCACCTCCTGCGCGGCCGGCGGCGTTCGGGGAAGGGCGCGCCGAGCAGCCCTGAAGGTGAAACCACGCGCCGCATGCGAGCGGCGCCGCGCTGCACATGATCCGCCGAGCGGCTCCACTGGCGCGGGCGGGGGCGGCCCCACCGGCCCCCGCCGCGCCCCGCGCCCGCGCACCGCCCCCGCCGCGCCCGCGCCCGCCGCGCCCCGCCCGCCCCAGCGCCGCCGACGCCGCCGCGCGTCCCCCGGCGGCCGCCGTGGTGTGGCCGGTGCGGGGCCCGCACGCACACGCCGGCCACTATTGTCTCCGCGGAGCAAAGTTGGGGCGCGGGGTGCCGGTCGCCCCCGGGCGCTGCAGGAGCGCGGGGCGGAGAGCGGTGCGGAAGGCGGGCTCCGCGTTGTGCCGGGCGCGGCGTGGCGCTTGTGCCGACCGCCGCCCCGGTTCCCACGTACCTCCTCCGCTGCGAAAGATGCGGGTTGGAGTTGCCCCAGATGCATTTCTATGAGAAACTTTATTTTTCCTTTTTTTTTTCTTTTTTTTTTTTTTTTTGGCGAATTCCACTGGTAAAATATTTATGGATCTATTGAAATGCGCAGAAACAACAACATTAAAGTCCTCAATCAAGATCAAAGAGGAATACTGTTCAACAGCCACGCTGGGGAAGTTGAAAGACCTCCGAACAAATCAATCTGCCATATGGCTTTAGGAAAAAAAAAAAAAAAAAAAAAAAACAAGCAACAAAAAAGCTTCCCCCCCTCCCGCCCCTCCACTCCTATGGCTGAAAAGTTCAATTCTTGTTTTCCTGTCTGTTTACGAAGCTCGGTTTAATCACGCCAAATCTCTGTGTGCCATAGGCGAGGGGAGTGTGTTTAGTCTATGGCTGGGAAGCCTAATTTAGCGCTTGGTACTAGACATCAAGGGTGTGGATGAAGCCTTTTTTTTTTTTTTTTCTTTTTGTCTCTCTTTCTTTGTCTCGTAACGTGCGATGACGTACAATTGACACGGAGGACTTTTGACGGAGGGTCGGTGTTACCTCGACGCCCCGGGACGGTAGAACACCACTGCCCCCGGACACCCCGGCTAGGAGCTCCTCGCCGGAGTTGCCCCCCCACCCCTGGCCCGACCCTTCCTGGGCGCACCGGCCCCGCGCCGCCCTCCCTCCGTCTTGCACTTGGGACGCCAACTGCTTCGGCAATGAGAAAAAAACAAAATTGGGGCGGGGGAGGCTTTAAATCCTGCCCTTTCCAGTGCTTATTCCCTTGGAATAAAGGGAAAGGGTGGGGGTGGGGGGCAGCGAGCGGGAGGGGAAAGTTGGTAATGAAGGATACACGAATCATAAAATGTAAGCTATGTGTGATTAATGATCTGCACTAATTTGAATAGCAGGCGTGTTAAAGGTCATTGACAATTGTTGCTGCTTTCAGCATGAATGCCTGAATGGGATGTATTTGGGACAATCAAATTTAATTCTAATTCACAGAAAAAAAATAATCAGACGTGCATAGCAGCTGGTCAAAATATAGAGAGGATGTGCATTAAAAAAATGCACATTGCCTATTCTTCAAAGGCAACTTCATTACATTAAGGTGGTGTCTTTAAATGCCTCAATAGTAAATAACGTATCTGGAATGTCTGGATTTTGTGCCTTATGCATCAGCATCTTTCCTGGGCACTTTTTCAATTGCAGGCCAAATTAGGTTCCCAGTTACTCTGGACTTCCAGCATTTTGTGGGAATTCCGAGTTCGCTGATGCCAGATTTACCTGCGAGTGGACCAGACCAGATGTCACCTCTCTAAGCTTGAAGAATTCACCCCAGGCACACACCTATAATACAAGTGCGTAGATTCTCTAATCATGGTTTATATAGTAGTTTAGCATTTCTTTACACAAAGAGTAAGAAATCCATTATAAATCAGCATTCCTGGGCACTATTTAGAACTACAGTATTAAGCTAACAATTTCCATATGGTGAAAATTGACAAGTCAGAGCAATGAAAGGTGCCTGAGACTTCCCAACTCCTCTACCTAAAAATGTGATTTTTATGACCTATTCCTTTTCTCTCAGAGTGTGTACAGATTCTTTCCCTTAGACAGTAAAACATGAGAATACACAACGCAGTGCTTGCTCTTTTACTTGATAGAGTAATGCTTAAAATGCTTAATATTTTCCATATTTGCTTCCACAGGGCCAGTCTTGCACTCCTTCTTCCCGTAAGAAAATAGGAGGCTACAGGGGTGAAAGGACTGGAGAACCCATCTCAGGCTTAGTAAGCGAGGGGTATTCCACTTTAATGGAAAGGCAATTAAAAATTCAGAAGATGCAGAGACCTTAAAAACAATCAAGCGGTATATTAATTTCACGGAAAGTCACCAGCAGAGTTCCTCTGTCCATGTAATTTTAAATAGGAGATTTTCTCACATTTCTTCTGCTGAGTCCAGCACTTCTGGGTTTTAAAAGCAAAACTGAAATGGTGTAAGAATTTATAGACTTAAAAGATATGCAAAATGTATTTGCATAATATCGTCAATGTCATTAGAAATTTTAGGTAGAGAGGATGTTCTTAATTTTCAATTTGTTAGTAACATACCATTTCCATGGATGATTAATCTGTTTTCAGACACTGTTTACCCATTTTATCTTTGCCAGAAATCTTCCAGGAGATGTCCTCCAGTTTCAAATTCTTTAAATTACAGTATTTTGTATGAGAATGTCAGTGATATTAATGGCTCAATACGTGTTTTGCTATTTATAGACTTGTATGTATAATAATTCTGGCTAATGAAATACTTGGAGCAGAAAAGCATTTATTTACTTTTGCTATGGTCTAATAAATTATTTGTTCAGCATTTGGGACCAGGCTTCCTCAAGTTTGGGAAAATGGCAGTTTGATGAAATTCTGTGTGATGACTTGTCTGCATAACTTAGCCTTAGGAGTGATTGGTAGAAGCTTAGATAAGAAAAGGTTCCCGAGAAACACCATGGTAGAATAGCAAGGAAAAAAGGCTGTCTTTCTAAAAGCAAAGCTGAAAGCATAGATAAATACTTCAAGGCAGGCAAACAAGCCAAGTTTGGATTACATTTCATATATATGTGTGTGTGTGTGTGTACATGTCACATACACAGATACAGTCAGTGAAATGTAATCTAGCGGACCCAGTCACTTTAACTTTTGATGTATGCTTGCTCAGTTACTCAGGTTTTGTGCTGATGAATATTTTTTGTTGTTGCAAATCTATCTGAAGATCAGAGAACGTATCCAACTAATGCTAATCCAGGACAGTTTAAACTCCTGATTGTTTTTAAGGAATCTTTCTCCCATCTCAAGATTTGGACTAGCTTTTTCCTGTCACCCATCATATCTGTCTCTCAACAACCCTTTCTAAACACAGCCCTTGGCTTTATAGTTAGTTCTCCAGTTCTGCCAATAAAACAATATGTGTCTATTTAAATCTAAGCTAGAGATTTTGCTTTCAAACTGTGTTTGGGTCAGGAAAAAAGCACACACAAACTAACAACAAATAATCTTGTAATCTTCACATTCTAAACCAGACCTTTTCTTGGTGTATCTGAAAATACAAAGAGCATGTGCAGAAGTTACAAACTGGAAGGCATAGGCAACTCTAATACTCATGTACATCTGCAGATCACCGCACAGAAACATTCCCCGTGATGCTTTTTTACAAGAAACTAACATTTCTGACTCCAATTAAAATGGGCCATTCTAACATTGATGTGCTTTCAGAGTTTCTGTGGGTGGCACAAATTTCACTGCGAAACAAAATGGTTTCAATCAATAACAAGCATATACTGTTGGATTAAATACATTGACCTTTCATGTGCACTGCAAAAATCTGTTTCTTCTCCCTTTCTAATCGTGCCTCAGTAGCTATGTGATGTCAGGCTGCTTCCAGAGTTTGTACTATGAAAACACACCCCAACTTATCAAAGTTTTTAACACCAGCATACTCTGGGTCTACATAGATTGAGGTCAAGCTCTTGCACCCTGTTCATTTAGTCAGGCATAAATCTATCGAATGGATTTGAAAATATTTTTCCATTTGGAGACATGCACATATTTCATGATCTGACATATCTATTAATGTGTAACAACAATAAGTGACTTTGTTTCATCTGTTGACAAATTGTGGCAGGTTTCAGAATGTGGTCATACCCTCTTTACCTTCTATTCATAGAAGTTGTCCCCTTGCTATCATGCAATTGCATTAATGCCAAAAGATGACTGGTGTTTGTCTCCATCATCTCATTTATGGTATGTAAGAAGCTTTTCCTCATGGCAGAAATAATCTGGAGACCTTTCTTGAAGAATCAACATTTTTAACTCTAATGTCTTTCATATTTGCCCCCACCATCAACACAGTTGCTAGGATATAGCCTGATTTTGATATTTGTGCTTTGATCCTATCAAACCCACGTTTTTTATACATTGAATTATTCAATATTGCTTTTACAATGACACTGAGGAAGAGAGCAGAAAAAGTTAATATTGCAAAGTATAGCCTCAGTGTACACAGTTATTTTAGGTTTCTGCTAAATGTACCAACTTTTCCAGCCCTGGCAGTCAGATTTTCTCACCCATATGTAATTTTATAAACTACATCACGGCTTCACAGCAGGTAGGGAGCCCACAAACCTGTTCTTAATTTCAGCTTAACTGAAAGAATCTCAGCAGCAGCTGGTTTCAGAATAGTTGATACAGACTTCCACAGATGTGGCCCATAATAGGTTCAGAAATAAAAAAGAACTAGGCCACAATGTAGAATCAATTTCAAGGAAGACAAATTCTATAAGGATGCCACTTTAAGGTTTGTTTTTTTTTTTCTTTGAGACAGAGATCATTGGGAGGGCATATATCTGTGGGCCGGGTTTTTCCATGCTGTCTACTGATAGTAATACTTCAGTATACTGATTTTCTGACAGGCTGGACCTGGCTGTTAGCAGGCTGTGCTCTCTCAAAGCAAAAAAAACGGGCTATTTCTGAGTTTGTGTCGCCTTCCATCCCCTCCCCCTCGCCCTTCTTATGTTCCTCCAAGCATAACTGATAGTACTGGAGTGCTTGTGCGCTTTTCTAACTGGACCAGACAAAGAGGTACAATAGCTAAAAATGACCTCTGATGTTACAGCGAATGCGCCTCTTGATAAAACTGGGGAAACTGGTTGCTAGCTCTAAATTACATGTTATTTGGTGTTGTTCCACAAACTCGAAATAAAGGACTACAGAAAAAAATAGTTTCACAAATGTTCGTTTCTGGAGTTTAGTAAGGAGAAGAATTTAAATGATTTCTGGAACGGCACGGTAAATACATCGTTGTACTATCTTCTGCTGAGTAAAAAATACCTCAAAAGTAAAAGTGGAACAAAACAGTCACTTGTTTTCGCTAACAAAATTTCCCTTGACATTCTGTGCAGTAGTCTAAAGTGGTTGAATAATCTTAGTTTATGTGGTCTTTCAGCTCAGGCATGCGAGGAAAAAGGAACTTCAAAAAGAGAATATTTTACCTGATGTGTACTATTTTAAGGCATCAGTAATTAGAGAACTGCAGAGGTCAAAATAGCCATCAATATCATGAGCAACAGAGTAGAAGTAACATGTTTGAGAGGAAGTTAGTTGGTTGGTTGTAACATAATACGCCGTAAGCACTAGGATGTGGATCTGCAATGACCAGCAGCAGAAAAAACAGTAAAAGTTAACCAGCACCAGATATTTGCTTTGCTGAAAGCACGAGAGAACTCGTAGATAAGAAATAAAGATGCTTTAGAGGCTAAATTGCCTCACTGCAGAGATGATCCAACCTATACTGAGGTCCATCTACACAGGCTGGAGGAAAAGTTTGCCAGTGCCTTCAGTGAGCCAGACAAAAACTCAGCATTCGGAAGCTCCCAAACCTTTTTTCCACCTTCTGGATCTCATTCAAATCTGAAATGTGTGTCATTAGCCTAGTTATAGCATACTAGTGCCTGCATCCTAAAGTCAAATCAGGAAATACTAGATCAGGGTATGCAGCTAAGATGTTGCTGTGTATCTGCTACTACTAAAACTCTGTACGCCAGCCTGTATTTCTGAACCGGCATAAATAAAAGATGAGTAAAAGTACAATGATTACATCTGAAACTGCAGTAGTTTGCAACAGTATAATTCATAATAAATGTGCACAATTTTGGGGAAAATTATTTTGAGAACAGGAACTCTTCCAAAAACTTCCTACTATTTCTTTCATTGCTGATAGACCATTTTTCTCTCCTGAACAATTTTATGCCAAATTGGCTACTTTTCTAATTCCTCCATAAATCACACAAAATTCATGATTCTTTTTTTCACATTTGGATCCCCAAATCAACCAAATGAACTCATACTACTGAGAGAAAGAGGCTGAAACAAACACCCAAGATCATTAGCATAAAATTATCAGCATAAAATTATTCCAACTTTTAACAAAAATTTGCAGGAGGCTTCTAGTTTGTTGTTTTCATTGGGTTTGAAAGAGAGAAGTGAGTAGGGAAGTTGGTCCGCTACAGACTTTATGAGGCATTTGCCTTTTTCCCTGTTAAACTGCAAAGCCAATAAACCTGGAGCATTCAGTAACAAGCAAGGCACTCATGTCAACAAAGACCTTACTTAGAGAGGGAGAGGTTTTGAGAAACTTCTGTGGCAAGGATTTGAAGATATTTTAGTCATATGCAATACACTTTTGCTTCTCTGTTTCCTACAGTATAATCCCCTTTGCTTTTCCCCCCTCGGTGTTTTAAAACGAGCGCAGAAAAGGTCGAGTGTTAAACTACACTATTCAATTGTCCGGTAAGTACACAAATTCTGTTCAAATCAGAACAAACTTTCAAGTAGACAGAAAGGGGTATTTGGATTTCTATTTGGATTTCTATTTTATCCCGGAAACCCTGCTGAACACCAGTGTGACAGGGAATATAGCCATATCAGACCAACAAAAGGCTCCTAATGTAGTGAAGACCTCCTCCCCCCTCCTCTCCAAGGAAGCCGGCTGGCAGAGCTTTTGCTATCGGAATTGTTTGCAGAATAACCAAACTAAAGCAGCTCCCTATGTGGGTGCCTCATTCAGGAATAAGCAGCACTTTTATTCTAAAACACTTATCTAGCTTCCTGAAGAGAACAGGCTATTTGGAAGATATTTCTTCACTTTGAATGTTCTTGTGGAGGAACACCTGTCTATTTTTTTTTCTTCTATTTGCATTTTCATTTGCCTCTCTGACAAAAGCAGAGATGTATTCACTCAATAAAAAAGTTATCGCATATGCCAGCAACTCTCAGATTCCTTCTGCTGTGCAAAAGATTCCGAGTACTGTTTTTATTGCAAAGGATCGCATTAATATCAATGGCACGAGCACCCTGTTTGCTCCTGGGTGCTTCATATAATAAAAGGGTTATGCTTTATAAAGTCAAATGCAGCAGATCTGCATTTCACATTGTCACTAGTATGACAATGTTCTTGCAATGCAAGATGCACCACTTGTCATACTTTTATTGATATGAAGTATGTTGCTGTGTAATACTCCACATATTTTTCCCTAAGACATGAGAACATTTCATGCCAAATCCCTCTATCACTAACGAGTCCAGGATCCTATTTATTTAAATAGGACTTTGGGTAATAAAAATAAGAGATTGCAAAATAAGTGTGGTAACAACACTGCCAAAAATGCTCGCAGAATGACGCTGTCGGTATTGTCCAAGCCAACGTTTTGTCTCTCCAGAGAAGAAGAATGCATATAAGTGTGTACTGTCAACTGCATTTGCTGTCACTAAGCCTAAAATGTGTGTTTGTTTTTTTGTTAGATTTTGTTACAGAATTGAAAAGAGTTGGGTTAAGCATTTGGTATTAACTCCCTGAAGGCTCCACTAGTTAGAACTAACATGACACAAGCATCTCTATGTCTGTAGTCCACAGGAGAGACAGCATAAGGCATAAGTTGGAAGAAGGGGTCAATGGACTGTGAAGAGAGGCCAGGAGCATTCTGGCAGTGCTTACTTGCCTTGTAACCCCAACAAATGTTATGGTGGTCCCAGTGCCAAGTCCGTGCAAGGCCAGCAACTGGAAGCTGGTGTGAACAGCTGAACATGAACTGCTGCCCTAAGCTGTAGGAACCAAAGATGAGTGGCTTGTGAGATCACAGCCAGGAGCTCTGCTGTAGGACCTGGGACAAAGCTGGCTAGATTTGCAGACCCCTAGCCACCAACATCTGTTCCTGAAGCCTACTGTATTCCCACCTCTGCTTTTTGGAGGAAGCAACTTGGCAGAGTATTAACAGTACACTCCTTATTTCATTCACAAGTGCTTCTGCGAGGATTATATAACTACATTAACTGTATATTCAAGTATTTTCTACTGAGTCCACACCGTTCTGCTGTAGAGCAGGCGTAGTAGCCATAATCTGGTCATTAAAAAGTGCTGGTTAATGTGACACTTGCATGAATGACCTCATTTTTCACTTGCTCACTAGAACATTTTTAAAGGGAAGTATTTGCTTGGTTGATAGCCAAGTGTTTTCTCCTTGACTACCGAACGTGTTTAGTCCATATTAAGGGTAAAATTCTCTCCAAAGTTCACTGGTAATTTCCAGACCCTGCAAGATTTGCACGCAAGAGACTGACAGCAACATTCTTATTTAATCACTTCCCACTATATTTCAGAAAAATGTGGTTTTCCAGATGCTCATGACTTCCAAATGCAAAGTGGAAAATGTCCAAAAAAGGCATTACTTCATCTAATGTCGTTTATTTAGCACACATACAATCCTTCTGTCCTTCTCCTGCTTTATCAAAAGCGAGGCGATATGTGACTAGTTTGTATAACTTAAATTTCTTATCTGGGCTTGCATAAGTGCATTCAGCAGCTTCCTCAGATGTACAGTTAATGGGAAATTCCATGAGTTTTACACTTAAACTTAATCAGAGATATGAATGGAAGAATGTAACCATCACAGCTATTGCAGAGTCCTCCACTCCCTGACCTTTGGGCTTATAAACCCATGAATAAGTTACATTCATCCATGTACTAAAACATTTTTTTCATCGCTAATGCAGAAAGGGTTTAGAACTCCTACTATTAATCTAAGTTGAATTTCAGTCGAGCTGCTCACGAGTGGATACTCAGTCTTTACCCAAGGTTTGTAAGACTTGTCCTCTTTTCACCCCATGCAGCTTGGGTCCCAGCACAGGGGCAGACCTGGTCAAAGAGCCCATCACCGTGCAGGTAAATGAGGAGAGAGGAAGAACTGCACCACCCAGCAGAGCTGATGTGGCTGTGTCCCAAGCATTACTGGCTGACCGCAGCTGCATCTGCACCTACCTGCCAGCAGGACAATGTGTGCCATGGTCCCCTCTCCCTGGGTATCATCTGCAGTCTGCTGCAGCAGGGGATGCAGGAATTATATCACAGAATATTCTGATTTGGAAGGGACACACAAGTACCCTTGAGTCCAACTCTTAAGTGAATGGCTCATACAGGGATCAAACCCACACCCTTGGCGTTATTAGCACCATGCTCTAACCAACTGAGCTAGTTTAACACATCTCTCCCATGCTCACAAAGCACTGTGCTGGATCTGATCCCCATTGCAGCTGTATATACTGGGTTTGGGAAGGACACTACTCACTTGTTGCATAAGCCAGTTTTTTTCTCTGAGCCTCATTTTCTCATAGCTGCAAAATGGGTCAGTACTTTTAGAGAGCTGCACTCACTACTGCCGTAACGAAATACCCTGAGTCTTTTGCTGACCCTGGCAGAGCAAACCATGGCACAAGTCATGCTTGGTACCTGTGTTTGGAATTGTGTTTTGACTGGCCTCAGAATGCAGTGAAAAGAATTCAGCAAAATCAGCATGGAGCTGTGTCAGAGGAGGTTTAGGCTGGATATTAGGAAAAGGTTCTTCTCCCAGAGGGCGGTCGGACACTGGAAGAGGCTCCCCAGGGCAGTGGTCATGGCCTCAAACCTACCTGAGCTCAAGGAGTTTGGACAACGCTCTCAGGTAGCTTGTGGGATTGCTGAGGCTGTGCTGTGCAGGGCCAGGAAATGGACTTGATGATCCATATGGGTCCCTTCCTGCTCAGGAGCTTCTGTGATTCTGTGATTTGTACCTAACACAGAGCACAGCAAGGGTTATATCAATTCATCAATCTCTCCTAAAAGCATTTTTGCACCTTCCTTGAGTTGACTGTGCAATCGGAGTGAGTCAGTCGCACAGCTAAAAGAGAGTAAGTATACTTTGAATAGAACAGATAGTCTGTCCCAAAGACAAACTAGAGAAAAAAACAAGGTCTGATGCAATCCAGTATGGGTTAATTCATTTTCTTCCAGTAGTCCGAGGTGGTAGATCAGGAAAGCATAAGACAAGAAACGCCCACTCAGCTAAAGACCTCTAAGATAAAAATAGCTCCATCAACACAAACTGAATACAAACCAAAAGATTCAATGGGCCAATTGAATTATATTTAGGGGATTTTTCAGTAAAAAATTAAACTTTTGTTTGTGTTCAGATTTAGTAAGTGAATAAACAGTGCCTGAAAGGAAAAAATAAAATTAAAAAAAGAGGTTATTCCTCAGCCCAGCTGAGTTATAAAATAACTTTGTTGTTTAAAAAAAAAGAAAAAGTACCATCCAGCATCCAGACACACCTGTGTGCCAAGTTTTGACCTGATGCAATTTGATACAGGTGAGATATTAAACCCTGAAGAACAAGTTAACAATGGAAACAGTGACAGACTGTTAACAGTAGTAAAGGGTAGTGGCTGCCATTATACTTGTAAGTTATACGTTTTTCACAGCATAGTGGGACAGCTGATAAACCCTGAACCTGCCTGCTTGCTGCCTTTAATTTGCCTGCAGTTTGTTAAGCAGTGCGACTCCAGGAGTGACCTTGTATTTACTCATTAATTCTGGGAGTCATTTCATGGGGAATTAGAACAACTAGAACATTTTTAATATCAAGAGCATTTTGCCTCGTTTCTTCATTGTCTTTGTAATTTAAATATCCTGTTGTGTAAGCCTAAAGGCAGGAAGTGCGCTATACAAACCCTTACAATAACAGTATTAGGTTGCAGATAAGCCCATGTGCTCAGTGGTGTTGGGTAATTTTTTTTTCTCAAGGTAATATAAGTTTTGCCAAGACTAGAAAAAATGCTAGAATGCTTTAATGCACCTAAATTTTCAAAATGAGCTTTGTCTGTTAAGCACAAAAAAAAAAAAGTACTCTCCTGATAATAAGAAATTACTTTGGCCAATAATGCCAGACTTTAATTATTTAGCTCCATTCTGTATTTGTGCTTCTGCCATGAAACCCAAACCTTTTCAGCAGGCAGAGAAGTGGTGGTGGTGTAGGTGCCCACCTATCCTCTCTCATTCTTTTTCCTCCAACTCAGCACTGTTTTAATGCAAATCAAACCTTTGGTGCGTACATAGCTAACGCAGATATCCTTACACTTCATGCACCTGGCAGTCAGCTTTCCTGCTGAGGCGGCTGCTGAACTGGATTGTTTCCTCTTGTGATGGTTACACTTGTAAAAGAAGACAACAAGAACTTCTTACAGATGATAAACACAAGCTTGTTTTTTTTAATATATATCTGGATTTATGGGCCTAACCTAGAAAATTCTGTTAATGGTAACATTTAGAATTTCTCAAATGAAGCAAATAATTTCTGCGAGCCAGACACATAACTAGCACTTCAAATCGTGAACAAGCCGTGTAACCTACTAGTGGTGCATTTAACAAAAGTAGGACATGATTTCTGAATCTATTCTCCTTTAATAAGATTGTAATCCTGACTGTCCTGTTCTGACTGCAGTTGGAGGTAGCGTTGCTGAATGGCTCACGAGCAGCAGGCTTGTGTGCTTGCATAACTGATCCTGAATTACACACGGTGACTATCTATAGGTGATGATCTTGAACATGACAAAACGTTTGATCTTTGCATACATTTGCACAAGTATGTTTGCACCCACATGGCACATACACACTCATATCACATGCACAGCATTATGTGTAATGAGATTGTTACATTTGTGTAGATGCAATGTGAAAAGGAAAAATTGCCTGACACTTTACCTTTATAAGCCTTTCACAGACAGCTAAATTTTATTAGTATTTAGCTATTTCTGCTGTAATTTCATGTAGCATCTAATTTAGGCTCAAATTCTAATGGAAATTTCAGCCAAAACTGTTTAGCTTTTTGTGAAACAGAAACCTGGTTGTTTTACCCATCAATAAACATTCTGGATATTCTCTGGGAATTGTTCTAGCACCTCCACAATTTGAAGCCAGAGTCTGAAAAATTTGAAGTCTCCCTATGCTAGGGCTTTGCTAGGGCTATTCTTATTATACATTTGGCTGTGTTATAAGTCTGTGAAAAAATCACAGTTTGCACATGCTCCATCACTACCTCTTCAATTGGAGTCACTAAATTCTAAGAAGATTCTGCTGTAACTGGGAATGCTCAGGTTTCTCACAGCTGGCAGCGCCAACTGAACTACATATGCCACGTCCTCAGTTATAGACTAGTGTCCTCACTATTCCATACTTGAATATATTATTCTAGGATACATTACAGGGGCAAAGCCAAAATTTCACTATACTAAGAACTCAGAGCAGTAACATTGGGATGAGTTCCAACAGCAACTGCCAAGAGGGAGATAAATTAATTTATGCTCATGAAGTGTTCAAATATTGCAGAACTGGTCACTACAGAAAATCTCACGAGAAATTTAATTATTCGTTTTTGAGAGAAGCATTTGACTAAAATTATTATGTGGCTGTGCAATTAAAGATGATACCATAAAGCACACACATAAGGGTCTAAGTGAACAGACATCCTCAGTATTGGCACTTTCTACATTATTTTGTCTACACAACTTAAGAATACAGTAAAGAACCTAGTTCCTTTAATTTATTCATTCACACATCTAGTGTCTATAGGCAGCTTGCCTCCAATTCAAAATAATAAAATAATGGTGGATCTTGCAGTGGTTAATAGTTAATTGCATTTAATATAAAAGAGGCAGGAATAGCTAATCTGAAGTTATCAGAGACAATGATTTACTAGACATTATGGTCAACCCACAGCATAGAGCTTTCAGCTATTCCCTCTGGAATATTAAAATCTGTGATAACCAGTGAAGTACGAAGTGAGGGACTTTCTGGAGTTTCCTTCATGTCTCAGCAGGCTTTTAACAGAACAATCAAGGGGAACTGTCTACAATAAACTTCTCTTTGTCTTCACTTCTTCCAGCTTCAGTATGCGAGGAGCTCCATTTTCAGCTATGGAAATGAACCATTTCATTTTTATGAGATCTTGTTTCAGTAGCCTACTTTGAATAATAAATAACTATTAACTTTCAGAGCATAGCTTAAGACATAATTTTTAAGGCACATCCTGTTTCGAGGACTTCAGGATAAAAACTACCTAAGAGCAAGAAATTGTAGAAATAAATGAGAGATAACAAAGTTGTTCCCAGTACAGTGAGGCTGTCAGTCTTTCTGCACTCTTGCCCTTGTAATTGTATATGTTGGGCCTGATTCCCTGACTTCATTTGAGACCCCTAGGGGGAAACCAGAAGTAACATACTGGGGAATCATATTCTTCTCTCAGCGTTTATTTTTTGGAGGGCCAATCTAGTGCTGTGCTTAAAAACCTCACAAGAATTGCACAGAGCTTACATGATTTCTTTTGGCTTGCTGAAAGGGTGAGTATGGCACAGCTTTTGCAGCGTTATTTCCTGAGCGCCTATTTAAGCAGGTTTTAGTGTTAACTTCAACTTCTTAACAAGCTTAAGTACAGCATCACATTTGATTTGGTTTTGCAAATGTCTGGAACTTTTCATGTGGAATTAGCAGATCTCAGACTTCAAGCCTAATGAACTCAGATAAAACTCAGCAGGATGTCCTGTTGGAAACTAATTTTTTTGTACAAAGACAGCTCTTTGGTCCTCTTTTCTTGCATTGCGTTTGTTGACTTGTCTCACAGGCTCATAAGCTATCAGCTCTCTTATTGATCGACTCTAGAGTCACTTGAAAACATAATTTTGAAAGCAGCATTTCAGCACCTCTCCTTGTTTGATCTCATTGCTGTGGCACAGTTTTTCAAGCTCTAGGCTGAAAATCAATGCTGGGGCTTATTTTATGCTTTATAATACATATTTTTTTAAAATCTTTGCATCTATCTAATTGTATTTAAAATGCCTCTCTATATGTTAAATTTTCTGCTTTATTAAAATCTGACCTAGGATTCACATCCCTTCATTTTAATTTAGCTACAAATTGATTCTTAAAGTATCACATTTAATAGCCTTTGGGGTTTGATGCGCAAACTATTCTGACGTCTATTCATAGACCTTTATAATGGGACCCACTCCAGTTTATCCCTTGAACTGTCAGGCTCTTTGGGAAATAATAGCTTCTGACAGTTGTAGAGTTAAAATATAGGATTAATGATCAGCTTTTAATGTGCAAATGGGGTATTCAGCTTTCCTCTTACCCATCTTATTTAATGCAAATTCACTGTTGAAACAGGTAGCATGAGTTTCTTCTCTCACTAAACATAGATTAATATATCAGGGTAAATCCCTGACTCAAAATAGAAATTTAGATACACACCATGAAGTAAATACAGGGCACTACATTCATGCTGATTTATAAGCAAGTATTTTTCCTGTACCAAATCCATCATTTGTTTTTAAGGTTTCAAAATCTCACTTTAACACAAAAATAAAAGTAGCTGTGCATCACAGCAACTGATTTAACCAGCGGGAAGGAGTCTGCCCTTGTCTATTAAATACAGCTGTAGAAAGCCCCACAGACTTTGATTTAATTGTTTCCAATAGGCCAAAACAATCTGCTACCTGCACTTAGTATAAAGTAAAAGAGAAAAAAGACAGGGATTTCTACAGTGAAGCATGGAGCAGATCAGATGTTTTCATTAGGAGATTAATAACATGCTTGTGATACTTGGCCTTACGAATTGTATGGTAATTTTTTGAATTGCAGCATCCTATCTATACAAAACTAAACTATTTGTTTAGAAAATTTTATATACTCATGTAAATGGAAAATGCACTTTAAACATGGTGTAAAAAGAAGCATTTGTCTATTATGTTCTGCAGTGATAGGCAGCACTGCGTCCAAGGAGCGGAGCACGGGGAGGAGGCGTTCAATTAAGGTGACACTTGGAGAACATTGCACCTTTCTTAGAGTACCTGGGAGGAAAAGGTTTTGAGAGTAACTTAAAAGAAAATCAAGACACACAAAAATAAAATAAGCACTAAGTCATTCAGAAAAATCTTTCATATTTAAGGGAGTCACACACCTGCTCATACTTCTCTAATAACCACTAGCTTTCCCAAGCACACGAAACAGAAAGGTGTCCCTCAAGATATAAGACTTAATCCTTACAGTGCTTGAGTGCCTTAAGCTGCCAATAAAGCAAAGAGTGAAGTCTGTTGTCTGCAATTATTCCTTTGAAAGGAGTCACATCAGAGCAGCACATGTATATAAGTACTCCGAGCAGCAGAGGAAGAAGAGAAAGAGGAATACACAGCACATCACATATAAGTGACTTTTGTGTCTTCTATTTTTATTGCTTCTATCTTTGCATACATGCTGTAACACACTAATAGGGAAGAATATTAACGTTATTTGGGAAACCTGGTTCCAACAGCTTGTAAATGGCCTCCAGGGATTTCTTTTGTTGTTTTGATAACAGTGTCAATTTACTTGGATAATATTCCCCCCCCTTCCCATTTTGAAGAATGCAAAGCAATCTATCATTAATGACTCTTGACAAACATAAGCTAAATTTAAATTAACTTCACAGACACTGTTAATAACATCCTTAGCTATTCTCTTCCTAATTTTTCACTGCCTTCTACCTTGTATTCACAGCTGTGCAACGCAAGTCAAAACAGCAGTCAGGCAGCAGCGTTCCGTTCGGCAGACATACTGCATTCGTATTGCTTTGGTGTAAATTAGGGACAGTTCAGCAGAGAATTGGTGTTTGCAGACATGCTGATAAATATGAATATATATAATAACCATAGCAGGCTGTGGTCACCAAATGGACTAAAGCTGTTACCTGGCACCTGGTGGTCCAAAGGATGCTTTAGCTAGCCTATGCCATTTCTTACCCTTGCCAGCAACTTGTTCTTCCTGTGTCCCTCCTGCACTACTGTCTTGGTTGAGCAGGAGGCTGGATGATCCCCTGGACACAAAAACCACACAGAAATGGTAAAATAGACAAAACGATAGGAAATACAAGAATAAATTATGATTTTCGCAGGGATTTAACTCTCTCACTCATTTCACTGAATGGCAGGACAAATCAGTAAGAGACCATGGCCAAGATAAAGTATTGGCAAGGGAAAGGGGAAAGAAGGTTGCTGGCAGCCTTCCTGAAAAGTTTTTCATCAAGTTACACCAGGAGAAACCAGCATATTCTAAATCCTGGCCAGGGAGTTACCTTCCGTAAGCAGCAGGGAGGTAACAATAGGACTATAGCCAAAGTCCACTCTTTTCATGCCTTACTGCAGCTATGTCTTCCAGGCTTCCCTGGACAGAGGGGGAGTGATGTTTTCCCAACACAAGCTATTGTTTGTGCTGCAATAGGTACACAAAGAGGCAGTTTGTACTGGGGCTTGGAGCCTTAATTTTTAACATCTTGGTGTTTCTGGTTTACAGTGGCTCCAAAATGCCTTCAGGTTGCAAAATGGTTGTCATTCCTTGTGGAAATTAAAACCATAGGTTCTAAATGATGTGGCTATTTTCTGTGGTTTGAGAGAATTTTCTCTGGAGACGTGTTTTTAGATAGAGACATGAGGGATTTTTAAACTTTCTGCAAAACATTTTCAGAATTCACTTAAATGAAAAATTAGACCTTGTGTTTATCAAGTTTCATCGATAAGACTTTGTCCTCATGATTGCTTTGATTTCACAGTCAGAGCCAATAAACCTTAATATTTCTTTTCCAAATTGCTTGTTGGGCACTTAAAATTCCAAATCAGAAAAAGTGCAGCTCACAACAAGACAAAAAAATTTTTGCTAATCCAGTGAGCAGAGATAAACTGATCTTAGAATTCAACTAACGAAGGGGAAAACCACTTAGAACTAAGAGCCTCAATATATGTCAGAGGGCCGGTTTGGGGTCTGCAGTGAGGAAAGCAGGGCTACAAGGAGTGAGAAGCTGCTGCTGGCTCTGGAGATTTATTCGTTTGAAGTATCCCAGAAAACAGATCCAGCAAAGGTTGCAATTGTAACCCTCTCCCAGCCAACCCCATAATTCATTAGTGCATGAAACTTAAAAAAAAACACTTATTAATCAGAGGATGCTTGGTATTTCACTTTGTCCTCAACACAGTTGTGGCTAGTGTTTGCAGAACAAAAGGGATGGCCTTTGATATTGGGACACTTGCCTGCTAGTGCAGGCAACAGCATGGGCTAATGTGAGCACTGAATGGCTTTGAACCCCCACCTGTCCCCCAGCTTTTCACCAGAGTAGCAGGAAAAAAAAGAACCATTTCACATACCCACCTAGTTCAATGAAGTATTTTATTTAAACTCTAGCTATTAGTCTAAAATGATGTCAGGATTGAAAACACTTAGGAAACTGGAATCTAAACTTCTGTGGCTCAGGGGATGACCCCCCATCTCAACCCTGCACAACTCACCACTGCCCTGATTTCATGTGGCTAAGTGGGCATAATTGAAGGGAATGGTCTCTCCTAGCTCACAGTTTTGTCCTGCGGCCATTCAATTGCCCTGCTTTTGTTTTGTTTTGTTTTGTTTGTATTTTCTGACCTTGTATAACTTTAAAATGGCCATGCATAATTTTTTGGACAGTTTCCATTTGGGGCAGAAACCCTTCTTGACAGGTTCAGCAAAGGCTGCAATTTAATGGATGCATTTCAAATTCCCTAAACCAGGGTTCAGACACCACTTCTGCAATCACAACATAGCAGAGGATGTGCAAGCATGGGTTACTGATGTTTGGATATAAATAATGGGTCAGACACAATCCCAGTTGGTACTATCTTATGAAGATATAAATCCACAAAGGGGGCCTCTGCGGTGGGAAATCTCTTGGTAAAGGAATTTGCCACAACCAAAACCAACCATAGCCCCTCTGTGGCTGAGTGAGACATTCTGGGGATGACAGCAGCCCCTGAGATAGGCTCTGCCAGCCAGAGGAGTTACAGGACGTGCTGACCCAGCATGTCCCCCACAGTCTCTGTTAGCACAGTCATAAACTAAAGAAAATGCCTGCACTCACGTCAGTGCAAAGTCTGAAGGGGGAGGATGACCCAGTGAGAACTTTATCTCTTTAGGGAGTGAATCCCATTGTGGCATAGAGGGCCTGGTAATACAGTAGGGGAGATTGCGTGCCGGGTGCTGCCCACTGCCCACTCCTGCTCCCCTGCGTGTGGCTCACAGGTAATAAAAGCCTGTTTGTTGCTCTAGCTGACAGCAAAAATAAAACATGAGGAAAAATATATATAAAAATTATGATAAGCGATAGCACAGGGAAAAAAATATAATAAAATCAGATGGGAGAGTTCACAGGGCAATTGGATGTTTGTATTGTCCCAGGAAAATGCAGTCCTGTGGAGCTGAAGGGAATCGATTGGTTTGTATTCACATTTTTCCTAAAAAGTCATGGTATAACACCGGCAACCTATAGGGAGACTGGGAAACAAAGAAACAAACAAACAAACCCTTCTGAGGCTTCTCTCTTCCTCCATCTCCTCTCCTGTTTTTTTTTTTTTAAATCAGAGAATGGGGCAAAGGGGCAAAAGAGAAATCCTTGTATTTGCCAGTCAGTAAATCTAACTTCAACCTCGAGTGAAACAATGGGCAACTAGTTAACAGGGAGAGGAAAAGGAGACAGGAAATAATGGGGTCATGAGCAATTAAATGGTTTGGTCAAATCTGACCTTTGTTTTAATGTAATTTTGAATCAGCAGAGTTCTATCTGGGTTAAATATAACTGCCTGGATTTTTGAATTTTCTTAAAAAGAAATAATGCCAAAGAAAGTCAGTTCATCTGGTGGAATGAAAAGATGTAGTGGGAAAAATATGTTTTCTTCTTGCTTGCAACAGCTGTTAAACTTCAGCATGCAAAATCATATAGGAGGAAAAAACCTTCCTTAAAATTCCAGTATCAATCTCAGTTCATCTAAACTGTGAAAAAGCTCATAAGAAAATCCCATTCCCTCCCTCAAAAGCTTCCAAACTCCTCATCCACAAGAAGGGGAAAGCCAGACTTGGCATTCTTGATATGGCCAAGACTAAAAGAGGTTATTTAGATTTCCTCTTCCCTCTGTTCCCTCCACTTATAAATCAACACATTTTCCGGATTAATTTATACTTTGCGTGTGCATGTATATTTATAAAAGAAAGGGTCACAAAACCCATGCTTTTAAAGAAAGGAAGCCTTTTTACACTATGTTTTAAAATTAGCCAGGACTAAACATTGCAATGCAGAAATGCTCCTCTTGCTATTACACAGCCCCTGGGAAAATATCCAGGGAGCAGTTTCAAGACAGTTTAAATCAGTCGAGCTAGTGAGAGTTCTCCCTCTTCCCTGGGCCATGCCACATGTTGCTGATGCACAGAAGTACATTAGCACTGCTGCTTATCCGACCCGTTATTGAGCCAATTTGAACAAATTACCTTCTTTTTCTTTTTTTTTTTTTTCCTCTGTTACTTTTCAGCTGGCTTGAGACTTTAAATTAAGTCACTAAGAGGTCAGGGGAGCACCAGGGCCATCAAAAGGGCAAGGTCTGGAAATACGTCATCAAGTCCAAGGTGAGGGTGGCATGGTAGCACTCACAGAGAAAGGGGCATCACTGCCCATCAGCAAGCAGTGTTTCTTATACCAGCCACCTTCTGTTTTCCCACTCTCATGATTTATTTCAGAAAATTTCACCTGGATCAAGAAATGAATCCAGATAAAGATTATCCCAAATGGGCTATTTTTCAGCCAGTTCTCTTCCCCAGTCCAGCTTGCTTGACAGCTGTGGTCAAGTAGGAGAGGCTTTTGAAGAGTGGGCAACCAAGGAAAGGGATGTGCTGCCCTAAAAAATACATTACTTGGAAAGTAGGGCTGTTTTGTGAGGAAATAGTATCACTGATCTAAAATCTACTTTTGAAAACTGTATGCACTGAAAAAACAAGTCAATTTTAAAATCTGGTCTGTTTGTTACAGATAAATGAACTTCTAACCTAAGAGCTTGGTTTCAGCTCACTCCCCTCTGCCACCATTCACTGCTGTGTGTTCTCAGCAGACCATAATTATCAGCCCTAAAGCCACAAGAATGATGTCATTTTTAATTCATCAAATACCAGGTATCCCAAGGGTATCCTTCACCAGAAATGCAGCAGTTCTGAAACCAATTTGGGATTTGGGTTTTGATGGAGGGGTGGTAACTTTTGGACTAAAAGCTTTTGAAAAACTCAAAAGTCATCACAGAATAGTGACTTTCTGACTGTCTCTGCAGTAATAGGCTACTAGCACGAATAACAGCTGACATTTCAGACTCTGGGTGACCCCTGGGTATTTTATGGGTCTTTTTTTGCCCCTAATCAGTAAGTTTGAATAGCTGTGAAATACAACAAGGTAAAGTATGCTGAAGACATAAGGTTACCTATATGCCCAATGCTGTGATTTTAACCAAACCATTTTGCATAAAGACTGCTTTTGTATGAGGATGCCTGTTGAACAATGTTGTTTTTAACTCAGTCAGCAAAATAGATGAACTTGCAATATGATGCAGAGAGCATATGTTCTTTCTTGCATAGTCTTACTGGATTTATTCTGAGAAGTTACTGGGGCTTCCTGCAAAGATTGTTTAATATCTATGGTGGAAATAGTCCAGCTTTTATAATAGTACTGATGAAAAAATAATGACTTTCCATATCCAACCAAAGCCTGATTACACTCATTGAAATACTAATGTCAATATTTATTAGCTAATATTAAAATTACTGCCGTCTCATTTTTGCAGTTAGTCAGAAAATCATTATGTATCCCTTTTCAAAAATCATTGACTTTTCCTTAGCACAGAAAACTCTATTATCAGTCTTTATAAAATATTTATGGCTTTCCTTGACATTCTTATAATATCCCTAGGAGAACGATCAGCATTCCTTTTGCTGAAAATAAGACAAACCTTTTTTCCCTAAAAAATAATTAATGAACTAAATGTAAATGAAACCAAGCCAAAAAAGGTAAGAAGCTACAGCTTGGTCATCTAATTTTGCCACTTACTTCAGGAAAAATCAAAACCATCTCTGTTTTAACTACTTTATTACTATTATTGGGGAAAAAAGTGGTCTTGATTTGTCACTGAAGGACAAATTATCCTTCATTCCACATGTAAGCATATGAAGAGAATTATTAGGCTAAATGGAGGGGCTTTTCACTGATTCATTGATTTTTCTGTGCCCTTGAATGTTTGTGCCACTGTTTCTTCATTAACAATATGCCCTCTCTCTAAGGTCCAGGGCAGGGTTCTTTTCAGTGAAGAAGTGCTAAATCACCCATATTTCCATTAGAGGCTGCCGGAGGTCCATATGATCTGAATGAAATGTCACACTTCCATGCTCCTGTAGTCTTGCTTGATGCTGATTTTCCCTCCTATAACTGTTGTGGAATCCTAATATGTCTCATTTCTCCCCGTTTGTATTTTCACTTTGATTGGTAATGAGGGAAGATAAAAAGGGATTCTCCACCACCACTAATATCCCTGCAAGAACCATGTATCAGCAATGCCTCTTGTTTGGTTCGCAATTCTGTCTTTGTGCAAACTTTTTTACATGCAGTTGGCTTGTTGCATTTCTCTGCTCTATTGCCATGGCAATAGGAAAAACATGTTGATGCAGATTTGGAGAGAAAGGAATGAAAAAAGAGATAAACCACCGCTGTCATCTCATGGCTAGATGAGGTCAGAATTGGCTAATTTATGAAGTTAAAAGACATGCAATTTGAAAGATCAGAGAGGTTAAAAGTATTCCTGAAATTTTCCAAGTAGAAAGTTTCTGATTCATAAACATGTCAGGATGGGGATCTGGATTTCCCTAAATTGGGTCAAATTAGTCAGCCTGCACTCAGACAGGACACATGATAAAAATCCTTGAGTAAGGAGGTGGGGATTTTGATAAGTGCCTTTTAAAGCAGGTGTGCCATAGAAATTGAGTTTCAGCTTTTGTCTTTGTATTTAAAGAATGTAAAATTATATATTTATAGACATAGATACAAATTTTACATTTTTCCAACATTATTTTCATATAAATTAAATAGCCTATTGCAATATGTATAAAAATGTTCATAATTTTTTTTCCCAAATTTCCAACTATTTCTATATTTCATGTTTAAAATTCTTTTGGCCTAAGTGAAATTTCCACCATTGTATTTACAATTTCAGCATCCCAATGTGTTTCTATTTCAATTCAGGCATCTAGAGACATAGTGAGCCACCTCAAACAGGCGGAACAGTACAAGAGTTTTAACAGAGAGCTCTAAGTCTAATCTTATAATCATTTGCTCATATGAATACTTTGAAGCTCAGTAGCACTACTCTGATGACAATGTTACTCTTATAGAAATTGAATCTTTCAAATGATTGCACATGTGAATAATTCTATGCATCCGAGCAGTTGTCTTCTGTGGAACTACTGCCTTGCATCAAGTTAACCATATGTGGATATGTTTCCAAGGATGAGGGGGTTCCCAGGGTAATGATCCTGGGGGTTTGTCCGAATAAGCCTTATTGACCACTGCATGAATAAAGCATCATACATGTGATCATGCCATTAGCAACGTGTGAAAATTCCACAAGCAATGTTGATGAAAATGTAAACCCAAATTTTGAAGAAAATGCAGATTTGATTTTTAACAGGGGATTTTAACATTAAAACGTCTCTTTAAAAATTCACTGCAGCAAGATCAGTAAATATAAATAAAACATGTGAAGAATATTAATCTTAGTAAAATTGAAGAAGCAAGCTGTCAATGGCTGTCAGACACAATATGAACTGACAGTTGCATGGCTTGCAGTCTGACATCGGGATCGTTACCTGTCTGTTTCTCTATCAAAATACCTACAGGGAATAAGAGTTTGCAGATTGCAGGCATGGGTGGGAGTAGGGAAAGGGGAAGAGTAGTTAAAATGGAAGCTTAATGACAGCTGTGAAACATACATATGCAACATATTCATTAGGATTAATCATCAGTCCGAAGGAATGGCTTACATCATTCATTATCATCATTACTGGAGAAAAGCTTTAAAACAGCATCTATAGTTTTCAGATCCCACTCCTCCCTCGAATCAAACTCGAACCTGACAGTCAACCCTTTCCTAGCTGCCGCATATACGAAACCTATAGATGAAGCTTTAACTGTGTTCACATATTAAGAAAATTTACAGGAATGGGTCAGATATTAGCAGCAGATCCTCATGCAAAAAGATGCTGCAGGCTTTTTCACGCTCCTCTCTCAGTCAGACTCCCCTGGCCAGCCGCCCACCCTCCCAGAATAACACAGAAAGCCCCTGGGTCCAGCCAGCATAACAGGCAAGAGAAATGACTCATGGGCAGCTACTTCTATGACTGCAGTCTGCACTCCCAGAAGTCCGTCCTGGGAACAGCCATCTTTGTTTAAGTTGATTTTTCATGGAAACCGCAGTGTGAAAGGGTGACTGGAGTCATGGAGAGCACCAATCATATTCCCTCTGGGTTCTTAGGATGGTTAAAATTGCATGACCATTTACGTGACCAGGGAAGAACCACTGGGGAGATTTCTTTTCTTGGTAGTCCCTTTCAAAAAGTTTGACCACCAAACCCTTTAATCTACATCTGCAAATTCCTACTGAGGGTTGAGCGCAGTGACCTAAGGTTGATTACACAGAACCACTAGAAAAGCTTGAAGAAATGTTCCTCTGCTCAGAGGAACCGGCAGAGGGGATGGGTCAGGCCCATATTCATAGAATTACTGAACACCTTTTTACATTCATTTTGGACAACTGCGTGCACAAGCATCTGTGTGCAAGCATCTCCCATAACAGCAGTTGGCTGGAGGGCCTAGGGTCAGACTGGCACACATGGAGGCTGCACAATGCCACCATACTGACTTCTTGATGTTTTAAAGACAGCAAACAGCACTGCATGCAAGAAATGCACTGGGGTTCATATAACCCCTAAACAACAACTGCAACCAGAATTGCAAGCACATTGTTAGCTTAAGACTTGGGAAAGCATGCCAGAGAAAAGTTAGAAAAATTCATCTTTTTCCCCTTCAGATTTAAAATTGTACCTTCACATGCTCTGAGGACAAGCATCTCAGAGCCCCCAGCATTCCTAGAATCATAGACTCGTAGAATCATAGAATCAGCTGGGTTGGAAGGGACCTCTGAGATCATCAAGTCCAACCCTTGATCCACTACCACCATGGTTACTAGACCATGGCACTAAGTGCCACATCCAGTCTCATCTTAAAAACCTTCAGGGATGGAGAATCCACCACTTCCCTGGGCAGCCCATTCCAATGCCTGATCACCCTTTCTGTAAAGAATTTCTTCCTAATATCTGACCTAAACCTCCCCTGGCACAGCTTAAGACCATGGCTTCTTGTCTTGCTGATAGTTGCCTGGGAAAAGAGACCTATCTCCTCTGCCTACAACCTCCTTTCAGGTAGTTGCAGAGAGTGATGAGGTCTCCTCTGAGCCTCCTCTTCTCCAGGCTGAACAACCCCAACTCCCTCAGCCTCTCCTCACAGGACTTGTGCTCAAGTCCCCTCACCAGCCTTGTGGCTCTTCTCTGGACCTGGTCCAGCACCTCAATATCCTCCCTGAACTGAGGGGCCCAGAACTGGACACAGTACTCCGGGTGTGGCCTCACCAGCGCTGAGTACAGGGGAAGAATCACTTCCCTGGACCTGTTGGCCACACTGTTCCTGATCCAGGCCAGGATGCCATTGGCCTTCTTGGCCACCTGGGCACACTGCTGGCTCACGTTCAGCTTCCTGTCAATCCAAACTCCCAGGTCCCTTTCTGCCTGGCTGCTCTCCAGCCACTCTGTCCCCAGCCTGTAGCGCTGCAGGGGGTTGTTGTGGCCAAAGTGCAGGACCTGGCACTTGGCCTTGTTGAACCTCATCCCGTTGAAATCAGCCAAACTCTCCAGCTTGTCCAGGTCCCTCTGCAGAGCCCTGCTGCCTTCCAGCAGATCAACACTCCCCCCTAACTTAGTGTCATCTGCAAATTTGCTGATGGTGGACTCAATCCCCTCATCTAAATGATCAGTAAAGATATTAAACAGAACTGGGCCCAACACTGATCCCTGGGGGACACCACTAGTGACCAGTTGCCAACTGGATGCAGCACTGTTTACCACCACTCTCTGGGCCCGGCCCTCCAGCCAGTTCCTAACCCAGCAGAGAGTGCCCCTGACCAAGCTGTGGGCTGCCAGCTTTTTCAGGAGAATGCTGTGGGAGACAGTGTCAAAGGCTTTGCTGAAGTGCAGGTAGACCACTTCCACTGCCTTCCCTTCATCCACCAGGTGGGTCACCTGATCATAAAAGGAGATCAGGTTGGTCAGACAGGACCTGCCCTTCCTAAACCCATGCTGGCTGGGTCTGATCTTCCCATCTTCCCAGCCTGGATGGCTTGGCCAAAAGCCACTGTGAGTCATAGGAATCTTGTCTGTGGGCTTTTCTAAGGCTCCTGAGTAGATTTTCTTGGATAAATGCTGACTGAAACAGAACACAGTTGGATGAACAAAAACTTTTTCTATTAAATTTTGCTCAGTATTAAAATATGTATCCATTTTACCCATACTGAAAGTCTTGGCATCCCCTTGTCAAAAACATTCATGCAAGAAAATACTACTAGTATATCTTTATGGAAAATATTATGCACATACATACTGATGACTTTCGTTTTGAAATGTACTTCTCAAAAGGCTTCAGATAAGGAACCTGGTGAAGGTTGCATTCATTCGCTCTAGGAGCAAAAATAATACCATGTGACAAATCGCCATCAAAAATGCAGCTCTGGTGGCAAGTATTTAATATCAGCTTGAAAGTGAAAAACAGCTCACAGGTAGAACCTTTGCAACATTTATCAAGAATTTTAATAACAAGTACATAAAAAATAATGCAATCTCCTAGCAGTAACTTGTTAAAACTTGACTGAATCTCAGAATTTCAGCAGAACACTACATTAAAATTTCAACTGCCAAATAAAAATAAACCACATTGTCAATGATAATTTATGCAGCAGAATTTCATGCTTTTTAACTAGTTCCATGAACTTAACTATTAGAAAAATGTTCCACTTACAAAGCACATTCCTACAAACTCATACTGTTATACCACTGAAAGTGAAGAAAATGGATGGAGCAACAGGAAGAATCCTCACTGATCCCACACAGCTTGTTTGTTTGTTGTGTTGGGTTTTTTTTTAATGTAAGAAATACAAAATTTAAGTCTCTCACACTTGATTCTTTCCCTAAAAATTCACTGAAAAGTGAAGGTGAAGATATATGTATTTGCTTTGTCTAATGACAAAAATATTATCAACATATTTATATTCTAATCTATAACTTTAGCATTAATACAGTCTAGATCATAAACTACTCATTTTCAGATTTTCCTTGAGTAGAATTCCCATTAAGAATTACATTTAGTTATTTCTATTATGGCAGTATCTGCAATCTGCAGCTACAATCTCTTTTCTCTTATAGAAGACACTTTACAAAATATAGAAGGAAACTTAGTCCCTAAGAGCTATAGTGCACAACTTCAACCAGAGGAAACTAGATCTTCTTATTTCATATTTACCGAGGAAACAATAGAGTCAACATTATGATTGGTATATTGTGTAACAAAGGTGATTTCCAAGTCGTATTAGTCACACGAAAAAAAGAAATAGTAGAAATTATGCAATCCATTATGTAGACACTTCTTCAGACTGTGGAAAAGCCGCTTAAAGTGTGAGTTAGCAGACAGAGACTGAGTATCCATCATGATTCATAACATCATCACCCGTCCTGAGCAGATGTTAGAGGATATGGACTTGCTATTGTTCTGTGTGCAGGTGGAATTCTAGTACAAAAAAAAATTGCCAATATTCCCACTTTCATGTCATTGCAACATGTACTGAATTCTCAGGATATTAAAAAATGCATGTGCTTAACTCCTATTTATTTAACAAAATACCTAGCCCTTTGGGACAACAGAAGCAAAACTTTCCCAAGGTTATGGCCATAACTTTTTCTTCTGCATTGATAGAGGCCCCAGGCAGTGACCATAGGTTTTCCTGTCTCTCTCCACCTCCTCTGTCTGGTGTCAGTCATGATGTACACCAAGAAAGTCTATCTGTCAGTACCAGGGATTTGACCCGGAGACTGAAAACAGATTTCAAGTAAGGGTCACAGAAAGGCATAGCTTGGAAATGGAAGATCTTTTTTTGGCTATTTTTCTAGTACATTCTTCAAGCATCTTCAGGGATAAGACTGTTTTCACTCTCTGAAACACTCTTTGGCTTGTTTTTTAAATTAAAAAGAAAGTTCAAATCTCAATTCCTAGTGAGCTTTAATGATACCTCTCCCTTAACTCTTCTACTTTTTCCATGCTTTGATTACTGCACTAGTCCCTTATCGTTAAGTAAAGACTAGACATTCAGAAGTTCACAGGGAGGAAAAGCCTGCCCATTGCTGAAATGGCATGAAGAATGATGCCTTTTAGTGAAGGCAAGTCCATGGGAAAGTCCAAGGAAAGTCCACTCTCAAAACATCCCTCGTGCCTTCCCTGGCATCGCACCGTTTGTGGCAGGGAAGGGCATTTTCGCTCACTGAGTGCCTGTGAAAGTCAGGAGACAGAAGGATAGGCTTTGACAGGTATCTCAGTGCTTAATTCCTACTCTCCTAAGGGGCGTAAGCACTGTGTCCTTAAATCAAGTGTGGAGAGTAAGAAACAAGCAGGGAATGGGCAGGGAACAAGCACCCCTAAGAACACATGATTCTGAATGAAGCATTTAGGCAGAGTAGTGAATTCTCCCTTCTAAGAACCTGATTCACAAGGGAAAGACACCCGGATTTTTAGCTTGCGATCAAGGCTTTATAAGCTCCCTTGATAATCATGAAGAGGTGCTCTTGTTAAGGCAGAAATCATCCCTTATACCCAGCAAAAATCTGCATTTGCACCAGGCTCATTGCCTTCATCCTTGACACAGTAGAGTTCAGCCTCTACTACTGACACCCAGCCCGCCAGCATGTACTTGGTGCCCTGGCCTCCTGCAGGGTATGATACATCAGCTTTTCCCTAAAGCTGTAAGACAAACCCCAGTGCTCCTTAAATTGTTTACAGGTCTTCCTAACACAACTGTGCCCAGGATGCTGAATGCTCACATCCTAAACCAGTGGTTGGATACCCAAACAGAATTATCCTACATCTTAGGAGAACTTGTCATCCTGAATTGAAGTAACAGAACAAATAGGTCCTCAGCTTTTTCTTCCAGGGCCAAAATACAGGTTTTGGCATCTAATCTAGGTTTAAAAATTCTCTCTGAGATCTAAAAAAGCCTTTCTTAATGTGGCACATTCTAGATGTATAAGCTAAGTTAAAAATACATCTAGTTCATATTCCTTACTTTTAAATTAACATATGTCATTCTAATGATTTGTCAATTAAATTAATGCAGAGACAAGCATTGTCTTCAAAATTGTCTTAAACAATGGAAATGAACCGTGACTTGATGGACAGGATTTAATAAGAAATGTTTCTCAGGTATATGTATGGACACACAGTTTTAACTTCAGGATAGAAAAAGAAGGGTCCTTTCCAACCTGAGTTATTCTATAGTATTTCTATGAAAAGGAAAGGGACGCTAAGAGAAAAAAATGACTGAGGCCATGGTTTTGCCACTGTTATTTATATGAAAGCAGATCTTGACTTGTGTACAATAAAGTCTGAGGAGCAATAACATTCTCCTTCATCTGAGATTGCTGGAAGTAGCAAATATAAACTTACTTTTAGTGTGTTGCTCAAAGAGGCAGATTTGGACCCTACATAGACAAAGGTAGGAAATAAGTAAGTGATTGGGTTCCTAGGAAATGAACCCTAGGCATTTTACTTCACTAGGGCTGCATGCCATATTCAAGACCATAATCTTTTTGTATGGAACAAGGAAAGTTTGATAAAAACACATACGCACACATTCCTCTCTGCTTCCTTATTTACACATTCTGTGTGTGAACCAATAAGCCACACATTTTTCATCCACACTACTCATATTGAGCAGAGTCATGACAGATTACTGCAGATTGGTAAAAGCTTTCAGTGGAAAACTTTAACCCATCTGGAGTGTTGAAGATCACCTGATTGTTTCGAGATATTTTTAGTAAGAATGATAGTTGGTCTTTAAATTAAAAATTAAAAATCTCCATCCTTTGCCAGATGCTTTTACTAAGTTGTCAAGAACTTCACATTTTTCCCTGTTGGTGATAATCGGATGGTTTGAGGCTTAAGTGTTTACTGGAAGACAAAATATGGTTTATTCTGTGCCTGATAGCCAATTTACATATTCATGTCTACTTCTCCTTCTTGACGATAGCTCTATAAACCTTATAATTTGGTGGAATAGGAAATAATAGTCTGGGTTAGGCTGTAGTAAAGCATAATATTATTGTTTCACTCTGGAGAAAATTCTGGAGTCAGTATATGTAAATTTTAACTCTCATATTCTCATCAATTATTATTGATCTTACCCACAAGAAGAGTATCATATAGGCAAAGACCTGAACCTAATTAGCATGAACCAGTAGATTAGTTTAAAGCTATCCAAATATGTACAGTGAAATCCAAATTTACTATTCTACTTTTAAAAATTCATCATTCAAACCTGATCCACAGAAATAGGCCATGACAATGTGAACTTTTTCATACTGGCTGCCCATTGTTGGTCTAGGTGGGATTTCAGCCCCATTAGTGTGTGACCTGAAATGTCTCACCTGCATCTCACCTGCTGAAGCTAATGGCGAAACATCAGAAAGATGATGAGGCACTTGTGGTTTTCTTTGGATAGGTGCCTACCATAAGGATCTACCTTGTTTTCAAAAGTGATTCCACAATAATAACTTAATGTATGGGTAGCACTATCCTGCAAGGATTACACTTTACAAGGATGTGTGTTTCTCATTTCCTATTCCCATCTCCCCAGGCATTTTTTTTTTCTCAGTTCCTTTCCCCTGTCTCTTCTATGTTTTTCCTTCTTTTTGTCTACCTCAGTTTTAATCTAGATTTCCTCTTAATTCATCATGTCTATTTAGTATTCCAGATGTCCTATTCCAGCCTTGCTCGCTAGCCCTGTTCTACCAGGAGTTCATTGAGCACTGTTTAATGTTCAATAGAAGACTTGACATTTAATAAATTACACTTAAAATAAAACTTAGTGCTTCCATCCTGTGGCCTTAAGGTACCTCTAATATGTAGTCAAATATCATAAATGTTCATTAAACAGTTAAGAAAAATGTCTTAGGATACAAAATTACTAATTTTGGGCCAGAAGTGAATCAGAAGCAGGGATGGGAGCAGAATCCCAGACTTGTGTGTCTTGCCTTCTGTTCAATGACTTTTGCTCCTTATGTCTGAAGTGACTTTCATCCAGAGAGCTCAATATGCATTCAAATAAAGTCCATACCTCTAAGAAATAGAAAGCATGATATTTATCTCTATCTCTGCTGCACATATACAGAAAGATTTATAACTTGTATATATGATAAGGGCATATTCAGCATCAACGGTAAGCAGTTCCCTTGGTCAGAGATGTCACGATGCTTCAGAGTACCTTGGTTTGTTTCTTCACTATAACCTTGAAATTCAGAATAGATACATAGTAAGATTCACTCAGATTCATCTCAGCCAATGCATATTTACACTGAAATAATGCATAATGTGTGATAATTTGCTTTTCAGAGCAAAACTGAGACCATAACTCAACTACACCCAATATAAACTTTGTTTTGCTTTGATTTTTAGAGAAATATCCAAAGCTTCCAACACACCCAGAACAGGTATTCAAAGTAAAAGCCAACAGCAACTGTTTGCACACATCTTTGCTAAGTAAAACCACAGTCATTATGCAGTTCCTTTTCTGTTTCTTGCATTACCCTTCACAGTATATTGCCTTCTTTTTTTCCCTTTTACCAGCTGCACACATTCTTTGAGGCTATGAGTACTAAATCTGCATCCTCATACTGTCTGAAGTAATGATAATTAGAAATTAACCATCTGAATTTAGCCTAATTTTATTGTTAGTATGAATGTTAAAACACAAGATAATTTTTTTATAAAAATAAGCTCTCAGAAAATGAGTCTTCTGCAGAAAATTACTGTAAAAAGCTAAAGAAAGCAATTAAAAAGTAAACCTTTTCCCTAGTGTTTCAATTGATGTTAGGAAAAAACATAATCTGATGTAAAGTTGCACTTAAGTTCACTATTACATTTTCCAGTTAGTTTTAAAATGCTGTAAAAAGTGTTGTATTTTCTATTATATCTTGCATAATGATACATTATCTCCTACGAAGATAATCTTTGCATATCTGAATGGATTTTTATCTGATATGCAGGTGTCACACAGATTCTGAAAACAATAAGAAAGCAGGTAAATTTTTGTTTCCATACTAGTAGATATTTTGCTGTCCCATATCTACAAAGCTAAAAGGATATTCTTTATCTTTTCAAGCATTGAAGAAATTATGAATAATTCATTTCCAGAAGTATTAACTCAAAAAAACCCCCAAAACAAACCAGAAAAAAAATCTCTTATTAGTTTCCCAGTTTGAAGACATTCCAAAATCTTTCTCAGATACTAATTTTACAAATGTAATGTCCGTGGGAAATTAAACTCAATGCCTGGTTCCCTAATCAGACATGGCTTTCTGCTTACTTTATGTGTTATTCAGCTTCTGCCTATTCTGTCATTGAGATAAATAGATTAAATTCCTGAATAGTAGAAGAATGGGTATTCTTAATTATTAGTGTCTCTCATAAGATTTTAAATCACTACTGAATTCTTGGATTACTTTATAGTATGTTTTAAAAGTTTGGATAGGAAGGAGAGATAAGAGAGAGAGATAATGAGGCATGAGACTATTTTTTCTTCAACCCTAACTACAAAAAGTTATTAAAAAAATTAAAAGGTGGAGGGGGCAATGTAGTTTTTGCTGCTTTTCCAGCTAGTCTGCATCTTAGTAGGTAGATTCATCACTAAGAAGAGCCTGAAAAGTTTTACCTTTGCACTGCTTTTACGATGTATCACTTCAAAAGACTGAATCACTTAGGAAATGAAAAATCATCATTGTTATCAACTGGATAACAATTACAATTCATTTCTCAAGTGTTCTGAGCATCTTCTTTGACTTACTCAGCATGCTGGTCTTTGAGGTGAGATTAGGATCCTTGCCACTAACCAGGCTTGAGACCTCGAGCTGGTATGAGGTGAATATACATTCTTTATTCCAAAGCCCTGAGGGAGAGGAAAAGACATCTCAAAATGTGTTAACCTTGGAAGAAGAACCACATAAGGAATTTCAACAGATACAAGGCCACTATTACTTAAAATAAACTACTGTAATGATCAGATTGAGCTCTTCATTCCTGTGGTGATTTTCATGTAGATAGAAGCATTTTTCTGTATGTTTTAAGCTTGCCACTTTAGACAGCAATGTCCCCAAGGCATGGACTGGTTCCCAAAGGGGCTTGGTAGAGTGCCTTGCTACCCCAGTGAGGCCCTGTTCTCAGCTGGTGTGCAGACACCAAAGCACCATCTCTGTCCATAGTCCTCCTGATGAAACCTAAAAGCTCTAAGTTCAACAGGGGAAAAGATGTCAGCATGAAGTGCACAAAACAAAACCTAGATCAATTTAATGGCAGAAGCAAAGATGTTAATTAGTACTCTCTATCCATGGCTTTAATTATACAATGTGTCAATAGGTCAGAAAAGCATAAGGAAAAAAGTTGTGAAAAACTGGGAAGAAAACAGAGGAAATGGAAGGGAAGGGACATTGTAATGCCCAGGAAGCAGTTCTTAATGTTAGGAAGGGAGTAAATTATGCATCTTCATCAGAGAATGCTACAGTAGCAGATCTGTCAGTAAAAGATACTAAAGGGCAGTAGCTGAAAACAACTCCTATCTGGCCAGAAAACAGGTGTAGCAAATTCAGCAGTGTGGTGGAAGCTCTGCTCCATCTCCTCATCTTGCTCTGGCTGGGAGATGCAGATATAGTTTGGGTGGGAATTTTTTTCTCTGTACCCAAAGGTTAGCATCTCTGCCTGATTAACCCTGATGTGCCACTTCCACTGGTTCTGGTACTACAAGAAAGTGGACTGCAACCAACAGCCCTTTTTACAAGGGTCACTAAATATACACTGGATGGTAATACCACAGTTTTCAGTAGCTTACAACTTGAACTTGGTTCAAGTCAGTAACCTGGAAGGAAAAGATATCACATCCTATTACCAAACTTCTGAGCCAGATCTTAATGGCTGCTCTGCAGATTAGTAACTATTGTCCCTCCATCCCTCCTTGTTTCTTTTCTTCTTTAGAAACAGGAGGAAATTCCCTGTCCATACTCATGTCCCATGGGAAGATGTAAATAAGTAGCTAATTTACTGTTTATAATAAATCCCACCATGCAATTATTACTCTATTTATTTCCCTTCTGTATCTGCATCAATTTTATAAATTGAAAATGGATTGGCAGGGAATAATTCTAGTCTTGACATCTAACTTGTGCAGTGTGTCAACAAAGGAAGTTTGAATTGTTTTTCTTTTTGAAATAGATATTCAAAATGCAACCCACAGGGCTCAGGACTACTTACTGAATTGGAGAAGCACAGAAAAGACATGTGATTATTATATTTTACTATGATGTCAAATATGTATATACATATGGAAAAACAGCAGACAACAGTATGCAATTAGTTATCTGGAAATAACTATTATGAGTATTTTTTCTTATTTATCACAATATCAAACAGCAGCAGTAATATAATTTTACTTTCCAATACCACTAAAAGCATAATGATTGCAATAGGTTCTTATGGAGGGAGTACCTGATGCATTTTAAAGGCATGCATCATAAAAAAGCTAAAAAATATTTATTCCTGCAGATCGTTCCTGCTATATTCTGTGAAGCTCTTTTGAAAATGGTACAGCCTTTATTACTCTTAAAGTTTCTCAGTCTATAGCCCACAACACTGGGGAACAGTTTTTAAACCACACTTCAGGTTAGAAGACTTGTCTTTAAACAGACTAATGAACTCTGTGTGATGTCTGATCCTGCTTGGCAGCAGCAACACGATGGGGGCTGCATTGTGCTATTCTTAGAGCACTATCCACAAGAGCTGGGCTAAGGCTTGAATTCCTGCTCTACACTTTTACCCCAAGGAATGTAAAATACTTACAACTGGTAGACTCCAGGTAAGTGGATGAGGCAGTCATCTGCAGATTTAAATAGAAGACATCTACCTCGTGTGCTGTGATGCTGTGTGTTTGCGTAATGGTTGGCTGTCAGACTCAGAGGGCTCCTCCTGTGCTGCCCATTTGGCATTACTGAACTGTAGTTACCTCTAGGGCAGCCATATGAAAAAAAGCCAAAATCGTAGAATTGTTTAAGTTGGAAAGGACCTTTAAGATGTACACAAGATGTTGCAGATGAGGAAAATTTTTTCACAGACACCAAAGCAATACTTACTACTAAAATGCTCCTATGGAGTCTTTCCAAATCTGTGGAGAAAAGGTCTTTGAGATTTCATCTATGTTTCCACAGCATTTTGCACAGAGAAACAACCCTATTTACTTGTACTAATTTCTGCCTAATTTTGTGTCTGAAGACTGATCACCCTGAGCCCATCACTGCAATCTATAAATGTTCCACAGATTAATGAATTCCTTGTTGTGAGAGGGAGAAGTTATAATCCTTCCTCACAGAGGGGATGAACTGCTGCTTAAAGCTCAAGATTGAAATCCTCTGAGATGTTTGACCTATGTTTAGGAAATGAATGGAGGTTAAGAGTACCAAAAGAGGAGCAAAATCCCTCAAAGTCTTTTTGACCAAGTGGCTTTCTCTGGACCACAGCAAAGCAGAGAACTAAATCTAGATGCTCCCATTCTGCACCTTAACTAGTAGGCCATTACTGTCTCTAACAGTAGAGGATGATGGACTGGATAAAGCAAGTTATAAAACAGTATTACAAGCTCAGGCTGAGTTGTAGCACAACTTTGCAATCAATTCAAGACCAGGATTTTACTTGGTGCCTTCCCCATGAGACTGAAAAATAGAACGGACGATAATATAAAATTACACATTTTTTTTCATTTTGTTAAAATTATTTAACTTGGTTTACTGCTTTTAATCATTATGACTATATTACTGAATTTAAAAAAAAAAAGAAAAACAACCCAATGGATTTACTGGAAATGAAACTTCTTAATAAGAGACTGGCTTAGTCAACTGTATTCTGGGTTCAATTTTTATCCTCATTCTAATGAAACTCACAGTGACTGGAGGCATATGGCATTTTGTCAAACCAAGGAAGGTAGAAATAATGTAAACCTATTTTTTTTTCTCCTGAAAGTACAAGACTTTGGGTCACTTTGTCCATAGAATTTGCTAGAAGCAAAGTAATTATGTCATTTTCCTTTTATAAAATACATACAACACACACATCTTCCTAAATGCAGCCTGGAGGATGATGCTTTCTCTTTAAGGGCAGATATTGAAAGATACAGGCAATGCCACTTGCAAAAGAGGCATCTACAAAACTCATATTCATCTGCATTATGGAAGAAAAATCACTTCCACTTACTTCTGTTAACTGTGCTGATCGTCGGTCTAGCCACTAGTCCTCCAGACAAACTTTGTGCTACAAAAAGAAAGCAAAAAAAGACCTTCTGTTATATCTGATTCTTTCAGCTCAAATCATAGAATTGTTTAGGTTGGAAAAGACCTCTAAGATAATCAGGTCCTACTGTTAACCCAGCACTGCCAAGTCCACCACTAAACCATGTCCCCAAGAGCCACATCTACATATCTTTTAAATACCTTCAGTGACTTCACCGCTTCCCTAGACACCCCGTTCCAGTGCTTGACAACCCTTTCAGTGAATAAATTTTTCCTAATATCCAATCTAAACATCCCCTCATGCAACTTGAGGCCATTTCCACCTTTCAGGTAGTTGTAGAAAATTGTAAGGTTCCCCCTGAATCTCCTTTTCTCCAGGCCAAACAACCCCAATTCCCTTAGTCACTTCTCATAAGGCTTGTGCTCCAGACCCTTCAACAATAATGCAGCTTTATAACTAAATATTTATGTTTATATAGAAATGTGATAATAAGCTTTCTCATTGTTCTTAGTTCATCTGAGGTGCTGTGTTCACAGAGACAGTATGACAGCAACAACATCAGCTTCTGAGTGGAAGGAAGCTACAGATGTGCAGAAGAAGAGTTAAACTTCAGGAGACCTTAAAGCCCTACTAACAGACAGACAGACTAGGTTAATGATTTGGACTCTTCTGCCAGTGCACAGAGTCTCCATAACCAAGTTTTTTTTGAAGACATCTTTCACACATTGACAACATTTGACCTATATGCATCCAGCTAATTCAGAACTACGGATGAATGATTGCTAATGGTGAAATGGTGGCTCCAGGTTATACAGGAATGATTCAGACTGAACATTTCATGAACTTCAACTTGTTACCTCTTAGGCAGATTTGGAGTCTCGTTCTGAGGACTCAAGTCTAGTGAGGCCAAAGAGGATCTTGCTTGTCAGACTCAGCCTTAAGTCCTAACCTATGTATTTTCCACATTCTGAGGATAAGACTCAGTAGGATACTGGTAGGAGTCATTTTGTGAACCACATATCTTAGTGCACTCATGCTCTCAACCCAGACCCATTCTCCGGCTCTCAGAGAGAAATGGGCAACTGGGTGTTCTGACCTGGTCATACAGGTCTTTCCATTTTCTCCCTGTCCTGGGATTGAGGGCCCCACTGTGCCTTGCTAGTCACAGGAAAATCACTGGCCTAATCCTCCTATCCATCCTGACAAGATGACATCAGTGGATAGGCCCTCCTAGGCATGGATGGGATTTTTTAGCATTTTGGTTGACTCAGGTCAGGCTGGTGTATGCTCTTGACTGTTTACAATAGTCATGAGACAGTTACAAAACATTTCTACATAACTGTGTTTCTCCTAGTTTGATGAGAAAGTGGGTATTAAAACACATTGCCCAGGTTTCCCTTTGTAGGTGTTGTAGTGTGGTATAGTGTATTCTAGGGTGTCCTAAGGCAGTTCAACCAGAGGCCAGAAGGCATTTTGCCCCTGAAGAGTTTTAAGCCATTTCCTCTTTATCCTTGACCCAAAGGATTTAAATTATGCAGGGACAAAAAAAGCCCCTGAGCAGCCTGAGGATGCAAAGGAAAAGAGAAGATAGCTTAAACTATCTCTGCTCTAGGCTCTCTCATCTGCATTAAGGGTATTCTGGTGACAGGTAAGTTTGTGACTTGGTAATTATCTTGGCCACTTTTATGCAGTATTGGCTGATAATAACAGAGGTGCCACGAGAACAAATTTTCTTGTGACAGACACTGATTTTAAGTATCTGTATTCTCTGCAGTATTAGATAGGAACAGTAGATACCAAAGTTAACATTACCTGACATGCTATTGGATTATATTTTCTTACTGTACCATATGCTAAATCAACTGGGAGATTTTGCTTACAGTCAAAAGCAAGCTAACTAAATAATGTTTTATAAAATTCTTAGAATTGTACGGCTTGCCAAAAGTGTCTGTAATGGAAGATGACTGAGTCTGGCTTCTTTCTTTCACAGATTGCCAGGTGGCTCCTCACACACATTCATACTGGCCATGTTATTTGAAAATATTTTTGAACAAGAGAAAGATATTTTTCTTTCTTTTAATGTCTTTATCAAATATTATCAAGTAGTCCTAATCTTGCTAGTGCAATAAAACGAGGGTTATTTTTTAAAGTGGATTATACAAAAGGATTTGTTTCAAAATTTCAAGGATAGCCAGTTAAACAAGATAACTTATATTGTCCAGGAAAGACTCCATTAGTATAAGACTACATTTTTTCCTTGCATTGAACAAGCTGCTCGGTGGTAATTAGATAAAGCGAACAAAACTAGGCCAATATGCAGGTAACTGCATTCACCTGGAAGGACCTAATATATGTAGCAACCTGCAACAAGGAAGGAGACAAGGCTGACAGGGTCTGTACAGATTCACTCTGTTTGCCTGTGGCTTGAGTACTATCCACCAAAGCAACCCCAAGCCTTTTTCTTCATCCAGAGCCAGTTCAGGCATGGAAACAGCATCACTCATTATGACCACTGGGCATGCACTACATGCAGTATGCATCAGATGTGACAGGATCCAGTCCAAGCCTGGTGTTTCTCTGGGTTCCTTTGGTGTAACTGGACCTTGTGGCAGGAGGGCTGACTAGGAGGCAAATTCATGAGGGGCCCAGGGAAGTTGCAGCTTGCCAAGTTGCACACCGCTAACTGCTGAGGCGATGCCGGTATGATGGCTACCTTGGACATTTCTGATGGGATGATTATTGTGTGCAATACAAATACAATACAAATTATTGTGTTACCAGTACACTGGTAACAGTAACCCTCGTTTTTATTTCTTCAGGATAAGTGCTTCTCAGGACCCCTGCTTTCCAAAGTGTAGAGGAGAGCAGGGAATGTTGATGGAACTCTGAATTTACCTAGTCACTATAGAAATGATAAATTCATAAATCTAATGTTATCCATTTGGATGGGAAGATCCATGGGTATAGTTATTTACTATGCAGGCAGTGAAACTATATCAAGTACTGGGCAATGGGATGAGCCAAAAGCACTTGCCAGGGATGACTAGACAGGGCATCTAACTCCACTTATGGACCAACTGTTTCATATACCCAATGTGACTTGTCAGGGCCAAATCCCTGCCCATGAGCCAAATACAAAGCAAATATGCTGTGGCCTGGAAAAACTAGATTTCAATCCTAAATACTGGGTGAGGAGAAAAATCAAATCAAAATAATTTGTGCTTTCAAGTACCAGAGTCAATAACAAAACCATATGCAAATCCAGCTGAGGTCAGAGTATCTGTCACTTCCTACGACTGTGCTGCCATGATGGCCAGAGACAGTGTGCTTGCCACTGCCCTCTCTGTCATCCATGTCCCCCCTTTTCTCTGCTTTGTTGTAGTTCCTTGCTGCAGTAGTTTTTTAACAGTCTCTCACTTTTGATAAATTCCTGGAAAAAAAAGTGAGGGTATAATACTGAATGAGCTTTCAGCTTAGTGTGCACCACAGAGTATGTTAATCCTAATCAGTCAGTGAGAGAGGAGGAGGAAGCAACAGTGAAGTACCTGCACACCCTCCCCCATTAGTAATGCTGGGATTATATGTAAGATCTCGATAACACTATTCTTAAAGGGCCACTTTTTGTCAGTCTGGTCATGGTATATAGCCATGAAAGCAAATGATTTGGGTCTGGGAACCTCCTTAACAAGGTCTTTGTCTATACCTTATAAGGGATTTCCAACACCTTCTCCCTAGGTGATTTTTCCATGACCTTTTCCTTTTGTGCCTGCCCTCAGCCATAAGATTTGGACCCTGTGTTATGACTGTCTTTTCTATGTCTCTTTGGCATTTTAGGTAACCTCTGATTTGGGATCTCTTGCCAGCAACACTACCTGTTTCTTTCCTCAGGCTTGTGCCTGAGGTTCTCCTTTCACTTACTGTGCTTTAGCCACAACCATAAACATAAAGAAGGAAGGAGGAATTTTCTTTCTCTAAGCTTCATTAAGGCAGCTGCTTACTGGAACTCACTATCTTTGACTACCATTTCATGCCAATACAAACATGATGCATGTGGAAGGGCTTTAACCCACTTAAAAACAAGCACCTGAGATGCAGAACAAGGAAGAATGTGGCCAAAGAATTCAATCCCTGCTTGCTTGCTGCTTAGGAGGGGCAAGTGAGCTGACTTTATAACAGGTGACAATTACAAGCCAGAGACTAGGTATGCTTTCTCAGGGAACACACTGCTGTTGTTTTGCATATCCAGCCTTAGGACAATTCCTTAGTCTGCTGATGCTCTGTAGGCAAACTTAACATGCATAAAATTTCAAGTCTGCAGTACTTGTCCATTGTTTAAATAAAGTAGTTATAATAAAAGGAAGTGAAGGTTGATGTGTATAGAATAAATTCATCATGGTTTCTCATTCTTCCCTTCATTCATCCTCTTTCCTACCATTGTTTATTGTGATCCTTTTCTATGTTAAGCCTTGGTTATGCTGTAAGATCCTTTAGTTATTTAAAATGTTGTGCATACTTATTTTGGTATATAAATATATGGAGCAGATTTATACTGGTGAATAGTGGATGCTGTCCCAGTGTGATGGAAAACAGTAATCTGATGTGGAAGGACACAAGTTCAGAGAACTGGAACCAGTAAACCTAACTTCCAAGGGATTACTGTACTTTTAATAGAGATATCCACAGCTCTGTGACATTCACCAAATATGCTATCCCTGCAGCAAATAAAAGCAGAGTCTGGGAGAGTTGAGGGAGCCCCCTACATTCAGCACTGGCGAGGCTGCACCTCGAATCTTTGTGTTTTGTGTCCCTCAGGACAAGACGGACATTGAGGCCCAGAGAAGGGCAACACAGCTGGTGAAGGATCTAGACCACAAGTCCTATGAAGAGCAGCTAAGGGATATGGGGATGTTCAGCCTGGAGTAAAAGAGGCTTGGGGGACCTTATTGTTCTCTACAACTACCTGAGAGAAAGTTGTGGTGAGGTGGGGGTCAGTCTTCTCCCGAGCAACAAGATACAGAACGAGAGGAAATGGCCTCAAGTTGCACCAGGGGAGGTTTAGATTTGATATTAGGAAATATTTTTTTGTGGAAAGAGTGGTCAGGCATTGGAACAGGCTGCCCATGGAAGCAGTGGAGTCGACATCCATGGAGGTATTTAAAAAACATGGGGCACTTACGGACAAGGTTTAGTGGTAAACTTCACAGTGCTGGGTTAATGGTTGAACTTGATTACCTTAGAGGCCTTTTCCAACCTTAATGATTCTATGAGTTTCTTGCTCCAGTTTGTATGTATCTTGCAGAGACAGTGGAAGATCTGTCCAGTGGAAGATTAGTGCTATTAATTGTAGCACTACAGCTCCAGGATGCTATTCTTCTCCATTGCCCTGGACTAAATTTGACTGTGTTCAGTGAAGTTATTCTTATCTTCACAGTGCCAAGGCAGCACCACTCTGTCTCTCTCCTTCTCATCAGTTCAATACCCTCTGAATTATTCCGGACTAATGCTTCCCATCAAAGTCTAGCAAGAGCCCAGAGTTGTTTTTCTAAAGTGTGTCCCATCAACTTAGCAGAGATTCCTAATCCTTTCATACAGCTAATTTGGAAGAGCCAGACTCAAAAGGCTTCTGTGCTGTTAAAACCCAATACTTTTACAGACAGTTGTAACTTAACATACCCATTTGGCTTCCTGTCACTGTTTCCTGTGTTGAGACCATCTTGAGATCCACAAACCTCCTGCAGTGCTAGAGATGCTGGTGGATAGGAATAAAAGGAGTTTTGTTTTCTTTCTCTTTTCTCAGGTATGTTAGCTTACAGGTTTTAGACTCCTGTTATTGACAGGACAAATTGTACTTTAATATGGTTTAGTTGGCTCACTCCTAGGGCTCATATACACTTCATAAGACTTATTAAAACATTACTTGCTAAGCCTGCACCAGAATACATAATATAGTAGTTAAAATGAGTTAGCTAACACATTTTTGAGAAAAATGCCACTTCTACTCAAGCCAAGACATTCTGTTAATGAGTTGAATATTCCTTCTAGCTCTTTCTCCAGTAAAGGGAAAATACTTTTTACATTGTCCAGACCTCTGGCATGGGCTCACACAATAGGAGAGACAAGAAGGCTGGCCCATGGGATTGTGAGAGGAGGTGGAGCGCACCCCTGCCCTGCAGGGCTCTGTGCTGGGCCATGGCTGAGTGCTCGACAGCAGCTGAGACTTGCAGGAGGATGGAAACAGGGCCAGGTGCCATTGGCTGGAGCCCTGCCACACATGGGACCATTCTAGCTGCAGGACAACAGCCTCTTGCACTGATCAGGCCGACTCTTTTACTGGAACACGAGAAGAAGCGGAGGTGCAGCACTGTAAAAGCATCTCAGAAGAGGCCGATGGCCAGGGAATATTAGGATGGAGGCCAAAGGAGTGGTCCTCCATAAAATGAGTGAAACCCAAGAAGTCTGTTTGTCAGACCTCATGACTGTGCCTGATCTACTGGGTGTTGAAATCACTAGAAAGATGCCATGACCTGCCTTGGCAAAGTGGTAGGTCATTGTAAGGGACTCCATTTGTATGCCTTCTGTCAGGCCTGTTCCCTCATCACCTCCATCCATGAAAACTGGGTACCTGGAAAACTCTGAAGTATGAAACCAGACCTCGTTATCTTCTGCCATTTCTGTTAAAACCGCTCCAAACCCATCAGTCCAAGTGACCCCTGGATTGCTCAAGAAAATGTATTTGGTAGCAGATTTTTATGTCTGGGGAAAGGGCTTTTGGTATTTTCACCAGTTTGTATTTTACTTCAGGGTTGGTCTGTTGTTTTTTCAACTATATTTACAAATTCCAGCAAGCTATCCTTAAGAGAAAGGTGCTTTTTACAAGTCTCCCATTCAGCATTCATGGCACAAATCATGGAAATTCCTTTAGGCTATGCTGGTGCCAGACTCTGTGCCTCCCACTTTTATGTAAGCTTAATAAAATGCATCTCTTTTCTTATGACCAAACTATCTTGGTTTCAGTCATATCAGGGATGAAATATAATTGCATTAGTAACCCCATATGTGCCATGCCTGATCTCCTGTTTCACTTTGTTTCTTTAGGATCTTTTCCTGCCTTGTCAAGGAACTTTTTTATTTTCTCTTCAGCTGCTCTTTTCTCCCTTTTTAGCCTTTTTCCTGCTGCTTCTCCCTCCTTTCCCCCTCCCCCATTTACACTTAACCTTCTGTTTCTCCTAGTGTCCTGGCAGGAAGGATACAGTGCAATCGCTGCTATACAGTGACAAAAGTAAATATGTAGCTCTGAGTAAGTGCAACAGGGTCGAACAGCCCTTTTGCAATATGATACTGCATAATCTGCTTCCCTTCTACAGATAGTTGCATGAATGCTAAAGAGTTGTAGCTTCACTGCTTTTACAACTCAATAGCTTTTACTCTGCTTTTCTTTTGCTTTGAATAAAGCAGTTCTTTTACTGGGGCTGGTTCAGGAGCTATCTTCCAGACTAAATCTAAAGTGGGAATAAAAGGCATGAGTTCACATTTCAGATGACTTGCTCATCTTTTGAATATTAGTATGTTTTTCCACACATAAGGGGAAAAAGGAAAGCTGGATAATTTATGTGTGGTAAAGCCACACGTACACACAGAGACACAAGAAAGCTTCTAATGCTAAGTCCTTGTGACTAAGCACCAAACATAGTAAGCGTTCTCTTTAAACAACTTTTGGTGGCATGTGGGATTTTTAACTTGCCCAAAGAAAATAACAAAGGGTAAAAATTTTAGAAAGAGTATATATGACTCAGGGGTCTACATCCCATTGAAAATCAATGGGACTTCTGCATCCCAAATTCCCTGTCACTTGTGAAAAATTAGCAATACTGAGTGGTGTCACTGACGTGTATATGTGTCTCCTACAAAGGAGTGCTTTTAATGTGCAAACAAAATTTTAAATTATGCATTAGCTATTTTACATAACCAGTTAAATATGACTAGTTTAATTAACTGCTTTACAGAAACAGATGTTTTTTAAATACCAGTGAATTTCATGCTTTAAAGGTACAGGATGACTGCTTCAAATTCACCTGGGTCAGGAGACAGGATGTGGTTCTGGTGCATTTTCTTTGGCTGTGAATTGCCTTCTGAGATCGTCTCCTGCACACTCTCATCCCCCATGCCACAGTTCTCTGTCACCCTGAATTGTGCTGATACAACTGTCTGGAAGGCTGCACTGTAAACTCACCATTGAAAATTAGCCTCCCAAAACCTCATGTTCTCTCATTTCCTTAACTGTTTTACAGCACAGTCTCACAGTTTTATTGGCACACATCAGAAAGAGATAAATTGCAATTCAAGAGCAGAAGCTTATGGGAAAAGAGGGACTGGCAACATCTCTAGTCTCCTTTCCAGTCAAATAAAATGTAAACCATGGAACCACGTCCTGAAGTCATGACTGCATCATTACTCTTCCAGAAGCAGTACCATGCTAAAGAGTCCCTCCTCCCAAGTTTTAATTGCTGTCTCTTTGCTACTCGTTCAGTTTGCCAAGCTGCATGGTCACATAGATCAACCAGCTGATCCAGGTTTCAAAGGTACAAATAAATAAATTATATACTATATGTATAAATAAACAAAACAATCAAACAAATAAATATGGATTAATAAAATGCAAGTAAATGATAGTAAGTTAAATATAAATAACTGTACAGATTTCGCCCACTTCTAATTTTTTTCTTTTTCTGGGATGTAGAAAATTATGTGGAGGGGGAAACAGGAGTGGCTAAGCCGGTATTACAGATAAAACATAAGTCTTCATAAAAGTCACTGATGACATCATATTGATTTTAATGGTACAGGTTGAATTCCTGCATTTTGCAACCTTTGGAAAGAGAGAGAGAGAGAGTTGTGGGGTAGGGGAGCTAGAATAACTGAAAGGGAGGGAAGCAGAACCCTGAGATTTCCTAAGAGGTTGCTTTGAGTTTTATCTTTAACGGGAATATCCTTTCTCAAATACAAGCATCTAAACTACTTCTACTATTCAGAAAGCATCTGAATTTACACGACAAGGAATGAGGTAATGTCTTAAAGCAAAACAAATATGAAACAGCTTAGAGTTTCAGCAATTTCTTTCTCTGAAGATGACACTACACACTAAGATGTCTCAAGAGCTGAGGAAGACAAACTTTTAGTTCATGCAGATTTAACAGATTTAGCACAGTTGAAATTGTGCACCACAGCTATAGAGGGTCACACATACCAGAGAATAAAGTACAAAATTATAATCCCACTAGGAAACCGAATAGATCCAAATTCTGCACTTACAAAAGTGACACCAAATAACTCTCACCTAGTAAGTTAAAGATGAAACCTAATAACCAAGAACCTAATTTATAGGCTAAGAGTGTCTCCTCAAAGCTCATATTTCTATGACACTGCTTTTGTGAAACACAAGACCTGTGTCGTATAAGTAGAATTAGACCTATAGCCTTATTTCAGTAGACTTGTAGTTCTAAGTAATATGGAGCTGTTTCAAAGATCAGACCCATAAGAAGTCCTACAGAGACGTAATCAGATGCAGATGCTAAAATTTTCAAAGTTAAATCCCTTATTACCAACTCTGAGAGGAGCCTTAAGTATTACAAATTAGCATGATAAAATAATAAAAGCCACAATTCTTGAAGGACACCATGTAGCTCTCATTTGGCATTTGCTATCCCACCTGGTTGTGAAATAAAAAATCTTGAAAATGGAATTTTAAAGACTGCAGCAGCAACAAACAAAACAAATCATGAAAAAGAGAACCAGACTTTGTTTAAGTTGGTTTTAATCTCAAAATTTTTAAACCAATCTTTTATTTTGATGACTCATTGATTTTGGACAGATGGAGTTGGAAATGCCTAGTCTGGCACCAAAACTTTGTTTAAAAAAAAAAAAGGCACTCTAAGGTTTGATCTGAGGATGTTCTAGATACCCACAAAACTGTAGACACTGAGCTTTCTCCATGATACACTGCTTACTTAAATGCTTAAATATACATTTCAAGAACCAATGTAAGGCAACTAAACTGAAAATGTTGACCATAGTTATCATAATGCAGTAGGATGGGAAAAAATTTAATTTTTTTTATGTTTTTTAATATATGTTTCATTAATCTGAGGGCTACTTGATTTATTTTTGACATAACCTCTTTCAAGTAAAGCCACAGAAACCACAAGGTATGTTAAGCAGTGAAACAGTTAGAAAGAGAGAGGTGAATACAATTATCTAGAGTGATAAAATAACAATTGGAAATAGGAGTAATGTGACATGTCAAGTTCTCTGAGGCTGAGACTTTTTCTGTATCATAAAACTAGCATATTGTAGTCGCTAGCCAGAAAAAAATGAAGCAGAAAAAAACAAGTAAGGAGGAAAGATGCTTCAAGTTTATGGAGACTGACACAGAACTCAACAAACCAAAGCATCAGTGGGAAGTGCAGTAGTGGAGGATTGGATCAGAGCCAGGGCTGGGGACAGCCCCAGTGAGCAGAAGCCGTGCTAGCAGCAATGGCACTGGAGATCTGGGAGCGGGGATGGGTCCCAGCAGCAGCAGCAGGTGAAGAATGCAGTAAGTGCAGAGGAAACTTAGACAAAGTGAAAAATAGACAAGTAGTGTTGGCACTTAAAACCACAGAGAACTGCAAAGTTATACAAGTGGTGTAAAGTGATGCACAGAGAAAAAGAATATATGAGGGATCTTATCCCTGTGTCTGCAATGACAGAGCTGATTGGCTGCTGTATTTTTAAAGTCTTCAAGTTTAGGAAAAAATATGTTGAAAAATGGAGAAAGAAAAACTTTATAATGGATGAGAAGTGATTTTATTCATTATTTTTATTTATTTATTGTTTGCTTCCACCTCAGAGGTTGGAGCTGTGGTTTTATAGGCTGAACTATTTGAGCAGAGAAATTACCAGCTTCACAGTGTAGTCATATCCTGTTCTAGTGCATTGGAATCCTCAGCAGCAATTTCATGCTGTTTTAGAAAAAAACAATTTTATAGGTAAGGTACCTTTTCAAAGGTGGGACAGTGTGTGCATGTGTGTGCATGTGTGTGTGTAAAGGTGCCCATTGTCTAATCTGTAGGCAGTGTTTTGCAAATGTACCACACCTCAGTTACTGGACATGCAAACTTTAAAAAAGTCACCTTTTTTTTCACCATATGCTCAAGCAATGAGTAAGAGATACACATACAAACAAAGAGGGAAAAGTATCCCTTAGCACTACCTGCCAGCACAATACAGAAAGAAAAAGATGGGCAAAGAAAGATAAGGAATAAGAGACAGCATAAACAAATAAAAAGACTGACTTGTAAAATCAAGAGATGAAGAAAGCTACTATATAAATCTATGTATTACAAGGCAAGTTAATGCTACTCCTGAGGAGCTTTATTTACATGTTTGGCCTTTACATGCCAGCTAATCCTTCTAGCCACTGACCTTGTCAGCAGTGTTTGTGTAATCTTTAAATAAGAATACGAACTGTTCTTTTAAATAATATCTCCAGAATGGCTAGATGAGAGTTTTACAGGAGCATTACACATGTAAAGGGCCCAGGGCATGTTCCTCTTCCCACAGTGGAGGCACCAGCCCCCTGTTCTTGGGCTACAAGACAAACAAGCACCCACTGACTCTGGAGGGCTACAGCACTGCGGCACAGCTTTTGGCTCTCGAGTCATTGTGCCAGAGAGAATAGATACTGAAACATCCTGTACAGCAACAAACTTATATCTGAGGCAACTGGAATTACACATGGAAGTGCACTGCAGACATGTTTTCACAAAGCATACTATAACTAAAATATTTCTGCGTGTTGGAGACAGCCAGGGCAACTGTAGTACAAGCTCAAATCTGATCTCCCACGTGATGCAAGCCGAAGAAAGCCATATAATACCTTTTTCCTCCAACACGATCAGGAGTAAAGCTTTGAGTTTGACAAATCAATGTCAAAGTCCAAGTACTGTAAAAACAAAAGCCAGAACAAACAAACAAACATCTCTCCCCCAACCCCCCAACAAACTAGAAGAGCTATTATTACCAATTTAATGCTTTTCAAACTAACTCTGGAGCAGAGATCCAGGCAGAAGATAGAAAGACCTTAAAGTTGGAAATTTAAAGATACTCTAGTGGCTAAGGAAGCACTGCATAAAATACCTAATGGAGAGATTAATAAATGTTAGTCAAAATTGCCAAAAAATTGACTTTCAGGGCTCTTAAAAGCTCACTTTGACAGTACAAAGCCAACGAACAATGCATAGTTTTAACAATAGGTAATAAGCCACAGCAAATGGAAAGTTTTAGGTGCAAAGTTTCTTTAACTGTTCATGGAATAATATATGAAAATCCAATCGTGTGAGAGTGCAGCCTATCCACACATAGTCAGTGATGCTACCTGACTATAGTTTAAGTTTAAACCAGCCAAGACCAGTACAGGTTTAGCATTATCACAGGCAATAGCACAAAAAAGTTATGGTCTGCAACTTGTTTTCTCCAAATATCAATAAGTGCAAGGAGTAGTTCAGATCAATTATTCCTTTTCCAGCAAATTACATTCTCTATGATGACACCTAGAAGAGGAAAGACTAATTTTAGCTGGAAAGTTCACAAAATCTTCGAGAGTTACAGCCACAGTCATAGCTAATTTGAGTCAGAGAAAGTTAAAACACTGTCAAAATATAAATGCTTCCTTCAGCTGATTCATTAGTTTGCATATCATAACAAGGACTTTGTGTTCTTGGGTAAGGTTAATGCCTCGAGGACATCCTGCAGATGTGTGCATTCCCAGTCCGAATTTCTTTAATTTGTTATGCAAACAGCAATACTTTTTAAATACTGCAAAAAGAAGGACTTTTTATTGCAGCTAAAAACCATCAGCATTAACAATAGCTGTTCCTGTGATGCTGCTTTTTAGGAGAAAGGAGGACACCATATTCTAAGCAGATGTTTATCCATTAATGAGTGTTGTATTTCTCATTAGAAGAGGTTTAATTGGCAGACAAACCCTGAAACAGCTAGCAAGGGAACTTGGTAAGTCCTGCTCCAAGCTAGGAGGCCTGGCATTTTTTGACACGTTAACTATTTTTCCCCTCAAGGAAACCGTGAACTTTGAAAACCCCAAACAGTCTAAGAGCAGGAAAGTCTGAGGCTGGCTTATTTTTTTTACTTTTCCCTTTTTCCTTACACATGTGTATTTTAAAGGTATGGAGCAAGGGTAGAGCTAGCAGTGGAGGGCTGTGTTTTGGCAGACTTCGGAAGGGATGAAAAAAGGGTGTTTTGCCTTAGAATGGCAGCTGTGGCAGCTCCCCTGCAAGCAAGGCAGTGCCCAGCTGTGCTTCAGATTAGGCAAAACACTTTAGTGGTCAACTTGTCCATGTTATTTTAGCCAGGGTGTCCTGCTGTGGGTTTTTCATTTCTCTGAGCTGGGGTAGGATGGCAGGGGTGAGTTGACAGGCACCCAAGTGGGGGAAGAGGCGCCACAGGAGACTCACACCCCAGCCACGCAATTCCCCAGCCTCTCTCCCTTAAAACCCAGCCACTGGCTTGACGAAGGACACTCACAGCTCCCCACCACCCCTCCAAGACTGCCAATAGGTGGGACAGGAGGGAGGAAGAGGGGTGAGGATTTTTTGGTGGCCACTGGGGGGTTGCTTCAAGCCAAATGCTCTTATTTCTGCTTTGGGTCACAACCACAGAGGCCTTTCTGGCTTTTTGTTGAGGCACATGAGGTGTAGCTCCCACCTGGTATTTAGATTCAGGACAGCAGCATGGACCAGGAGACAGATTTCTCTCTACCCAGTAGGTTTCCTGGGGCTTCCAGATGATTCTGGGAGCACTAAGAGCTGTTGATCTGTGGGGTCCTGATCCATTTTCCTGGCCCATGTGAAGGGGAGAACTAATATAGTTTGGTTCTCTCGAGGATTGATATTGTGTCATTTGATGCTGTATGTCTCAGCCTGACTGAAGGACCCTGATTAAGTGCCCTGAGTGTAGGAACATGTCCCCCAAGCCCTGACTTCAGAGCACCTTGCCAGCTGCTCATGCACCAGTGAAAACGTGAAAAACTCTTCCTGCGAGGTAGTGCCATACCTGGATGCTGCAAGCCATACTGGCCTTGTAGGCTTCATCAAGAGGGTTTCCAGGTCTCCAGATAATTTGCCAGGAAAATAAAAAGAACCCACAGGTACTGCCAGGGTTTCTGCTTTCAAGATAGCCAAGCCTGAAATACCAGATGCTTGCTGTCCCGCTTTATCAGTCCTGCCAGACACAAGCACAATCAGCTGACGATGTGCTTCAGAGGAGAAGGCAAACAGTCCATACACCCAACCCTGACCCTTTGCTTTCCCCTTCTCCTTTTATTCTGTGGCCTTATGGACAATGGTTTAACATTTCCTTCCAGAAGCAAGTGAAACAGTGGTGCTGCAATAAGCAGATGCTAGAAGGGTTCTGACAGGAATTTGATAAGAGGAACCTGTGGTGTTAATGGCAAATCTGAAGAGAGAAAGTGGATGCAACAAGAACACTATGGAGATGCTTTAAGAAGTCATAGTGTGTTGCTGGACTTGCCTTATTGCTGCCTCAAGACCCACAAGCGGGACAATCCCCTTATGGTACAACCCAACTTCCCACATGAAAATGAAAGATTTCATTTCATACATGGTGTTTTAAGGATAAATCAGTTAAGTATTGTGTAATGCTCCTATTTTATAACAGGCATCTTCTATGCAGCAGAACTATCATGGACAGTCAGCATCCTGCCATGTTTATGGCATCGGATAATGAGTTCCTGATCAGTGAACACTGTCCCAGTGAGGTCTATTTAGTTCTGGAGGCAGTGAACAGTGACAGGCAGAGGCATGCGCTGAGACAACCGTACACCAACAAGCCCAGCTAAATCCAATATAAGTAACCTGCAGAGGACACTTTTATTTAAGGGATGATGTATTATTCACTGTTACCTATTTGTCTTCCCTCCTGTTTCCTGGAAGTCCAACTGCAGAAATACAGTGTTTGGCCCAAATTCTGTACTTCTGTGAGTGATGGTAGGCTGTTTGCCATCTGTGCTGTACTCTGGGCTCTGAGTCTGACATGGCATGAGGCTGGTCATCAATACATGTAGCTTACACTGGTTGCAGCTGTCTTTCCAAAGCAACTTCTGCAGTTGTAAATAGCTGGAACATAAAAGCCATCTGGAAATCATCTTATCATCTCAGCTTAGGTCATTAAGTGGATGTAATGACAGGTGTACCTATATATATGTATCTATAGTGGTGCTGCTGCCATTGAACCTTGTTGTGTTCAGAAATTGATTTTCACTTCCATTTTCATGAAAACTTTGCATAATTGCACTTCTTCTTATTAACTTTTCAGACAGTTTTGGTTAACACAGGGGACGAGTTTTTTGTTAAGTCAAATTTAAATTTCATTCACAGGAAGGATTTGAAAGTTGGAATAAAGAAAAGGGGTAGAAGGCAAGCTTAATATCACTAAATCTAGTGATAAAGAAACTTCTATGTGAGGCTTGTTAATTAGCTATTTCAAAAAATGTCTGAATGAGTAAGGACAGGCAGACAAAACTATATCCTTTTGATATATAAATTATAAGGATATACCTTATATACCAAATGCTGGTCTTCTAAAATTGCGTACCTAAATGCAAGAGAAGTAGAAAATCCTAATAAGCATGAATAAACAGAAGACTTCCTGTATTTCTTTTTCTAACTCAAGCATATGCTTGAAGAGCTATTCTTTTGCATTGTGAATAATTAATAATATTCTTCCAATGTTGTAAGAATAAAAAAATTTAAAGATTCCTTGAACATAGCACAGCAGGTAGAGTGCAGCCTTGTACCTTGTAAGACTGAGCCTAAACAGATCAGGTATAAATAGGAATTTGACCCTTACCGATGTCGTCCAGCAGTACCCTTCCTCAGCCACAAGACTGGCATGGCACAGACGTAAGCCCAGCACTGAGATGCACTCTCTTTCTTCAGTGGTGGATCACTGTTGTTCCAAAACACTGACCAGCTGCTTTCTCAGTCTAAAAAGTTTTTGGTTTGTGGTGCAGGCTCCCAAGGCACCAGACTAATCAGAATGGCTCTAACTGTGGCTCACAAGTCACCTTATCCTTCATATTCCTCTTCTGACAATTGATAATTGGCCTTTTAAAATGCAAAGTCATTCTGCAGTCTGTGCCCTAGAGTACTAAACAGTCTCCTGGATTGGGAGCTTCCGTTGCTCCACTGCTGCTTCTGGGAATCAGCATGCTGGGCTTTCAGACTTGAGTTCTCAAACACATTTTCAGGACAGAAGGGAAACAGGGTGGTTGTCTTCCCATGAAGACTAAATGCTTTGAGGAGGAGCATATTATAAAAGCTATAGACATATTAGATGTTTAATGGCGGACAGAGCCAGTCATTTTTTTTGTGGGAAGTGTAGTACACAGAGGTATCGGGCAATCCTGGGACTTTGGGGTGTCTTTGTTTGCAAACCACTACTCAAAAAGAGGTGAGAGTTTTTTTCCCTCTGGTTGTTCTTTTTCTCTTCACCCCTTCTCTCCCACCTCCTTCCCCTAAGATACAAACATTCAAGGAACACATCGTATACTCCTGAAAATTACTTTAAAATGGCAGGACAAGCCAGCTGTTAGTCAACGTATCCATTAGACATGCTATAGTGCCGCAGAGCTGATTTAGAAATAAAGCCCAATGCACAAGTCAGCTAGCCACATAATGAGATAGAACAGGGCTTTAAGTTAAACACATCTCAATGCTTTTAGGTACAGGATGGGAAAAAACCCTTCTTTCTGTCCGTAAAAACTATGTTCCCAATCTTTTTCTTCCCATGGGAAGTGAGTTACAGTACTATATTGTAACAGGTCAGCGTTACAGTCAGGTAATGACAATCCAAAGGCAATTTTCCTCTAAGAAAATACCATTCCCTGCGTCTCTGTGAAACTACAGTATCCGAGGGACACAAACTCTCATATCAATATACTGTCATTTAATTCAAGAAGGGTCTGATGGGCCTGACAAAGCCCCCACCATAGTCTTTCCTATTTATGCAAGATCTTGCCCTTAGAAAAACACTTACTGTAGCATTTTGAACCCTGTCTGTATTATTATAAGGCAAGACAGAGTATGATTGTCTTTCAGTTAATGATGTGACAGGGGCTGGCTTTTTGCCAGGTTTAGGTTAGCTTCCTTTTAAGTTGCAGCCTTTAAGATCCACCTGGACAAGCAATAATTAAAGGGAATAGCAAATTAAGTGTATTAGGAAGGGGAAATGATTTACTAACCGGGGGAAGAAATAATTTATTAGAAAAGAAAACTTTTCCTTTAAGTTGAGAGAGTCAAATTACCTCTTTCACAAATCATTTGCTCTCTTGTTGGTAAGTCAATTTTTAGCTTTTCCTGCTCCACATAAAGCCTCCTGACCCACAAGTCTGCGGCTATGTCTTTCCCTGGGGCACTGTTCCCTGGTACACAGGGCCCATCCTGAAATGGACTTTCTGTTTCAGCTCAAGAAGACTTTCATTTTCCCTGCAAAACTATTTTTGGGACAGAGTGGGGGGATGGAGAAGAGATCTGGGGAAGGCATTTTTGGACATACCCTACATGCTCTCCAACGACAGAAGAAGTGACAGACACCTAGATAAAGCAGTCTGATGGAGAGGACTCCCCTGAGGCTCCTGTTCATGCATCAAACCAAAAATACAGAGTTTAAGTCAATTGACCGAAACTGAGACTGAAGACGTCACAAATCAAATGGGAGGCAGGCTGCTGTACATTTCTATCAGATGAGCAAGCAAGAGTAATACTCGAGTAATCCCAATAACTGTTTATTTCTTTAAAAACATTTTTTTCTGGAATGTACTATTGGATCACTGCACCATAGTTATAAGTGAGACTCCAGTGTCCATAACAATTAATAACCCCCATGTTTATTAAAATTCAGTCACAGTGGCACAACATAGCATGCAATTATAAACACAAAACAGATGCAATACCATCTTCTCTATAGTCAGCGAAGTTTGCAATCTGCAAAACCATGGAAATTTGTGTCCTTGATTTAATGGTTTAAAATGCAGGAAAGCTGTTTACATTTACTGTCAAAATGTTTGCATTACATATGCTCACTGCCCCTGTAGTGGAAATATTTTTCCACTAACATTGCAGAATAAGCACAAAATGAAGATGCACCACTCTTACTAACAAAGTGCTGGCATAATGCAGTTTCACCTCTGCTAAAACATTTGTTAGTGACTCATCACACTGCGCTATTTGTTCCCCTTACCTTGGATCCACTTCCTGAGAAATTTAGTGTTATGCACATATTTTCAACACTCCACTGATCAGATAGCCTGCTGTACAATACTACAGCCATTGTTTCTATATTTTATAAGCATAAGCAGTACAGATATATTTTTAATCCCTTTATTGCAAACTTCAGATTGCTCAACTAAACATGGAAAAGGTGCAGACACCTCCCCTGACATACATTTAGGAGCAAGTAGGTAAGCTGGACATTTCAAATTCTATCTTCAACTAAAAGATGATGATTTTCAAGTGCCTGTACCCTGAAATAAGAACAGATTTAGGAATGCAAGTCTCAAGGAGAGTCAGTGGCATTTTTTTAAGTCTCCAGTTAAGACATCAGTCAACACACATTACAGACAGATAATATTCTGCTACCAGAGAGTCTTTTCAATGCATATCTGAACACACAGACATAGTGCTGGTAATGTTTAAGTTAATTGCTATGAACACCATAGTTTCTCACAAGTCTTCAAAAATTAATTTAATTTACACTGGCACTGTACAGGCTTGCCTATCTTTTCTCATGTTTTCCTCAGTTTCTGTGAGACTATTCCCAAGATAAAGCCCATGTGCAGACCCAAAATCAAGGTCATAGTGTTTTGAACTATCTGTAGAGCATGATTCAGGCAGTGTTACTATGTCGCCAATTGCAAATAATTTCTCTCTCCAGATAAGCAACTGCTGTACCAATGCAACACAAAGGGCAGGTATATTCCATTCAAATCATACCAGCTTCATTTATTTTTTGTTAACTGTCTTATAGCAGGATTTTCTGATATGTTTGATTCAACTTATGCAACTAAATAAAATGTAAATAAAACACATAGCAGTTACGAAATATTATGCAAGAGTTTTTGCTGTTAAACCTTATCAAGAAAACTACATTATTTAGTCAAACAAGCACACTGTGAAGGATTTTTTTTTGCAGTTTTTTTTGCTTAGCTTTTTTTTACTGTGTGGTTTCTTTGTTTTTAAAGAAAGAGAAGATGACATATCTGAGCATGTCAAGTGAATTCTGCAGATATTTTCGCTGCACTAAAGGCTTCTCTTGACTCTGTTAAAAAAGTTTGTTGTCAAGAATATTTACTAACACATTCTCGAGCCGCCATCCTGCAGCCGGCCAGCATCTGTTAACAACAATTTCCCTTTAGTAAGTGCAAAAAAATAAAGCAAACAATAATTTTTCCTTGTTAGGAAAATACTGAATGACTGGAAAAATCTTTCCCTACCTGGTTCAACCTTGCAAAAACAGGGTCTTCTGCCTGCAGCTTCAAAAATTTACATTTAATTTTAGAGGCTTGCTTATGCTACAACAATCTGGCATTACAACATGCTTAAAATGTATTATCCCCCATCAGTCAAAGTACAAGATGGCTAGGATAAGGGAATTGTTGTTATCCACACATGGACAGCAACATGGATTTCTTCCACAACTCTGTTTAACAGAAATGAATCAGGCTTTCTGTCTTTACAACTGGGCATCAACACTGTGTGTTTTCACTGTGAACAGATTCAGTTAACAACTTTAATCTGCTCCTCGTGGGATGGAACAGAATATTTTGGAGACTCTCATACTCCATTTCTGAGGGTGTCTAAACAATGCTCAAACACATACATATGCAAAAATGCAAAAAAATTTTTTCCTGTTTGCTGATGCTCACGTTACATGGAGATATTTGTATTGAATTGCACATACACTCAGAATAACGTATTTTAACATGCTAAAAATGCAACCCCCAGAGACAAACCTTCTGAAATCTATCTTCAGCTGCTCAAACTGACTCAAAAAGTCAGTTCTACATCCAAGTGAGCTATTTTCTGTCCTGACTGCCTTGTGACACTGCTGGTGGAACAGACTGGGGTGTTTTCAGAATGTTTTTATTTCTCCGGTATTCAATTGTTCAAGACACTCTCTGAAAGAGAAAATATCATTTTTTTTGAAAATTATTCACTCATGTCTCATACTGAGATCTCCTAAATTATAGTACAAGCCTGGGCTTACTACGTGAGAGTAATTTTAAATTAATCACCTTCTGACAGATCACAAACAGCCCTTTTCCTACAGTGCATGCCTTCTTTCTATTTGTGACATTTGTTTACTCAAAACCTTTTCTCTTAAATATTGCAAGACGCAGGGAGACAGTAAAAGAGCATGGGTAATGTCTAAGGAGACCTGCACAAAAAGTCTAAGATGAAAGCTAATTGGTTTGCAGTTTTGCTATGAATTCAAAACTTAGAGTAGGGTCACTAATTCTGTGGCCTTTCAACTACTCTCAGGGTGATTTATGGGTTTGTGCTGAAACACTATAGCAGACTTAATGGTTTTGCATGGTTGAAGCATGAAATAGGGTGTAACCTGAGTTGTTTCCACTGTAGATTTGTGTTTGAGAGAGTTTTGGAGTACAAAATTTCAGCCAAATTTGTTAATCGTGAAACATATATTTTCGTTAGAACTTGGGGGGGAAAAAGAAAAAAGGAAAAAGGAAAAAAGTCTAATCAATGCTTTTCTGCCAAAGCTACATATTCATCAATAACAAAATACTTAGATTTATACCACTTTTATTTAATTGGCCATTCTAAAAGGAATTTGAAAACATCAAAGGTAAAGTCCTCCCATTATAGTGACATGGAAACCAGCTTGGTCTTGTTGTCTACAGTTCAATGATTACGAGGAGTGCATTACGAGTTCAAGCACTTTCTGGAGTTCAGGTGCAAAAACTTTGGAAAGTTTCAAATTTTGACTGCTACTCATTCAGCAGTGTGAAGCTACAGGCTGCACACTACATCCTAAATCCAAGAAGGAGACAGCATTAGAGATTTCAGTGAGCTTTGAAGTATTAAAACCCTTTCAACTCAGTAGCTGGGCTTCATTCACTGCTATGAACCCTAGAAAAGTACTCACTGAGAGGTGCTGCAACTCTTACTGTAGTAAGAACAAGCCCTTTTGTTAGTTTGGACCTTGCCTCTTAGGTTGTTCTCAGCTTTTACCCAAACAAAAAAATCGTTTAAAGCCCTCATTTAGAGAGTAGTAAGTCCTGTGTAGCCCTATTCTCACCCACTTCACATCCTTCCCTCCTTTCCATGATTCTCAAGGAGTACAAGACTTTGCAAGAAAAAGAAATAAAAAATAACAAACTCAAATTCAGTTGAGTTCTGGGGCTACAGAACTCAACAGAATTTCCTTGGTAACTTCATATAAATCCATTTCTGTAGTCAAAATGTTCTATGGTATTTACCTATGTACATATCCCTGAAGGCTCTATGTACAGACACACTAAGGTCATACAGGCAGGGTTTGAGAGCAATATTTCTCCCTCTGTCATTGCAAGTAGAGATGAAAAATGTTGCTTTCACAGCAGTCTCCATCCCAACAGTCTCCTCAAAACTCCAACTGAAAAACTTCAGAACAGAAATATCATGATTTTTCCTTCTCTGCCAGTCTAGTTTATATGTGGCCAATATTGCATTTCTTAGGAAACCAAAATGTACAATCCCTCTGTAAAATAACAAGGAAGATAAATTTTTGAATTTCATATGCTTAGGTACATTAATAAATAAAAGTCCATTTGTAATGCCCAGACAGATTTGTTGCTGAGTGGTTTTTACACCATAATGCAATTTAGAGTTACCCTTGAAAGTTAGAGCTTGTTAAAATCCTTAAAGTTTGCCGAGTCCAGACTATAATCAAACTCTAGCCATAATCATGCTTCATTGATATATGAAGATGTAAGTCCTCAAAATAAAAATTCCCTTCCTTTTCTCACATCAGAAAAAGTGAGATAATTGACTTAAGCAACCCAATACTTTATAGGACAGAATCTGCAGGTCGTAAAAAATAATAAGTGGAGGGCCAGAAAAGATAGAGGCTACATGTGTTTTAAAAAGATACAAAAAAGAAACAAACTTACATTTAAAGATGCAACTGTATCTATTTAATTGATGGTTTTACTATGTATGCTTTCCTTTGCACGCTACATAGCAACAACCTGATCATTCCCCCTTCCTTCAAGATGGTATCCAAGTGACAGGCAAAACTCAAGAATTAATAAGAATTAAACAGGGATCCGATTTAAGTGTCTCACTTTTGTCAGATAAAATAATTTCCTCCCAGAGGACAGAGTGGTTGTGAAGGAATAACTTTTCTCTAAGGAAGGTGGAAACAATATCAAAATAAAATAAAGAAAAACTTGCTAGTATGGCATTTGTGCATTAAATTAAGAACATTGATGTGAATTATTGATCATACCTGCTAATAGCAAATATAATTTTTTTTTCAAAACAGTATTTCTGCAAAAAACTCCCAAACTTCCCTTCTTTACGGTTATCTTTTGAAATGTTCATTGCAGGGATAAATTGATTCCAACCTAAAGCAACTTCATGAGTGCAGGGGGGATTTGGGAAACACAATGTAGCTGGCAGGATAGAGACCTTTGTCTGAACTGCCGAAAAACTTTATCTGGTGAGGTTTGTCTATTAGTCTGATTTTCAGGCTTGATGTCAATAAACTGTCCCTTAATGCTGCTTTATTTGTTTCACCACTTATTTAAAGGATCCTTCAAGCACTTTGTGGGACACACACACACATACACATTAATATATTGGTGTGTATCTTTGAGAAGTGTAGGTAGAGAGATGACAGTTTCTATGGTAACGACAAGACTTTTTTATTAGTAACAAAAAAATAGGTGTTGAGATAACCTCTTAGAAATTGTCAGTGCATAAGTTATTTCTAGTCTTAAATACTACTTTCAATTAATATACATTTAATTTGTAAATAATGATACAACCTTCTTTAGGAGTTATACACTTCTCAGGTGTGTAACAGGTATGTGTTAGGAAAAATGCTACAATGGAAAAATATTGTGCAAGAAAAGCTTTCTGCTTGCTGTGGGATTCTCACGGTATTATTTTTGTAACATGGTGATTATTGTTCATCAAAAGAACTCACAGCTGAATTGAAACATTAAGGAAAGTTCAAGTAAACATAATGAAACTGCAGCTTGATTCCTGGTGCTTTTTTTTTTTAATGTATCATGAAGAAATCCTACTTTTGGCAGGTCAATAGCTATCATGGCATCCAGACACGCTATTGTCATTACTTATAGTTAAGCCTACCATTTCATAGGCAAAATGATATGACAAGGCTTCTGTGTGCTGCCTGAAATGGGTACAGGAGTTGCCTGTAGAGGAAGATCCCAACCGGGACAATTTTCCTGGTTAGAGGAAAAATGAGGAAATGGTTCACGTGTACATCTTTTTCACAGATCACATTTTCAACCAGCTTAACACCTAAAGTAGAAGCTCTTGTTTCCACAGCTCACAGCATCAGTAGGAAAAGGGGCATGCTGAGACAGAAGAGGGACTGGTTGCAGTACTCTATATTGTGGATTGCATATCTGTCATAAATTGAGTCAGTCTTTATTATCAACTCTAATTCATGTAAGCAGGGCACTCATGGGTTCAAAGCAGCCCAGGAACTACAGGTAGGATGATGACTTAGTGGTTTTCCTGAGCTTTGAGGCTGTAACATACCATTTAATCAAATGGTATGTTACAGCTCTGTTAATCAACAGAGCCTAAAATGTAATCGGACTTCCAGTGATTTTACTCCTTTTTTCAAGCCCATTGATCCAAGCAAGGCTTTGTGCAGGCAATCTTTTAAAAGGTAAGGGTAAGGTCTGTACCATTTCAAGGCTGGTAACCTACCCTTTCTCACAGTCTTCCAAAAAATAATTTTTTCTTTATAGAACAGTATGATGGCTCCTTCACCTCATAAGAGAAAGGAAGTTCTGCTCACTGTAATTGAAGTAATGCCAGCTGTTTGGAGCTGCTGGAAACTGTAGACTAAGCAGCCATTACTTCTCAGCAGAAAAATGTTTTTAAAAGTAAGTCTCTGTTTATGGATGGTACTTATCTGGCCCCATTACAGTGCTCTCTGAACAAATCATAGCTTTCAGTGCAATAATCTTCAAGAGAGGTAAACATGATTATTTTATAGACACGTGATCTTGCAGATACAGAAGTGAGAAATTTTTTTGTTTATACTACAAAATTTTATAGGTCATGCCTGCATACACATTTAATTTTGAAGCCAGATAAAATCCTGAACTTCTGTCAGTCAGGTTAGACCAGTTCTTCTGACAACACAAGGCCTGCATAGTACAGGTCCACTGCTATGACACCTGTGTAGACACTTCTGTGTGGACATTACCTGCCTTTCTACAAGCAGTTTTTCGTTAAAAATCCCACAATTACTCTATTAAAGCATTTCACAGGTTATACATTTCACCTTGAAGGTTTGGGACTACGATCATGATCAGTTTGGCTTTGAAGGTCCTGCTGTAGTTTCCAACTTTGTGAATTCAGAGTAATCATCCATGCAAAGCAACTTGAACTTGAGTATTTGCCCTAACCAGTAAAATAAAAGATCACATAAACCACTATCTAGACTATCCTTAAAAAAATACACTAAAAGTATCAAAGCAAACATGGAAGGAAAAATAGGAACAGGCAGTAGAACCACCATTGCAAATGTCTTTGATGGTTCTTTTCAAGCCACATGGTATTCAGCATTTTAGAGAGAATTCATTAGATTTTAAGGGAAGAAAAGCAAATAAAGTGAATTGGAACATCAGTAAATGAACTATGATCTTATCCAGCTTCTCCAATAGCAAGCTGAACTCCTTCAAAATTTTATGAACAAAAGTTTGCAAAGGATGATGTACAATCAGTCATTATATTTTGTAGACAATTTCTTGTTCCTAGTATCTTCCAGGTTTCAGCATCTTATACTTTCTACTAAGAATGATGACATAAACTGAAAAACTGTCCTTTTCTTGCATCACGAGTGAATGATAAGGAGTACTAGAAGTAATCACAATGATCTCTGATGCAAATCACAACAGGCAAAGAATGTTGCCTTTTTTTTTTTTAATTTTGGGTTTTTTTGTTGAAAAATGGAGTTTTGTTTCAGTATGTAGGCAAGGATTTCTTTTTCCCTTAAAACTGAGAAATAAGGAGTAAGTAGGAGATAAAATGAACAAGAAGAAGCATATAATGAGTATGAAAATGCAGTTCCTCGGTAAGCTTAATAAACAATAAACAGTTGGCCACATAATACACATTAGGAAAGCATCTCCTGCTGTCCAGCTCTTCCCATTGTCACCAGCCACACAGAGAGTGGAGAGGTTTGGACTAGTGCCTTTCTGTTAGATTTCCTAATTCCTTCTTCTTCCACCTGATGGAATTTCTCTGCTTTATAAGTACTCATAAGCATTTTGTTAAAAAGCAATCAGCAGTCATAAGCTTAAGGCTTTCAGCCTGCTAACATCTGACCTAATCATGTCCATCATTTCCATGATCTTCTTTGTCTGACCGCCATACTTTCTTCTACTGCCTCTAACTGGCACAGAGAATACTCTTATTACAGTCCAGGTCCTTATGATTCAGAAGAGAGAGTTTTTCATACAGAGGCTGAGACCTTAAGAACAACAGTTAGCATTGCAACAGCATCTAAACATCTGTATGCACTGACTAAGATAAAATACCTCTTTGTGACTTTTCAATAAGTCATGCACCTTCCCAGATTAATGAGCAAAATACCCTAATGATTCATCAGTGCTATTTCTGTCTAGATGCTCAAAAGGTGCAATGAAAAAAAAATAATCAAAGTATTTCCTAATTGCTCACTTCAGGACAGTTCACTGAATCAGTAGTGACTTTCAGTTCTTTCAGTTCCCTGAGTATCTCAGTGTATCTCAGTCATTTTTTTCTGTAGTTTTTCCTCGGGCCAAACAGATTGACAGAGAGCAACTGAGAAGAGTTTCTGACTTCCTCCCTTTCTCACCCCACTGCCTCAGAACTGCCACTTGAGTCTTTCTGGACTGCCTTTAGACAAGGAGGTTGGGCTGGGTCCAGTACCCAGTCTTGGTAATGCTGCTTTCCACAGCTCAACATCCCACCCTTAGATGATAGCCCCATACTTGCATAATAGACTGCTTGGGGCTCTTCTCAGCATCTCAGAAGGGCCCCTCACTCCCATGCAGCTGGTCAGTGGATACCTGTAGCAACTCCTGAATGCCAGCTCCTGCCTGTATCACCCTCTTTTTGTCAGTGCCATGTGAGCAAGGGGACCTGTATCTTTGTCTTCCAAACCGAAAAGGTTTCACCAATCCTTTCCTATCCAAGCACTGAGTAATGGTATAGTTTATTATATGTAGTGTTTGAGATCTATTTGAATTAGGAATCTGAATGAGAGGAATTGGGGAATTTGACACAAAGGCCCTGCATTTCTTGAGAGGAACAAAGTTTTCTCATGGTGGAAAGCAACACTTGCCAGAGGTAGCCCCGTGACAGCTCCATGCAGAGATAGTGGGAGGGGAAGTCTGGAGCACCTACCTGATGTGTCAAAAGGGTCATATGCACCCCAAAAGGGCAAAAGCCAAGCAAACCAACCGTACAGTTAACAAATGAGTAAATGTCTGAGAACAGACACAGTCAACAAGGCTATATACAGAGTCCTGTAGAGATTCAAGCCGACGTTTTCAAGCTCACATCCTTGAGGTACTGTACCAACAGTGATGAATCTCACAGAACTGTTGAATATAAAGACCAGTAGAGGATGAAAAACTAGTCAGAAAAACAGGCATGAGGTGCACATTGCTGTGTTCATCATGAAAAACAACTGATAGTGAATAAATGCAATACACTTTTATACTGCAAAAGAATCTCCAAAATTTCCCTTGCAAGAATTTTTGTAGTGTTTTCAAGACATAATTGCTTTTCTTTCATGGTTACTTTTTTTTTTTTTTAACCCCAAACCAGTTAAATCCTGGAGTTACTTGGGTTAGAATTCATATTATTTCCAGCTTAGGAACTGGAGCAAACATTAGGTCCTGGTCCTAAAAATCCTTCTATGTATGGCTAACTTTATAAGCATGAGTGGAAGTTCTGTTGGCTTGCAGAAGTTTTGACTAAAGGTTGCATAAGCATATAGGTAATTTTATCTTTCTGTGATCTGAAAAGCTCTTTTGAGGTTAGACTACCCATAATAAAACTGGGTCATAGTCATCTCTTGATCAGCTGTGCTGTTTAACCTGGTGCATAGGGATCTCATGATATGATATGCAAAATCTCTATTTCTTAAACAGTCATTTGAACACTATATTCGTTAAAAAGGGGTTAGTATGTCATTTTGTTCTCTAGTTTTTCATGGGTCTTTTAACAGACTGAAACCTACACTTTATTTTCCTCCGTTGTCTGAATGCCAAGCTGAGCGTGGTTGGTGCTGATATTGCTTTGAATTACACGCCTACTAATTGTTACCATCAAAACTGGTAGCATTGTGGAAGCACTCAAGGTGGTACACTGCAGGTAAAGGTATCATCAAGCTGCCAATCACTGCTTAAATGCATTTGGTGTGGTGGCATTTCTGTAAGATGGCCACAATTCCTCTTTGTGAACATGAGTAATTTCATGTGGAGTAGGAAATCCTGTGTTTTCTTCCCCCTTGCAATTGCATTTCACCTGCTCAAAACCTACTCACGACATAATGTAGAAACAGCAGTTGGGAAGGGGGTTTTGGGGATTTTTTTGGTGTTCCAGGCAGGATTTCTGTTTTTATTGATTCAAAAAGAAAGCTTAGATGTTTCTAAGGATTTCTCAAAATTTCCAAACCTGTGATGCTCTTCCTCAACTGTTGTTTTTCAAAAGTGTGCTTTCACAACTACTAAATATCAGGAAACTTCAATGTTCTGAAATTTGCTAAAATCTGCTTTTAAAATTTAAGTGTGAACACTGAGTGCATTACAATGGTTGCACTCCCAAGGAACACAGTTTCGACATGCTTCATTTTCAAATCCCACTTGGTGCTTCTCTTGACTCCTCACCCCAGTCTCCCTGCCCGCAAGAACCATCTCCTCAAAGAGCTTTGGGTTTGAATTAATTTTCCTCCTTCTCTGAAAAGCTGCTGTGGGCCATCGCTGCCTTCAGGAGATCTCCCCAGGGTGGCTGCCCCTCGCTGGTTAGCAGATGCAGGGGCGGGGGGCTGGACTTGCTCTCTCGCAGGCATTAAACAGTAACCAACAGCAGAGATTTATTTGCATTGTGCTGACCCAATAAATAAAACTGATCTTGACTCTGTAATTTGGAGTCAAGCAAAAGCAAGTAGAAAAATGTACCGGTAAGGAGAGAAACCAAACACCAAATAGAAAGAGGTACGAGAACAATTTTCTTTTGTGATTCGTTAAAACAAGGGGTACACCAAATAAGCGGTAAATGTAATGATGAGAACTTCCTCAAAGGGGCATTTCTACACCTCATACTCAAACAGTTAAAACTTGTCTCAATATGAAATCTAAGGAGACCTCAGCTTTTACTTCTGAAACAGTTTTTCAAATTATTCTGACAGATTCAAAGAAATTTTTTTCTGTCAGAATAGCAGAATGGTTTAAGACAGATTAAGAATAAATGGCCAGAAATGCACTGGTTTCCCTCTAAAATAAAACCAAACAAAGAAAAAGAGAGGGAGGCTTTCTGGGTGCATGGAATTTGACACAAAAAGCATTTGAAAGTATGTCCCAGACCTCAGCCTTAGCTCTTGGCTTCTCTGCACTGAAGAAGAAAATTAACTGGTTTAAGAAACGCATATGAAATTTCCCATCTGGCTAACAACATGGATGTTTCTGCTCACTGTGACAATCTGAAAACGCTGCTGAGACGTTTTAAAGTCAGTGTTTATATCTAAAAAGCCAAATCTTCCACAGCTAAGGTGCCCCTCCTTGCTTCCCTAGGATATATTAAGACAATAAAGTCCATCTGAAACTAATTTTTAAAGGTGCATAGCCACGTCATATGTGCTTTGATTAGTGCCCTTTAAAATCTAT